>NC_134506.1:6714065-7435315 GCF_027942865.1 Odontesthes bonariensis
CTTAACTCCGCAAAGGAAGGCTATTCCTGTGTTTCTTTCTCATACAAGGTCATTTAAAGAGGTTTATGCATGGAACCTACTTAGAATGGCTATATATGAAGGCCAAAAGAGTTTGAACTAGTTTGGACTGAAGGAATTCCTTTTATAGCAAAAATACCAATTTGGCCTTATCTCCGCAAAGGAAAGCTTTTTCTGTGTTTCTTTCTCAAACAAGGTCATTTAAAGAGGTTTATGCATGGAACCTACTCAGAATGGATATATATCAAGGACAAAGGAGTATGAACTTGTTTTGACTGAAGGAATTTGTGTTTATAGCAAAAATCTGAAATTCGTCTTAACTCTGCAAAGGAAGGCTATTCCTGTGTTTCTTTCTCATACAAGGTCATTTAAAGAGGTTTATGCATGGAACCTACTTAGAATGGATATATATCAAGGACAAAGGAGTATGAACTTGTTTTGACTGAAGGAATTTGTGTTTATAGCAAAAATCTGAAATTCGTCTTAACTCTGCAAAGGAAGGCTATTCCTGTGTTTCTTTCTCATACAAGGTCATTTAAAGAGGTTTATGCATGGAACCTACTTAGAATGGCTATATATGAAGGCCAAAAGAGTTTGAACTAGTTTGGACTGAAGGAATTCCTCTTATAGTAAAAATACCAATTTGGCCTTAACTCCGAAAAGGAAGGCTATTCCTGTGTTTCTTTCTCATACAAGGTCATTTAAAGAGGTTTATGCATGCAACCTACTTAGAATGGCTATATATGAAGGCCAAAAGAGTTTGAACTAGTTTGGACTGAAGGTATTCCTTTTATAGTAAAAATACCAATTTGGCCTTAACTCCGCAAAGGAAGGCTATTCCTGTGTTTCTTTCTCATACAAGGTCATTTAAAGAGGTTTATGCATGCAACCTACCTAGAATGGCTATATATGAAGGCCAAAAGAGTTTGAACTTGTTTTGACTGAAGGAATTCCTTTTATAACAAAAATACCAATTTGGCCTTATCTACGCAAAGGAAAGCTTTTTCTGTGTTTCTTTCTCAAACAAGGTCATTTAAAGAGGTTTATGCATGGAACCTACTCAGAATGGATATATATCAAGGTCAAAGGAGTATGAACTTGTTTTGACTGAAGGAATTCCTTTTATAGCAAAAATACCAATTTGGCCTTATCTCCGCAAAGGAAAGCTTTTTCTGTGTTTCTTTCTCAAACAAGGTCATTTAAAGAGGTTTATGCATGGAACCTAATCAGAATGGATATATATCATGGACAAAGGAGTATGAACTTGTTTTGACTGAAGGAATTTGTGTTTATAGGCAAAAATCCGAAATTCGTCTTAACTCCGCAAAGGAAGGCTATTCCTGTGTTTCTTTCTCATACAAGGTCTTTTAAAGAGGTTTATGCATGCAACCTACTTAGAATGGCTATATATGAAGGCCAAAAGAGTTTGAACTAGTTTGGACTGAAGGAATTCCTCTTATAGTAAAAATACCAATTTGGCCTTAACTCCGCAAAGGAAGGCTATTCCTGTGTTTCTTTCTCATACAAGGTCATTTAAAGAGGTTTATGCATGGAACCTACTTAGAATGGCTATATATGAAGGCCAAAAGAGTTTGAACTAGTTTGGAGTGAAGGAATTCCTTTTATAGCAAAAATACCAATTTGGCCTTATCTCCGCAAAGGAAAGCTTTTTCTGTGTTTCTTTCTCAAACAAGGTAATTTAAAGAGGTTTATGCATGGAACCTACTCAGAATGGATATATATCAAGGACAAAGGAGTATGAACTTGTTTTGACTGAAGGAATTTGTGTTTATAGGCAAAAATCCGAAATTCGTCTTAACTCCGCAAAGGAAGGCTATTCCTGTGTTTCTTTCTCATACAAGGTCATTTAAAGAGGTTTATGCATGGAACCTACTTAGAATGGCTATATATGAAGGCCAAAAGAGTTTGAACTAGTTTGGACTGAAGGAATTCCTTTTATAGCAAAAATACCAATTTGGCCTTATCTCCGCAAAGGAAAGCTTTTTCTGTGTTTCTTTCTCAAACAAGGTCATTTAAAGAGGTTTATGCATGGAACCTACTCAGAATGGATATATATCAAGGACAAAGGAGTATGAACTTGTTTTGACTGAAGGAATTTGTGTTTATAGCAAAAATCTGAAATTCGTCTTAACTCTGCAAAGGAAGGCTATTCCTGTGTTTCTTTCTCATACAAGGTCATTTAAAGAGGTTTATGCATGGAACCTACTTAGAATGGATATATATCAAGGACAAAGGAGTATGAACTTGTTTTGACTGAAGGAATTTGTGTTTATAGCAAAAATCTGAAATTCGTCTTAACTCTGCAAAGGAAGGCTATTCCTGTGTTTCTTTCTCATACAAGGTCATTTAAAGAGGTTTATGCATGGAACCTACTTAGAATGGCTATATATGAAGGCCAAAAGAGTTTGAACTAGTTTGGACTGAAGGAATTCCTCTTATAGTAAAAATACCAATTTGGCCTTAACTCCGAAAAGGAAGGCTATTCCTGTGTTTCTTTCTCATACAAGGTCATTTAAAGAGGTTTATGCATGCAACCTACTTAGAATGGCTATATATGAAGGCCAAAAGAGTTTGAACTAGTTTGGACTGAAGGTATTCCTTTTATAGTAAAAATACCAATTTGGCCTTAACTCCGCAAAGGAAGGCTATTCCTGTGTTTCTTTCTCATACAAGGTCATTTAAAGAGGTTTATGCATGGAACCTAGTTAGAATGGCTATATATGAAGGCCAAAAGATTTTGAACTTGTTTTGACTGAAGGAATTCCTTTTATAGCAAAAATACCAATTTGGCCTTATCTCCGCAAAGGAAAGCTTTTTCTGTGTTTCTTTCTCAAACAAGGTAATTTAAAGAGGTTTATGCATGGAACCTACTCAGAATGGATATATATCAAGGACAAAGGAGTATGAACTTGTTTTGACTGAAGGAATTTGTGTTTATAGGCAAAAATCCGAAATTAGTCTTAACTCCGCAAAGGAAGGCTATTCCTGTGTTTCTTTTTCATACAAGGTCATTTAAAGATGTTTATGCATGGAACCTACTTAAAATGGCTATATATGAAGGCCAAAAGAGTTTGAACTAGTTTGGACTGAAGGAATTCCTCTTATAGTAAAAATACCAATTTGGCCTTATCTCCGCAAAGGAAAGCTTTTTCTGTGTTTCTTTCTCAAACAAGGTCATTTAAAGAGGTTTATGCATGCAACCTACTTAGAATGGCTATATATGAAGGCCAAAAGAGTTTGAACTAGTTTGGACTGAAGGAATTCCTCTTATAGTAAAAATACCAATTTGGCCTTAACTCCGCAAAGGAAGACTATTCCTGTGTTTCTTTCTCATACAAGGTCATTTAAAGAAGTTTATGCATGCAACCTACTTAGAATGGCTATATATGAAGGCCAAAAGAGTTTGAACTTGTTTTGACTGAAGGAATTCCTTTTATAGCAAAAATACCAATTTGGCCTTATCTCCGCAAAGGTAAGCTTTTTCTGTGTTTCTTCCTCAAACAAGGTAATTTAAAGAGGTTTATGCATGGAACCTACTCAGAATGGATATATATCAAGGACAAAGGAGTATGAACTTGTTTTGACTGAAGGAATTTGTGTTTATAGGCAAAAATCCGAAATGTGTCTTAACTCCGCAAAGGAAGGCTATTCCTGTGTTTCTTTCTCATACAAGGTCATTTAAAGAGGTTTATGCATGCAACCTACTTAAAATGGCTATATATGAAGGCCAAAAGAGTTTGAACTTGTTTTGACTGAAGGAATTCCTTTTATAGCAAAAATACCAATTTGGCCTTATCTCCTCAAATGGAAGATTTTTCTGTGTTTCTTTCTCAAATAAGGTAATTTAAAGAGGTTTATGCATGGAACCTACTCATAATGGATATATATCAAGGACAAAGGAGTATGAACTTGTTTTGACTGAAGGAATTTGTGTTTATAGGCAAAAATCCGAAATTAGTCTTAACTCCGCAAAGGAAGGCTATTCCTGTGTTTCTTTTTCATACAAGGTCATTTAAAGATGTTTATGCATGGAACCTACTTAAAATGGCTATATATGAAGGCCAAAAGAGTTTGAACTAGTTTGGACTGAAGGAATTCCTCTTATAGTAAAAATACCAATTTGGCCTTATCTCCGCAAAGGAAAGCTTTTTCTGTGTTTCTTTCTCAAACAAGGTCATTTAAAGAGGTTTATGCATGGAACCTACTCAGAATGGATATATATCAAGGACAAAGGAGTATGAACTTGTTTTGACTGAAGGAATTTGTGTTTATAGGCAAAAATCCGAAATTCGTCTTAACTCCGCAAAGGAAGGCTATTCCTGTGTTTCTTTCTCATACAAGGTCATTTAAAGAGGTTTATGCATGCAACCTACTTAGAATGGCTATATATGAAGGCCAAAAGAGTTTAAACTAGTTTGGACTGAAGGAATTCCTCTTATAGTAAAAATACCAATTTGGCCTTAACTCCGCAAAGGAAGGCTATTCCTGTGTTTCTTTCTCATACAAGGTCATTTAAAGAGGTTTATGCATGCAACATACCTAGAATGGCTATATATGAAGGCCAAAAGAGTTTGAACTTGTTTTGACTGAAGGAATTCCTTTTATAGCAAAAATACCACTTTGGCCTTATCTACGCAAAGGAAAGCTTTTTCTGTGTTTCTTTCTCAAACAAGGTCATTTAAAGAGGTTTATGCATGGAACCTACTCAGAATGGATATATATCAAGGTCAAAGGAGTATGAACTTGTTTTGACTGAAGGAATTCCTTTTATAGCAAAAATACCAATTTGGCCTTATCTCCGCAAAGGAAAGCTTTTTCTGTGTTTCTTTCTCAAACAAGGTCATTTAAAGAGGTTTATGCATGGAACCTAATCAGAATGGATATATATCATGGACAAAGGAGTATGAACTTGTTTTGACTGAAGGAATTTGTGTTTATAGGCAAAAATCCGAAATTCGTCTTAACTCCGCAAAGGAAGGCTATTCCTGTGTTTCTTTCTCATACAAGGTCATTTAAAGAGGTTTATGCATGCAACCTACTTAGAATGGCTATATATGAAGGCCAAAAGAGTTTGAACTAGTTTGGACTGAAGGAATTCCTCTTATAGTAAAAATACCAATTTGGCCTTAACTCCGCAAAGGAAGGCTATTCCTGTGTTTCTTTCTCATACAAGGTCATTTAAAGAGGTTTATGCATGGAACCTACTTAGAATGGCTATATATGAAGGCCAAAAGAGTTTGAACTAGTTTGGAGTGAAGGAATTCCTTTTATAGCAAAAATACCAATTTGGCCTTATCTCCGCAAAGGAAAGCTTTTTCTGTGTTTCTTTCTCAAACAAGGTAATTTAAAGAGGTTTATGCATGGAACCTACTCAGAATGGATATATATCAAGGACAAAGGAGTATGAACTTGTTTTGACTGAAGGAATTTGTGTTTATAGGCAAAAATCCGAAATTCGTCTTAACTCCGCAAAGGAAGGCTATTCCTGTGTTTCTTTCTCATACAAGGTCATTTAAAGAGGTTTATGCATGCAACCTACTTAAAATGGCTATATATGAAGGCCAAAAGAGTTTGAACTTGTTTTGACTGAAGGAATTCCTTTTATAGCAAAAATACCAATTTGGCCTTATCTCCTCAAATGGAAGATTTTTCTGTTTTTCTTTCTCAAATAAGGTAATTTAAAGAGGTTTATGCATGGAACCTACTCATAATGGATATATATCAAGGACAAAGGAGTATGAACTTGTTTTGACTGAAGGAATTTGTGTTTATAGGCAAAAATCCGAAATTAGTCTTAACTCCGCAAAGGAAGGCTATTCCTGTGTTTCTTTTTCATACAAGGTCATTTAAAGATGTTTATGCATGGAACCTACTTAAAATGGCTATATGTGAAGGCCAAAAGAGTTTGAACTAGTTTGGACTGAAGGAATTCCTCTTATAGTAAAAATACCAATTTGGCCTTATCTCCGCAAAGGAAAGCTTTTTCTGTGTTTCTTTCTCAAACAAGGTCATTTAAAGAGGTTTATGCATGGAACCTACTCAGAATGGATATATATCAAGGACAAAGGAGTATGAACTTGTTTTGACTGAAGGAATTTGTGTTTATAGGCAAAAATCCGAAATTCGTCTTAACTCCGCAAAGGAAGGCTATTCCTGTGTTTCTTTCTCATACAAGGTCATTTAAAGAGGTTTATGCATGCAACCTACTTAGAATGGCTATATATGAAGGCCAAAAGAGTTTAAACTAGTTTGGACTGAAGGAATTCCTCTTATAGTAAAAATACCAATTTGGCCTTAACTCCGCAAAGGAAGGCTATTCCTGTGTTTCTTTCTCATACAAGGTCATTTAAAGAGGTTTATGCATGCAACCTACCTAGAATGGCTATATATGAAGGCCAAAAGAGTTTGAACTTGTTTTGACTGAAGGAATTCCTTTTATAGCAAAAATACCAATTTGGCCTTATCTACGCAAAGGAAAGCTTTTTCTGTGTTTCTTTCTCAAACAAGGTCATTTAAAGAGGTTTATGCATGGAACCTACTCAGAATGGATATATATCAAGGTCAAAGGAGTATGAACTTGTTTTGACTGAAGGAATTCCTTTTATAGCAAAAATACCAATTTGGCCTTATCTCCGCAAAGGAAAGCTTTTTCTGTGTTTCTTTCTCAAACAAGGTCATTTAAAGAGGTTTATGCATGGAACCTAATCAGAATGGATATATATCATGGACAAAGGAGTATGAACTTGTTTTGACTGAAGGAATTTGTGTTTATAGGCAAAAATCCGAAATTCGTCTTAACTCCGCAAAGGAAGGCTATTCCTGTGTTTCTTTCTCATACAAGGTCATTTAAAGAGGTTTATGCATGCAACCTACTTAGAATGGCTATATATGAAGGCCAAAAGAGTTTGAACTAGTTTGGACTGAAGGAATTCCTCTTATAGTAAAAATACCAATTTGGCCTTAACTCCGCAAAGGAAGGCTATTCCTGTGTTTCTTTCTCATACAAGGTCATTTAAAGAGGTTTATGCATGGAACCTACTTAGAATGGCTATATATGAAGGCCAAAAGAGTTTGAACTAGTTTGGAGTGAAGGAATTCCTTTTATAGCAAAAATACCAATTTGGCCTTATCTCCGCAAAGGAAAGCTTTTTCTGTGTTTCTTTCTCAAACAAGGTAATTTAAAGAGGTTTATGCATGGAACCTACTCAGAATGGATATATATCAAGGACAAAGGAGTATGAACTTGTTTTGACTGAAGGAATTTGTGTTTATAGGCAAAAATCCGAAATTCGTCTTAACTCCGCAAAGGAAGGCTATTCCTGTGTTTCTTTCTCATACAAGGTCATTTAAAGAGGTTTATGCATGCAACCCACTTAGAATGGCTATATATGAAGGCCAAAAGAGTTTGACCTTGTTTTGACTGAAGGAATTCCTTTTATAGCAAAAATACCAATTTGGCCTTATCTCCGCAAAGGAAAGCTTTTTCTGTGTTTCTTTCTCAAACAAGGTAATTTAAAGAGGTTTATGCATGGAACCTACTCAGAATGGATATATATCAAGGACAAAGGAGTATGAACTTGTTTTGACTGAAGGAATTTGTGTTTATAGGCAAAAATCCGAAATTCGTCTTAACTCCGCAAAGGAAGGCTATTCCTGTGTTTCTTTCTCATACAAGGTCATTTAAAGAGGTTTATGCATGGAACCTACTTAGAATGGCTATATATGAAGGCCAAAAGAGTTTGAACTAGTTTGGACTGAAGGAATTCCTTTTATAGCAAAAATACCAATTTGGCCTTATCTCCGCAAAGGAAAGCTTTTTCTGTGTTTCTTTCTCAAACAAGGTCATTTAAAGAGGTTTATGCATGGAACCTACTCAGAATGGATATATATCAAGGACAAAGGAGTATGAACTTGTTTTGACTGAAGGAATTTGTGTTTATAGCAAAAATCTGAAATTCGTCTTAACTCTGCAAAGGAAGGCTATTCCTGTGTTTCTTTCTCATACAAGGTCATTTAAAGAGGTTTATGCATGGAACCTACTTAGAATGGCTATATATGAAGGCCAAAAGAGTTTGAACTAGTTTGGACTGAAGGAATTCCTCTTATAGTAAAAATACCAATTTGGCCATAACTCCGAAAAGGAAGGCTATTCCTGTGTTTCTTTCTCATACAAGGTCATTTAAAGAGGTTTATGCATGCAACCTACTTAGAATGGCTATATATGAAGGCCAAAAGAGTTTGAACTAGTTTGGACTGAAGGTATTCCTTTTATAGTAAAAATACCAATTTGGCCTTAACTCCGCAAAGGAAGGCTATTCCTGTGTTTCTTTCTCATACAAGGTCATTTAAAGAGGTTTATGCATGGAACCTAGTTAGAATGGCTATATATGAAGGCCAAAAGATTTTGAACTTGTTTTGACTGAAGGAATTCCTTTTATAGCAAAAATACCAATTTGGCCTTATCTCCGCAAAGGAAAGCTTTTTCTGTGTTTCTTTCTCAAACAAGGTAATTTAAAGAGGTTTATGCATGGAACCTACTCAGAATGGATATATATCAAGGACAAAGGAGTATGAACTTGTTTTGACTGAAGGAATTCCTTTTATAGCAAAAATACCAATTTGGCCTTATCTCCGCAAAGGAAAGCTTTTTCTGTGTTTCTTTCTCAAACAAGGTAATTTAAAGAGGTTTATGCATGGAACCTACTCAGAATGGATATATATCAAGGCCAAAGGAGTATGAACTTGTTTTGAGTGAAGGAATTCCTTTTATAGCAAAAATACCAATTTGGCCTTATCTCCGCAAAGGAAAGCTTTTTCTGTGTTTCTTTCTCAAACAAGGTAATTTAAAGAGGTTTATGCATGGAACCTACTCAGAATGGATATATATCAAGGACAAAGGAGTATGAACTTGTTTTGACTGAAGGAATTTGTGTTTATAGGCAAAAATCCGAAATTAGTCTTAACTCCGCAAAGGAAGGCTATTCCTGTGTTTCTTTTTCATACAAGGTCATTTAAAGATGTTTATGCATGGAACCTACTTAAAATGGCTATATATGAAGGCCAAAAGAGTTTGAACTAGTTTGGACTGAAGGAATTCCTCTTATAGTAAAAATACCTATTTGGCCTTATCTCCGCAAAGGAAAGCTTTTTCTGTGTTTCTTTCTCAAACAAGGTCATTTAAAGAGGTTTATGCATGCAACCTACTTAGAATGGCTATATATGAAGGCCAAAAGAGTTTGAACTAGTTTGGACTGAAGGTATTCCTTTTATAGTAAAAATACCAATTTGGCCTTAACTCCGCAAAGGAAGGCTATTCCTGTGTTTCTTTCTCATACAAGGTCATTTAAAGAGGTTTATGCATGGAACCTAGTTAGAATGGCTATATATGAAGGCCAAAAGATTTTGAACTTGTTTTGACTGAAGGAATTCCTTTTATAGCAAAAATACCAATTTGGCCTTATCTCCGCAAAGGAAAGCTTTTTCTGTGTTTCTTTCTCAAACAAGGTAATTTAAAGAGGTTTATGCATGGAACCTACTCAGAATGGATATATATCAAGGACAAAGGAGTATGAACTTGTTTTGACTGAAGGAATTCCTTTTATAGCAAAAATACCAATTTGGCCTTATCTCCGCAAAAGAAAGCTTTTTCTGTGTTTCTTTCTCAAACAAGGTAATTTAAAGAGGTTTATGCATGGAACCTACTCAGAATGGATATATATCAAGGACAAAGGAGTATGAACTTGTTTTGACTGAAGGAATTTGTGTTTATAGGCAAAAATCCGAAATTCGTTTTAACTCCGCAAAGGAAGGCTATTCCTGTGTTTCTTTCTCATACAAGGTCATTTAAAGAGGTTTATGCATGCAACCTACTTAGAATGGCTATATATGAAGGCCAAAAGAGTTTGAACTAGTTTGGACTGAAGGAATTCCTCTTATAGTAAAAATACCAATTTGGCCTTAACTCCGCAAAGGAAGGCTATTCCTGTGTTTCTTTCTCATACAAGGTTATTTAAAGAGGTTTATGCATGGAACCTACTCAGAATGGATATATATCAAGGTCAAAGGAGTATGAACTTGTTTTGACTGAAGGAATTCCTTTTATAGCAAAAATACCAATTTGGCCTTATCTCCGCAAAGGAAAGCTTTTTCTGTGTTTCTTTCTCAAACAAGGTAATTTAAAGAGGTTTATGCATGGAACCTACTCAGAATGGATATATATCAAGGACAAAGGAGTATGAACTTGTTTTGACTGAAGGAATTTGTGTTTATAGGCAAAAATCCGAAATTAGTCTTAACTCCGCAAAGGAAGGCTATTCCTGTGTTTCTTTTTCATACAAGGTCATTTAAAGAGGTTTATGCATGGAACCTACTTAAAATGGCTATATATGAAGGCCAAAAGAGTTTGAACTAGTTTGGACTGAAGGAATTCCTCTTATAGTAAAAATACCAATTTGGCCTTATCTCCGCAAAGGAAAGCTTTTTCTGTGTTTCTTTCTCAAACAAGGTCATTTAAAGAGGTTTATGCATGCAACCTACTTAGAATGGCTATATATGAAGGCCAAAAGAGTTTGAACTAGTTTGGACTGAAGGAATTCCTCTTATAGTAAAAATACCAATTTGGCCTTAACTCCGCAAAGGAAGGCTATTCCTGTGTTTCTTTCTTATACAAGGTCATTTAAAGAGGTTTATGCATGCAACCTACCTAGAATGGCTATATATGAAGGCCAAAAGAGTTTGAACTAGTTTGGAGTGAAGGAATTCCTTTTATAGCAAAAATACCAATTTGGCCTTATCTCCGCAAAGGAAAGCTTTTTCTGTGTTTCTTTCTCAAACAAGGTAATTTAAAGAGGTTTATGCATGGAACCTACTCAGAATGGATATATATCAAGGACAAAGGAGTATGAACTTGTTTTGACTGAAGGAATTTGTGTTTATAGGCAAAAATCCGAAATTCGTCTTAACTCCGCAAAGGAAGGCTATTCCTGTGTTTCTTTCTCATACAAGGTCATTTAAAGAGGTTTATGCATGCAACCCACTTAGAATGGCTATATATGAAGGCCAAAAGAGTTTGACCTTGTTTTGACTGAAGGAATTCCTTTTATAGCAAAAATACCAATTTGGCCTTATCTCCGCAAAGGAAAGCTTTTTCTGTGTTTCTTTCTCAAACAAGGTAATTTAAAGAGGTTTATGCATGGAACCTACTCAGAATGGATATATATCAAGGACAAAGGAGTATGAACTTGTTTTGACTGAAGGAATTTGTGTTTATAGGCAAAAATCCGAAATTCGTCTTAACTCCGCAAAGGAAGGCTATTCCTGTGTTTCTTTCTCATACAAGGTCATTTAAAGAGGTTTATGCATGGAACCTACTTAGAATGGCTATATATGAAGGCCAAAAGAGTTTGAACTAGTTTGGACTGAAGGAATTCCTTTTATAGCAAAAATACCAATTTGGCCTTATCTCCGCAAAGGAAAGCTTTTTCTGTGTTTCTTTCTCAAACAAGGTCATTTAAAGAGGTTTATGCATGGAACCTACTCAGAATGGATATATATCAAGGACAAAGGAGTATGAACTTGTTTTGACTGAAGGAATTTGTGTTTATAGCAAAAATCTGAAATTCGTCTTAACTCTGCAAAGGAAGGCTATTCCTGTGTTTCTTTCTCATACAAGGTCATTTAAAGAGGTTTATGCATGGAACCTACTTAGAATGGATATATATCAAGGACAAAGGAGTATGAACTTGTTTTGACTGAAGGAATTTGTGTTTATAGCAAAAATCTGAAATTCGTCTTAACTCTGCAAAGGAAGGCTATTCCTGTGTTTCTTTCTCATACAAGGTCATTTAAAGAGGTTTATGCATGGAACCTACTTAGAATGGCTATATATGAAGGCCAAAAGAGTTTGAACTAGTTTGGACTGAAGGAATTCCTCTTATAGTAAAAATACCAATTTGGCCTTAACTCCGAAAAGGAAGGCTATTCCTGTGTTTCTTTCTCATACAAGGTCATTTAAAGAGGTTTATGCATGCAACCTACTTAGAATGGCTATATATGAAGGCCAAAAGAGTTTGAACTAGTTTGGACTGAAGGTATTCCTTTTATAGTAAAAATACCAATTTGGCCTTAACTCCGCAAAGGAAGGCTATTCCTGTGTTTCTTTCTCATACAAGGTCATTTAAAGAGGTTTATGCATGCAACCTACCTAGAATGGCTATATATGAAGGCCAAAAGAGTTTGAACTTGTTTTGACTGAAGGAATTCCTTTTATAACAAAAATACCAATTTGGCCTTATCTACGCAAAGGAAAGCTTTTTCTGTGTTTCTTTCTCAAACAAGGTCATTTAAAGAGGTTTATGCATGGAACCTACTCAGAATGGATATATATCAAGGTCAAAGGAGTATGAACTTGTTTTGACTGAAGGAATTCCTTTTATAGCAAAAATACCAATTTGGCCTTATCTCCGCAAAGGAAAGCTTTTTCTGTGTTTCTTTCTCAAACAAGGTCATTTAAAGAGGTTTATGCATGGAACCTAATCAGAATGGATATATATCATGGACAAAGGAGTATGAACTTGTTTTGACTGAAGGAATTTGTGTTTATAGGCAAAAATCCGAAATTCGTCTTAACTCCGCAAAGGAAGGCTATTCCTGTGTTTCTTTCTCATACAAGGTCTTTTAAAGAGGTTTATGCATGCAACCTACTTAGAATGGCTATATATGAAGGCCAAAAGAGTTTGAACTAGTTTGGACTGAAGGAATTCCTCTTATAGTAAAAATACCAATTTGGCCTTAACTCCGCAAAGGAAGGCTATTCCTGTGTTTCTTTCTCATACAAGGTCATTTAAAGAGGTTTATGCATGCAACCTACTTAAAATGGCTATATATGAAGGCCAAAAGAGTTTGAACTTGTTTTGACTGAAGGAATTCCTTTTATAGCAAAAATACCAATTTGGCCTTATCTCCTCAAATGGAAGATTTTTCTGTGTTTCTTTCTCAAATAAGGTAATTTAAAGACGTTTATGCATGGAACCTACTCATAATGGATATATATCAAGGACAAAGGAGTATGAACTTGTTTTGACTGAAGGAATTTGTGTTTATAGGCAAAAATCCGAAATTAGTCTTAACTCCGCAAAGGAAGGCTATTCCTGTGTTTCTTTTTCATACAAGGTCATTTAAAGATGTTTATGCATGGAACCTACTTAAAATGGCTATATATGAAGGCCAAAAGAGTTTGAACTAGTTTGGACTGAAGGAATTCCTCTTATAGTAAAAATACCAATTTGGCCTTATCTCCGCAAAGGAAAGCTTTTTCTGTGTTTCTTTCTCAAACAAGGTCATTTAAAGAGGTTTATGCATGGAACCTACTCAGAATGGATATATATCAAGGACAAAGGAGTATGAACTTGTTTTGACTGAAGGAATTTGTGTTTATAGGCAAAAATCCGAAATTCGTCTTAACTCCGCAAAGGAAGGCTATTCCTGTGTTTCTTTCTCATACAAGGTCATTTAAAGAGGTTTATGCATGCAACCTACTTAGAATGGCTATATATGAAGGCCAAAAGAGTTTAAACTAGTTTGGACTGAAGGAATTCCTCTTATAGTAAAAATACCAATTTGGCCTTAACTCCGCAAAGGAAGGCTATTCCTGTGTTTCTTTCTCATACAAGGTCATTTAAAGAGGTTTATGCATGCAACATACCTAGAATGGCTATATATGAAGGCCAAAAGAGTTTGAACTTGTTTTGACTGAAGGAATTCCTTTTATAGCAAAAATACCAATTTGGCCTTATCTACGCAAAGGAAAGCTTTTTCTGTGTTTCTTTCTCAAACAAGGTCATTTAAAGAGGTTTATGCATGGAACCTACTCAGAATGGATATATATCAAGGTCAAAGGAGTATGAACTTGTTTTGACTGAAGGAATTCCTTTTATAGCAAAAATACCAATTTGGCCTTATCTCCGCAAAGGAAAGCTTTTTCTGTGTTTCTTTCTCAAACAAGGTCATTTAAAGAGGTTTATGCATGGAACCTAATCAGAATGGATATATATCATGGACAAAGGAGTATGAACTTGTTTTGACTGAAGGAATTTGTGTTTATAGGCAAAAATCCGAAATTCGTCTTAACTCCGCAAAGGAAGGCTATTCCTGTGTTTCTTTCTCATACAAGGTCATTTAAAGAGGTTTATGCATGCAACCTACTTAGAATGGCTATATATGAAGGCCAAAAGAGTTTGAACTAGTTTGGACTGAAGGAATTCCTCTTATAGTAAAAATACCAATTTGGCCTTAACTCCGCAAAGGAAGGCTATTCCTGTGTTTCTTTCTCATACAAGGTCATTTAAAGAGGTTTATGCATGGAACCTACTTAGAATGGCTATATATGAAGGCCAAAAGAGTTTGAACTAGTTTGGAGTGAAGGAATTCCTTTTATAGCAAAAATACCAATTTGGCCTTATCTCCGCAAAGGAAAGCTTTTTCTGTGTTTCTTTCTCAAACAAGGTAATTTAAAGAGGTTTATGCATGGAACCTACTCAGAATGGATATATATCAAGGACAAAGGAGTATGAACTTGTTTTGACTGAAGGAATTTGTGTTTATAGGCAAAAATCCGAAATTCGTCTTAACTCCGCAAAGGAAGGCTATTCCTGTGTTTCTTTCTCATACAAGGTCATTTAAAGAGGTTTATGCATGCAACCTACTTAAAATGGCTATATATGAAGGCCAAAAGAGTTTGAACTTGTTTTGACTGAAGGAATTCCTTTTATAGCAAAAATACCAATTTGGCCTTATCTCCTCAAATGGAAGATTTTTCTGTTTTTCTTTCTCAAATAAGGTAATTTAAAGAGGTTTATGCATGGAACCTACTCATAATGGATATATATCAAGGACAAAGGAGTATGAACTTGTTTTGACTGAAGGAATTTGTGTTTATAGGCAAAAATCCGAAATTAGTCTTAACTCCGCAAAGGAAGGCTATTCCTGTGTTTCTTTTTCATACAAGGTCATTTAAAGATGTTTATGCATGGAACCTACTTAAAATGGCTATATGTGAAGGCCAAAAGAGTTTGAACTAGTTTGGACTGAAGGAATTCCTCTTATAGTAAAAATACCAATTTGGCCTTATCTCCGCAAAGGAAAGCTTTTTCTGTGTTTCTTTCTCAAACAAGGTCATTTAAAGAGGTTTATGCATGGAACCTACTCAGAATGGATATATATCAAGGACAAAGGAGTATGAACTTGTTTTGACTGAAGGAATTTGTGTTTATAGGCAAAAATCCGAAATTCGTCTTAACTCCGCAAAGGAAGGCTATTCCTGTGTTTCTTTCTCATACAAGGTCATTTAAAGAGGTTTATGCATGCAACCTACTTAGAATGGCTATATATGAAGGCCAAAAGAGTTTAAACTAGTTTGGACTGAAGGAATTCCTCTTATAGTAAAAATACCAATTTGGCCTTAACTCCGCAAAGGAAGGCTATTCCTGTGTTTCTTTCTCATACAAGGTCATTTAAAGAGGTTTATGCATGCAACCTACCTAGAATGGCTATATATGAAGGCCAAAAGAGTTTGAACTTGTTTTGACTGAAGGAATTCCTTTTATAGCAAAAATACCAATTTGGCCTTATCTACGCAAAGGAAAGCTTTTTCTGTGTTTCTTTCTCAAACAAGGTCATTTAAAGAGGTTTATGCATGGAACCTACTCAGAATGGATATATATCAAGGTCAAAGGAGTATGAACTTGTTTTGACTGAAGGAATTCCTTTTATAGCAAAAATACCAATTTGGCCTTATCTCCGCAAAGGAAAGCTTTTTCTGTGTTTCTTTCTCAAACAAGGTCATTTAAAGAGGTTTATGCATGGAACCTAATCAGAATGGATATATATCATGGACAAAGGAGTATGAACTTGTTTTGACTGAAGGAATTTGTGTTTATAGGCAAAAATCCGAAATTCGTCTTAACTCCGCAAAGGAAGGCTATTCCTGTGTTTCTTTCTCATACAAGGTCATTTAAAGAGGTTTATGCATGCAACCTACTTAGAATGGCTATATATGAAGGCCAAAAGAGTTTGAACTAGTTTGGACTGAAGGAATTCCTCTTATAGTAAAAATACCAATTTGGCCTTAACTCCGCAAAGGAAGGCTATTCCTGTGTTTCTTTCTCATACAAGGTCATTTAAAGAGGTTTATGCATGGAACCTACTTAGAATGGCTATATATGAAGGCCAAAAGAGTTTGAACTAGTTTGGAGTGAAGGAATTCCTTTTATAGCAAAAATACCAATTTGGCCTTATCTCCGCAAAGGAAAGCTTTTTCTGTGTTTCTTTCTCAAACAAGGTAATTTAAAGAGGTTTATGCATGGAACCTACTCAGAATGGATATATATCAAGGACAAAGGAGTATGAACTTGTTTTGACTGAAGGAATTTGTGTTTATAGGCAAAAATCCGAAATTCGTCTTAACTCCGCAAAGGAAGGCTATTCCTGTGTTTCTTTCTCATACAAGGTCATTTAAAGAGGTTTATGCATGCAACCCACTTAGAATGGCTATATATGAAGGCCAAAAGAGTTTGACCTTGTTTTGACTGAAGGAATTCCTTTTATAGCAAAAATACCAATTTGGCCTTATCTCCGCAAAGGAAAGCTTTTTCTGTGTTTCTTTCTCAAACAAGGTAATTTAAAGAGGTTTATGCATGGAACCTACTCAGAATGGATATATATCAAGGACAAAGGAGTATGAACTTGTTTTGACTGAAGGAATTTGTGTTTATAGGCAAAAATCCGAAATTCGTCTTAACTCCGCAAAGGAAGGCTATTCCTGTGTTTCTTTCTCATACAAGGTCATTTAAAGAGGTTTATGCATGGAACCTACTTAGAATGGCTATATATGAAGGCCAAAAGAGTTTGAACTAGTTTGGACTGAAGGAATTCCTTTTATAGCAAAAATACCAATTTGGCCTTATCTCCGCAAAGGAAAGCTTTTTCTGTGTTTCTTTCTCAAACAAGGTCATTTAAAGAGGTTTATGCATGGAACCTACTCAGAATGGATATATATCAAGGACAAAGGAGTATGAACTTGTTTTGACTGAAGGAATTTGTGTTTATAGCAAAAATCTGAAATTCGTCTTAACTCTGCAAAGGAAGGCTATTCCTGTGTTTCTTTCTCATACAAGGTCATTTAAAGAGGTTTATGCATGGAACCTACTTAGAATGGCTATATATGAAGGCCAAAAGAGTTTGAACTAGTTTGGACTGAAGGAATTCCTCTTATAGTAAAAATACCAATTTGGCCTTAACTCCGAAAAGGAAGGCTATTCCTGTGTTTCTTTCTCATACAAGGTCATTTAAAGAGGTTTATGCATGCAACCTACTTAGAATGGCTATATATGAAGGCCAAAAGAGTTTGAACTAGTTTGGACTGAAGGTATTCCTTTTATAGTAAAAATACCAATTTGGCCTTAACTCCGCAAAGGAAGGCTATTCCTGTGTTTCTTTCTCATACAAGGTCATTTAAAGAGGTTTATGCATGGAACCTAGTTAGAATGGCTATATATGAAGGCCAAAAGATTTTGAACTTGTTTTGACTGAAGGAATTCCTTTTATAGCAAAAATACCAATTTGGCCTTATCTCCGCAAAGGAAAGCTTTTTCTGTGTTTCTTTCTCAAACAAGGTAATTTAAAGAGGTTTATGCATGGAACCTACTCAGAATGGATATATATCAAGGACAAAGGAGTATGAACTTGTTTTGACTGAAGGAATTCCTTTTATAGCAAAAATACCAATTTGGCCTTATCTCCGCAAAGGAAAGCTTTTTCTGTGTTTCTTTCTCAAACAAGGTAATTTAAAGAGGTTTATGCATGGAACCTACTCAGAATGGATATATATCAAGGCCAAAGGAGTATGAACTTGTTTTGAGTGAAGGAATTCCTTTTATAGCAAAAATACCAATTTGGCCTTATCTCCGCAAAGGAAAGCTTTTTCTGTGTTTCTTTCTCAAACAAGGTAATTTAAAGAGGTTTATGCATGGAACCTACTCAGAATGGATATATATCAAGGACAAAGGAGTATGAACTTGTTTTGACTGAAGGAATTTGTGTTTATAGGCAAAAATCCGAAATTAGTCTTAACTCCGCAAAGGAAGGCTATTCCTGTGTTTCTTTTTCATACAAGGTCATTTAAAGATGTTTATGCATGGAACCTACTTAAAATGGCTATATATGAAGGCCAAAAGAGTTTGAACTAGTTTGGACTGAAGGAATTCCTCTTATAGTAAAAATACCTATTTGGCCTTATCTCCGCAAAGGAAAGCTTTTTCTGTGTTTCTTTCTCAAACAAGGTCATTTAAAGAGGTTTATGCATGCAACCTACTTAGAATGGCTATATATGAAGGCCAAAAGAGTTTGAACTAGTTTGGACTGAAGGTATTCCTTTTATAGTAAAAATACCAATTTGGCCTTAACTCCGCAAAGGAAGGCTATTCCTGTGTTTCTTTCTCATACAAGGTCATTTAAAGAGGTTTATGCATGGAACCTAGTTAGAATGGCTATATATGAAGGCCAAAAGATTTTGAACTTGTTTTGACTGAAGGAATTCCTTTTATAGCAAAAATACCAATTTGGCCTTATCTCCGCAAAGGAAAGCTTTTTCTGTGTTTCTTTCTCAAACAAGGTAATTTAAAGAGGTTTATGCATGGAACCTACTCAGAATGGATATATATCAAGGACAAAGGAGTATGAACTTGTTTTGACTGAAGGAATTCCTTTTATAGCAAAAATACCAATTTGGCCTTATCTCCGCAAAGGAAAGCTTTTTCTGTGTTTCTTTCTCAAACAAGGTAATTTAAAGAGGTTTATGCATGGAACCTACTCAGAATGGATATATATCAAGGTCAAAGGAGTATGAACTTGTTTTGACTGAAGGAATTCCTTTTATAGCAAAAATACCAATTTGGCCTTATCTCCGCAAAGGAAAGCTTTTTCTGTGTTTCTTTCTCAAACAAGGTAATTTAAAGAGGTTTATGCATGGAACCTACTCAGAATGGATATATATCAAGGACAAAGGAGTATGAACTTGTTTTGACTGAAGGAATTTGTGTTTATAGGCAAAAATCCGAAATTAGTCTTAACTCCGCAAAGGAAGGCTATTCCTGTGTTTCTTTTTCATACAAGGTCATTTAAAGAGGTTTATGCATGGAACCTACTTAAAATGGCTATATATGAAGGCCAAAAGAGTTTGAACTAGTTTGGACTGAAGGAATTCCTCTTATAGTAAAAATACCAATTTGGCCTTATCTCCGCAAAGGAAAGCTTTTTCTGTGTTTCTTTCTCAAACAAGGTCATTTAAAGAGGTTTATGCATGCAACCTACTTAGAATGGCTATATATGAAGGCCAAAAGAGTTTGAACTAGTTTGGACTGAAGGAATTCCTCTTATAGTAAAAATACCAATTTGGCCTTAACTCCGCAAAGGAAGGCTATTCCTGTGTTTCTTTCTCATACAAGGTCATTTAAAGAGGTTTATGCATGCAACCTACCTAGAATGGCTATATATGAAGGCCAAAAGAGTTTGAACTTGTTTTGACTGAAGGAATTCCTTTTATAGCAAAAATACCAATTTGGCCTTATCTCCGCAAAGGTAAGCTTTTTCTGTGTTTCTTTCTCAAACAAGGTCATTTAAAGAGGTTTATGCATGGAACCTACTTAGAATGGCTATATATGAAGGCCAAAAGAGTTTGAACTAGTTTGGACTGAAGGAATTCCTCTTATAGTAAAAATACCAATTTGGCCTTAACTCTGCAAAGGAAGGCTATTCCTGTGTTTCTTTCTCATACAAGGTCATTTAAAGAGGTTTATGCATGGAACCTACTTAGAATGGCTATATATGAAGGCCAAAAGAGTTTGAACTAGTTTGGAGTGAAGGAATTCCTTTTATAGCAAAAATACCAATTTGGCCTTATCTCCGCAAAAGAAAGCTTTTTCTGTGTTTCTTTCTCAAACAAGGTAATTTAAAGAGGTTTATGCATGGAACCTACTCAGAATGGATATATATCAAGGACAAAGGAGTATGAACTTGTTTTGACTGAAGGAATTTGTGTTTATAGGCAAAAATCCGAAATTCGTTTTAACTCCGCAAAGGAAGGCTATTCCTGTGTTTCTTTCTCATACAAGGTCATTTAAAGAGGTTTATGCATGCAACCTACTTAGAATGGCTATATATGAAGGCCAAAAGAGTTTGAACTAGTTTGGACTGAAGGAATTCCTCTTATAGTAAAAATACCAATTTGGCCTTAACTCCGCAAAGGAAGGCTATTCCTGTGTTTCTTTCTCATACAAGGTTATTTAAAGAGGTTTATGCATGGAACCTACTCAGAATGGATATATATCAAGGTCAAAGGAGTATGAACTTGTTTTGACTGAAGGAATTCCTTTTATAGCAAAAATACCAATTTGGCCTTATCTCCGCAAAGGAAAGCTTTTTCTGTGTTTCTTTCTCAAACAAGGTAATTTAAAGAGGTTTATGCATGGAACCTACTCAGAATGGATATATATCAAGGACAAAGGAGTATGAACTTGTTTTGACTGAAGGAATTTGTGTTTATAGGCAAAAATCCGAAATTAGTCTTAACTCCGCAAAGGAAGGCTATTCCTGTGTTTCTTTTTCATACAAGGTCATTTAAAGAGGTTTATGCATGGAACCTACTTAAAATGGCTATATATGAAGGCCAAAAGAGTTTGAACTAGTTTGGACTGAAGGAATTCCTCTTATAGTAAAAATACCAATTTGGCCTTATCTCCGCAAAGGAAAGCTTTTTCTGTGTTTCTTTCTCAAACAAGGTCATTTAAAGAGGTTTATGCATGCAACCTACTTAGAATGGCTATATATGAAGGCCAAAAGAGTTTGAACTAGTTTGGACTGAAGGAATTCCTCTTATAGTAAAAATACCAATTTGGCCTTAACTCCGCAAAGGAAGGCTATTCCTGTGTTTCTTTCTCATACAAGGTCATTTAAAGAGGTTTATGCATGCAACCTACCTAGAATGGCTATATATGAAGGCCAAAAGAGTTTGAACTTGTTTTGACTGAAGGAATTCCTTTTATAGCAAAAATACCAATTTGGCCTTATCTCCTCAAATGGAAGATTTTTCTGTGTTTCTTTCTCAAATAAGGTAATTTAAAGAGGTTTATGCATGGAACCTACTCAGAATGGATATATATCAAGGACAAAGAAGTATGAACTTGTTTTGACTGAAGGAATTTGTGTTTATAGGCAAAAATCCGAAATTAGTCTTAACTCCGCAAAGGAAGGCTATTCCTGTGTTTCTTTTTCATACAAGGTCATTTAAAGATGTTTATGCATGGAACCTACTTAAAATGGCTATATATGAAGGCCAAAAGAGTTTGAACTAGTTTGGACTGAAGGAATTCCTCTTATAGTAAAAATACCAATTTGGCCTTATCTCCGCAAAGGAAAGCTTTTTCTGTGTTTCTTTCTCAAACAAGGTCATTTAAAGAGGTTTATGCATGGAACCTACTCAGAATGGATATATATCAAGGACAAAGGAGTATGAACTTGTTTTGACTGAAGGAATTTGTGTTTATAGGCAAAAATCCGAAATTCGTCTTAACTCCGCAAAGGAAGGCTATTCCTGTGTTTCTTTCTCATACAAGGTCATTTAAAGAGGTTTATGCATGCAACCTACTTAGAATGGCTATATATGAAGGCCAAAAGAGTTTGAACTAGTTTGGACTGAAGGAATTCCTCTTATAGTAAAAATACCAATTTGGCCTTAACTCCGCAAAGGAAGGCTATTCCTGTGTTTCTCTCTCATACAAGGTCATTTAAAGAGGTTTATGCATGCAACCTACCTAGAATGGCTATATATGAAGGCCAAAATAGTTTGAACTTGTTTTGACTGAAGGAATTCCTTTTATAGCAAAAATACCAATTTGGCCTTATCTCCGCAAAGGTAAGCTTTTTCTGTGTTTCTTTCTCAAACAAGGTCATTTAAAGAGGTTTATGCATGGAACCTACTTAGAATGGCTATATATGAAGGCCAAAAGAGTTTGAACTAGTTTGGACTGAAGGAATTCCTCTTATAGTAAAAATACCAATTTGGCCTTAACTCTGCAAAGGAAGGCTATTCCTGTGTTTCTTTCTCATACAAGGTCATTTAAAGAGGTTTATGCATGGAACCTACTTAGAATGGCTATATATGAAGGCCAAAAGAGTTTGAACTAGTTTGGAGTGAAGGAATTCCTTTTATAGCAAAAATACCAATTTGGCCTTATCTCCGCAAAAGAAAGCTTTTTCTGTGTTTCTTTCTCAAACAAGGTAATTTAAAGAGGTTTATGCATGGAACCTACTCAGAATGGATATATATCAAGGACAAAGAAGTATGAACTTGTTTTGACTGAAGGAATTTGTGTTTATAGGCAAAAATCCGAAATTCGTCTTAACTCCGCAAAGGAAGGCTATTCCTGTGTTTCTTTCTCATACAAGGTCATTTAAAGAGGTTTATGCATGCAACCTACTTAGAATGGCTATATATGAAGGCCAAAAGAGTTTGAACTAGTTTGGACTGAAGGAATTCCTCTTATAGTAAAAATACCAATTTGGCCTTAACTCCGCAAAATAAGGCTTTTCCTGTGTTTCTTTCTCATACAAGGTCATTTAAAGAAGTTTATGCATGCAACCTACTTAGAATGGCTATATATGAAGGCCAAAAGAGTTTGAACTTGTTTTGACTTAAGGAATTCCTTTTATAGCAAAAATACCAATTTGGCCTTATCTCCTCAAATGAAAGCTTTTTCTAATTTTCTTTCTCAAACAAGGTTATTTAAAGAGGTTTATGCATGGAACCTACTCAGAATGGATATATATCAAGGACAAAGGAGTATGAACTTGTTTTGACTGAAGGAATTTGTGTTTATAGGCAAAAATCCGAAATTCGTCTAACTCCGCAAAGGAAGGCTATTCCTGTGTTTCTTTCTCATACAAGGTCATTTAAAGAGGTTTATGCATGCAACCTAATTAGAATGGCTATATATGAAGGCCAAAAGAGTTTGAACTAGTTTGGACTGAAGGAATTCCTCTTATAGTAAAAATACCAATTTGGCCTTAACTCCGCAAAGGAAGGCTATTCCTGTGTTTCTTTTTCATACAAGGTCATTTAAAGATGTTTATGCATGGAACCTACTTAAAATGGCTATATATGAAGGTCAAAGGAGTATGAACTTGTTTTGACTGAAGGAATTCCTTTTATAGCAAAAATACCAATTTGGCCTTATCTCCGCAAAGGAAAGCTTTTTCTGTGTTTCTTTCTCAAACAAGGTCATTTAAAGAGGTTTATGCATGGAACCTACTAAGAATGGATATATATCATGGACAAAGGAGTATGAACTTGTTTTGACTGAAGGAATTTGTGTTTATAGGCAAAAATCCGAAATTCGTCTTAACTCCGCAAAGGAAGGCTATTCCTGTGTTTCTTTCTCATACAAGGTCATTTAAAGAGGTTTATGCATGCAACCTACTTAGAATGGCTATATATGAAGGCCAAAAGAGTTTGAACTAGTTTGGACTGAAGGAATTCCTCTTATAGTAAAAATACCAATTTGGCCTTAACTCCGCAAAGGAAGGCTATTCCTGTGTTTCTTTCTCATACAAGGTCATTTAAAGAGGTTTATGCATGGAACCTACTTAGAATGGCTATATATGAAGGCCAAAAGAGTTTGAACTAGTTTGGAGTGAAGGAATTCCTTTTATAGCAAAAATACCAATTTGGCCTTATCTCCGCAAAGGAAAGCTTTTTCTGTGTTTCTTTCTCAAACAAGGTCATTTAAAGAGGTTTATGCATGGAACCTACTCAGAATGGATATATATCAAGGACAAAGGAGTATGAACTTGTTTTGACTGAAGGAATTTGTGTTTATAGGCAAAAATCCGAAATTCGTCTTAACTCCGCAAAGGAAGGCTATTCCTGTGTTTCTTTCTCATACAAGGTCATTTAAAGAGGTTTATGCATGGAACCTACTTAGAATGGCTATATATGAAGGCCAAAAGAGTTTGAACTTGTTTTGACTTAAGGAATTCCTTTTATAGCAAAAATACCAATTTGGCCTTATCTCCTCAAATGAAAGCTTTTTCTAATTTTCTTTCTCAAACAAGGTTATTTAAAGAGGTTTATGCATGGAACCTACTCAGAATGGATATATATCAAGGACAAAGGAGTATGAACTAGTTTGGAGTGAAGGAATTCCTTTTATAGCAAAAATACCAATTTGGCCTTAACTCCGCAAAGGAAGGCTATTCCTGTGTTTCTTTCTCATACAAGGTTATTTAAAGAGGTTTATGCATGGAACCTACTCAGAATGGATATATATCAAGGTCAAAGGAGTATGAACTAGTTTGGAGTGAAGGAATTCCTTTTATAGCAAAAATACCAATTTGGCCTTATCTCCGCAAAAGAAAGCTTTTTCTGTGTTTCTTTCTCAAACAAGGTAATTTAAAGAGGTTTATGCATGGAACCTACTCAGAATGGATATATATCAAGGACAAAGGAGTATGAACTTGTTTTGACTGAAGGAATTTGTGTTTATAGGCAAAAATCCGAAATTCGTCTAACTCCGCAAAGGAAGGCTATTCCTGTGTTTCTTTCTCATACAAGGTCATTTAAAGAGGTTTATGCATGCAACCTAATTAGAATGGCTATATATGAAGGCCAAAAGAGTTTGAACTAGTTTGGACTGAAGGAATTCCTCTTATAGTAAAAATACCAATTTGGCCTTAACTCCGCAAAGGAAGGCTATTCCTGTGTTTCTTTCTCATACAAGGTCATTTAAAGAGGTTTATGCATGGAACCTACTTAGAATGGCTATATATGAAGGCCAAAAGAGTTTGAACTAGTTTGGACTGAAGGAATTCCTCTTATAGTAAAAATACCAATTTGGCCTTAACTCCGCAAAGGAAGGCTATTCCTGTGTTTCTTTCTCATACAAGGTCATTTAAAGAAGTTTATGCATGCAACCTACTTAGAATGGCTATATATGAAGGCCAAAAGAGTTTGAACTTGTTTTGACTGAAGGAATTCCTTTTATAGCAAAAATACCAATTTGGCCTTATCTCCGCAAAGGTAAGCTTTTTCTGTGTTTCTTCCTCAAACAAGGTAATTTAAAGAGGTTTATGCATGGAACCTACTCAGAATGGATATATATCAAGGACAAAGGAGTATGAACTTGTTTTGACTGAAGGAATTTGTGTTTATAGGCAAAAATCCGAAATTCGTTTTAACTCCGCAAAGGAAGGCTATTCCTGTGTTTCTTTCTCATACAAGGTCATTTAAAGAGGTTTATGCATGCAACCTACTTAGAATGGCTATATATGAAGGCCAAAAGAGTTTGAACTTGTTTTGACTGAAGGAATTCCTTTTATAGCAAAAATACCAATTTGGCCTTATCTCCGCAAAGGAAAGCTTTTTCTGTGTTTCTTCCTCAAACAAGGTAATTTAAAGAGGTTTATGCATGGAACCTACTCAGAATGGATATATATCAAGGACAAAGGAGTATGAACTTGTTTTGACTGAAGGAATTTGTGTTTATAGGCAAAAATCCGAAATTCGTTTTAACTCCGCAAAGGAAGGCTATTCCTGTGTTTCTTTCTCATACAAGGTCATTTAAAGAGGTTTATGCATGCAACCTACTTAGAATGGCTATATATGAAGGCCAAAAGAGTTTGAACTAGTTTGGACTGAAGGAATTCCTCTTATAGTAAAAATACCAATTTGGCCTTAACTCCGCAAAGGAAGGCTATTCCTGTGTTTCTTTCTCATACAAGGTCATTTAAAGAGGTTTATGCATAAAACCTAGTTAGAATGGCTATATATGAAGGCCAAAAGAGTTTGAACTTGTTTTGACTGAAGGAATTCCTTTTATAGCAAAAATACCAATTTGGCCTTATCTCCGCAAAGGAAAGCTTTTTCTGTGTTTCTTCCTCAAACAAGGTCATTTAAAGAGGTTTATGCATTGAACCTACTCAGAATGGATATATATCAAGGACAAAGGAGTATGAACTTGTTTTGACTGAAGGAATTTGTGTTTATAGGCAAAAATCCGAAATTCATCTTAATTCAGCAAAGGAAGGCTATTCCTGTGTTTCTTTTTCATACAAGGTCATTTAAAGATGTTTATGCATGGAACCTACTTAAAATGGCTATATATGAAGGCCAAAAGAGTTTGAACTAGTTTGGACTGAAGGAATTCCTTTTATAGCAAAAATACCAATTTGGCCTTATCTCCTCAAATGGAAGATTTTTCTGTGTTTCTTTCTCAAATAAGGTAATTTAAAGAGGTTTATGCATGGAACCTACTCAGAATGGATATATATGTAGGACAAAGGAGTATGAACTTGTTTTGACTGAAGGAATTTGTGTTTATAGGCAAAAATCCGAAATTCGTCTCAACTCCGCAAAGGAAGGCTATTCCTGTGTTTCTTTCTCATACAAGGTCATTTAAAGAAGTTTATGCATGGAACCTACTTAGAATGGCTATATATGAAGGCCAAAAGAGTTTTAACTTGTTTGGACTGAAGGAAATTCCTTTCATAGCAAAAATACCAATTTGGCCTTATCTCCGCAAAGGAAAGCTTTTTCTGTGTTTCTTTCTCAAACAAAATAATTTCAAGAGGTTTATGCATGGAACCTACTCAGAATGGATATATATCAAGGACAAAGGAGTATGAACTTGTTTTGACAGAAGGAATTTGTGTTTATAGGCAAAAATCCGAAATTCGTCTTAACTCCGCAAAGGAAGGCTATTCCTGTGTTTCTTTTTCATACAAGGTCATTTAAAGATGTTTATGCATGGAACCTACTTAAAATGGCTATATATGAAGGCCAAAAGAGTTTGAACTAGTTTGGACTGAAGGAATTCCTCTTATAGTAGAAATACCAATTTGGCCTTATCTCCGCAAAGGAAAGCTTTTTCTGTGTTTCTTCCTCAAACAAGGTATTTTAAAGAGGTTTATGCATGGAACCTACTCAGAATGGATATATATCAAGGACAAAGGAGTATGAACTTGTTTTGACTGAAGGAATTTGTGTTTATAGGCAAAAATCCGAAATTCGTCTTAACTCCGCAAAGGAAGGCTATTCCTGTGTTTCTTTTTCATACAAGGTCATTTAAAGAGGTTTATGCATGCAACCTACTTAGAATGGCTATATATGAAGGCCAAAAGAGTTTGAACTAGTTTGGACTGAAGGAATTCCTCTTATAGTAAAAATACCAATTTGGCCTTAACTCCGCAAAATAAGGCTTTTCCTGTGTTTCTTTCTCATACAAGGTCATTTAAAGAAGTTTATGCATGCAACCTACTTAGAATGGCTATATATGAAGGCCAAAAGAGTTTGAACTTGTTTTGACTTAAGGAATTCCTTTTATAGCAAAAATACCAATTTGGCCTTATCTCCTCAAATGAAAGCTTTTTCTAATTTTCTTTCTCAAACAAGGTTATTTAAAGAGGTTTATGCATGGAACCTACTCAGAATGGATATATATCAAGGACAAAGGAGTATGAACTTGTTTTGACTGAAGGAATTTGTGTTTATAGGCAAAAATCCGAAATTCGTCTAACTCCGCAAAGGAAGGCTATTCCTGTGTTTCTTTCTCATACAAGGTCATTTAAAGAGGTTTATGCATGCAACCTAATTAGAATGGCTATATATGAAGGCCAAAAGAGTTTGAACTAGTTTGGACTGAAGGAATTCCTCTTATAGTAAAAATACCAATTTGGCCTTAACTCCGCAAAGGAAGGCTATTCCTGTGTTTCTTTCTCATACAAGGTCATTTAAAGAGGTTTATGCATGGAACCTACTTAGAATGGCTATATATGAAGGCCAAAAGAGTTTGAACTAGTTTGGACTGAAGGAATTCCTTTTATAGCAAAAATACCAATTTGGCCTTATCTCCGCAAAGGAAAGCTTTTTCTGTGTTTCTTTATCAAACAAGGTAATTTAAAGAGGTTTATACATGGAACCTACTCAGAATGGATATATATCAAGGACAAAGGAGTATGAACTTGTTTTGACTGAAGGAATTTGTGTTTATAGGCAAAAATCCGAAATTCGTCTTAACTCCGCAAAGGAAGGCTATTCCTGTGTTTCTTTCTCATACAAGGTCATTTAAAGAGGTTTATGCATGGAACCTACTTAGAATGGCTATATATGAAGGCCAAAAGAGTTTGAACTAGTTTGGACTGAAGGAATTCCTCTTATAGTAAAAATACCAATTTGGCCTTAACTCCGCAAAGGAAGGCTATTCCTGTGTTTCTTTCTCATACAAGGTCATTTAAAGAAGTTTATGCATGCAACCTACTTAGAATGGCTATATATGAAGGCCAAAAGAGTTTGAACTTGTTTTGACTGAAGGAATTCCTTTTATAGCAAAAATACCAATTTGGCCTTATCTCCGCAAAGGTAAGCTTTTTCTGTGTTTCTTCCTCAAACAAGGTAATTTAAAGAGGTTTATGCATGGAACCTACTCAGAATGGATATATATCAAGGACAAAGGAGTATGAACTTGTTTTGACTGAAGGAATTTGTGTTTATAGGCAAAAATCCGAAATTAGTCTTAACTCCGCAAAGGAAGGCTATTCCTGTGTTTCTTTTTCATACAAGGTCATTTAAAGATGTTTATGCATGGAACCTACTTAAAATGGCTATATATGAAGGTCAAAGGAGTATGAACTTGTTTTGACTGAAGGAATTCCTTTTATAGCAAAAATACCAATTTGGCCTTATCTCCGCAAAGGAAAGCTTTTTCTGTGTTTCTTTCTCAAACAAGGTCATTTAAAGAGGTTTATGCATGGAACCTACTAAGAATGGATATATATCATGGACAAAGGAGTATGAACTTGTTTTGACTGAAGGAATTTGTGTTTATAGGCAAAAATCCGAAATTCGTCTCAACTCCGCAAAGGAAGGCTATTCCTGTGTTTCTTTCTCATACAAGGTCATTTAAAGAGGTTTATGCATGCAACCTACTTAGAATGGCTATATATGAAGGCCAAAAGAGTTTGAACTAGTTTGGACTGAAGGAATTCCTCTTATAGTAAAAATACCAATTTGGCCTTAACTCCGCAAAGGAAGGCTATTCCTGTGTTTCTTTCTCATACAAGGTCATTTAAAGAGGTTTATGCATGGAACCTACTTAGAATGGCTATATATGAAGGCCAAAAGAGTTTGAACTAGTTTGGAGTGAAGGAATTCCTTTTATAGCAAAAATACCAATTTGGCCTTATCTCCGCAAAGGAAAGCTTTTTCTGTGTTTCTTTCTCAAACAAGGTCATTTAAAGAGGTTTATGCATGGAACCTACTCAGAATGGATATATATCAAGGACAAAGGAGTATGAACTTGTTTTGACTGAAGGAATTTGTGTTTATAGGCAAAAATCCGAAATTCGTCTTAACTCCGCAAAGGAAGGCTATTCCTGTGTTTCTTTCTCATACAAGGTCATTTAAAGAGGTTTATGCATGGAACCTACTTAGAATGGCTATATATGAAGGCCAAAAGAGTTTGAACTTGTTTTGACTTAAGGAATTCCTTTTATAGCAAAAATACCAATTTGGCCTTATCTCCTCAAATGAAAGCTTTTTCTAATTTTCTTTCTCAAACAAGGTTATTTAAAGAGGTTTATGCATGGAACCTACTCAGAATGGATATATATCAAGGACAAAGGAGTATGAACTTGTTTTGACTGAAGGAATTTGTGTTTATAGGCAAAAATCCGAAATTCGTCTAACTCCGCAAAGGAAGGCTATTCCTGTGTTTCTTTCTCATACAAGGTCATTTAAAGAGGTTTATGCATGCAACCTAATTAGAATGGCTATATATGAAGGCCAAAAGAGTTTGAACTAGTTTGGACTGAAGGAATTCCTCTTATAGTAAAAATACCAATTTGGCCTTAACTCCGCAAAGGAAGGCTATTCCTGTGTTTCTTTCTCATACAAGGTCATTTAAAGAGGTTTATGCATGGAACCTACTTAGAATGGCTATATATGAAGGCCAAAAGAGTTTGAACTAGTTTGGACTGAAGGAATTCCTTTTATAGCAAAAATACCAATTTGGCCTTATCTCCGCAAAGGAAAGCTTTTTCTATGTTTCTTTATCAAACAAGGTAATTTAAAGAGGTTTATACATGGAACCTACTCAGAATGGATATATATCAAGGACAAAGGAGTATGAACTTGTTTTGACTGAAGGAATTTGTGTTTATAGGCAAAAATCCGAAATTCGTCTTAACTCCGCAAAGGAAGGCTATTCCTGTGTTTCTTTCTCATACAAGGTCATTTAAAGAGGTTTATGCATGGAACCTACTTAGAATGGCTATATATGAAGGCCAAAAGAGTTTGAACTAGTTTGGACTGAAGGAATTCCTCTTATAGTAAAAATACCAATTTGGCCTTAACTCCGCAAAGGAAGGCTATTCCTGTGTTTCTTTCTCATACAAGGTCATTTAAAGAAGTTTATGCATGCAACCTACTTAGAATGGCTATATATGAAGGCCAAAAGAGTTTGAACTTGTTTTGACTGAAGGAATTCCTTTTATAGCAAAAATACCAATTTGGCCTTATCTCCGCAAAGGTAAGCTTTTTCTGTGTTTCTTCCTCAAACAAGGTAATTTAAAGAGGTTTATGCATGGAACCTACTCAGAATGGATATATATCAAGGACAAAGGAGTATGAACTTGTTTTGACTGAAGGAATTTGTGTTTATAGGCAAAAATCCGAAATTAGTCTTAACTCCGCAAAGGAAGGCTATTCCTGTGTTTCTTTTTCATACAAGGTCATTTAAAGATGTTTATGCATGGAACCTACTTAAAATGGCTATATATGAAGGTCAAAGGAGTATGAACTTGTTTTGACTGAAGGAATTCCTTTTATAGCAAAAATACCAATTTGGCCTTATCTCCGCAAAGGAAAGCTTTTTCTGTGTTTCTTTCTCAAACAAGGTCATTTAAAGAGGTTTATGCATGGAACCTACTAAGAATGGATATATATCATGGACAAAGGAGTATGAACTTGTTTTGACTGAAGGAATTTGTGTTTATAGGCAAAAATCCGAAATTCGTCTTAACTCCGCAAAGGAAGGCTATTCCTGTGTTTCTTTCTCATACAAGGTCATTTAAAGAGGTTTATGCATGCAACCTACTTAGAATGGCTATATATGAAGGCCAAAAGAGTTTGAACTAGTTTGGACTGAAGGAATTCCTCTTATAGTAAAAATACCAATTTGGCCTTATCTCCGCAAAGGAAAGCTTTTTCTGTGTTTCTTTCTCAAACAAGGTCATTTAAAGAGGTTTATGCATGGAACCTACTCAGAATGGATATATATCAAGGACAAAGGAGTATGAACTTGTTTTGACTGAAGGAATTTGTGTTTATAGGCAAAAATCCGAAATTCGTCTTAACTCCGCAAAGGAAGGCTATTCCTGTGTTTCTTTCTCATACAAGGTCATTTAAAGAGGTTTATGCATGCAACCTACTTAGAATGGCTATATATGAAGGCCAAAAGAGTTTGAACTAGTTTTGACTGAAGGAATTCCTCTTATAGTAAAAATACCAATTTGGCCTTAACTCCGCAAAGGAAGGCTATTCCTGTGTTTCTTTCTCATACAAGGTCATTTAAAGAGGTTTATGCATGCAACCTACCTAGAATGGCTATATATGAAGGCCAAAAGAGTTTGAACTTGTTTTGACTGAAGGAATTCCTTTTATAGCAAAAATACCAATTTGGCCTTATCTCCGCAAAGGTAAGCTTTTTCTGTGTTTCTTTCTCAAACAAGGTCATTTAAAGAGGTTTATGCATGGAACCTACTTAGAATGGCTATATATGAAGGCCAAAAGAGTTTGAACTAGTTTGGACTGAAGGAATTCCTCTTATAGTAAAAATACCAATTTGGCCTTAACTCTGCAAAGGAAGGCTATTCCTGTGTTTCTTTCTCATACAAGGTCATTTAAAGAGGTTTATGCATGGAACCTACTTAGAATGGCTATATATGAAGGCCAAAAGAGTTTGAACTAGTTTGGAGTGAAGGAATTCCTTTTATAGCAAAAATACCAATTTGGCCTTATCTCCTCAAATGGAAGATTTTTCTGTGTTTCTTTCTCAAATAAGGTAATTTAAAGAGGTTTATGCATGGAACCTACTCAGAATGGATATATATCAAGGACAAAGAAGTATGAACTTGTTTTGACTGAAGGAATTTGTGTTTATAGGCAAAAATCCGAAATTAGTCTTAACTCCGCAAAGGAAGGCTATTCCTGTGTTTCTTTTTCATACAAGGTCATTTAAAGATGTTTATGCATGGAACCTACTTAAAATGGCTATATATGAAGGCCAAAAGAGTTTGAACTAGTTTGGACTGAAGGAATTCCTCTTATATTAGAAATACCAATTTGGCCTTATCTCCGCAAAGGAAAGCTTTTTCTGTGTTTCTTTCTCAAACAAGGTCATTTAAAGAGGTTTATGCATGGAACCTACTCAGAATGGATATATATCAAGGACAAAGGAGTATGAACTTGTTTTGACTGAAGGAATTTGTGTTTATAGGCAAAAATCCGAAATTCGTCTTAACTCCGCAAAGGAAGGCTATTCCCGTGTTTCTTTCTCATACAAGGTCATTTAAAGAGGTTTATGCATGCAACCTACTTAGAATGGCTATATATGAAGGCCAAAAGAGTTTGAACTAGTTTGGACTGAAGGAATTCCTCTTATAGTAAAAATACCAATTTGGCCTTAACTCCGCAAAGGAAGGCTATTCCTGTGTTTCTCTCTCATACAAGGTCATTTAAAGAGGTTTATGCATGCAACCTACCTAGAATGGCTATATATGAAGGCCAAAATAGTTTGAACTTGTTTTGACTGAAGGAATTCCTTTTATAGCAAAAATACCAATTTGGCCTTATCTCCGCAAAGGTAAGCTTTTTCTGTGTTTCTTTCTCAAACAAGGTCATTTAAAGAGGTTTATGCATGGAACCTACTTAGAATGGCTATATATGAAGGCCAAAAGAGTTTGAACTAGTTTGGACTGAAGGAATTCCTCTTATAGTAAAAATACCAATTTGGCCTTAACTCTGCAAAGGAAGGCTATTCCTGTGTTTCTTTCTCATACAAGGTCATTTAAAGAGGTTTATGCATGGAACCTACTTAGAATGGCTATATATGAAGGCCAAAAGAGTTTGAACTAGTTTGGAGTGAAGGAATTCCTTTTATAGCAAAAATACCAATTTGGCCTTATCTCCGCAAAAGAAAGCTTTTTCTGTGTTTCTTTCTCAAACAAGGTAATTTAAAGAGGTTTATGCATGGAACCTACTCAGAATGGATATATATCAAGGACAAAGAAGTATGAACTTGTTTTGACTGAAGGAATTTGTGTTTATAGGCAAAAATCCGAAATTCGTCTTAACTCCGCAAAGGAAGGCTATTCCTGTGTTTCTTTCTCATACAAGGTCATTTAAAGAGGTTTATGCATGCAACCTACTTAGAATGGCTATATATGAAGGCCAAAAGAGTTTGAACTAGTTTGGACTGAAGGAATTCCTCTTATAGTAAAAATACCAATTTGGCCATAACTCCGCAAAGGAAGGCTATTCCTGTGTTTCTTTCTCATACAAGGTCATTTAAAGAGGTTTATGCATGCAACCTAGTTAGAATGGCTATATATGAAGGCCAAAAGAGTTTGAACTTGTTTTGACTGAAGGAATTCCTTTTATAGCAAAAATACCAATTTGGCCTTATCTCCGCAAAGGAAAGCTTTTTCTGTGTTTCTTCCTCAAACAAGGTAATTTAAAGAGGTTTATGCATGGAACCTACTCAGAATGGATATATATCAAGGACAAAGGAGTATGAACTTGTTTTGACTGAAGGAATTTGTGTTTATAGGCAAAAATCCGAAATTCGTCTTAACTCCGCAAAGGAAGGCTATTCCTGTGTTTCTTTTTCATACAAGGTCATTTAAAGAGGTTTATGCATGCAACCTACTTAGAATGGCTATATATGAAGGCCAAAAGAGTTTGAACTAGTTTGGACTGAAGGAATTCCTCTTATAGTAAAAATACCAATTTGGCCTTAACTCCGCAAAATAAGGCTTTTCCTGTGTTTCTTTCTCATACAAGGTCATTTAAAGAAGTTTATGCATGCAACCTACTTAGAATGGCTATATATGAAGGCCAAAAGAGTTTAAACTTGTTTTGACTTAAGGAATTCCTTTTATAGCAAAAATACCAATTTGGCCTTATCTCCTCAAATGAAAGCTTTTTCTAATTTTCTTTCTCAAACAAGGTTATTTAAAGAGGTTTATGCATGGAACCTACTCAGAATGGATATATATCAAGGACAAAGGAGTATGAACTTGTTTTGACTGAAGGAATTTGTGTTTATAGGCAAAAATCCGAAATTCGTCTAACTCCGCAAAGGAAGGCTATTCCTGTGTTTCTTTCTCATACAAGGTCATTTAAAGAGGTTTATGCATGCAACCTAATTAGAATGGCTATATATGAAGGCCAAAAGAGTTTGAACTAGTTTGGACTGAAGGAATTCCTCTTATAGTAAAAATACCAATTTGGCCTTAACTCCGCAAAGGAAGGCTATTCCTGTGTTTCTTTCTCATACAAGGTCATTTAAAGAGGTTTATGCATGGAACCTACTTAGAATGGCTATATATGAAGGCCAAAAGAGTTTGAACTAGTTTGGACTGAAGGAATTCCTTTTATAGCAAAAATACCAATTTGGCCTTATCTCCGCAAAGGAAAGCTTTTTCTGTGTTTCTTTATCAAACAAGGTAATTTAAAGAGGTTTATACATGGAACCTACTCAGAATGGATATATATCAAGGACAAAGGAGTATGAACTTGTTTTGACTGAAGGAATTTGTGTTTATAGGCAAAAATCCGAAATTCGTCTTAACTCCGCAAAGGAAGGCTATTCCTGTGTTTCTTTCTCATACAAGGTCATTTAAAGAGGTTTATGCATGGAACCTACTTAGAATGGCTATATATGAAGGCCAAAAGAGTTTGAACTAGTTTGGACTGAAGGAATTCCTCTTATAGTAAAAATACCAATTTGGCCTTAACTCCGCAAAGGAAGGCTATTCCTGTGTTTCTTTCTCATACAAGGTCATTTAAAGAGGTTTATGCATGGAACCTACTTAGAATGGCTATATATGAAGGCCAAAAGAGTTTGAACTTGTTTTGACTGAAGGAATTCCTTTTATAGCAAAAATACCAATTTGGCCTTATCTCCGCAAAGGTAAGCTTTTTCTGTGTTTCTTCCTCAAACAAGGTAATTTAAAGAGGTTTATGCATGGAACCTACTCAGAATGGATATATATCAAGGACAAAGGAGTATGAACTTGTTTTGACTGAAGGAATTTGTGTTTATAGGCAAAAATCCGAAATTAGTCTTAACTCCGCAAAGGAAGGCTATTCCTGTGTTTCTTTTTCATACAAGGTCATTTAAAGATGTTTATGCATGGAACCTACTTAAAATGGCTATATATGAAGGTCAAAGGAGTATGAACTTGTTTTGACTGAAGGAATTCCTTTTATAGCAAAAATACCAATTTGGCCTTATCTCCGCAAAGGAAAGCTTTTTCTGTGTTTCTTTCTCAAACAAGGTCATTTAAAGAGGTTTATGCATGGAACCTACTAAGAATGGATATATATCATGGACAAAGGAGTATGAACTTGTTTTGACTGAAGGAATTTGTGTTTATAGGCAAAAATCCGAAATTCGTCTTAACTCCGCAAAGGAAGGCTATTCCTGTGTTTCTTTCTCATACAAGGTCATTTAAAGAGGTTTATGCATGCAACCTACTTAGAATGGCTATATATGAAGGCCAAAAGAGTTTGAACTAGTTTGGACTGAAGGAATTCCTCTTATAGTAAAAATACCAATTTGGCCTTAACTCCGCAAAGGAAGGCTATTCCTGTGTTTCTTTCTCATACAAGGTCATTTAAAGAGGTTTATGCATGGAACCTACTTAGAATGCCTATATATGAAGGCCAAAAGAGTTTGAACTAGTTTGGAGTGAAGGAATTCCTTTTATAGCAAAAATACCAATTTGGCCTTATCTCCGCAAAGGAAAGCTTTTTCTGTGTTTCTTTCTCAAACAAGGTCATTTAAAGAGGTTTATGCATGGAACCTACTCAGAATGGATATATATCAAGGACAAAGGAGTATGAACTTGTTTTGACTGAAGGAATTTGTGTTTATAGGCAAAAATCCGAAATTCGTCTTAACTCCGCAAAGGAAGGCTATTCCTGTGTTTCTTTCTCATACAAGGTCATTTAAAGAGGTTTATGCATGGAACCTACTTAGAATGGCTATATATGAAGGCCAAAAGAGTTTGAACTTGTTTTGACTTAAGGAATTCCTTTTATAGCAAAAATACCAATTTGGCCTTATCTCCTCAAATGAAAGCTTTTTCTAATTTTCTTTCTCAAACAAGGTTATTTAAAGAGGTTTATGCATGGAACCTACTCAGAATGGATATATATCAAGGACAAAGGAGTATGAACTTGTTTTGACTGAAGGAATTTGTGTTTATAGGCAAAAATCCGAAATTCGTCTAACTCCGCAAAGGAAGGCTATTCCTGTGTTTCTTTCTCATACAAGGTCATTTAAAGAGGTTTATGCATGCAACCTAATTAGAATGGCTATATATGAAGGCCAAAAGAGTTTGAACTAGTTTGGACAGAAGGAATTCCTCTTATAGTAAAAATACCAATTTGGCCTTAACTCCGCAAAGGAAGGCTATTCCTGTGTTTCTTTCTCATACAAGGTCATTTAAAGAGGTTTATGCATGGAACCTACTTAGAATGGCTATATATGAAGGCCAAAAGAGTTTGAACTAGTTTGGACTGAAGGAATTCCTTTTATAGCAAAAATACCAATTTGGCCTTATCTCCGCAAAGGAAAGCTTTTTCTGTGTTTCTTTATCAAACAAGGTAATTTAAAGAGGTTTATACATGGAACCTACTCAGAATGGATATATATCAAGGACAAAGGAGTATGAACTTGTTTTGACTGAAGGAATTTGTGTTTATAGGCAAAAATCCGAAATTCGTCTTAACTCCGCAAAGGAAGGCTATTCCTGTGTTTCTTTCTCATACAAGGTCATTTAAAGAGGTTTATGCATGGAACCTACTTAGAATGGCTATATATGAAGGCCAAAAGAGTTTGAACTAGTTTGGACTGAAGGAATTCCTCTTATAGTAAAAATACCAATTTGGCCTTAACTCCGCAAAGGAAGGCTATTCCTGTGTTTCTTTCTCATACAAGGTCATTTAAAGAAGTTTATGCATGCAACCTACTTAGAATGGCTATATATGAAGGCCAAAAGAGTTTGAACTTGTTTTGACTGAAGGAATTCCTTTTATAGCAAAAATACCAATTTGGCCTTATCTCCGCAAAGGTAAGCTTTTTCTGTGTTTCTTCCTCAAACAAGGTAATTTAAAGAGGTTTATGCATGGAACCTACTCAGAATGGATATATATCAAGGACAAAGGAGTATGAACTTGTTTTGACTGAAGGAATTTGTGTTTATAGGCAAAAATCCGAAATTCGTTTTAACTCCGCAAAGGAAGGCTATTCCTGTGTTTCTTTCTCATACAAGGTCATTTAAAGAGGTTTATGCATGCAACCTACTTAGAATGGCTATATATGAAGGCCAAAAGAGTTTGAACTTGTTTTGACTGAAGGAATTCCTTTTATAGCAAAAATACCAATTTGGCCTTATCTCCGCAAAGGAAAGCTTTTTCTGTGTTTCTTCCTCAAACAAGGTAATTTAAAGAGGTTTATGCATGGAACCTACTCAGAATGGATATATATCAAGGACAAAGGAGTATGAACTTGTTTTGACTGAAGGAATTTGTGTTTATAGGCAAAAATCCGAAATTCGTTTTAACTCCGCAAAGGAAGGCTATTCCTGTGTTTCTTTCTCATACAAGGTCATTTAAAGAGGTTTATGCATGCAACCTACTTAGAATGGCTATATATGAAGGCCAAAAGAGTTTGAACTAGTTTGGACTGAAGGAATTCCTCTTATAGTAAAAATACCAATTTGGCCTTAACTCCGCAAAGGAAGGCTATTCCTGTGTTTCTTTCTCATACAAGGTCATTTAAAGAGGTTTATGCATAAAACCTAGTTAGAATGGCTATATATGAAGGCCAAAAGAGTTTGAACTTGTTTTGACTGAAGGAATTCCTTTTATAGCAAAAATACCAATTTGGCCTTATCTCCGCAAAGGAAAGCTTTTTCTGTGTTTCTTCCTCAAACAAGGTAATTTAAAGAGGTTTATGCATGGAACCTACTCAGAATGGATATATATCAAGGACAAAGGAGTATGAACTTGTTTTGACTGAAGGAATTTGTGTTTATAGGCAAAAATCCGAAATTCATCTTAATTCAGCAAAGGAAGGCTATTCCTGTGTTTCTTTTTCATACAAGGTCATTTAAAGATGTTTATGCATGGAACCTACTTAAAATGGCTATATATGAAGGCCAAAAGAGTTTGAACTAGTTTGGACTGAAGGAATTCCTTTTATAGCAAAAATACCAATTTGGCCTTATCTCCTCAAATGGAAGATTTTTCTGTGTTTCTTTCTCAAATAAGGTAATTTAAAGAGGTTTATGCATGGAACCTACTCAGAATGGATATATATGTAGGACAAAGGAGTATGAACTTGTTTTGACTGAAGGAATTTGTGTTTATAGGCAAAAATCCGAAATTCGTCTCAACTCCGCAAAGGAAGGCTATTCCTGTGTTTCTTTCTCATACAAGGTCATTTAAAGAAGTTTATGCATGGAACCTACTTAGAATGGCTATATATGAAGGCCAAAAGAGTTTTAACTTGTTTGGACTGAAGGAATTCCTTTCATAGCAAAAATACCAATTTGGCCTTATCTCCGCAAAGGAAAGCTTTTTCTGTGTTTCTTTCTCAAACAAAATAATTTCAAGAGGTTTATGCATGGAACCTACTCAGAATGGATATATATCAAGGACAAAGGAGTATGAACTTGTTTTGACTGAAGGAATTTGTGTTTATAGGCAAAAATCCGAAATTCGTCTTAACTCCGCAAAGGAAGGCTATTCCTGTGTTTCTTTCTCATACAAGGTCATTTAAAGAGGTTTATGCATGCAACCTACTTAGAATGGCTATATATGAAGGCCAAAAGAGTTTGAACTAGTTTTGACTGAAGGAATTCCTCTTATAGTAAAAATACCAATTTGGCCTTAACTCCGCAAAGGAAGGCTATTCCTGTGTTTCTTTCTCATACAAGGTCATTTAAAGAGGTTTATGCATGCAACCTACCTAGAATGGCTATATATGAAGGCCAAAAGAGTTTGAACTTGTTTTGACTGAAGGAATTCCTTTTATAGCAAAAATACCAATTTGGCCTTATCTCCGCAAAGGTAAGCTTTTTCTGTGTTTCTTTCTCAAACAAGGTCATTTAAAGAGGTTTATGCATGGAACCTACTTAGAATGGCTATATATGAAGGCCAAAAGAGTTTGAACTAGTTTGGACTGAAGGAATTCCTCTTATAGTAAAAATACCAATTTGGCCTTAACTCTGCAAAGGAAGGCTATTCCTGTGTTTCTTTCTCATACAAGGTCATTTAAAGAGGTTTATGCATGGAACCTACTTAGAATGGCTATATATGAAGGCCAAAAGAGTTTGAACTAGTTTGGAGTGAAGGAATTCCTTTTATAGCAAAAATACCAATTTGGCCTTATCTCCTCAAATGGAAGATTTTTCTGTGTTTCTTTCTCAAATAAGGTAATTTAAAGAGGTTTATGCATGGAACCTACTCAGAATGGATATATATCAAGGACAAAGAAGTATGAACTTGTTTTGACTGAAGGAATTTGTGTTTATAGGCAAAAATCCGAAATTAGTCTTAACTCCGCAAAGGAAGGCTATTCCTGTGTTTCTTTTTCATACAAGGTCATTTAAAGATGTTTATGCATGGAACCTACTTAAAATGGCTATATATGAAGGCCAAAAGAGTTTGAACTAGTTTGGACTGAAGGAATTCCTCTTATATTAGAAATACCAATTTGGCCTTATCTCCGCAAAGGAAAGCTTTTTCTGTGTTTCTTTCTCAAACAAGGTCATTTAAAGAGGTTTATGCATGGAACCTACTCAGAATGGATATATATCAAGGACAAAGGAGTATGAACTTGTTTTGACTGAAGGAATTTGTGTTTATAGGCAAAAATCCGAAATTCGTCTTAACTCCGCAAAGGAAGGCTATTCCCGTGTTTCTTTCTCATACAAGGTCATTTAAAGAGGTTTATGCATGCAACCTACTTAGAATGGCTATATATGAAGGCCAAAAGAGTTTGAACTAGTTTGGACTGAAGGAATTCCTCTTATAGTAAAAATACCAATTTGGCCTTAACTCCGCAAAGGAAGGCTATTCCTGTGTTTCTCTCTCATACAAGGTCATTTAAAGAGGTTTATGCATGCAACCTACCTAGAATGGCTATATATGAAGGCCAAAATAGTTTGAACTTGTTTTGACTGAAGGAATTCCTTTTATAGCAAAAATACCAATTTGGCCTTATCTCCGCAAAGGTAAGCTTTTTCTGTGTTTCTTTCTCAAACAAGGTCATTTAAAGAGGTTTATGCATGGAACCTACTTAGAATGGCTATATATGAAGGCCAAAAGAGTTTGAACTAGTTTGGACTGAAGGAATTCCTCTTATAGTAAAAATACCAATTTGGCCTTAACTCTGCAAAGGAAGGCTATTCCTGTGTTTCTTTCTCATACAAGGTCATTTAAAGAGGTTTATGCATGGAACCTACTTAGAATGGCTATATATGAAGGCCAAAAGAGTTTGAACTAATTTGGAGTGAAGGAATTCCTTTTATAGCAAAAATACCAATTTGGCCTTATCTCCGCAAAAGAAAGCTTTTTCTGTGTTTCTTTCTCAAACAAGGTAATTTAAAGAGGTTTATGCATGGAACCTACTCAGAATGGATATATATCAAGGACAAAGAAGTATGAACTTGTTTTGACTGAAGGAATTTGTGTTTATAGGCAAAAATCCGAAATTCGTCTTAACTCCGCAAAGGAAGGCTATTCCTGTGTTTCTTTCTCATACAAGGTCATTTAAAGAGGTTTATGCATGCAACCTACTTAGAATGGCTATATATGAAGGCCAAAAGAGTTTGAACTAGTTTGGACTGAAGGAATTCCTCTTATAGTAAAAATACCAATTTGGCCATAACTCCGCAAAGGAAGGCTATTCCTGTGTTTCTTTCTCATACAAGGTCATTTAAAGAGGTTTATGCATGCAACCTAGTTAGAATGGCTATATATGAAGGCCAAAAGAGTTTGAACTTGTTTTGACTGAAGGAATTCCTTTTATAGCAAAAATACCAATTTGGCCTTATCTCCGCAAAGGAAAGCTTTTTCTGTGTTTCTTCCTCAAACAAGGTAATTTAAAGAGGTTTATGCATGGAACCTACTCAGAATGGATATATATCAAGGACAAAGGAGTATGAACTTGTTTTGACTGAAGGAATTTGTGTTTATAGGCAAAAATCCGAAATTCGTCTTAACTCCGCAAAGGAAGGCTATTCCTGTGTTTCTTTTTCATACAAGGTCATTTAAAGAGGTTTATGCATGCAACCTACTTAGAATGGCTATATATGAAGGCCAAAAGAGTTTGAACTAGTTTGGACTGAAGGAATTCCTCTTATAGTAAAAATACCAATTTGGCCTTAACTCCGCAAAATAAGGCTTTTCCTGTGTTTCTTTCTCATACAAGGTCATTTAAAGAAGTTTATGCATGCAACCTACTTAGAATGGCTATATATGAAGGCCAAAAGAGTTTGAACTTGTTTTGACTTAAGGAATTCCTTTTATAGCAAAAATACCAATTTGGCCTTATCTCCTCAAATGAAAGCTTTTTCTAATTTTCTTTCTCAAACAAGGTTATTTAAAGAGGTTTATGCATGGAACCTACTCAGAATGGATATATATCAAGGACAAAGGAGTATGAACTTGTTTTGACTGAAGGAATTTGTGTTTATAGGCAAAAATCCGAAATTCGTCTAACTCCGCAAAGGAAGGCTATTCCTGTGTTTCTTTCTCATACAAGGTCATTTAAAGAGGTTTATGCATGCAACCTAATTAGAATGGCTATATATGAAGGCCAAAAGAGTTTGAACTAGTTTGGACTGAAGGAATTCCTCTTATAGTAAAAATACCAATTTGGCCTTAACTCCGCAAAGGAAGGCTATTCCTGTGTTTCTTTCTCATACAAGGTCATTTAAAGAGGTTTATGCATGGAACCTACTTAGAATGGCTATATATGAAGGCCAAAAGAGTTTGAACTAGTTTGGACTGAAGGAATTCCTTTTATAGCAAAAATACCAATTTGGCCTTATCTCCGCAAAGGAAAGCTTTTTCTGTGTTTCTTTATCAAACAAGGTAATTTAAAGAGGTTTATACATGGAACCTACTCAGAATGGATATATATCAAGGACAAAGGAGTATGAACTTGTTTTGACTGAAGGAATTTGTGTTTATAGGCAAAAATCCGAAATTCGTCTTAACTCCGCAAAGGAAGGCTATTCCTGTGTTTCTTTCTCATACAAGGTCATTTAAAGAGGTTTATGCATGGAACCTACTTAGAATGGCTATATATGAAGGCCAAAAGAGTTTGAACTAGTTTGGACTGAAGGAATTCCTCTTATAGTAAAAATACCAATTTGGCCTTAACTCCGCAAAGGAAGGCTATTCCTGTGTTTCTTTCTCATACAAGGTCATTTAAAGAAGTTTATGCATGCAACCTACTTAGAATGGCTATATATGAAGGCCAAAAGAGTTTGAACTTGTTTTGACTGAAGGAATTCCTTTTATAGCAAAAATACCAATTTGGCCTTATCTCCGCAAAGGTAAGCTTTTTCTGTGTTTCTTCCTCAAACAAGGTAATTTAAAGAGGTTTATGCATGGAACCTACTCAGAATGGATATATATCAAGGACAAAGGAGTATGAACTTGTTTTGACTGAAGGAATTTGTGTTTATAGGCAAAAATCCGAAATTAGTCTTAACTCCGCAAAGGAAGGCTATTCCTGTGTTTCTTTTTCATACAAGGTCATTTAAAGATGTTTATGCATGGAACCTACTTAAAATGGCTATATATGAAGGTCAAAGGAGTATGAACTTGTTTTGACTGAAGGAATTCCTTTTATAGAAAAAATACCAATTTGGCCTTATCTCCGCAAAGGAAAGCTTTTTCTGTGTTTCTTTCTCAAACAAGGTCATTTAAAGAGGTTTATGCATGGAACCTACTAAGAATGGATATATATCATGGACAAAGGAGTATGAACTTGTTTTGACTGAAGGAATTTGTGTTTATAGGCAAAAATCCGAAATTCGTCTTAACTCCGCAAAGGAAGGCTATTCCTGTGTTTCTTTCTCATACAAGGTCATTTAAAGAGGTTTATGCATGCAACCTACTTAGAATGGCTATATATGAAGGCCAAAAGAGTTTGAACTAGTTTGGACTGAAGGAATTCCTCTTATAGTAAAAATACCAATTTGGCCTTAACTCCGCAAAGGAAGGCTATTCCTGTGTTTCTTTCTCATACAAGGTCATTTAAAGAGGTTTATGCATGGAACCTACTTAGAATGGCTATATATGAAGGCCAAAAGAGTTTGAACTAGTTTGGAGTGAAGGAATTCCTTTTATAGCAAAAATACCAATTTGGCCTTATCTCCGCAAAGGAAAGCTTTTTCTGTGTTTCTTTCTCAAACAAGGTCATTTAAAGAGGTTTATGCATGGAACCTACTCAGAATGGATATATATCAAGGACAAAGGAGTATGAACTTGTTTTGACTGAAGGAATTTGTGTTTATAGGCAAAAATCCGAAATTCGTCTAACTCCGCAAAGGAAGGCTATTCCTGTGTTTCTTTCTCATACAAGGTCATTTAAAGAGGTTTATGCATGCAACCTAATTAGAATGGCTATATATGAAGGCCAAAAGAGTTTGAACTAGTTTGGACTGAAGGAATTCCTCTTATAGTAAAAATACCAATTTGGCCTTAACTCCGCAAAGGAAGGCTATTCCTGTGTTTCTTTCTCATACAAGGTCATTTAAAGAGGTTTATGCATGGAACCTACTTAGAATGGCTATATATGAAGGCCAAAAGAGTTTGAACTAGTTTGGACTGAAGGAATTCCTTTTATAGCAAAAATACCAATTTGGCCTTATCTCCGCAAAGGAAAGCTTTTTCTGTGTTTCTTTATCAAACAAGGTAATTTAAAGAGGTTTATACATGGAACCTACTCAGAATGGATATATATCAAGGACAAAGGAGTATGAACTTGTTTTGACTGAAGGAATTTGTGTTTATAGGCAAAAATCCGAAATTCGTCTTAACTCCGCAAAGGAAGGCTATTCCTGTGTTTCTTTCTCATACAAGGTCATTTAAAGAGGTTTATGCATGGAACCTACTTAGAATGGCTATATATGAAGGCCAAAAGAGTTTGAACTAGTTTGGACTGAAGGAATTCCTCTTATAGTAAAAATACCAATTTGGCCTTAACTCCGCAAAGGAAGGCTATTCCTGTGTTTCTTTCTCATACAAGGTCATTTAAAGAAGTTTATGCATGCAACCTACTTAGAATGGCTATATATGAAGGCCAAAAGAGTTTGAACTTGTTTTGACTGAAGGAATTCCTTTTATAGCAAAAATACCAATTTGGCCTTATCTCCGCAAAGGTAAGCTTTTTCTGTGTTTCTTCCTCAAACAAGGTAATTTAAAGAGGTTTATGCATGGAACCTACTCAGAATGGATATATATCAAGGACAAAGGAGTATGAACTTGTTTTGACTGAAGGAATTTGTGTTTATAGGCAAAAATCCGAAATTCGTTTTAACTCCGCAAAGGAAGGCTATTCCTGTGTTTCTTTCTCATACAAGGTCATTTAAAGAGGTTTATGCATGCAACCTACTTAGAATGGCTATATATGAAGGCCAAAAGAGTTTGAACTTGTTTTGACTGAAGGAATTCCTTTTATAGCAAAAATACCAATTTGGCCTTATCTCCGCAAAGGAAAGCTTTTTCTGTGTTTCTTCCTCAAACAAGGTAATTTAAAGAGGTTTATGCATGGAACCTACTCAGAATGGATATATATCAAGGACAAAGGAGTATGAACTTGTTTTGACTGAAGGAATTTGTGTTTATAGGCAAAAATCCGAAATTCGTTTTAACTCCGCAAAGGAAGGCTATTCCTGTGTTTCTTTCTCATACAAGGTCATTTAAAGAGGTTTATGCATGCAACCTACTTAGAATGGCTATATATGAAGGCCAAAAGAGTTTGAACTTGTTTTGACTGAAGGAATTCCTTTTATAGCAAAAATACCAATTTGGCCTTATCTCAGCAAAGGAAAGCTTTTTCTGTGTTTCTTTCTCAAACAAGGTCATTTAAAGAGGTTTATGCATGGAACCTACTTAGAATGGCTATATATGAAGGCCAAAAGAGTTTGAACTAGTTTGGATTGAAGGAATTCCTTTTATAGCAAAAATACCAATTTGGCCTTATCTCCGCAAAGGAAAGCTTTTTCTGTGTTTCTTTCTCAAACAAGGTCATTTAAAGAGGTTTATGCATGGAACCTACTCAGAATGGATATATATCAAGGACAAAGGAGTATGAACTTTTTTTGACTGAAGGAATTTGTGTTTATAGGCAAAAATCCGAAATTCGTCTTAACTCCGCAAAGGAAGGCTATTCCTGTGTTTCTTTCTCATACAAGGTCATTTAAAGAGGTTTATGCATGGAACCTACTTAGAATGGCTATATATGAAGGCCAAAAGAGTTTGAACTTGTTTTGACTTAAGGAATTCCTTTTATAGCAAAAATACCAATTTGGCCTTATCTCCTCAAATGAAAGCTTTTTCTAATTTTCTTTCTCAAACAAGGTTATTTAAAGAGGTTTATGCATGGAACCTACTCAGAATGGATATATATCAAGGACAAAGGAGTATGAACTTGTTTTGACTGAAGGAATTTGTGTTTATAGGCAAAAATCCGAAATTCGTCTAACTCCGCAAAGGAAGGCTATTCCTGTGTTTCTTTCTCATACAAGGTCATTTAAAGAGGTTTATGCATGCAACCTAATTAGAATGGCTATATATGAATGCCAAAAGAGTTTGAACTAGTTTGGACTGAAGGAATTCCTCTTATAGTAAAAATACCAATTTGGCCTTAACTCCGCAAAGGAAGGCTATTCCTGTGTTTCTTTCTCATACAAGGTCATTTAAAGAGGTTTATGCATGGAACCTACTTAGAATGGCTATATATGAAGGCCAAAAGAGTTTGAACTAGTTTGGACTGAAGGAATTCCTTTTATAGCAAAAATACCAATTTGGCCTTATCTCCGCAAAGGAAAGCTTTTTCTGTGTTTCTTTATCAAACAAGGTAATTTAAAGAGGTTTATACATGGAACCTACTCAGAATGGATATATATCAAGGACAAAGGAGTATGAACTTGTTTTGACTGAAGGAATTTGTGTTTATAGGCAAAAATCCGAAATTCGTCTTAACTCCGCAAAGGAAGGCTATTCCTGTGTTTCTTTCTCATACAAAGTCATTTAAAGAGGTTTATGCATGCAACCTACTTAGAATGGCTATATATGAAGGCCAAAAGAGTTTGAACTAGTTTGGACTGAAGGAATTCCTCTTATAGTAAAAATACCAATTTGGCCTTAACTCCGCAAAGGAAGGCTATTCCTGTGTTTCTTTCTCATACAAGGTCATTTAAAGAGGTTTATGCATGGAACCTACTTAGAATGGCTATATATGAAGGCCAAAAGAGTTTGAACTAGTTTGGAGTGAAGGAATTCCTTTTATAGCAAAAATACCAATTTGGCCTTATCTCCGCAAAGGAAAGCTTTTTCTGTGTTTCTATCTCAAACAAGGTAATTTAAAGAGGTTTATGCATGGAACCTACTCAGAATGGATATATATCAAGGACAAAGGAGTATGAACTTGTTTTGACTGAAGGAATTTGTGTTTATAGGCAAAAATCCGAAATTCGTTTTAACTCCGCAAAGGAAGGCTATTCCTGTGTTTCTTTCTCATACAAGGTCATTTAAAGAGGTTTATGCATGCAACCTACTTAGAATGGCTATATATGAAGGCCAAAAGAGTTTGAACTTGTTTTGACTGAAGGAATTCCTTTTATAGCAAAAATACCAATTTGGCCTTATCTCCGCAAAGTAAAGCTTTTTCTGTGTTTCTTCCTCAAACAAGGTAATTTAAAGAGGTTTATGCATGGAACCTACTCAGAATGGATATATATCAAGGACAAAGGAGTATGAACTTGTTTTGACTGAAGGAATTTGTGTTTATAGGCAAAAATCCGAAATTCGTTTTAACTCCGCAAAGGAAGGCTATTCCTGTGTTTCTTTCTCATACAAGGTCATTTAAAGAGGTTTATGCATGCAACCTACTTAGAATGGCTATATATGAAGGCCAAAAGAGTTTGAACTAGTTTGGACTGAAGGAATTCCTCTTATAGTAAAAATACCAATTTGGCCTTAACTCCGCAAAGGAAGGCTATTCCTGTGTTTCTTTCTCATACAAGGTCATTTAAAGAGGTTTATGCATAAAACCTAGTTAGAATGGCTATATATGAAGGCCAAAAGAGTTTGAACTTGTTTTGACTGAAGGAATTCCTTTTATAGCAAAAATACCAATTTGGCCTTATCTCCGCAAAGGAAAGCTTTTTCTGTGTTTCTTCCTCAAACAAGGTAATTTAAAGAGGTTTATGCATGGAACCTACTCAGAATGGATATATATCAAGGACAAAGGAGTATGAACTTGTTTTGACTGAAGGAATTTGTGTTTATAGGCAAAAATCCGAAATTCGTCTAACTCCGCAAAGGAAGGCTATTCCTGTGTTTCTTTCTCATACAAGGTCATTTAAAGAGGTTTATGCATGCAACCTAATTAGAATGGCTATATATGAAGGCCAAAAGAGTTTGAACTAGTTTGGACTGAAGGAATTCCTCTTATAGTAAAAATACCAATTTGGCCTTAACTCCGCAAAGGAAGGCTATTCCTGTGTTTCTTTCTCATACAAGGTCATTTAAAGAGGTTTATGCATGGAACCTACTTAGAATGGCTATATATGAAGGCCAAAAGAGTTTGAACTAGTTTGGACTGAAGGAATTCCTCTTATAGTAAAAATACCAATTTGGCCTTAACTCCGCAAAGGAAGGCTATTCCTGTGTTTCTTTCTCATACAAGGTCATTTAAAGAAGTTTATGCATGCAACCTACTTAGAATGGCTATATATGAAGGCCAAAAGAGTTTGAACTAGTTTTGACTGAAGGAATTCCTTTTATAGCAAAAATACCAATTTGGCCTTATCTCCTCAAATGGAAGATTTTTCTGTGTTTCTTTCTCAAATAAGGTAATTTAAAGAGGTTTATGCATGGAACCTACTCAGAATGGATATATATGTAGGACAAAGGAGTATGAACTTGTTTTGACTGAAGGAATTTGTGTTTATAGGCAAAAATCCGAAATTCGTCTTAACTCCGCAAAGGAAGGCTATTCCTGTGTTTCTTTCTCATACAAGGTCATTTAAAGAAGTTTATGCATGCAACCTACTTAGAATGGCTATATATGAAGGCCAAAAGAGTTTTAACTTGTTTGGACTGAAGGAATTCCTTTTATAGCAAAAATACCAATTTGGCCTTATCTCCGCAAAGGAAAGCTTTTTCTGTGTTTCTTTCTCAAACAAAATAATTTCAAGAGGTTTATGCATGGAACCTACTCAGAATGGATATATATCAAGGACAAAGGAGTATGAACTTGTTTTGACAGAAGGAATTTGTGTTTATAGAAAAAAATCCGAAATTCGTCTTAACTCCGCAAAGGAAGGCTATTCCTGTGTTTCTTTCTCATACAAGGTCATTTAAAGAGGTTTATGCATGCAACCTACTTAGAATGGCTATATATGAAGGCCAAAAGAGTTTGAACTAGTTTGGATTGAAGGAATTCCTTTTATAGCAAAAATACCAATTTGGCCTTATCTCCGCAAAGGAAAGCTTTTTCTGTGTTTCTTTCTCAAACAAGGTCATTTAAAGAGGTTTATGCATGGAACCTACTCAGAATGGATATATATCAAGGACAAAGGAGTATGAACTTGTTTTGACTGAAGGAATTTGTGTTTATAGGCAAAAATCCGAAATTCGTCTTAACTCCGCAAAGGAAGGCTATTCCTGTGTTTCTTTCTCATACAAGGTCATTTAAAGAGGTTTATGCATGGAACCTACTTAGAATGGCTATATATGAAGGCCAAAAGAGTTTGAACTTGTTTTGACTGAAGGAATTCCTTTTATAGCAAAAATACCAATTTGGCCCTATCTCCTCAAATGGAAGATTTTTCTGTGTTTCTTTCTCAAATAAGGTAATTTAAAGAGGTTTATGCATGGAACCTACTCATAATGGATATATATCAAGGACAAAGGAGTATGAACTTGTTTTGACTGAAGGAATTTGTGTTTATAGGCAAAAATCCGAAATTCGTCTAACTCCGCAAAGGAAGGCTATTCCTGTGTTTCTTTCTCATACGAGGTCATTTAAAGAGGTTTATGCATGCAACCTAATTAGAATGGCTATATATGAAGGCCAAAAGAGTTTGAACTAGTTTGGACTGAAGGAATTCCTCTTATAGTAAAAATACCAATTTGGCCTTAACTCCGCAAAGGAAGGCTATTCCTGTGTTTCTTTCTCATACAAGGTCATTTAAAGAGGTTTATGCATGGAACCTACTTAGAATGGCTATATATGAAGGCCAAAAGAGTTTGAACTAGTTTGGAGTGAAGGAATTCCTTTTATAGCAAAAATACCAATTTGGACTTATCTCCGCAAAGGAAAGCTTTTTCTGTGTTTCTTTCTCAAACAAGGTCATTTAAAGAGGTTTATGCATGGAACCTACTCAGAATGGATATATATCAAGGACAAAGGAGTATGAACTTGTTTTGACTGAAGGAATTTGTGTTTATAGGCAAAAATCCGAAATTCGTCTTAACTCCGCAAAGGAAGGCGATTCCTGTGTTTCTTTCACATACAAGGTCATTTAAAGAGGTTTATGCATGGAACCTACTTAGAATGGCTATATATGAAGGCCAAAAGAGTTTGAACTTGTTTTGACTGAAGGAATTCCTTTTATAGCAAAAATACCAATTTGGCCCTATCTCCTCAAATGGAAGATTTTTCTGTGTTTCTTTCTCAAATAAGGTAATTTAAAGAGGTTTATGCATGGAACCTACTCATAATGGATATATATCAAGGACAAAGGAGTATGAACTTGTTTTGACTGAAGGAATTTGTGTTTATAGGCAAAAATCCGAAATTCGTCTAACTCCGCAAAGGAAGGCTATTCCTGTGTTTCTTTCTCATACGAGGTCATTTAAAGAGGTTTATGCATGCAACCTAATTAGAATGGCTATATATGAAGGCCAAAAGAGTTTGAACTAGTTTGGACTGAAGGAATTCCTCATAGTAAAAATACCAATTTGGCCTTAACTCCGCAAAGGAAGGCTATTCCTGTGTTTCTTTCTCATACAAGGTCATTTAAAGAGGTTTATGCATGGAACCTACTTAGAATGGCTATATATGAAGGCCAAAAGAGTTTGAACTAGTTTGGAGTGAAGGAATTCCTTTTATAGCAAAAATACCAATTTGGCCTTATCTCCGCAAAGGAAAGCTTTTTCTGTGTTTCTTTATCAAACAAGGTAATTTAAAGAGGTTTATGCATGGAACCTACTCAGAATGGATATATATCAAGGACAAAGGAGTATGAACTTGTTTTGACTGAAGGAATTTGTGTTTATAGGCAAAAATCCGAAATTCGTCTTAACTCCGCAAAGGAAGGCTATTCCTGTGTTTCTTTCTCATACAAGGTCATTTAAAGAGGTTTATGCATGGAACCTACTTAGAATGGCTATATATGAAGGCCAAAAGAGTTTGAACTAGTTTGGACTGAATGAATTCCTCTTATAGTAAAAATACCAATTTGGCCTTAACTCCGCAAAGGAAGGCTATTACTGTGTTTCTTTCTCATACAAGGTCATTTAAAGAAGTTTATGCATGCAACCTACTTAGAATGGCTATATATGAAGGCCAAAAGAGTTTGAACTTGTTTTGACTGAAGGAATTCCTTTTATAGCAAAAATACCAATTTGGCATTATCTCCGCAAAGGTAAGCTTTTTCTGTGTTTCTTCCTCAAACAAGGTAATTTAAAGAGGTTTATGCATGGAACCTACTCAGAATGGATATATATCAAGGACAAAGGAGTATGAACTTGTTTTGACTGAAGGAATTTGTGTTTATAGGCAAAAATCCGAAATGTGTCTTAACTCCGCAAAGGAAGGCTATTCCTGTGTTTCTTTCTCATACAAGGTCATTTAAAGAGGTTTATGCATGCAACCTACTTAAAATGGCTATATATGAAGGCCAAAAGAGTTTGAACTTGTTTTGACTGAAGGAATTCCTTTTATAGCAAAAATACCAATTTGGCCCTATCTCCTCAAATGGAAGATTTTTCTGTGTTTCTTTCTCAAATAAGGTAATTTAAAGAGGTTTATGCATGGAACCTACTCATAATGGATATATATCAAGGACAAAGGAGTATGAACTTGTTTTGACTGAAGGAATTTGTGTTTATAGGCAAAAATCCGAAATTAGTCTTAACTCCGCAAAGGAAGGCTATTCCTGTGTTTCTTTTTCATACAAGGTCATTTAAAGATGTTTATGCATGGAACCTACTTAAAATGGCTATATATGAAGGCCAAAAGAGTTTGAACTAGTTTGGACTGAAGGAATTCCTCTTATAGTAAAAATACCAATTTGGCCTTATCTCCGCAAAGGAAAGCTTTTTCTGTGTTTCTTTCTCAAACAAGGTCATTTAAAGAGGTTTATGCATGGAACCTACTCAGAATGGATATATATCAAGGACAAAGGAGTATGAACTTGTTTTGACTGAAGGAATTTGTGTTTATAGGCAAAAATCCGAAATTCGTCTTAACTCCGCAAAGGAAGGCTATTCCTGTGTTTCTTTCTCATACAGGGTCATTTAAAGAGGTTTATGCATGCAACCTACTTAGAATGGCTATATATGAAGGCCAAAAGAGTTTGAACTAGTTTGGACTGAAGGAATTCCTCTTATAGTAAAAATACCAATTTGGCCTTAACTCCGCAAAGGAAGGCTATTCCTGTGTTTCTTTCTCATACAAGGTCATTTAAAGAGGTTTATGCATGCAACCTACCTAGAATGGCTATATATGAAGGCCAAAAGAGTTTGAACTTGTTTTGACTGAAGGAATTCCTTTTATAGCAAAAATACCAATTTGGCCTTATCTCCGCAAAGGAAAGCTTTTTCTGTGTTTCTTTCTCAAACAAGGTCATTTAAAGAGGTTTATGCATGGAACCTACTCAGAATGGATATATATCAAGGACAAAGGAGTATGAACTTGTTTTGACTGAAGGAATTTGTGTTTATAGGCAAAAATCCGAAATTCGTTTTAACTCCGCAAAGGAAGGCTATTCCTGTGTTTCTTTCTCATACAAGGTCATTTAAAGAGGTTTATGCATGCAACCTACTTAGAATGGCTATATATGAAGGCCAAAAGAGTTTGAACTTGTTTTGACTGAAGGAATTCCTTTTATAGCAAAAATACCAATTTGGCCTTATCTCCGCAAAGTAAAGCTTTTTCTGTGTTTCTTCCTCAAACAAGGTAATTTAAAGAGGTTTATGCATGGAACCTACTCAGAATGGATATATATCAAGGACAAAGGAGTATGAACTTGTTTTGACTGAAGGAATTTGTGTTTATAGGCAAAAATCCGAAATTCGTTTTAACTCCGCAAAGGAAGGCTATTCCTGTGTTTCTTTCTCATACAAGGTCATTTAAAGAGGTTTATGCATGCAACCTACTTAGAATGGCTATATATGAAGGCCAAAAGAGTTTGAACTAGTTTGGACTGAAGGAATTCCTCTTATAGTAAAAATACCAATTTGGCCTTAACTCCGCAAAGGAAGGCTATTCCTGTGTTTCTTTCTCATACAAGGTCATTTAAAGAGGTTTATGCATAAAACCTAGTTAGAATGGCTATATATGAAGGCCAAAAGAGTTTGAACTTGTTTTGACTGAAGGAATTCCTTTTATAGCAAAAATACCAATTTGGCCTTATCTCCGCAAAGGAAAGCTTTTTCTGTGTTTCTTCCTCAAACAAGGTAATTTAAAGAGGTTTATGCATGGAACCTACTCAGAATGGATATATATCAAGGACAAAGGAGTATGAACTTGTTTTGACTGAAGGAATTTGTGTTTATAGGCAAAAATCCGAAATTCGTCTAACTCCGCAAAGGAAGGCTATTCCTGTGTTTCTTTCTCATACAAGGTCATTTAAAGAGGTTTATGCATGCAACCTAATTAGAATGGCTATATATGAAGGCCAAAAGAGTTTGAACTAGTTTGGACTGAAGGAATTCCTCTTATAGTAAAAATACCAATTTGGCCTTAACTCCGCAAAGGAAGGCTATTCCTGTGTTTCTTTCTCATACAAGGTCATTTAAAGAGGTTTATGCATGGAACCTACTTAGAATGGCTATATATGAAGGCCAAAAGAGTTTGAACTAGTTTGGACTGAAGGAATTCCTCTTATAGTAAAAATACCAATTTGGCCTTAACTCCGCAAAGGAAGGCTATTCCTGTGTTTCTTTCTCATACAAGGTCATTTAAAGAAGTTTATGCATGCAACCTACTTAGAATGGCTATATATGAAGGCCAAAAGAGTTTGAACTAGTTTTGACTGAAGGAATTCCTTTTATAGCAAAAATACCAATTTGGCCTTATCTCCTCAAATGGAAGATTTTTCTGTGTTTCTTTCTCAAATAAGGTAATTTAAAGAGGTTTATGCATGGAACCTACTCAGAATGGATATATATGTAGGACAAAGGAGTATGAACTTGTTTTGACTGAAGGAATTTGTGTTTATAGGCAAAAATCCGAAATTCGTCTTAACTCCGCAAAGGAAGGCTATTCCTGTGTTTCTTTCTCATACAAGGTCATTTAAAGAAGTTTATGCATGCAACCTACTTAGAATGGCTATATATGAAGGCCAAAAGAGTTTTAACTTGTTTGGACTGAAGGAATTCCTTTTATAGCAAAAATACCAATTTGGCCTTATCTCCGCAAAGGAAAGCTTTTTCTGTGTTTCTTTCTCAAACAAAATAATTTCAAGAGGTTTATGCATGGAACCTACTCAGAATGGATATATATCAAGGACAAAGGAGTATGAACTTGTTTTGACAGAAGGAATTTGTGTTTATAGAAAAAAATCCGAAATTCGTCTTAACTCCGCAAAGGAAGGCTATTCCTGTGTTTCTTTCTCATACAAGGTCATTTAAAGAGGTTTATGCATGCAACCTACTTAGAATGGCTATATATGAAGGCCAAAAGAGTTTGAACTAGTTTGGATTGAAGGAATTCCTTTTATAGCAAAAATACCAATTTGGCCTTATCTCCGCAAAGGAAAGCTTTTTCTGTGTTTCTTTCTCAAACAAGGTCATTTAAAGAGGTTTATGCATGGAACCTACTCAGAATGGATATATATCAAGGACAAAGGAGTATGAACTTGTTTTGACTGAAGGAATTTGTGTTTATAGGCAAAAATCCGAAATTCGTCTTAACTCCGCAAAGGAAGGCTATTCCTGTGTTTCTTTCTCATACAAGGTCATTTAAAGAGGTTTATGCATGGAACCTACTTAGAATGGCTATATATGAAGGCCAAAAGAGTTTGAACTTGTTTTGACTGAAGGAATTCCTTTTATAGCAAAAATACCAATTTGGCCCTATCTCCTCAAATGGAAGATTTTTCTGTGTTTCTTTCTCAAATAAGGTAATTTAAAGAGGTTTATGCATGGAACCTACTCATAATGGATATATATCAAGGACAAAGGAGTATGAACTTGTTTTGACTGAAGGAATTTGTGTTTATAGGCAAAAATCCGAAATTCGTCTAACTCCGCAAAGGAAGGCTATTCCTGTGTTTCTTTCTCATACGAGGTCATTTAAAGAGGTTTATGCATGCAACCTAATTAGAATGGCTATATATGAAGGCCAAAAGAGTTTGAACTAGTTTGGACTGAAGGAATTCCTCTTATAGTAAAAATACCAATTTGGCCTTAACTCCGCAAAGGAAGGCTATTCCTGTGTTTCTTTCTCATACAAGGTCATTTAAAGAGGTTTATGCATGGAACCTACTTAGAATGGCTATATATGAAGGCCAAAAGAGTTTGAACTAGTTTGGACTGAAGGAATTCCTTTTATAGCAAAAATACCAATTTGGCCTTATCTCCGCAAAGGAAAGCTTTTTCTGTGTTTCTTTATCAAACAAGGTAATTTAAAGAGGTTTATACATGGAACCTACTCAGAATGGATATATATCAAGGACAAAGGAGTATGAACTTGTTTTGACTGAAGGAATTTGTGTTTATAGGCAAAAATCCGAAATTCGTCTTAACTCCGCAAAGGAAGGCTATTCCTGTGTTTCTTTCTCATACAAAGTCATTTAAAGAGGTTTATGCATGCAACCTACTTAGAATGGCTATATATGAAGGCCAAAAGAGTTTGAACTAGTTTGGACTGAAGGAATTCCTCTTATAGTAAAAATACCAATTTGGCCTTAACTCCGCAAAGGAAGGCTATTCCTGTGTTTCTTTCTCATACAAGGTCATTTAAAGAGGTTTATGCATGGAACCTACTTAGAATGGCTATATATGAAGGCCAAAAGAGTTTGAACTAGTTTGGAGTGAAGGAATTCCTTTTATAGCAAAAATACCAATTTGGCCTTATCTCCGCAAAGGAAAGCTTTTTCTGTGTTTCTATCTCAAACAAGGTAATTTAAAGAGGTTTATGCATGGAACCTACTCAGAATGGATATATATCAAGGACAAAGGAGTATGAACTTGTTTTGACTGAAGGAATTTGTGTTTATAGGCAAAAATCCGAAATTCGTTTTAACTCCGCAAAGGAAGGCTATTCCTGTGTTTCTTTCTCATACAAGGTCATTTAAAGAGGTTTATGCATGCAACCTACTTAGAATGGCTATATATGAAGGCCAAAAGAGTTTGAACTTGTTTTGACTGAAGGAATTCCTTTTATAGCAAAAATACCAATTTGGCCTTATCTCCGCAAAGTAAAGCTTTTTCTGTGTTTCTTCCTCAAACAAGGTAATTTAAAGAGGTTTATGCATGGAACCTACTCAGAATGGATATATATCAAGGACAAAGGAGTATGAACTTGTTTTGACTGAAGGAATTTGTGTTTATAGGCAAAAATCCGAAATTCGTTTTAACTCCGCAAAGGAAGGCTATTCCTGTGTTTCTTTCTCATACAAGGTCATTTAAAGAGGTTTATGCATGCAACCTACTTAGAATGGCTATATATGAAGGCCAAAAGAGTTTGAACTAGTTTGGACTGAAGGAATTCCTCTTATAGTAAAAATACCAATTTGGCCTTAACTCCGCAAAGGAAGGCTATTCCTGTGTTTCTTTCTCATACAAGGTCATTTAAAGAGGTTTATGCATAAAACCTAGTTAGAATGGCTATATATGAAGGCCAAAAGAGTTTGAACTTGTTTTGACTGAAGGAATTCCTTTTATAGCAAAAATACCAATTTGGCCTTATCTCCGCAAAGGAAAGCTTTTTCTGTGTTTCTTCCTCAAACAAGGTAATTTAAAGAGGTTTATGCATGGAACCTACTCAGAATGGATATATATCAAGGACAAAGGAGTATGAACTTGTTTTGACTGAAGGAATTTGTGTTTATAGGCAAAAATCCGAAATTCGTCTAACTCCGCAAAGGAAGGCTATTCCTGTGTTTCTTTCTCATACAAGGTCATTTAAAGAGGTTTATGCATGCAACCTAATTAGAATGGCTATATATGAAGGCCAAAAGAGTTTGAACTAGTTTGGACTGAAGGAATTCCTCTTATAGTAAAAATACCAATTTGGCCTTAACTCCGCAAAGGAAGGCTATTCCTGTGTTTCTTTCTCATACAAGGTCATTTAAAGAAGTTTATGCATGCAACCTACTTAGAATGGCTATATATGAAGGCCAAAAGAGTTTGAACTAGTTTTGACTGAAGGAATTCCTTTTATAGCAAAAATACCAATTTGGCCTTATCTCCTCAAATGGAAGATTTTTCTGTGTTTCTTTCTCAAATAAGGTAATTTAAAGAGGTTTATGCATGGAACCTACTCAGAATGGATATATATGTAGGACAAAGGAGTATGAACTTGTTTTGACTGAAGGAATTTGTGTTTATAGGCAAAAATCCGAAATTCGTCTTAACTCCGCAAAGGAAGGCTATTCCTGTGTTTCTTTCTCATACAAGGTCATTTAAAGAAGTTTATGCATGCAACCTACTTAGAATGGCTATATATGAAGGCCAAAAGAGTTTTAACTTGTTTGGACTGAAGGAATTCCTTTTATAGCAAAAATACCAATTTGGCCTTATCTCCGCAAAGGAAAGCTTTTTCTGTGTTTCTTTCTCAAACAAAATAATTTCAAGAGGTTTATGCATGGAACCTACTCAGAATGGATATATATCAAGGACAAAGGAGTATGAACTTGTTTTGACAGAAGGAATTTGTGTTTATAGAAAAAAATCCGAAATTCGTCTTAACTCCGCAAAGGAAGGCTATTCCTGTGTTTCTTTCTCATACAAGGTCATTTAAAGAGGTTTATGCATGCAACCTACTTAGAATGGCTATATATGAAGGCCAAAAGAGTTTGAACTAGTTTGGATTGAAGGAATTCCTTTTATAGCAAAAATACCAATTTGGCCTTATCTCCGCAAAGGAAAGCTTTTTCTGTGTTTCTTTCTCAAACAAGGTCATTTAAAGAGGTTTATGCATGGAACCTACTCAGAATGGATATATATCAAGGACAAAGGAGTATGAACTTGTTTTGACTGAAGGAATTTGTGTTTATAGGCAAAAATCCGAAATTCGTCTTAACTCCGCAAAGGAAGGCTATTCCTGTGTTTCTTTCTCATACAAGGTCATTTAAAGAGGTTTATGCATGGAACCTACTTAGAATGGCTATATATGAAGGCCAAAAGAGTTTGAACTTGTTTTGACTGAAGGAATTCCTTTTATAGCAAAAATACCAATTTGGCCCTATCTCCTCAAATGGAAGATTTTTCTGTGTTTCTTTCTCAAATAAGGTAATTTAAAGAGGTTTATGCATGGAACCTACTCATAATGGATATATATCAAGGACAAAGGAGTATGAACTTGTTTTGACTGAAGGAATTTGTGTTTATAGGCAAAAATCCGAAATTCGTCTAACTCCGCAAAGGAAGGCTATTCCTGTGTTTCTTTCTCATACGAGGTCATTTAAAGAGGTTTATGCATGCAACCTAATTAGAATGGCTATATATGAAGGCCAAAAGAGTTTGAACTAGTTTGGACTGAAGGAATTCCTCTTATAGTAAAAATACCAATTTGGCCTTAACTCCGCAAAGGAAGGCTATTCCTGTGTTTCTTTCTCATACAAGGTCATTTAAAGAGGTTTATGCATGGAACCTACTTAGAATGGCTATATATGAAGGCCAAAAGAGTTTGAACTAGTTTGGAGTGAAGGAATTCCTTTTATAGCAAAAATACCAATTTGGACTTATCTCCGCAAAGGAAAGCTTTTTCTGTGTTTCTTTCTCAAACAAGGTCATTTAAAGAGGTTTATGCATGGAACCTACTCAGAATGGATATATATCAAGGACAAAGGAGTATGAACTTGTTTTGACTGAAGGAATTTGTGTTTATAGGCAAAAATCCGAAATTCGTCTTAACTCCGCAAAGGAAGGCGATTCCTGTGTTTCTTTCACATACAAGGTCATTTAAAGAGGTTTATGCATGGAACCTACTTAGAATGGCTATATATGAAGGCCAAAAGAGTTTGAACTTGTTTTGACTGAAGGAATTCCTTTTATAGCAAAAATACCAATTTGGCCCTATCTCCTCAAATGGAAGATTTTTCTGTGTTTCTTTCTCAAATAAGGTAATTTAAAGAGGTTTATGCATGGAACCTACTCATAATGGATATATATCAAGGACAAAGGAGTATGAACTTGTTTTGACTGAAGGAATTTGTGTTTATAGGCAAAAATCCGAAATTCGTCTAACTCCGCAAAGGAAGGCTATTCCTGTGTTTCTTTCTCATACGAGGTCATTTAAAGAGGTTTATGCATGCAACCTAATTAGAATGGCTATATATGAAGGCCAAAAGAGTTTGAACTAGTTTGGACTGAAGGAATTCCTCATAGTAAAAATATCAATTTGGCCTTAACTCCGCAAAGGAAGGCTATTCCTGTGTTTCTTTCTCATACAAGGTCATTTAAAGAGGTTTATGCATGGAACCTACTTAGAATGGCTATATATGAAGGCCAAAAGAGTTTGAACTAGTTTGGAGTGAAGGAATTCCTTTTATAGCAAAAATACCAATTTGGCCTTATCTCCGCAAAGGAAAGCTTTTTCTGTGTTTCTTTATCAAACAAGGTAATTTAAAGAGGTTTATGCATGGAACCTACTCAGAATGGATATATATCAAGGACAAAGGAGTATGAACTTGTTTTGACTGAAGGAATTTGTGTTTATAGGCAAAAATCCGAAATTCGTCTTAACTCCGCAAAGGAAGGCTATTCCTGTGTTTCTTTCTCATACAAGGTCATTTAAAGAGGTTTATGCATGGAACCTACTTAGAATGGCTATATATGAAGGCCAAAAGAGTTTGAACTAGTTTGGACTGAATGAATTCCTCTTATAGTAAAAATACCAATTTGGCCTTAACTCCGCAAAGGAAGGCTATTACTGTGTTTCTTTCTCATACAAGGTCATTTAAAGAAGTTTATGCATGCAACCTACTTAGAATGGCTATATATGAAGGCCAAAAGAGTTTGAACTTGTTTTGACTGAAGGAATTCCTTTTATAGCAAAAATACCAATTTGGCATTATCTCCGCAAAGGTAAGCTTTTTCTGTGTTTCTTCCTCAAACAAGGTAATTTAAAGAGGTTTATGCATGGAACCTACTCAGAATGGATATATATCAAGGACAAAGGAGTATGAACTTGTTTTGACTGAAGGAATTTGTGTTTATAGGCAAAAATCCGAAATGTGTCTTAACTCCGCAAAGGAAGGCTATTCCTGTGTTTCTTTCTCATACAAGGTCATTTAAAGAGGTTTATGCATGCAACCTACTTAAAATGGCTATATATGAAGGCCAAAAGAGTTTGAACTTGTTTTGACTGAAGGAATTCCTTTTATAGCAAAAATACCAATTTGGCCCTATCTCCTCAAATGGAAGATTTTTCTGTGTTTCTTTCTCAAATAAGGTAATTTAAAGAGGTTTATGCATGGAACCTACTCATAATGGATATATATCAAGGACAAAGGAGTATGAACTTGTTTTGACTGAAGGAATTTGTGTTTATAGGCAAAAATCCGAAATTAGTCTTAACTCCGCAAAGGAAGGCTATTCCTGTGTTTCTTTTTCATACAAGGTCATTTAAAGATGTTTATGCATGGAACCTACTTAAAATGGCTATATATGAAGGCCAAAAGAGTTTGAACTAGTTTGGACTGAAGGAATTCCTCTTATAGTAAAAATACCAATTTGGCCTTATCTCCGCAAAGGAAAGCTTTTTCTGTGTTTCTTTCTCAAACAAGGTCATTTAAAGAGGTTTATGCATGGAACCTACTCAGAATGGATATATATCAAGGACAAAGGAGTATGAACTTGTTTTGACTGAAGGAATTTGTGTTTATAGGCAAAAATCCGAAATTCGTCTTAACTCCGCAAAGGAAGGCTATTCCTGTGTTTCTTTCTCATACAGGGTCATTTAAAGAGGTTTATGCATGCAACCTACTTAGAATGGCTATATATGAAGGCCAAAAGAGTTTGAACTAGTTTGGACTGAAGGAATTCCTCTTATAGTAAAAATACCAATTTGGCCTTAACTCCGCAAAGGAAGGCTATTCCTGTGTTTCTTTCTCATACAAGGTCATTTAAAGAGGTTTATGCATGCAACCTACCTAGAATGGCTATATATGAAGGCCAAAAGAGTTTGAACTTGTTTTGACTGAAGGAATTCCTTTTATAGCAAAAATACCAATTTGGCCTTATCTCCGCAAAGGAAAGCTTTTTCTGTGTTTCTTTCTCAAACAAGGTCATTTAAAGAGGTTTATGCATGGAACCTACTCAGAATGGATATATATCAAGGACAAAGGAGTATGAACTTGTTTTGACTGAAGGAATTTGTGTTTATAGGCAAAAATCCGAAATTCGTTTTAACTCCGCAAAGGAAGGCTATTCCTGTGTTTCTTTCTCATACAAGGTCATTTAAAGAGGTTTATGCATGCAACCTACTTAGAATGGCTATATATGAAGGCCAAAAGAGTTTGAACTTGTTTTGACTGAAGGAATTCCTTTTATAGCAAAAATACCAATTTGGCCTTATCTCCGCAAAGTAAAGCTTTTTCTGTGTTTCTTCCTCAAACAAGGTAATTTAAAGAGGTTTATGCATGGAACCTACTCAGAATGGATATATATCAAGGACAAAGGAGTATGAACTTGTTTTGACTGAAGGAATTTGTGTTTATAGGCAAAAATCCGAAATTCGTTTTAACTCCGCAAAGGAAGGCTATTCCTGTGTTTCTTTCTCATACAAGGTCATTTAAAGAGGTTTATGCATGCAACCTACTTAGAATGGCTATATATGAAGGCCAAAAGAGTTTGAACTAGTTTGGACTGAAGGAATTCCTCTTATAGTAAAAATACCAATTTGGCCTTAACTCCGCAAAGGAAGGCTATTCCTGTGTTTCTTTCTCATACAAGGTCATTTAAAGAGGTTTATGCATAAAACCTAGTTAGAATGGCTATATATGAAGGCCAAAAGAGTTTGAACTTGTTTTGACTGAAGGAATTCCTTTTATAGCAAAAATACCAATTTGGCCTTATCTCCGCAAAGGAAAGCTTTTTCTGTGTTTCTTCCTCAAACAAGGTAATTTAAAGAGGTTTATGCATGGAACCTACTCAGAATGGATATATATCAAGGACAAAGGAGTATGAACTTGTTTTGACTGAAGGAATTTGTGTTTATAGGCAAAAATCCGAAATTCGTCTAACTCCGCAAAGGAAGGCTATTCCTGTGTTTCTTTCTCATACAAGGTCATTTAAAGAGGTTTATGCATGCAACCTAATTAGAATGGCTATATATGAAGGCCAAAAGAGTTTGAACTAGTTTGGACTGAAGGAATTCCTCTTATAGTAAAAATACCAATTTGGCCTTAACTCCGCAAAGGAAGGCTATTCCTGTGTTTCTTTCTCATACAAGGTCATTTAAAGAGGTTTATGCATGGAACCTACTTAGAATGGCTATATATGAAGGCCAAAAGAGTTTGAACTAGTTTGGACTGAAGGAATTCCTCTTATAGTAAAAATACCAATTTGGCCTTAACTCCGCAAAGGAAGGCTATTCCTGTGTTTCTTTCTCATACAAGGTCATTTAAAGAAGTTTATGCATGCAACCTACTTAGAATGGCTATATATGAAGGCCAAAAGAGTTTGAACTAGTTTTGACTGAAGGAATTCCTTTTATAGCAAAAATACCAATTTGGCCTTATCTCCTCAAATGGAAGATTTTTCTGTGTTTCTTTCTCAAATAAGGTAATTTAAAGAGGTTTATGCATGGAACCTACTCAGAATGGATATATATGTAGGACAAAGGAGTATGAACTTGTTTTGACTGAAGGAATTTGTGTTTATAGGCAAAAATCCGAAATTCGTCTTAACTCCGCAAAGGAAGGCTATTCCTGTGTTTCTTTCTCATACAAGGTCATTTAAAGAAGTTTATGCATGCAACCTACTTAGAATGGCTATATATGAAGGCCAAAAGAGTTTTAACTTGTTTGGACTGAAGGAATTCCTTTTATAGCAAAAATACCAATTTGGCCTTATCTCCGCAAAGGAAAGCTTTTTCTGTGTTTCTTTCTCAAACAAAATAATTTCAAGAGGTTTATGCATGGAACCTACTCAGAATGGATATATATCAAGGACAAAGGAGTATGAACTTGTTTTGACAGAAGGAATTTGTGTTTATAGAAAAAAATCCGAAATTCGTCTTAACTCCGCAAAGGAAGGCTATTCCTGTGTTTCTTTCTCATACAAGGTCATTTAAAGAGGTTTATGCATGCAACCTACTTAGAATGGCTATATATGAAGGCCAAAAGAGTTTGAACTAGTTTGGATTGAAGGAATTCCTTTTATAGCAAAAATACCAATTTGGCCTTATCTCCGCAAAGGAAAGCTTTTTCTGTGTTTCTTTCTCAAACAAGGTCATTTAAAGAGGTTTATGCATGGAACCTACTCAGAATGGATATATATCAAGGACAAAGGAGTATGAACTTGTTTTGACTGAAGGAATTTGTGTTTATAGGCAAAAATCCGAAATTCGTCTTAACTCCGCAAAGGAAGGCTATTCCTGTGTTTCTTTCTCATACAAGGTCATTTAAAGAGGTTTATGCATGGAACCTACTTAGAATGGCTATATATGAAGGCCAAAAGAGTTTGAACTTGTTTTGACTGAAGGAATTCCTTTTATAGCAAAAATACCAATTTGGCCCTATCTCCTCAAATGGAAGATTTTTCTGTGTTTCTTTCTCAAATAAGGTAATTTAAAGAGGTTTATGCATGGAACCTACTCATAATGGATATATATCAAGGACAAAGGAGTATGAACTTGTTTTGACTGAAGGAATTTGTGTTTATAGGCAAAAATCCGAAATTCGTCTAACTCCGCAAAGGAAGGCTATTCCTGTGTTTCTTTCTCATACGAGGTCATTTAAAGAGGTTTATGCATGCAACCTAATTAGAATGGCTATATATGAAGGCCAAAAGAGTTTGAACTAGTTTGGACTGAAGGAATTCCTCTTATAGTAAAAATACCAATTTGGCCTTAACTCCGCAAAGGAAGGCTATTCCTGTGTTTCTTTCTCATACAAGGTCATTTAAAGAGGTTTATGCATGGAACCTACTTAGAATGGCTATATATGAAGGCCAAAAGAGTTTGAACTAGTTTGGAGTGAAGGAATTCCTTTTATAGCAAAAATACCAATTTGGACTTATCTCCGCAAAGGAAAGCTTTTTCTGTGTTTCTTTCTCAAACAAGGTCATTTAAAGAGGTTTATGCATGGAACCTACTCAGAATGGATATATATCAAGGACAAAGGAGTATGAACTTGTTTTGACTGAAGGAATTTGTGTTTATAGGCAAAAATCCGAAATTCGTCTTAACTCCGCAAAGGAAGGCGATTCCTGTGTTTCTTTCACATACAAGGTCATTTAAAGAGGTTTATGCATGGAACCTACTTAGAATGGCTATATATGAAGGCCAAAAGAGTTTGAACTTGTTTTGACTGAAGGAATTCCTTTTATAGCAAAAATACCAATTTGGCCCTATCTCCTCAAATGGAAGATTTTTCTGTGTTTCTTTCTCAAATAAGGTAATTTAAAGAGGTTTATGCATGGAACCTACTCATAATGGATATATATCAAGGACAAAGGAGTATGAACTTGTTTTGACTGAAGGAATTTGTGTTTATAGGCAAAAATCCGAAATTCGTCTAACTCCGCAAAGGAAGGCTATTCCTGTGTTTCTTTCTCATACGAGGTCATTTAAAGAGGTTTATGCATGCAACCTAATTAGAATGGCTATATATGAAGGCCAAAAGAGTTTGAACTAGTTTGGACTGAAGGAATTCCTCATAGTAAAAATACCAATTTGGCCTTAACTCCGCAAAGGAAGGCTATTCCTGTGTTTCTTTCTCATACAAGGTCATTTAAAGAGGTTTATGCATGGAACCTACTTAGAATGGCTATATATGAAGGCCAAAAGAGTTTGAACTAGTTTGGAGTGAAGGAATTCCTTTTATAGCAAAAATACCAATTTGGCCTTATCTCCGCAAAGGAAAGCTTTTTCTGTGTTTCTTTATCAAACAAGGTAATTTAAAGAGGTTTATGCATGGAACCTACTCAGAATGGATATATATCAAGGACAAAGGAGTATGAACTTGTTTTGACTGAAGGAATTTGTGTTTATAGGCAAAAATCCGAAATTCGTCTTAACTCCGCAAAGGAAGGCTATTCCTGTGTTTCTTTCTCATACAAGGTCATTTAAAGAGGTTTATGCATGGAACCTACTTAGAATGGCTATATATGAAGGCCAAAAGAGTTTGAACTAGTTTGGACTGAATGAATTCCTCTTATAGTAAAAATACCAATTTGGCCTTAACTCCGCAAAGGAAGGCTATTACTGTGTTTCTTTCTCATACAAGGTCATTTAAAGAAGTTTATGCATGCAACCTACTTAGAATGGCTATATATGAAGGCCAAAAGAGTTTGAACTTGTTTTGACTGAAGGAATTCCTTTTATAGCAAAAATACCAATTTGGCATTATCTCCGCAAAGGTAAGCTTTTTCTGTGTTTCTTCCTCAAACAAGGTAATTTAAAGAGGTTTATGCATGGAACCTACTCAGAATGGATATATATCAAGGACAAAGGAGTATGAACTTGTTTTGACTGAAGGAATTTGTGTTTATAGGCAAAAATCCGAAATGTGTCTTAACTCCGCAAAGGAAGGCTATTCCTGTGTTTCTTTCTCATACAAGGTCATTTAAAGAGGTTTATGCATGCAACCTACTTAAAATGGCTATATATGAAGGCCAAAAGAGTTTGAACTTGTTTTGACTGAAGGAATTCCTTTTATAGCAAAAATACCAATTTGGCCCTATCTCCTCAAATGGAAGATTTTTCTGTGTTTCTTTCTCAAATAAGGTAATTTAAAGAGGTTTATGCATGGAACCTACTCATAATGGATATATATCAAGGACAAAGGAGTATGAACTTGTTTTGACTGAAGGAATTTGTGTTTATAGGCAAAAATCCGAAATTAGTCTTAACTCCGCAAAGGAAGGCTATTCCTGTGTTTCTTTTTCATACAAGGTCATTTAAAGATGTTTATGCATGGAACCTACTTAAAATGGCTATATATGAAGGCCAAAAGAGTTTGAACTAGTTTGGACTGAAGGAATTCCTCTTATAGTAAAAATACCAATTTGGCCTTATCTCCGCAAAGGAAAGCTTTTTCTGTGTTTCTTTCTCAAACAAGGTCATTTAAAGAGGTTTATGCATGGAACCTACTCAGAATGGATATATATCAAGGACAAAGGAGTATGAACTTGTTTTGACTGAAGGAATTTGTGTTTATAGGCAAAAATCCGAAATTCGTCTTAACTCCGCAAAGGAAGGCTATTCCTGTGTTTCTTTCTCATACAGGGTCATTTAAAGAGGTTTATGCATGCAACCTACTTAGAATGGCTATATATGAAGGCCAAAAGAGTTTGAACTAGTTTGGACTGAAGGAATTCCTCTTATAGTAAAAATACCAATTTGGCCTTAACTCCGCAAAGGAAGGCTATTCCTGTGTTTCTTTCTCATACAAGGTCATTTAAAGAGGTTTATGCATGCAACCTACCTAGAATGGCTATATATGAAGGCCAAAAGAGTTTGAACTTGTTTTGACTGAAGGAATTCCTTTTATAGCAAAAATACCAATTTGGCCTTATCTCCGCAAAGGAAAGCTTTTTCTGTGTTTCTTTCTCAAACAAGGTCATTTAAAGAGGTTTATGCATGGAACCTACTCAGAATGGATATATATCAAGGTCAAAGGAGTATGAACTTGTTTTGACTGAAGGAATTCCTTTTATAGCAAAAATACCAATTTGGCCTTATCTCCGCAAAGGAAAGCTTTTTCTGTGTTTCTTTCTCAAACAAGGTCATTTAAAGAGGTTTATGCATGGAACCTACTCAGAATGGATATATATCATGGACAAAGGAGTATGAACTTGTTTTGACTGAAGGAATTTGTGTTTATAGGCAAAAATCCGAAATTCGTCTTAACTCCGCAAAGGAAGGCTATTCCTGTGTTTCTTTCTCATACAAGGTCATTTAAAGAGGTTTATGCATGCAACCTACTTAGAATGGCTATATATGAAGGCCAAAAGAGTTTGAACTAGTTTGGACTGAAGGAATTCCTCTTATAGTAAAAATACCAATTTGGCCTTAACTCCGCAAAGGAAGGCTATTCCTGTGTTTCTTTCTCATACAAGGTCATTTAAAGAGGTTTATGCATGGAACCTACTTAGAATGGCTATATATGAAGGCCAAAAGAGTTTGAACTAGTTTGGAGTGAAGGAATTCCTTTTATAGCAAAAATACCAATTTGGCCTTATCTCCGCAAAGGAAAGCTTTTTCTGTGTTTCTTTCTCAAACAAGGTAATTTAAAGAGGTTTATGCATGGAACCTACTCAGAATGGATATATATCAAGGACAAAGGAGTATGAACTTGTTTTGACTGAAGGAATTTGTGTTTATAGGCAAAAATCCGAAATTCGTTTTAACTCCGCAAAGGAAGGCTATTCCTGTGTTTCTTTCTCATACAAGGTCATTTAAAGAGGTTTATGCATGCAACCTACTTAGAATGGCTATATATGAAGGCCAAAAGAGTTTGAACTAGTTTGGACTGAAGGAATTCCTCTTATAGTAAAAATACCAATTTGGCCTTAACTCCGCAAAGGAAGGCTATTCCTGTGTTTCTTTCTCATACAAGGTCATTTAAAGAGGTTTATGCATGCAACCTAGTTAGAATGGCTATATATGAAGGCCAAAAGAGTTTGAACTTGTTTTGACTGAAGGAATTCCTTTTATAGCAAAAATACCAATTTGGCCTTATCTCCGCAAAGGAAAGCTTTTTCTGTGTTTCTTCCTCAAACAAGGTAATTTAAAGATGTTTATGCATGGAACCTACTGAGAATGGATATATATCAAGGACAAAGGAGTATGAACTTGTTTTGACTGAAGGAATTTGTGTTTATAGGCAAAAATCCGAAATTCGTTTTAACTCCGCAAAGGAAGGCTATTCCTGTGTTTCTTTCTCATACAAGGTCATTTAAAGAGGTTTATGCATGCAACCTACTTAGAATGGCTATAAATGAAGGCCAAAAGAGTTTGAACTAGTTTGGACTGAAGGAATTCCTCTTATAGTAAAAATACCAAATTGGCCTTAACTCCGCAAAGGAAGGCTATTCCTGTGTTTCTTTCTCATACAAGGTCATTTAAAGAGGTTTATGCATGCAACCTAGTTAGAATGGCTATATATGAAGGCCAAAAGAGTTTGAACTTGTTTTGACTGAAGGAATTCCTTTTATAGCAAAAATACCAATTTGGCCTTATCTCCGCAAAGGAAAGCTTTTTCTGTGTTTCTTCCTCAAACAAGGTAATTTAAAGAGGTTTATGCATGGAACCTACTCAGAATGGATATATATCAAGGACAAAGGAGTATGAACTTGTTTTGACTGAAGGAATTTGTGTTTATAGGCAAAAATCCGAAATTCATCTTAATTCAGCAAAGGAAGGCTATTCCTGTGTTTCTTTCTCATACAAGGTCATTTAAAGAGGTTTATGCATGGAACCTACTTAGAATGGCTATATATGAAGGCCAAAAGAGTTTGAACTTGTTTTGACTGAAGGAATTCCTTTTATAGCAAAAATACCAATTTGGCCTTATCTCCTCAAATGGAAGATTTTTCTGTGTTTCTTTCTCAAATAAGGTAATTTAAAGAGGTTTATGCATGCAACCTAGTCAGAATGGATATATATCAAGGACAAAGGAGTATGAACTTGTTTTGACTGAAGGAATTTGTGTTTATAGGCAAAAATCCGAAATTCGTCTCAACTCCGCAAAGGAAGGCTATTCCTGTGTTTCTTTTTCATACAAGGTCATTTAAAGATGTTTATGCATGGAACCTACTTAAAATGGCTATATATGAAGGCCAAAAGAGTTTGAACTAGTTTGGACTGAAGGAATTCCTTTTATAGCAAAAATACCAATTTGGCCTTATCTCCGCAAATGGAAGATTTTTCTGTGTTTCTTTCTCAAATAAGGTAATTTAAAGAGGTTTATGCATGGAACCTACTCAGAATGGATATATATCAAGGACAAAGGAGTATGAACTTGTTTTGACTGAAGGAATTTGTGTTTATAGGCAAAAATCCGAAATTCGTCTAACTCCGCAAAGGAAGGCTATTCCTGTGTTTCTTTCTCATACAAGGTCATTTAAAGAGGTTTATGCATGCAACCTAATTAGAATGGCTATATATGAAGGCCAAAAGAGTTTGAACTAGTTTGGACTGAAGGAATTCCTCTTATAGTAAAAATACCAATTTGGCCTTAACTCCGCAAAGGAAGGCTATTCCTGTGTTTGTTTCTCATACAAGGTCATTTAAAGAGGTTTATGCATGGAACCTACTTAGAATGGCTATATATGAAGGCCAAAAGAGTTTGAACTAGTTTGGACTGAAGGAATTCCTTTTATAGCAAAAATACCAATTTGGCCTTATCTCCGCAAAGGAAAGCTTTTTCTGTGTTTCTTTCTCAAACAAGGTAATTTAAAGAGGTTTATGCATGGAACCTACTCAGAATGGATATATATCAAGGACAAAGGAGTATGAACTTGTTTTGACTGAAGGAATTTGTGTTTATAGGCAAAAATCCGAAATTCGTTTTAACTCCGCAAAGGAAGGCTATTCCTGTGTTTCTTTCTCATACAAGGTCATTTAAAGAGGTTTATGCATGCAACCTACTTAGAATGGCTATATATGAAGGCCAAAAGAGTTTGAACTAGTTTGGACTGAAGGAATTCCTCTTATAGTAAAAATACCAATTTGGCCTTAACTCCGCAAAGGAAGGCTATTCCTGTGTTTCTTTCTCATACAAGGTCATTTAAAGAGGTTTATGCATGCAACCTAGTTAGAATGGCTATATATGAAGGCCAAAAGAGTTTGAACTTGTTTTGACTGAAGGAATTCCTTTTATAGCAAAAATACCAATTTGGCCTTATCTCCGCAAAGGAAAGCTTTTTCTGTGTTTCTTCCTCAAACAAGGTAATTTAAAGAGGTTTATGCATGGAACCTACTCAGAATGGATATATATCAAGGACAAAGGAGTATGAACTTGTTTTGACTGAAGGAATTTGTGTTTATAGGCAAAAATCCGAAATTCGTTTTAACTCCGCAAAGGAAGGCTATTCCTGTGTTTCTTTCTCATACAAGGTCATTTAAAGAGGTTTATGCATGCAACCTACTTAGAATGGCTATATATGAAGGCCAAAAGAGTTTGAACTAGTTTGGACTGAAGGAATTCCTCTTATAGTAAAAATACCAAATTGGCCTTAACTCCGCAAAGGAAGGCTATTCCTGTGTTTCTTTCTCATACAAGGTCATTTAAAGAGGTTTATGCATGCAACCTAGTTAGAATGGCTATATATGAAGGCCAAAAGAGTTTGAACTTGTTTTGACTGAAGGAATTCCTTTTATAGCAAAAATACCAATTTGGCCTTATCTCCGCAAAGGTAAGCTTTTTCTGTGTTTCTTCCTCAAACAAGGTAATTTAAAGAGGTTTATACATGGAACCTACTCAGAATGGATATATATCAAGGACAAAGGAGTATGAACTTGTTTTGACTGAAGGAATTTGTGTTTATAGGCAAAAATCCGAAATTCATCTTAATTCAGCAAAGGAAGGCTATTCCTGTGTTTCTTTCTCATACAAGGTTATTTAAAGAGGTTTATGCATGGAACCTACTTAGAATGGCTATATATGAAGGCCAAAAGAGTTTGAACTTGTTTTGACTGAAGGAATTCCTTTTATAGCAAAAATACCAATTTGGCCTTATCTCCTCAAATGGAAGATTTTTCTGTGTTTCTTTCTCAAATAAGGTAATTTAAAGAGGTTTATGCATGGAACCTACTCAGAATGGATATATATCAAGGACAAAGGAGTATGAACTTGTTTTGACTGAAGGAATTTGTGTTTATAGGCAAAAATCCGAAATTCGTCTCAACTCCGCAAAGGAAGGCTATTCCTGTGTTTCTTTTTCATACAAGGTCATTTAAAGATGTTTATGCATGGAACCTACTTAAAATGGCTATATATGAAGGCCAAAAGAGTTTGAACTAGTTTGGACTGAAGGAATTCCTTTTATAGCAAAAATACCAATTTGGCCTTATCTCCTCAAATGGAAGATTTTTCTGTGTTTCTTTCTCAAATAAGGTAATTTAAAGAGGTTTATGTATGATACCTACTTAGAATGGCTATATATGAAGGTCAAAAGAGTTTGAACTTGTTTTGACTGAAGGAATTCCTTTTATGGCAAAAATACCAATTTGGCCTTATCTCCTCAAATGGAAGATTTTTCTGTGTTTCTTTCTCAAATAAGGTAATTTAAAGAGGTTTATGCATGGAACCTACTCAGAATGGATATATATGTAGGACAAAGGAGTATGAACTTGTTTTGACTGAAGGAATTTGTGTTTATAGGCAAAAATCCGAAATTCGTCTTAACTCCGCAAAGGAAGGCTATTCCTGTGTTTCTTTCTCATACAAGGTCATTTAAAGAAGTTTATGCATGCAACCTACTTAGAATGGCTATATATGAAGGCCAAAAGAGTTTGAACTTGTTTTGACTTAAGGAATTCCTTTTATAGCAAAAATACCAATTTGGCCTTATCTCCTCAAATGAAAGCTTTTTCTAATTTTCTTTCTCAAACAAGGTTATTTAAAGAGGTTTATGCATGGAACCTACTCAGAATGGATATATATCAAGGACAAAGGAGTATGAACTTGTTTTGACTGAAGGAATTTGTGTTTATAGGCAAAAATCCGAAATTCGTCTAACTCCGCAAAGGAAGGCTATTCCTGTGTTTCTTTCTCATACAAGGTCATTTAAAGAGGTTTATGCATGCAACCTAATTAGAATGGCTATATATGAAGGCCAAAAGAGTTTGAACTAGTTTGGACTGAAGGAATTCCTCTTATAGTAAAAATACCAATTTGGCCTTAACTCCGCAAAGGAAGGCTATTCCTGTGTTTCTTTCTCATACAAGGTCATTTAAAGAGGTTTATGCATGGAACCTACTTAGAATGGCTATATATGAAGGCCAAAAGAGTTTGAACTAGTTTGGACTGAAGGAATTCCTTTTATAGCAAAAATACCAATTTGGCCTTATCTCCGCAAAGGTAAGCTTTTTCTGTGTTTCTTCCTCAAACAAGGTAATTTAAAGAGGTTTATGCATGGAACCTACTCAGAATGGATATATATCAAGGACAAAGGAGTATGAACTTGTTTTGACTGAAGGAATTTGTGTTTATAGGCAAAAATCCGAAATGTGTCTTAACTCCGCAAAGGAAGGCTATTCCTGTGTTTCTTTCTCATACAAGGTCATTTAAAGAGGTTTATGCATGCAACCTACTTAAAATGGCTATATATGAAGGCCAAAAGAGTTTGAACTTGTTTTGACTGAAGGAATTCCTTTTATAGCAAAAATACCAATTTGGCCCTATCTCCTCAAATGGAAGATTTTTCTGTGTTTCTTTCTCAAATAAGGTAATTTAAAGAGGTTTATGCATGGAACCTACTCATAATGGATATATATCAAGGACAAAGGAGTATGAACTTGTTTTGACTGAAGGAATTTGTGTTTATAGGCAAAAATCCGAAATTAGTCTTAACTCCGCAAAGGAAGGCTATTCCTGTGTTTCTTTTTCATACAAGGTCATTTAAAGATGTTTATGCATGGAACCTACTTAAAATGGCTATATATGAAGGCCAAAAGAGTTTGAACTAGTTTGGACTGAAGGAATTCCTCTTATAGTAAAAATACCAATTTGGCCTTATCTCCGCAAAGGAAAGCTTTTTCTGTGTTTCTTTCTCAAACAAGGTCATTTAAAGAGGTTTATGCATGGAACCTACTCAGAATGGATATATATCAAGGACAAAGGAGTATGAACTTGTTTTGACTGAAGGAATTTGTGTTTATAGGCAAAAATCCGAAATTCGTCTTAACTCCTCAAAGGAAGGCTATTCCTGTGTTTCTTTCTCATACAAGGTCATTTAAAGAGGTTTATGCATGCAACCTACTTAGAATGGCTATATATGAAGGCCAAAAGAGTTTGAACTAGTTTGGACTGAAGGAATTCCTCTTATAGTAAAAATACCAATTTGGCCTTAACTCCGCAAAGGAAGGCTATTCCTGTGTTTCTTTCTCATACAAGGTCATTTAAAGAGGTTTATGCATGCAACCTACCTAGAATGGCTATATATGAAGGCCAAAAGAGTTTGAACTTGTTTTGACTGAAGGAATTCCTTTTATAGCAAAAATACCAATTTGGCCTTATCTCCGCAAAGGAAAGCTTTTTCTGTGTTTCTTTCTCAAACAAGGTCATTTAAAGAGGTTTATGCATGGAACCTACTCAGAATGGATATATATCAAGGTCAAAGGAGTATGAACTTGTTTTGACTGAAGGAATTCCTTTTATAGCAAAAATACCAATTTGGCCTTATCTCCGCAAAGGAAAGCTTTTTCTGTGTTTCTTTCTCAAACAAGGTCATTTAAAGAGGTTTATGCATGGAACCTACTCAGAATGGATATATATCATGGACAAAGGAGTATGAACTTGTTTTGACTGAAGGAATTTGTGTTTATAGGCAAAAATCCGAAATTCGTCTTAACTCCGCAAAGGAAGGCTATTCCTGTGTTTCTTTCTCATACAAGGTCATTTAAAGAGGTTTATGCATGCAACCTACTTAGAATGGCTATATATGAAGGCCAAAAGAGTTTGAACTAGTTTGGACTGAAGGAATTCCTCTTATAGTAAAAATACCAATTTGGCCTTAACTCCGCAAAGGAAGGCTATTCCTGTGTTTCTTTCTCATACAAGGTCATTTAAAGAGGTTTATGCATGGAACCTACTTAGAATGGCTATATATGAAGGCCAAAAGAGTTTGAACTAGTTTGGAGTGAAGGAATTCCTTTTATAGCAAAAATACCAATTTGGCCTTATCTCCGCAAAGGAAAGCTTTTTCTGTGTTTCTTTCTCAAACAAGGTAATTTAAAGAGGTTTATGCATGGAACCTACTCAGAATGGATATATATCAAGGACAAAGGAGTATGAACTTGTTTTGACTGAAGGAATTTGTGTTTATAGGCAAAAATCCGAAATTCGTTTTAACTCCGCAAAGGAAGGCTATTCCTGTGTTTCTTTCTCATACAAGGTCATTTAAAGAGGTTTATGCATGCAACCTACTTAGAATGGCTATATATGAAGGCCAAAAGAGTTTGAACTAGTTTGGACTGAAGGAATTCCTCTTATAGTAAAAATACCAATTTGGCCTTAACTCCGCAAAGGAAGGCTATTCCTGTGTTTCTTTCTCATACAAGGTCATTTAAAGAGGTTTATGCATGCAACCTAGTTAGAATGGCTATATATGAAGGCCAAAAGAGTTTGAACTTGTTTTGACTGAAGGAATTCCTTTTATAGCAAAAATACCAATTTGGCCTTATCTCCGCAAAGGAAAGCTTTTTCTGTGTTTCTTCCTCAAACAAGGTAATTTAAAGAGGTTTATGCATGGAACCTACTCAGAATGGATATATATCAAGGACAAAGGAGTATGAACTTGTTTTGACTGAAGGAATTTGTGTTTATAGGCAAAAATCCGAAATTCGTTTTAACTCCGCAAAGGAAGGCTATTCCTGTGTTTCTTTCTCATACAAGGTCATTTAAAGAGGTTTATGCATGCAACCTACTTAGAATGGCTATATATGAAGGCCAAAAGAGTTTGAACTTGTTTTGACTGAAGGAATTCCTTTTATAGCAAAAATACCAATTTGGCCTTATCTCAGCAAAGGAAAGCTTTTTCTGTGTTTCTTTCTCAAACAAGGTCATTTAAAGAGGTTTATGCATGGAACCTACTTAGAATGGCTATATATGAAGGCCAAAAGAGTTTGAACTAGTTTGGATTGAAGGAATTCCTTTTATAGCAAAAATACCAATTTGGCCTTATCTCCGCAAAGGAAAGCTTTTTCTGTGTTTCTTTCTCAAACAAGGTCATTTAAAGAGGTTTATGCATGGAACCTACTCAGAATGGATATATATCAAGGACAAAGGAGTATGAACTTGTTTTGACTGAAGGAATTTGTGTTTATAGGCAAAAATCCGAAATTCGTCTTAACTCCGCAAAGGAAGGCTATTCCTGTGTTTCTTTCTCATACAAGGTCATTTAAAGAGGTTTATGCATGGAACCTACTTAGAATGGCTATATATGAAGGCCAAAAGAGTTTGAACTTGTTTTGACTTAAGGAATTCCTTTTATAGCAAAAATACCAATTTGGCCTTATCTCCGCAAAGGAAAGCTTTTTCTGTGTTTCTTTATCAAACAAGGTAATTTAAAGAGGTTTATACATGGAACCTACTCAGAATGGATATATATCAAGGACAAAGGAGTATGAACTTGTTTTGACTGAAGGAATTTGTGTTTATAGGCAAAAATCCGAAATTCGTCTTAACTGCGCAAAGGAAGGCTATTCCTGTGTTTCTTTCTCATACAAGGTCATTTAAAGAGGTTTATGCATGGAACCTACTTAGAATGGCTATATATGAAGGCCAAAAGAGTTTGAACTAGTTTGGACTGAAGGAATTCCTCTTATAGTAAAAATACCAATTTGGCCTTAACTCCGCAAAGGAAGGCTATTCCTGTGTTTCTTTCTCATACAAGGTCATTTAAAGAAGTTTATGCATGCAACCTACTTAGAATGGCTATATATGAAGGCCAAAAGAGTTTGAACTAGTTTTGACTGAAGGAATTCCTTTTATAGCAAAAATACCAATTTGGCCTTATCTCCGAAAAGGTAAGCTTTTTCTGTGTTTCTTCCTCAAACAAGGTAATTTAAAGAGGTTTATGCATGGAACCTACTCAGAATGGATATATATCAAGGACAAAGGAGTATGAACTTGTTTTGACTGAAGGAATTTGTGTTTATAGGCAAAAATCCGAAATTCGTCTTAACTCCGCAAAGGAAGGCTATTCCTGTGTTTCTTTCTCATACAAGGTCATTTAAAGAGGTTTATGCATGCAACCTACTTAGAATGGCTATATATGAAGGCCAAAAGAGTTTGAACTAGTTTGGACTGAAGGAATTCCTCTTATAGTAAAAATACCAATTTGGCCTTAACTCCGCAAAGGAAGGCTATTCCTGTGTTTCTTTCTCATACAAGGTCATTTAAAGAGGTTTATGCATAAAACCTAGTTAGAATGGCTATATATGAAGGCCAAAAGAGTTTGAACTTGTTTTGACTGAAGGAATTCCTTTTATAGCAAAAATACCAATTTGGCCTTATCTCCGCAAAGGAAAGCTTTTTCTGTGTTTCTTCCTCAAACAAGGTAATTTAAAGAGGTTTATGCATGGAACCTACTCAGAATGGATATATATCAAGGACAAAGGAGTATGAACTTGTTTTGACTGAAGGAATTTGTGTTTATAGGCAAAAATCCAAAATTCATCTTAATTCAGCAAAGGAAGGCTATTCCTGTGTTTCTTTCTCATACAAGGTCATTTAAAGAGGTTTATGCATGGAACCTACTTAGAATGGCTATATATGAAGGCCAAAAGAGTTTGAACTTGTTTTGACTGAAGGAATTCCTTTTATAGCAAAAATACCAATTTGGCCTTATCTCCTCAAATGGAAGATTTTTCTGTGTTTCTTTCTCAAATAAGGTCATTTAAAGAGGTTTATGCATGGAACCTACTCAGAATGGATATATATCAAGGACAAAGGAGTATGAACTTGTTTTGACTGAAGGAATTTGTGTTTATGGGCAAAAATCCGAAATTCGTCTTAACTCCGCAAAGGAAGGCTATTCCTGTGTTTCTTTCTCATACAAGGTCATTTAAAGAGGTTTATGTATGATACCTACTTAGAATGGCTATATATGAAGGCCAAAAGAGTTTGAACTTGTTTTGACTGAAGGAATTCCTTTTATAGCAAAAATACCAATTTGGCCTTAACTCCGCAAAGGAAGGCTATTCCTGTGTTTCTTTCTCATACAAGGTCATTTAAAGAGGTTTATGTATGATACCTACTTAGAATGGCTATATATGAAGGCCAAAAGAGTTTGAACTTGTTTTGACTGAAGGAATTCCTTTTATGGCAAAAATACCAATTTGGCCTTATCTCCTCAAATGGAAGATTTTTCTGTGTTTCTTTCTCAAATAAGGTAATTTAAAGAGGTTTATGCATGGAACCTACTCAGAATGGATATATATGAAGGACAAAGGAGTATGAACTTGTTTTGACTGAAGGAATTTGTGTTTATAGGCAAAAATCCGAAATTCGTCTTAACTCCGCAAAGGAAGGCTATTCCTGTGTTTCTTTTTCATACAAGGTCATTTAAAGATGTTTATGCATGGAACCTACTTAAAATGGCTATGTATGAAGGCCAAAAGAGTTTGAACTAGTTTGGACTGAAGGAATTCCTTTTATAGCAAAAATACCAATTTGGCCTTATCTCCTCAAATGGAAGATTTTTCTGTGTTTCGTTCTCAAATAAGGTAATTTAAAGAGGTTTATGCATGGAACCTACTCAGAATGGATATATATGTAGGACAAAGGAGTATGAACTTGTTTTGACTGAAGGAATTTGTGTTTATAGGCAAAAATCCGAAATTCGTCTTAACTCCGCAAAGGAAGGCTATTCCTGTGTTTCTTTCTCATACAAGGTCATTTAAAGAAGTTTATGCATGCAACCTACTTAGAATGGCTATATATGAAGGCCAAAAGAGTTTGAACTTGTTTGGACTGAAGGAATTCCTTTTATAGCAAAAATACCAATTTGGCCTTATCTCCGCAAAGGAAAGCTTTTTCTGTGTTTCTTTCTCAAACAAAATAATTTCAAGAGGTTTATGCATGGAATCTACTCAGAATGGATATATATCAAGGACAAAGGAGTATGAACTTGTTTTGACAGAAGGAATTTGTGTTTATAGGCAAAAATCCGAAATTCGTCTTAACTCCGCAAAGGAAGGCTATTCCTGTGTTTCTTTCTCATACAAGGTCATTTAAAGAGGTTTATGCATGCAACCTACTTAGAATGGCTATATATGAAGGCCAAAAGAGTTTTAACTTGTTTTGACTGAAGGAATTCCTTTTATAGCAAAAATACCAATTTGGCCTTATCTCAGCAAAGGAAAGCTTTTTCTGTGTTTCTTTCTCAAACAAGGTCATTTAAAGAGGTTTATGCATGGAACCTACTTAGAATGGCTATATATGAAGGCCAAAAGAGTTTGAACTAGTTTGGATTGAAGGAATTCCTTTTATAGCAAAAATACCAATTTGGCCTTATCTCCGCAAAGGAAAGCTTTTTCTGTGTTTCTTTCTCAAACAAGGTCATTTAAAGAGGTTTATGCATGGAACCTACTCAGAATGGATATATATCAAGGACAAAGGAGTATGAACTTGTTTTGACTGAAGGAATTTGTGTTTATAGGCAAAAATCCGAAATTCGTCTTAACTCCGCAAAGGAAGGCGATTCCTGTGTTTCTTTCACATACAAGGTCATTTAAAGAGGTTTATGCATGGAACCTACTTAGAATGGCTATATATGAAGGCCAAAAGAGTTTGAACTTGTTTTGACTGAAGGAATTCCTTTTATAGCAAAAATACCAATTTGGCCCTATCTCCTCAAATGGAAGATTTTTCTGTGTTTCTTTCTCAAATAAGGTAATTTAAAGAGGTTTATTCATGGAACCTACTCATAATGGATATATATCAAGGACAAAGGAGTATGAACTTGTTTTGACTGAAGGAATTTGTGTTTATAGGCAAAAATCCGAAATTCGTCTAACTCCGCAAAGGAAGGCTATTCCTGTGTTTCTTTCTCATACGAGGTCATTTAAAGAGGTTTATGCATGCAACCTAATTAGAATGGCTATATATGAAGGCCAAAAGAGTTTGAACTAGTTTGGACTGAAGGAATTCCTCTTATAGTAAAAATACCAATTTGGCCTTAACTCCGCAAAGGAAGGCTATTCCTGTGTTTCTTTCTCATACAAGGTCATTTAAAGAGGTTTATGCATGGAACCTACTTAGAATGGCTATATATGAAGGCCAAAAGAGTTTGAACTAGTTTGGAGTGAAGGAATTCCTTTTATAGCAAAAATACCAATTTGGCCTTATCTCCGCAAAGGAAAGCTTCTTCTGTGTTTCTTTCTCAAACAAGGTCATTTAAAGAGGTTTATGCATGGAACCTACTCAGAATGGATATATATCAAGGACAAAGGAGTATGAACTTGTTTTGACTGAAGGAATTTGTGTTTATAGGCAAAAATCCGAAATTCGTCTTAACTCCGCAAAGGAAGGCGATTCCTGTGTTTCTTTCACATACAAGGTCATTTAAAGAGGTTTATGCATGGAACCTACTTAGAATGGCTATATATGAAGGCCAAAAGAGTTTGAACTTGTTTTGACTGAAGGAATTCCTTTTATAGCAAAAATACCAATTTGGCCCTATCTCCTCAAATGGAAGATTTTTCTGTGTTTCTTTCTCAAATAAGGTAATTTAAAGAGGTTTATGCATGGAACCTACTCATAATGGATATATATCAAGGACAAAGGAGTATGAACTTGTTTTGACTGAAGGAATTTGTGTTTATAGGCAAAAATCCGAAATTCGTCTAACTCCGCAAAGGAAGGCTATTCCTGTGTTTCTTTCTCATACGAGGTCATTTAAAGAGGTTTATGCATGCAACCTAATTAGAATGGCTATATATGAAGGCCAAAAGAGTTTGAACTAGTTTGGACTGAAGGAATTCCTCATAGTAAAAATACCAATTTGGCCTTAACTCCGCAAAGGAAGGCTATTCCTGTGTTTCTTTCTCATACAAGGTCATTTAAAGAGGTTTATGCATGGAACCTACTTAGAATGGCTATATATGAAGGCCAAAAGAGTTTGAACTAGTTTGGAGTGAAGGAATTCCTTTTATAGCAAAAATACCAATTTGGCCTTATCTCCGCAAAGGAAAGCTTTTTCTGTGTTTCTTTATCAAACAAGGTAATTTAAAGAGGTTTATGCATGGAACCTACTCAGAATGGATATATATCAAGGACAAAGGAGTATGAACTTGTTTTGACTGAAGGAATTTGTGTTTATAGGCAAAAATCCGAAATTCGTCTTAACTCCGCAAAGGAAGGCTATTCCTGTGTTTCTTTCTCATACAAGGTCATTTAAAGAGGTTTATGCATGGAACCTACTTAGAATGGCTATATATGAAGGCCAAAAGAGTTTGAACTAGTTTGGACTGAAGGAATTCCTCTTATAGTAAAAATACCAATTTGGCCTTAACTCCGCAAAGGAAGGCTATTACTGTGTTTCTTTCTCATACAAGGTCATTTAAAGAAGTTTATGCATGCAACCTACTTAGAATGGCTATATATGAAGGCCAAAAGAGTTTGAACTTGTTTTGACTGAAGGAATTCCTTTTATAGCAAAAATACCAATTTGGCATTATCTCCGCAAAGGTAAGCTTTTTCTGTGTTTCTTCCTCAAACAAGGTAATTTAAAGAGGTTTATGCATGGAACCTACTCAGAATGGATATATATCAAGGACAAAGGAGTATGAACTTGTTTTGACTGAAGGAATTTGTGTTTATAGGCAAAAATCCGAAATGTGTCTTAACTCCGCAAAGGAAGGCTATTCCTGTGTTTCTTTCTCATACAAGGTCATTTAAAGAGGTTTATGCATGCAACCTACTTAAAATGGCTATATATGAAGGCCAAAAGAGTTTGAACTTGTTTTGACTGAAGGAATTCCTTTTATAGCAAAAATACCAATTTGGCCCTATCTCCTCAAATGGAAGATTTTTCTGTGTTTCTTTCTCAAATAAGGTAATTTAAAGAGGTTTATGCATGGAACCTACTCATAATGGATATATATCAAGGACAAAGGAGTATGAACTTGTTTTGACTGAAGGAATTTGTGTTTATAGGCAAAAATCCGAAATTAGTCTTAACTCCGCAAAGGAAGGCTATTCCTGTGTTTCTTTTTCATACAAGGTCATTTAAAGATGTTTATGCATGGAACCTACTTAAAATGGCTATATATGAAGGCCAAAAGAGTTTGAACTAGTTTGGACTGAAGGAATTCCTCTTATAGTAAAAATACCAATTTGGCCTTATCTCCGCAAAGGAAAGCTTTTTCTGTGTTTCTTTCTCAAACAAGGTCATTTAAAGAGGTTTATGCATGGAACCTACTCAGAATGGATATATATCAAGGACAAAGGAGTATGAACTTGTTTTGACTGAAGGAATTTGTGTTTATAGGCAAAAATCCGAAATTCGTCTTAACTCCGCAAAGGAAGGCTATTCCTGTGTTTCTTTCTCATACAGGGTCATTTAAAGAGGTTTATGCATGCAACCTACTTAGAATGGCTATATATGAAGGCCAAAAGAGTTTGAACTAGTTTGGACTGAAGGAATTCCTCTTATAGTAAAAATACCAATTTGGCCTTAACTCCGCAAAGGAAGGCTATTCCTGTGTTTCTTTCTCATACAAGGTCATTTAAAGAGGTTTATGCATGCAACCTACCTAGAATGGCTATATATGAAGGCCAAAAGAGTTTGAACTTGTTTTGACTGAAGGAATACCTTTTATAGCAAAAATACCAATTTGGCCTTATCTCCGCAAAGGAAAGCTTTTTCTGTGTTTCTTTCTCAAACAAGGTCATTTAAAGAGGTTTATGCATGGAACCTACTCAGAATGGATATATATCAAGGTCAAAGGAGTATGAACTTGTTTTGACTGAAGGAATTCCTTTTATAGCAAAAATACCAATTTGGCCTTATCTCCGCAAAGGAAAGCTTTTTCTGTGTTTCTTTCTCAAACAAGGTCATTTAAAGAGGTTTATGCATGGAACCTACTCAGAATGGATATATATCATGGACAAAGGAGTATGAACTTGTTTTGACTGAAGGAATTTGTGTTTATAGGCAAAAATCCGAAATTCGTCTTAACTCCGCAAAGGAAGGCTATTCCTGTGTTTCTTTCTCATACAAGGTCATTTAAAGAGGTTTATGCATGCAACCTACTTAGAATGGCTATATATGAAGGCCAAAAGAGTTTGAACTAGTTTGGACTGAAGGAATTCCTCTTATAGTAAAAATACCAATTTGGCCTTAACTCCGCAAAGGAAGGCTATTCCTGTGTTTCTTTCTCATACAAGGTCATTTAAAGAGGTTTATGCATGGAACCTACTTAGAATGGCTATATATGAAGGCCAAAAGAGTTTGAACTAGTTTGGAGTGAAGGAATTCCTTTTATAGCAAAAATACCAATTTGGCCTTATCTCCGCAAAGGAAAGCTTTTTCTGTGTTTCTTTCTCAAACAAGGTAATTTAAAGAGGTTTATGCATGGAACCTACTCAGAATGGATATATATCAAGGACAAAGGAGTATGAACTTGTTTTGACTGAAGGAATTTGTGTTTATAGGCAAAAATCCGAAATTCGTTTTAACTCCGCAAAGGAAGGCTATTCCTGTGTTTCTTTCTCATACAAGGTCATTTAAAGAGGTTTGTGCATGCAACCTACTTAGAATGGCTATATATGAAGGCCAAAAGAGTTTGAACTTGTTTTGACTGAAGGAATTCCTTTTATAGCAAAAATACCAATTTGGCCTTATCTCCAAAAAGGAAAGCTTTTTCTGTGTTTCTTCCTCAAACAAGGTAATTTAAAGATGTTTATGCATGGAACCTACTGAGAATGGATATATATCAAGGACAAAGGAGTATGAACTTGTTTTGACTGAAGGAATTTGTGTTTATAGGCAAAAATCCGAAATTCGTTTTAACTCCGCAAAGGAAGGCTATTCCTGTGTTTCTTTCTCATACAAGGTCATTTAAAGAGGTTTATGCATGCAACCTACTTAGAATGGCTATAAATGAAGGCCAAAAGAGTTTGAACTAGTTTGGACTGAAGGAATTCCTCTTATAGTAAAAATACCAAATTGGCCTTAACTCCGCAAAGGAAGGCTATTCCTGTGTTTCTTTCTCATACAAGGTCATTTAAAGAGGTTTATGCATGCAACCTAGTTAGAATGGCTATATATGAAGGCCAAAAGAGTTTGAACTTGTTTTGACTGAAGGAATTCCTTTTATAGCAAAAATACCAATTTGGCCTTATCTCCGCAAAGGAAAGCTTTTTCTGTGTTTCTTCCTCAAACAAGGTAATTTAAAGAGGTTTATGCATGGAACCTACTCAGAATGGATATATATCAAGGACAAAGGAGTATGAACTTGTTTTGACTGAAGGAATTTGTGTTTATAGGCAAAAATCCGAAATTCATCTTAATTCAGCAAAGGAAGGCTATTCCTGTGTTTCTTTCTCATACAAGGTCATTTAAAGAGGTTTATGCATGGAACCTACTTAGAATGGCTATATATGAAGGCCAAAAGAGTTTGAACTAGTTTGGACTGAAGGAATTCCTTTTATAGCAAAAATACCAATTTGGCCTTATCTCCGCAAAGGAAAGCTTTTTCTGTGTTTCTTTCTCAAACAAGGTAATTTAAAGAGGTTTATGCATGGAACCTACTCAGAATGGATATATATCAAGGACAAAGGAGTATGAACTTGTTTTGACTGAAGGAATTTGTGTTTATAGGCAAAAATCCGAAATTCGTTTTAACTCCGCAAAGGAAGGCTATTCCTGTGTTTCTTTCTCATACAAGGTCATTTAAAGAGGTTTATGCATGCAACCTACTTAGAATGGCTATATATGAAGGCCAAAAGAGTTTGAACTAGTTTGGACTGAAGGAATTCCTCTTATAGTAAAAATACCAATTTGGCCTTAACTCCGCAAAGGAAGGCTATTCCTGTGTTTCTTTCTCATACAAGGTCATTTAAAGAGGTTTATGCATGCAACCTAGTTAGAATGGCTATATATGAAGGCCAAAAGAGTTTGAACTTGTTTTGACTGAAGGAATTCCTTTTATAGCAAAAATACCAATTTGGCCTTATCTCCGCAAAGGAAAGCTTTTTCTGTGTTTCTTCCTCAAACAAGGTAATTTAAAGAGGTTTATGCATGGAACCTACTCAGAATGGATATATATCAAGGACAAAGGAGTATGAACTTGTTTTGACTGAAGGAATTTGTGTTTATAGGCAAAAATCCGAAATTCGTTTTAACTCCGCAAAGGAAGGCTATTCCTGTGTTTCTTTCTCATACAAGGTCATTTAAAGAGGTTTATGCATGCAACCTACTTAGAATGGCTATATATGAAGGCCAAAAGAGTTTGAACTAGTTTGGACTGAAGGAATTCCTCTTATAGTAAAAATACCAAATTGGCCTTAACTCCGCAAAGGAAGGCTATTCCTGTGTTTCTTTCTCATACAAGGTCATTTAAAGAGGTTTATGCATGCAACCTAGTTAGAATGGCTATATATGAAGGCCAAAAGAGTTTGAACTTGTTTTGACTGAAGGAATTCCTTTTATAGCAAAAATACCAATTTGGCCTTATCTCCGCAAAGGTAAGCTTTTTCTGTGTTTCTTCCTCAAACAAGGTAATTTAAAGAGGTTTATACATGGAACCTACTCAGAATGGATATATATCAAGGACAAAGGAGTATGAACTTGTTTTGACTGAAGGAATTTGTGTTTATAGGCAAAAATCCGAAATTCATCTTAATTCAGCAAAGGAAGGCTATTCCTGTGTTTCTTTCTCATACAAGGTCATTTAAAGAGGTTTATGCATGGAACCTACTTAGAATGGCTATATATGAAGGCCAAAAGAGTTTGAACTTGTTTTGACTGAAGGAATTCCTTTTATAGCAAAAATACCAATTTGGCCTTATCTCCTCAAATGGAAGATTTTTCTGTGTTTCTTTCTCAAATAAGGTAATTTAAAGAGGTTTATGCATGGAACCTACTCAGAATGGATATATATCAAGGACAAAGGAGTATGAACTTGTTTTGACTGAAGGAATTTGTGTTTATAGGCAAAAATCCGAAATTCGTCTCAACTCCGCAAAGGAAGGCTATTCCTGTGTTTCTTTTTCATACAAGGTCATTTAAAGATGTTTATGCATGGAACCTACTTAAAATGGCTATATATGAAGGCCAAAAGAGTTTGAACTAGTTTGGACTGAAGGAATTCCTTTTATAGCAAAAATACCAATTTGGCCTTATCTCCTCAAATGGAAGATTTTTCTGTGTTTCTTTCTCAAATAAGGTAATTTAAAGAGGTTTATGTATGATACCTACTTAGAATGGCTATATATGAAGGTCAAAAGAGTTTGAACTTGTTTTGACTGAAGGAATTCCTTTTATGGCAAAAATACCAATTTGGCCTTATCTCCTCAAATGGAAGATTTTTCTGTGTTTCTTTCTCAAATAAGGTAATTTAAAGAGGTTTATGCATGGAACCTACTCAGAATGGATATATATGTAGGACAAAGGAGTATGAACTTGTTTTGACTGAAGGAATTTGTGTTTATAGGCAAAAATCCGAAATTCGTCTTAACTCCGCAAAGGAAGGCTATTCCTGTGTTTCTTTCTCATACAAGGTCATTTAAAGAAGTTTATGCATGCAACCTACTTAGAATGGCTATATATGAAGGCCAAAAGAGTTTGAACTTGTTTTGACTTAAGGAATTCCTTTTATAGCAAAAATACCAATTTGGCCTTATCTCCTCAAATGAAAGCTTTTTCTAATTTTCTTTCTCAAACAAGGTTATTTAAAGAGGTTTATGCATGGAACCTACTCAGAATGGATATATATCAAGGACAAAGGAGTATGAACTTGTTTTGACTGAAGGAATTTGTGTTTATAGGCAAAAATCCGAAATTCGTCTAACTCCGCAAAGGAAGGCTATTCCTGTGTTTCTTTCTCATACAAGGTCATTTAAAGAGGTTTATGCATGCAACCTAATTAGAATGGCTATATATGAAGGCCAAAAGAGTTTGAACTAGTTTGGACTGAAGGAATTCCTCTTATAGTAAAAATACCAATTTGGCCTTAACTCCGCAAAGGAAGGCTATTCCTGTGTTTCTTTCTCATACAAGGTCATTTAAAGAGGTTTATGCATGGAACCTACTTAGAATGGCTATATATGAAGGCCAAAAGAGTTTGAACTAGTTTGGACTGAAGGAATTCCTTTTATAGCAAAAATACCAATTTGGCCTTATCTCCGCAAAGGTAAGCTTTTTCTGTGTTTCTTCCTCAAACAAGGTAATTTAAAGAGGTTTATGCATGGAACCTACTCAGAATGGATATATATCAAGGACAAAGGAGTATGAACTTGTTTTGACTGAAGGAATTTGTGTTTATAGGCAAAAATCCGAAATGTGTCTTAACTCCGCAAAGGAAGGCTATTCCTGTGTTTCTTTCTCATACAAGGTCATTTAAAGAGGTTTATGCATGCAACCTACTTAAAATGGCTATATATGAAGGCCAAAAGAGTTTGAACTTGTTTTGACTGAAGGAATTCCTTTTATAGCAAAAATACCAATTTGGCCCTATCTCCTCAAATGGAAGATTTTTCTGTGTTTCTTTCTCAAATAAGGTAATTTAAAGAGGTTTATGCATGGAACCTACTCATAATGGATATATATCAAGGACAAAGGAGTATGAACTTGTTTTGACTGAAGGAATTTGTGTTTATAGGCAAAAATCCGAAATTAGTCTTAACTCCGCAAAGGAAGGCTATTCCTGTGTTTCTTTTTCATACAAGGTCATTTAAAGATGTTTATGCATGGAACCTACTTAAAATGGCTATATATGAAGGCCAAAAGAGTTTGAACTAGTTTGGACTGAAGGAATTCCTCTTATAGTAAAAATACCAATTTGGCCTTATCTCCGCAAAGGAAAGCTTTTTCTGTGTTTCTTTCTCAAACAAGGTCATTTAAAGAGGTTTATGCATGGAACCTACTCAGAATGGATATATATCAAGGACAAAGGAGTATGAACTTGTTTTGACTGAAGGAATTTGTGTTTATAGGCAAAAATCCGAAATTCGTCTTAACTCCTCAAAGGAAGGCTATTCCTGTGTTTCTTTCTCATACAAGGTCATTTAAAGAGGTTTATGCATGCAACCTACTTAGAATGGCTATATATGAAGGCCAAAAGAGTTTGAACTAGTTTGGACTGAAGGAATTCCTCTTATAGTAAAAATACCAATTTGGCCTTAACTCCGCAAAGGAAGGCTATTCCTGTGTTTCTTTCTCATACAAGGTCATTTAAAGAGGTTTATGCATGCAACCTACCTAGAATGGCTATATATGAAGGCCAAAAGAGTTTGAACTTGTTTTGACTGAAGGAATTCCTTTTATAGCAAAAATACCAATTTGGCCTTATCTCCGCAAAGGAAAGCTTTTTCTGTGTTTCTTTCTCAAACAAGGTCATTTAAAGAGGTTTATGCATGGAACCTACTCAGAATGGATATATATCAAGGTCAAAGGAGTATGAACTTGTTTTGACTGAAGGAATTCCTTTTATAGCAAAAATACCAATTTGGCCTTATCTCCGCAAAGGAAAGCTTTTTCTGTGTTTCTTTCTCAAACAAGGTCATTTAAAGAGGTTTATGCATGGAACCTACTCAGAATGGATATATATCATGGACAAAGGAGTATGAACTTGTTTTGACTGAAGGAATTTGTGTTTATAGGCAAAAATCCGAAATTCGTCTTAACTCCGCAAAGGAAGGCTATTCCTGTGTTTCTTTCTCATACAAGGTCATTTAAAGAGGTTTATGCATGCAACCTACTTAGAATGGCTATATATGAAGGCCAAAAGAGTTTGAACTAGTTTGGACTGAAGGAATTCCTCTTATAGTAAAAATACCAATTTGGCCTTAACTCCGCAAAGGAAGGCTATTCCTGTGTTTCTTTCTCATACAAGGTCATTTAAAGAGGTTTATGCATGGAACCTACTTAGAATGGCTATATATGAAGGCCAAAAGAGTTTGAACTAGTTTGGAGTGAAGGAATTCCTTTTATAGCAAAAATACCAATTTGGCCTTATCTCCGCAAAGGAAAGCTTTTTCTGTGTTTCTTTCTCAAACAAGGTAATTTAAAGAGGTTTATGCATGGAACCTACTCAGAATGGATATATATCAAGGACAAAGGAGTATGAACTTGTTTTGACTGAAGGAATTTGTGTTTATAGGCAAAAATCCGAAATTCGTTTTAACTCCGCAAAGGAAGGCTATTCCTGTGTTTCTTTCTCATACAAGGTCATTTAAAGAGGTTTATGCATGCAACCTACTTAGAATGGCTATATATGAAGGCCAAAAGAGTTTGAACTAGTTTGGACTGAAGGAATTCCTCTTATAGTAAAAATACCAATTTGGCCTTAACTCCGCAAAGGAAGGCTATTCCTGTGTTTCTTTCTCATACAAGGTCATTTAAAGAGGTTTATGCATGCAACCTAGTTAGAATGGCTATATATGAAGGCCAAAAGAGTTTGAACTTGTTTTGACTGAAGGAATTCCTTTTATAGCAAAAATACCAATTTGGCCTTATCTCCGCAAAGGAAAGCTTTTTCTGTGTTTCTTCCTCAAACAAGGTAATTTAAAGAGGTTTATGCATGGAACCTACTCAGAATGGATATATATCAAGGACAAAGGAGTATGAACTTGTTTTGACTGAAGGAATTTGTGTTTATAGGCAAAAATCCGAAATTCGTTTTAACTCCGCAAAGGAAGGCTATTCCTGTGTTTCTTTCTCATACAAGGTCATTTAAAGAGGTTTATGCATGCAACCTACTTAGAATGGCTATATATGAAGGCCAAAAGAGTTTGAACTTGTTTTGACTGAAGGAATTCCTTTTATAGCAAAAATACCAATTTGGCCTTATCTCAGCAAAGGAAAGCTTTTTCTGTGTTTCTTTCTCAAACAAGGTCATTTAAAGAGGTTTATGCATGGAACCTACTTAGAATGGCTATATATGAAGGCCAAAAGAGTTTGAACTAGTTTGGATTGAAGGAATTCCTTTTATAGCAAAAATACCAATTTGGCCTTATCTCCGCAAAGGAAAGCTTTTTCTGTGTTTCTTTCTCAAACAAGGTCATTTAAAGAGGTTTATGCATGGAACCTACTCAGAATGGATATATATCAAGGACAAAGGAGTATGAACTTGTTTTGACTGAAGGAATTTGTGTTTATAGGCAAAAATCCGAAATTCGTCTTAACTCCGCAAAGGAAGGCTATTCCTGTGTTTCTTTCTCATACAAGGTCATTTAAAGAGGTTTATGCATGGAACCTACTTAGAATGGCTATATATGAAGGCCAAAAGAGTTTGAACTTGTTTTGACTTAAGGAATTCCTTTTATAGCAAAAATACCAATTTGGCCTTATCTCCGCAAAGGAAAGCTTTTTCTGTGTTTCTTTATCAAACAAGGTAATTTAAAGAGGTTTATACATGGAACCTACTCAGAATGGATATATATCAAGGACAAAGGAGTATGAACTTGTTTTGACTGAAGGAATTTGTGTTTATAGGCAAAAATCCGAAATTCGTCTTAACTCCGCAAAGGAAGGCTATTCCTGTGTTTCTTTCTCATACAAGGTCATTTAAAGAGGTTTATGCATGGAACCTACTTAGAATGGCTATATATGAAGGCCAAAAGAGTTTGAACTAGTTTGGACTGAAGGAATTCCTCTTATAGTAAAAATACCAATTTGGCCTTAACTCCGCAAAGGAAGGCTATTCCTGTGTTTCTTTCTCATACAAGGTCATTTAAAGAAGTTTATGCATGCAACCTACTTAGAATGGCTATATATGAAGGCCAAAAGAGTTTGAACTAGTTTTGACTGAAGGAATTCCTTTTATAGCAAAAATACCAATTTGGCCTTATCTCCGAAAAGGTAAGCTTTTTCTGTGTTTCTTCCTCAAACAAGGTAATTTAAAGAGGTTTATGCATGGAACCTACTCAGAATGGATATATATCAAGGACAAAGGAGTATGAACTTGTTTTGACTGAAGGAATTTGTGTTTATAGGCAAAAATCCGAAATTCGTCTTAACTCCTCAAAGGAAGGCTATTCCTGTGTTTCTTTCTCATACAAGGTCATTTAAAGAGGTTTATGCATGCAACCTACTTAGAATGGCTATATATGAAGGCCAAAAGAGTTTGAACTAGTTTGGACTGAAGGAATTCCTCTTATAGTAAAAATACCAATTTGGCCTTAACTCCGCAAAGGAAGGCTATTCCTGTGTTTCTTTCTCATACAAGGTCATTTAAAGAGGTTTATGCATGCAACCTACCTAGAATGGCTATATATGAAGGCCAAAAGAGTTTGAACTTGTTTTGACTGAAGGAATTCCTTTTATAGCAAAAATACCAATTTGGCCTTATCTCCGCAAAGGAAAGCTTTTTCTGTGTTTCTTTCTCAAACAAGGTCATTTAAAGAGGTTTATGCATGGAACCTACTCAGAATGGATATATATCAAGGTCAAAGGAGTATGAACTTGTTTTGACTGAAGGAATTCCTTTTATAGCAAAAATACCAATTTGGCCTTATCTCCGCAAAGGAAAGCTTTTTCTGTGTTTCTTTCTCAAACAAGGTCATTTAAAGAGGTTTATGCATGGAACCTACTCAGAATGGATATATATCATGGACAAAGGAGTATGAACTTGTTTTGACTGAAGGAATTTGTGTTTATAGGCAAAAATCCGAAATTCGTCTTAACTCCGCAAAGGAAGGCTATTCCTGTGTTTCTTTCTCATACAAGGTCATTTAAAGAGGTTTATGCATGCAACCTACTTAGAATGGCTATATATGAAGGCCAAAAGAGTTTGAACTAGTTTGGACTGAAGGAATTCCTCTTATAGTAAAAATACCAATTTGGCCTTAACTCCGCAAAGGAAGGCTATTCCTGTGTTTCTTTCTCATACAAGGTCATTTAAAGAGGTTTATGCATGGAACCTACTTAGAATGGCTATATATGAAGGCCAAAAGAGTTTGAACTAGTTTGGAGTGAAGGAATTCCTTTTATAGCAAAAATACCAATTTGGCCTTATCTCCGCAAAGGAAAGCTTTTTCTGTGTTTCTTTCTCAAACAAGGTAATTTAAAGAGGTTTATGCATGGAACCTACTCAGAATGGATATATATCAAGGACAAAGGAGTATGAACTTGTTTTGACTGAAGGAATTTGTGTTTATAGGCAAAAATCCGAAATTCGTTTTAACTCCGCAAAGGAAGGCTATTCCTGTGTTTCTTTCTCATACAAGGTCATTTAAAGAGGTTTATGCATGCAACCTACTTAGAATGGCTATATATGAAGGCCAAAAGAGTTTGAACTAGTTTGGACTGAAGGAATTCCTCTTATAGTAAAAATACCAATTTGGCCTTAACTCCGCAAAGGAAGGCTATTCCTGTGTTTCTTTCTCATACAAGGTCATTTAAAGAGGTTTATGCATGCAACCTAGTTAGAATGGCTATATATGAAGGCCAAAAGAGTTTGAACTTGTTTTGACTGAAGGAATTCCTTTTATAGCAAAAATACCAATTTGGCCTTATCTCCGCAAAGGAAAGCTTTTTCTGTGTTTCTTCCTCAAACAAGGTAATTTAAAGAGGTTTATGCATGGAACCTACTCAGAATGGATATATATCAAGGACAAAGGAGTATGAACTTGTTTTGACTGAAGGAATTTGTGTTTATAGGCAAAAATCCGAAATTCGTTTTAACTCCGCAAAGGAAGGCTATTCCTGTGTTTCTTTCTCATACAAGGTCATTTAAAGAGGTTTATGCATGCAACCTACTTAGAATGGCTATATATGAAGGCCAAAAGAGTTTGAACTTGTTTTGACTGAAGGAATTCCTTTTATAGCAAAAATACCAATTTGGCCTTATCTCAGCAAAGGAAAGCTTTTTCTGTGTTTCTTTCTCAAACAAGGTCATTTAAAGAGGTTTATGCATGGAACCTACTTAGAATGGCTATATATGAAGGCCAAAAGAGTTTGAACTAGTTTGGATTGAAGGAATTCCTTTTATAGCAAAAATACCAATTTGGCCTTATCTCCGCAAAGGAAAGCTTTTTCTGTGTTTCTTTCTCAAACAAGGTCATTTAAAGAGGTTTATGCATGGAACCTACTCAGAATGGATATATATCAAGGACAAAGGAGTATGAACTTGTTTTGACTGAAGGAATTTGTGTTTATAGGCAAAAATCCGAAATTCGTCTTAACTCCGCAAAGGAAGGCTATTCCTGTGTTTCTTTCTCATACAAGGTCATTTAAAGAGGTTTATGCATGGAACCTACTTAGAATGGCTATATATGAAGGCCAAAAGAGTTTGAACTTGTTTTGACTTAAGGAATTCCTTTTATAGCAAAAATACCAATTTGGCCTTATCTCCGCAAAGGAAAGCTTTTTCTGTGTTTCTTTATCAAACAAGGTAATTTAAAGAGGTTTATACATGGAACCTACTCAGAATGGATATATATCAAGGACAAAGGAGTATGAACTTGTTTTGACTGAAGGAATTTGTGTTTATAGGCAAAAATCCGAAATTCGTCTTAACTCCGCAAAGGAAGGCTATTCCTGTGTTTCTTTCTCATACAAGGTCATTTAAAGAGGTTTATGCATGGAACCTACTTAGAATGGCTATATATGAAGGCCAAAAGAGTTTGAACTAGTTTGGACTGAAGGAATTCCTCTTATAGTAAAAATACCAATTTGGCCTTAACTCCGCAAAGGAAGGCTATTCCTGTGTTTCTTTCTCATACAAGGTCATTTAAAGAAGTTTATGCATGCAACCTACTTAGAATGGCTATATATGAAGGCCAAAAGAGTTTGAACTAGTTTTGACTGAAGGAATTCCTTTTATAGCAAAAATACCAATTTGGCCTTATCTCCGAAAAGGTAAGCTTTTTCTGTGTTTCTTCCTCAAACAAGGTAATTTAAAGAGGTTTATGCATGGAACCTACTCAGAATGGATATATATCAAGGACAAAGGAGTATGAACTTGTTTTGACTGAAGGAATTTGTGTTTATAGGCAAAAATCCGAAATTCGTCTTAACTCCTCAAAGGAAGGCTATTCCTGTGTTTCTTTCTCATACAAGGTCATTTAAAGAGGTTTATGCATGCAACCTACTTAGAATGGCTATATATGAAGGCCAAAAGAGTTTGAACTAGTTTGGACTGAAGGAATTCCTCTTATAGTAAAAATACCAATTTGGCCTTAACTCCGCAAAGGAAGGCTATTCCTGTGTTTCTTTCTCATACAAGGTCATTTAAAGAGGTTTATGCATGCAACCTACCTAGAATGGCTATATATGAAGGCCAAAAGAGTTTGAACTTGTTTTGACTGAAGGAATTCCTTTTATAGCAAAAATACCAATTTGGCCTTATCTCCGCAAAGGAAAGCTTTTTCTGTGTTTCTTTCTCAAACAAGGTCATTTAAAGAGGTTTATGCATGGAACCTACTCAGAATGGATATATATCAAGGTCAAAGGAGTATGAACTTGTTTTGACTGAAGGAATTCCTTTTATAGCAAAAATACCAATTTGGCCTTATCTCCGCAAAGGAAAGCTTTTTCTGTGTTTCTTTCTCAAACAAGGTCATTTAAAGAGGTTTATGCATGGAACCTACTCAGAATGGATATATATCATGGACAAAGGAGTATGAACTTGTTTTGACTGAAGGAATTTGTGTTTATAGGCAAAAATCCGAAATTCGTCTTAACTCCGCAAAGGAAGGCTATTCCTGTGTTTCTTTCTCATACAAGGTCATTTAAAGAGGTTTATGCATGCAACCTACTTAGAATGGCTATATATGAAGGCCAAAAGAGTTTGAACTAGTTTGGACTGAAGGAATTCCTCTTATAGTAAAAATACCAATTTGGCCTTAACTCCGCAAAGGAAGGCTATTCCTGTGTTTCTTTCTCATACAAGGTCATTTAAAGAGGTTTATGCATGGAACCTACTTAGAATGGCTATATATGAAGGCCAAAAGAGTTTGAACTAGTTTGGAGTGAAGGAATTCCTTTTATAGCAAAAATACCAATTTGGCCTTATCTCCGCAAAGGAAAGCTTTTTCTGTGTTTCTTTCTCAAACAAGGTAATTTAAAGAGGTTTATGCATGGAACCTACTCAGAATGGATATATATCAAGGACAAAGGAGTATGAACTTGTTTTGACTGAAGGAATTTGTGTTTATAGGCAAAAATCCGAAATTCGTTTTAACTCCGCAAAGGAAGGCTATTCCTGTGTTTCTTTCTCATACAAGGTCATTTAAAGAGGTTTATGCATGCAACCTACTTAGAATGGCTATATATGAAGGCCAAAAGAGTTTGAACTTGTTTTGACTGAAGGAATTCCTTTTATAGCAAAAATACCAATTTGGCCTTATCTCAGCAAAGGAAAGCTTTTTCTGTGTTTCTTTCTCAAACAAGGTCATTTAAAGAGGTTTATGCATGGAACCTACTTAGAATGGCTATATATGAAGGCCAAAAGAGTTTGAACTAGTTTGGATTGAAGGAATTCCTTTTATAGCAAAAATACCAATTTGGCCTTATCTCCGCAAAGGAAAGCTTTTTCTGTGTTTCTTTCTCAAACAAGGTCATTTAAAGAGGTTTATGCATGGAACCTACTCAGAATGGATATATATCAAGGACAAAGGAGTATGAACTTGTTTTGACTGAAGGAATTTGTGTTTATAGGCAAAAATCCGAAATTCGTCTTAACTCCGCAAAGGAAGGCTATTCCTGTGTTTCTTTCTCATACAAGGTCATTTAAAGAGGTTTATGCATGGAACCTACTTAGAATGGCTATATATGAAGGCCAAAAGAGTTTGAACTTGTTTTGACTTAAGGAATTCCTTTTATAGCAAAAATACCAATTTGGCCTTATCTCCGCAAAGGAAAGCTTTTTCTGTGTTTCTTTATCAAACAAGGTAATTTAAAGAGGTTTATACATGGAACCTACTCAGAATGGATATATATCAAGGACAAAGGAGTATGAACTTGTTTTGACTGAAGGAATTTGTGTTTATAGGCAAAAATCCGAAATTCGTCTTAACTCCGCAAAGGAAGGCTATTCCTGTGTTTCTTTCTCATACAAGGTCATTTAAAGAGGTTTATGCATGGAACCTACTTAGAATGGCTATATATGAAGGCCAAAAGAGTTTGAACTAGTTTGGACTGAAGGAATTCCTCTTATAGTAAAAATACCAATTTGGCCTTAACTCCGCAAAGGAAGGCTATTCCTGTGTTTCTTTCTCATACAAGGTCATTTAAAGAAGTTTATGCATGCAACCTACTTAGAATGGCTATATATGAAGGCCAAAAGAGTTTGAACTAGTTTTGACTGAAGGAATTCCTTTTATAGCAAAAATACCAATTTGGCCTTATCTCCGAAAAGGTAAGCTTTTTCTGTGTTTCTTCCTCAAACAAGGTAATTTAAAGAGGTTTATGCATGGAACCTACTCAGAATGGATATATATCAAGGACAAAGGAGTATGAACTTGTTTTGACTGAAGGAATTTGTGTTTATAGGCAAAAATCCGAAATGTGTCTTAACTCCGCAAAGGAAGGCTATTCCTGTGTTTCTTTCTCATACAAGGTCATTTAAAGAGGTTTATGCATGCAACCTACTTAGAATGGCTATATATGAAGGCCAAAAGAGTTTGAACTAGTTTGGACTGAAGGAATTCCTCTTATAGTAAAAATACCAATTTGGCCTTAACTCCGCAAAGGAAGGCTATTCCTGTGTTTCTTTCTCATACAAGGTCATTTAAAGAGGTTTATGCATAAAACCTAGTTAGAATGGCTATATATGAAGGCCAAAAGAGTTTGAACTTGTTTTGACTGAAGGAATTCCTTTTATAGCAAAAATACCAATTTGGCCTTATCTCCGCAAAGGAAAGCTTTTTCTGTGTTTCTTCCTCAAACAAGGTAATTTAAAGAGGTTTATGCATGGAACCTACTCAGAATGGATATATATCAAGGACAAAGGAGTATGAACTTGTTTTGACTGAAGGAATTTGTGTTTATAGGCAAAAATCCAAAATTCATCTTAATTCAGCAAAGGAAGGCTATTCCTGTGTTTCTTTCTCATACAAGGTCATTTAAAGAGGTTTATGCATGGAACCTACTTAGAATGGCTATATATGAAGGCCAAAAGAGTTTGAACTTGTTTTGACTGAAGGAATTCCTTTTATAGCAAAAATACCAATTTGGCCTTATCTCCTCAAATGGAAGATTTTTCTGTGTTTCTTTCTCAAATAAGGTCATTTAAAGAGGTTTATGCATGGAACCTACTCAGAATGGATATATATCAAGGACAAAGGAGTATGAACTTGTTTTGACTGAAGGAATTTGTGTTTATGGGCAAAAATCCGAAATTCGTCTTAACTCCGCAAAGGAAGGCTATTCCTGTGTTTCTTTCTCATACAAGGTCATTTAAAGAGGTTTATGTATGATACCTACTTAGAATGGCTATATATGAAGGCCAAAAGAGTTTGAACTTGTTTTGACTGAAGGAATTCCTTTTATAGCAAAAATACCAATTTGGCCTTAACTCCGCAAAGGAAGGCTATTCCTGTGTTTCTTTCTCATACAAGGTCATTTAAAGAGGTTTATGTATGATACCTACTTAGAATGGCTATATATGAAGGCCAAAAGAGTTTGAACTTGTTTTGACTGAAGGAATTCCTTTTATGGCAAAAATACCAATTTGGCCTTATCTCCTCAAATGGAAGATTTTTCTGTGTTTCTTTCTCAAATAAGGTAATTTAAAGAGGTTTATGCATGGAACCTACTCAGAATGGATATATATGAAGGACAAAGGAGTATGAACTTGTTTTGACTGAAGGAATTTGTGTTTATAGGCAAAAATCCGAAATTCGTCTTAACTCCGCAAAGGAAGGCTATTCCTGTGTTTCTTTTTCATACAAGGTCATTTAAAGATGTTTATGCATGGAACCTACTTAAAATGGCTATGTATGAAGGCCAAAAGAGTTTGAACTAGTTTGGACTGAAGGAATTCCTTTTATAGCAAAAATACCAATTTGGCCTTATCTCCTCAAATGGAAGATTTTTCTGTGTTTCGTTCTCAAATAAGGTAATTTAAAGAGGTTTATGCATGGAACCTACTCAGAATGGATATATATGTAGGACAAAGGAGTATGAACTTGTTTTGACTGAAGGAATTTGTGTTTATAGGCAAAAATCCGAAATTCGTCTTAACTCCGCAAAGGAAGGCTATTCCTGTGTTTCTTTCTCATACAAGGTCATTTAAAGAAGTTTATGCATGCAACCTACTTAGAATGGCTATATATGAAGGCCAAAAGAGTTTGAACTTGTTTGGACTGAAGGAATTCCTTTTATAGCAAAAATACCAATTTGGCCTTATCTCCGCAAAGGAAAGCTTTTTCTGTGTTTCTTTCTCAAACAAAATAATTTCAAGAGGTTTATGCATGGAATCTACTCAGAATGGATATATATCAAGGACAAAGGAGTATGAACTTGTTTTGACAGAAGGAATTTGTGTTTATAGGCAAAAATCCGAAATTCGTCTTAACTCCGCAAAGGAAGGCTATTCCTGTGTTTCTTTCTCATACAAGGTCATTTAAAGAGGTTTATGCATGCAACCTACTTAGAATGGCTATATATGAAGGCCAAAAGAGTTTTAACTTGTTTTGACTGAAGGAATTCCTTTTATAGCAAAAATACCAATTTGGCCTTATCTCAGCAAAGGAAAGCTTTTTCTGTGTTTCTTTCTCAAACAAGGTCATTTAAAGAGGTTTATGCATGGAACCTACTTAGAATGGCTATATATGAAGGCCAAAAGAGTTTGAACTAGTTTGGATTGAAGGAATTCCTTTTATAGCAAAAATACCAATTTGGCCTTATCTCCGCAAAGGAAAGCTTTTTCTGTGTTTCTTTCTCAAACAAGGTCATTTAAAGAGGTTTATGCATGGAACCTACTCAGAATGGATATATATCAAGGACAAAGGAGTATGAACTTGTTTTGACTGAAGGAATTTGTGTTTATAGGCAAAAATCCGAAATTCGTCTTAACTCCGCAAAGGAAGGCGATTCCTGTGTTTCTTTCACATACAAGGTCATTTAAAGAGGTTTATGCATGGAACCTACTTAGAATGGCTATATATGAAGGCCAAAAGAGTTTGAACTTGTTTTGACTGAAGGAATTCCTTTTATAGCAAAAATACCAATTTGGCCCTATCTCCTCAAATGGAAGATTTTTCTGTGTTTCTTTCTCAAATAAGGTAATTTAAAGAGGTTTATGCATGGAACCTACTCATAATGGATATATATCAAGGACAAAGGAGTATGAACTTGTTTTGACTGAAGGAATTTGTGTTTATAGGCAAAAATCCGAAATTCGTCTAACTCCGCAAAGGAAGGCTATTCCTGTGTTTCTTTCTCATACGAGGTCATTTAAAGAGGTTTATGCATGCAACCTAATTAGAATGGCTATATATGAAGGCCAAAAGAGTTTGAACTAGTTTGGACTGAAGGAATTCCTCTTATAGTAAAAATACCAATTTGGCCTTAACTCCGCAAAGGAAGGCTATTCCTGTGTTTCTTTCTCATACAAGGTCATTTAAAGAGGTTTATGCATGGAACCTACTTAGAATGGCTATATATGAAGGCCAAAAGAGTTTGAACTAGTTTGGAGTGAAGGAATTCCTTTTATAGCAAAAATACCAATTTGGCCTTATCTCCGCAAAGGAAAGCTTTTTCTGTGTTTCTTTCTCAAACAAGGTCATTTAAAGAGGTTTATGCATGGAACCTACTCAGAATGGATATATATCAAGGACAAAGGAGTATGAACTTGTTTTGACTGAAGGAATTTGTGTTTATAGGCAAAAATCCGAAATTCGTCTTAACTCCGCAAAGGAAGGCGATTCCTGTGTTTCTTTCACATACAAGGTCATTTAAAGAGGTTTATGCATGGAACCTACTTAGAATGGCTATATATGAAGGCCAAAAGAGTTTGAACTTGTTTTGACTGAAGGAATTCCTTTTATAGCAAAAATACCAATTTGGCCCTATCTCCTCAAATGGAAGATTTTTCTGTGTTTCTTTCTCAAATAAGGTAATTTAAAGAGGTTTATGCATGGAACCTACTCATAATGGATATATATCAAGGACAAAGGAGTATGAACTTGTTTTGACTGAAGGAATTTGTGTTTATAGGCAAAAATCCGAAATTCGTCTAACTCCGCAAAGGAAGGCTATTCCTGTGTTTCTTTCTCATACGAGGTCATTTAAAGAGGTTTATGCATGCAACCTACTTAGAATGGCTATATATGAAGGCCAAAAGAGTTTGAACTAGTTTGGACTGAAGGAATTCCTCATAGTAAAAATACCAATTTGGCCTTAACTCCGCAAAGGAAGGCTATTCCTGTGTTTCTTTCTCATACAAGGTCATTTAAAGAGGTTTATGCATGGAACCTACTTAGAATGGCTATATATGAAGGCCAAAAGAGTTTGAACTAGTTTGGAGTGAAGGAATTCCTTTTATAGCAAAAATACCAATTTGGCCTTATCTCCGCAAAGGAAAGCTTTTTCTGTGTTTCTTTATCAAACAAGGTAATTTAAAGAGGTTTATGCATGGAACCTACTCAGAATGGATATATATCAAGGACAAAGGAGTATGAACTTGTTTTGACTGAAGGAATTTGTGTTTATAGGCAAAAATCCGAAATTCGTCTTAACTCCGCAAAGGAAGGCTATTCCTGTGTTTCTTTCTCATACAAGGTCATTTAAAGAGGTTTATGCATGGAACCTACTTAGAATGGCTATATATGAAGGCCAAAAGAGTTTGAACTAGTTTGGACTGAAGGAATTCCTCTTATAGTAAAAATACCAATTTGGCCTTAACTCCGCAAAGGAAGGCTATTACTGTGTTTCTTTCTCATACAAGGTCATTTAAAGAAGTTTATGCATGCAACCTACTTAGAATGGCTATATATGAAGGCCAAAAGAGTTTGAACTTGTTTTGACTGAAGGAATTCCTTTTATAGCAAAAATACCAATTTGGCATTATCTCCGCAAAGGTAAGCTTTTTCTGTGTTTCTTCCTCAAACAAGGTAATTTAAAGAGGTTTATGCATGGAACCTACTCAGAATGGATATATATCAAGGACAAAGGAGTATGAACTTGTTTTGACTGAAGGAATTTGTGTTTATAGGCAAAAATCCGAAATGTGTCTTAACTCCGCAAAGGAAGGCTATTCCTGTGTTTCTTTCTCATACAAGGTCATTTAAAGAGGTTTATGCATGCAACCTACTTAAAATGGCTATATATGAAGGCCAAAAGAGTTTGAACTTGTTTTGACTGAAGGAATTCCTTTTATAGCAAAAATACCAATTTGGCCCTATCTCCTCAAATGGAAGATTTTTCTGTGTTTCTTTCTCAAATAAGGTAATTTAAAGAGGTTTATGCATGGAACCTACTCATAATGGATATATATCAAGGACAAAGGAGTATGAACTTGTTTTGACTGAAGGAATTTGTGTTTATAGGCAAAAATCCGAAATTAGTCTTAACTCCGCAAAGGAAGGCTATTCCTGTGTTTCTTTTTCATACAAGGTCATTTAAAGATGTTTATGCATGGAACCTACTTAAAATGGCTATATATGAAGGCCAAAAGAGTTTGAACTAGTTTGGACTGAAGGAATTCCTCTTATAGTAAAAATACCAATTTGGCCTTATCTCCGCAAAGGAAAGCTTTTTCTGTGTTTCTTTCTCAAACAAGGTCATTTAAAGAGGTTTATGCATGGAACCTACTCAGAATGGATATATATCAAGGACAAAGGAGTATGAACTTGTTTTGACTGAAGGAATTTGTGTTTATAGGCAAAAATCCGAAATTCGTCTTAACTCCGCAAAGGAAGGCTATTCCTGTGTTTCTTTCTCATACAGGGTCATTTAAAGAGGTTTATGCATGCAACCTACTTAGAATGGCTATATATGAAGGCCAAAAGAGTTTGAACTAGTTTGGACTGAAGGAATTCCTCTTATAGTAAAAATACCAATTTGGCCTTAACTCCGCAAAGGAAGGCTATTCCTGTGTTTCTTTCTCATACAAGGTCATTTAAAGAGGTTTATGCATGCAACCTACCTAGAATGGCTATATATGAAGGCCAAAAGAGTTTGAACTTGTTTTGACTGAAGGAATTCCTTTTATAGCAAAAATACCAATTTGGCCTTATCTCCGCAAAGGAAAGCTTTTTCTGTGTTTCTTTCTCAAACAAGGTCATTTAAAGAGGTTTATGCATGGAACCTACTCAGAATGGATATATATCAAGGTCAAAGGAGTATGAACTTGTTTTGACTGAAGGAATTCCTTTTATAGCAAAAATACCAATTTGGCCTTATCTCCGCAAAGGAAAGCTTTTTCTGTGTTTCTTTCTCAAACAAGGTCATTTAAAGAGGTTTATGCATGGAACCTACTCAGAATGGATATATATCATGGACAAAGGAGTATGAACTTGTTTTGACTGAAGGAATTTGTGTTTATAGGCAAAAATCCGAAATTCGTCTTAACTCCGCAAAGGAAGGCTATTCCTGTGTTTCTTTCTCATACAAGGTCATTTAAAGAGGTTTATGCATGCAACCTACTTAGAATGGCTATATATGAAGGCCAAAAGAGTTTGAACTAGTTTGGACTGAAGGAATTCCTCTTATAGTAAAAATACCAATTTGGCCTTAACTCCGCAAAGGAAGGCTATTCCTGTGTTTCTTTCTCATACAAGGTCATTTAAAGAGGTTTATGCATGGAACCTACTTAGAATGGCTATATATGAAGGCCAAAAGAGTTTGAACTAGTTTGGAGTGAAGGAATTCCTTTTATAGCAAAAATACCAATTTGGCCTTATCTCCGCAAAGGAAAGCTTTTTCTGTGTTTCTTTCTCAAACAAGGTCATTTAAAGAGGTTTATGCATGGAACCTACTCAGAATGGATATATATCAAGGACAAAGGAGTATGAACTTGTTTTGACTGAAGGAATTTGTGTTTATAGGCAAAAATCCGAAATTCGTCTTAACTCCGCAAAGGAAGGCGATTCCTGTGTTTCTTTCACATACAAGGTCATTTAAAGAGGTTTATGCATGGAACCTACTTAGAATGGCTATATATGAAGGCCAAAAGAGTTTGAACTTGTTTTGACTGAAGGAATTCCTTTTATAGCAAAAATACCAATTTGGCCCTATCTCCTCAAATGGAAGATTTTTCTGTGTTTCTTTCTCAAATAAGGTAATTTAAAGAGGTTTATGCATGGAACCTACTCATAATGGATATATATCAAGGACAAAGGAGTATGAACTTGTTTTGACTGAAGGAATTTGTGTTTATAGGCAAAAATCCGAAATTCGTCTAACTCCGCAAAGGAAGGCTATTCCTGTGTTTCTTTCTCATACGAGGTCATTTAAAGAGGTTTATGCATGCAACCTAATTAGAATGGCTATATATGAAGGCCAAAAGAGTTTGAACTAGTTTGGACTGAAGGAATTCCTCATAGTAAAAATACCAATTTGGCCTTAACTCCGCAAAGGAAGGCTATTCCTGTGTTTCTTTCTCATACAAGGTCATTTAAAGAGGTTTATGCATGGAACCTACTTAGAATGGCTATATATGAAGGCCAAAAGAGTTTGAACTAGTTTGGAGTGAAGGAATTCCTTTTATAGCAAAAATACCAATTTGGCCTTATCTCCGCAAAGGAAAGCTTTTTCTGTGTTTCTTTATCAAACAAGGTAATTTAAAGAGGTTTATGCATGGAACCTACTCAGAATGGATATATATCAAGGACAAAGGAGTATGAACTTGTTTTGACTGAAGGAATTCCTTTTATAGCAAAAATACCAATTTGGCCCTATCTCCTCAAATGGAAGATTTTTCTGTGTTTCTTTCTCAAATAAGGTAATTTAAAGAGGTTTATGCATGGAACCTACTCATAATGGATATATATCAAGGACAAAGGAGTATGAACTTGTTTTGACTGAAGGAATTTGTGTTTATAGGCAAAAATCCGAAATTCGTCTAACTCCGCAAAGGAAGGCTATTCCTGTGTTTCTTTCTCATACGAGGTCATTTAAAGAGGTTTATGCATGCAACCTAATTAGAATGGCTATATATGAAGGCCAAAAGAGTTTGAACTAGTTTGGACTGAAGGAATTCCTCATAGTAAAAATACCAATTTGGCCTTAACTCCGCAAAGGAAGGCTATTCCTGTGTTTCTTTCTCATACAAGGTCATTTAAAGAGGTTTATGCATGGAACCTACTTAGAATGGCTATATATGAAGGCCAAAAGAGTTTGAACTAGTTTGGAGTGAAGGAATTCCTTTTATAGCAAAAATACCAATTTGGCCTTATCTCCGCAAAGGAAAGCTTTTTCTGTGTTTCTTTATCAAACAAGGTAATTTAAAGAGGTTTATGCATGGAACCTACTCAGAATGGATATATATCAAGGACAAAGGAGTATGAACTTGTTTTGACTGAAGGAATTTGTGTTTATAGGCAAAAATCCGAAATTCGTCTTAACTCCGCAAAGGAAGGCTATTCCTGTGTTTCTTTCTCATACAAGGTCATTTAAAGAGGTTTATGCATGGAACCTACTTAGAATGGCTATATATGAAGGCCAAAAGAGTTTGAACTAGTTTGGACTGAAGGAATTCCTCTTATAGTAAAAATACCAATTTGGCCTTAACTCCGCAAAGGAAGGCTATTACTGTGTTTCTTTCTCATACAAGGTCATTTAAAGAAGTTTATGCATGCAACCTACTTAGAATGGCTATATATGAAGGCCAAAAGAGTTTGAACTTGTTTTGACTGAAGGAATTCCTTTTATAGCAAAAATACCAATTTGGCCTTATCTCCGCAAAGGAAAGCTTTTTCTGTGTTTCTTCCTCAAACAAGGTAATTTAAAGATGTTTATGCATGGAACCTACTGAGAATGGATATATATCAAGGACAAAGGAGTATGAACTTGTTTTGACTGAAGGAATTTGTGTTTATAGGCAAAAATCCGAAATTCGTTTTAACTCCGCAAAGGAAGGCTATTCCTGTGTTTCTTTCTCATACAAGGTCATTTAAAGAGGTTTATGCATGCAACCTACTTAGAATGGCTATAAATGAAGGCCAAAAGAGTTTGAACTAGTTTGGACTGAAGGAATTCCTCTTATAGTAAAAATACCAAATTGGCCTTAACTCCGCAAAGGAAGGCTATTCCTGTGTTTCTTTCTCATACAAGGTCATTTAAAGAGGTTTATGCATGCAACCTAGTTAGAATGGCTATATATGAAGGCCAAAAGAGTTTGAACTTGTTTTGACTGAAGGAATTCCTTTTATAGCAAAAATACCAATTTGGCCTTATCTCCGCAAAGGAAAGCTTTTTCTGTGTTTCTTCCTCAAACAAGGTAATTTAAAGAGGTTTATGCATGGAACCTACTCAGAATGGATATATATCAAGGACAAAGGAGTATGAACTTGTTTTGACTGAAGGAATTTGTGTTTATAGGCAAAAATCCGAAATTCATCTTAATTCAGCAAAGGAAGGCTATTCCTGTGTTTCTTTCTCATACAAGGTCATTTAAAGAGGTTTATGCATGGAACCTACTTAGAATGGCTATATATGAAGGCCAAAAGAGTTTGAACTAGTTTGGACTGAAGGAATTCCTTTTATAGCAAAAATACCAATTTGGCCTTATCTCCGCAAAGGAAAGCTTTTTCTGTGTTTCTTTCTCAAACAAGGTAATTTAAAGAGGTTTATGCATGGAACCTACTCAGAATGGATATATATCAAGGACAAAGGAGTATGAACTTGTTTTGACTGAAGGAATTTGTGTTTATAGGCAAAAATCCGAAATTCGTTTTAACTCCGCAAAGGAAGGCTATTCCTGTGTTTCTTTCTCATACAAGGTCATTTAAAGAGGTTTATGCATGCAACCTACTTAGAATGGCTATATATGAAGGCCAAAAGAGTTTGAACTAGTTTGGACTGAAGGAATTCCTCTTATAGTAAAAATACCAATTTGGCCTTAACTCCGCAAAGGAAGGCTATTCCTGTGTTTCTTTCTCATACAAGGTCATTTAAAGAGGTTTATGCATGCAACCTAGTTAGAATGGCTATATATGAAGGCCAAAAGAGTTTGAACTTGTTTTGACTGAAGGAATTCCTTTTATAGCAAAAATACCAATTTGGCCTTATCTCCGCAAAGGAAAGCTTTTTCTGTGTTTCTTCCTCAAACAAGGTAATTTAAAGAGGTTTATGCATGGAACCTACTCAGAATGGATATATATCAAGGACAAAGGAGTATGAACTTGTTTTGACTGAAGGAATTTGTGTTTATAGGCAAAAATCCGAAATTCGTTTTAACTCCGCAAAGGAAGGCTATTCCTGTGTTTCTTTCTCATACAAGGTCATTTAAAGAGGTTTATGCATGCAACCTACTTAGAATGGCTATATATGAAGGCCAAAAGAGTTTGAACTAGTTTGGACTGAAGGAATTCCTCTTATAGTAAAAATACCAAATTGGCCTTAACTCCGCAAAGGAAGGCTATTCCTGTGTTTCTTTCTCATACAAGGTCATTTAAAGAGGTTTATGCATGCAACCTAGTTAGAATGGCTATATATGAAGGCCAAAAGAGTTTGAACTTGTTTTGACTGAAGGAATTCCTTTTATAGCAAAAATACCAATTTGGCCTTATCTCCGCAAAGGTAAGCTTTTTCTGTGTTTCTTCCTCAAACAAGGTAATTTAAAGAGGTTTATACATGGAACCTACTCAGAATGGATATATATCAAGGACAAAGGAGTATGAACTTGTTTTGACTGAAGGAATTTGTGTTTATAGGCAAAAATCCGAAATTCATCTTAATTCAGCAAAGGAAGGCTATTCCTGTGTTTCTTTCTCATACAAGGTCATTTAAAGAGGTTTATGCATGGAACCTACTTAGAATGGCTATATATGAAGGCCAAAAGAGTTTGAACTTGTTTTGACTGAAGGAATTCCTTTTATAGCAAAAATACCAATTTGGCCTTATCTCCTCAAATGGAAGATTTTTCTGTGTTTCTTTCTCAAATAAGGTAATTTAAAGAGGTTTATGCATGGAACCTACTCAGAATGGATATATATCAAGGACAAAGGAGTATGAACTTGTTTTGACTGAAGGAATTTGTGTTTATAGGCAAAAATCCGAAATTCGTCTCAACTCCGCAAAGGAAGGCTATTCCTGTGTTTCTTTTTCATACAAGGTCATTTAAAGATGTTTATGCATGGAACCTACTTAAAATGGCTATATATGAAGGCCAAAAGAGTTTGAACTAGTTTGGACTGAAGGAATTCCTTTTATAGCAAAAATACCAATTTGGCCTTATCTCCTCAAATGGAAGATTTTTCTGTGTTTCTTTCTCAAATAAGGTAATTTAAAGAGGTTTATGTATGATACCTACTTAGAATGGCTATATATGAAGGTCAAAAGAGTTTGAACTTGTTTTGACTGAAGGAATTCCTTTTATGGCAAAAATACCAATTTGGCCTTATCTCCTCAAATGGAAGATTTTTCTGTGTTTCTTTCTCAAATAAGGTAATTTAAAGAGGTTTATGCATGGAACCTACTCAGAATGGATATATATGTAGGACAAAGGAGTATGAACTTGTTTTGACTGAAGGAATTTGTGTTTATAGGCAAAAATCCGAAATTCGTCTTAACTCCGCAAAGGAAGGCTATTCCTGTGTTTCTTTCTCATACAAGGTCATTTAAAGAAGTTTATGCATGCAACCTACTTAGAATGGCTATATATGAAGGCCAAAAGAGTTTGAACTTGTTTTGACTTAAGGAATTCCTTTTATAGCAAAAATACCAATTTGGCCTTATCTCCTCAAATGAAAGCTTTTTCTAATTTTCTTTCTCAAACAAGGTTATTTAAAGAGGTTTATGCATGGAACCTACTCAGAATGGATATATATCAAGGACAAAGGAGTATGAACTTGTTTTGACTGAAGGAATTTGTGTTTATAGGCAAAAATCCGAAATTCGTCTAACTCCGCAAAGGAAGGCTATTCCTGTGTTTCTTTCTCATACAAGGTCATTTAAAGAGGTTTATGCATGCAACCTAATTAGAATGGCTATATATGAAGGCCAAAAGAGTTTGAACTAGTTTGGACTGAAGGAATTCCTCTTATAGTAAAAATACCAATTTGGCCTTAACTCCGCAAAGGAAGGCTATTCCTGTGTTTCTTTCTCATACAAGGTCATTTAAAGAGGTTTATGCATGGAACCTACTTAGAATGGCTATATATGAAGGCCAAAAGAGTTTGAACTAGTTTGGACTGAAGGAATTCCTTTTATAGCAAAAATACCAATTTGGCCTTATCTCCGCAAAGGTAAGCTTTTTCTGTGTTTCTTCCTCAAACAAGGTAATTTAAAGAGGTTTATGCATGGAACCTACTCAGAATGGATATATATCAAGGACAAAGGAGTATGAACTTGTTTTGACTGAAGGAATTTGTGTTTATAGGCAAAAATCCGAAATGTGTCTTAACTCCGCAAAGGAAGGCTATTCCTGTGTTTCTTTCTCATACAAGGTCATTTAAAGAGGTTTATGCATGCAACCTACTTAAAATGGCTATATATGAAGGCCAAAAGAGTTTGAACTTGTTTTGACTGAAGGAATTCCTTTTATAGCAAAAATACCAATTTGGCCCTATCTCCTCAAATGGAAGATTTTTCTGTGTTTCTTTCTCAAATAAGGTAATTTAAAGAGGTTTATGCATGGAACCTACTCATAATGGATATATATCAAGGACAAAGGAGTATGAACTTGTTTTGACTGAAGGAATTTGTGTTTATAGGCAAAAATCCGAAATTAGTCTTAACTCCGCAAAGGAAGGCTATTCCTGTGTTTCTTTTTCATACAAGGTCATTTAAAGATGTTTATGCATGGAACCTACTTAAAATGGCTATATATGAAGGCCAAAAGAGTTTGAACTAGTTTGGACTGAAGGAATTCCTCTTATAGTAAAAATACCAATTTGGCCTTATCTCCGCAAAGGAAAGCTTTTTCTGTGTTTCTTTCTCAAACAAGGTCATTTAAAGAGGTTTATGCATGGAACCTACTCAGAATGGATATATATCAAGGACAAAGGAGTATGAACTTGTTTTGACTGAAGGAATTTGTGTTTATAGGCAAAAATCCGAAATTCGTCTTAACTCCTCAAAGGAAGGCTATTCCTGTGTTTCTTTCTCATACAAGGTCATTTAAAGAGGTTTATGCATGCAACCTACTTAGAATGGCTATATATGAAGGCCAAAAGAGTTTGAACTAGTTTGGACTGAAGGAATTCCTCTTATAGTAAAAATACCAATTTGGCCTTAACTCCGCAAAGGAAGGCTATTCCTGTGTTTCTTTCTCATACAAGGTCATTTAAAGAGGTTTATGCATGCAACCTACCTAGAATGGCTATATATGAAGGCCAAAAGAGTTTGAACTTGTTTTGACTGAAGGAATTCCTTTTATAGCAAAAATACCAATTTGGCCTTATCTCCGCAAAGGAAAGCTTTTTCTGTGTTTCTTTCTCAAACAAGGTCATTTAAAGAGGTTTATGCATGGAACCTACTCAGAATGGATATATATCAAGGTCAAAGGAGTATGAACTTGTTTTGACTGAAGGAATTCCTTTTATAGCAAAAATACCAATTTGGCCTTATCTCCGCAAAGGAAAGCTTTTTCTGTGTTTCTTTCTCAAACAAGGTCATTTAAAGAGGTTTATGCATGGAACCTACTCAGAATGGATATATATCATGGACAAAGGAGTATGAACTTGTTTTGACTGAAGGAATTTGTGTTTATAGGCAAAAATCCGAAATTCGTCTTAACTCCGCAAAGGAAGGCTATTCCTGTGTTTCTTTCTCATACAAGGTCATTTAAAGAGGTTTATGCATGCAACCTACTTAGAATGGCTATATATGAAGGCCAAAAGAGTTTGAACTAGTTTGGACTGAAGGAATTCCTCTTATAGTAAAAATACCAATTTGGCCTTAACTCCGCAAAGGAAGGCTATTCCTGTGTTTCTTTCTCATACAAGGTCATTTAAAGAGGTTTATGCATGGAACCTACTTAGAATGGCTATATATGAAGGCCAAAAGAGTTTGAACTAGTTTGGAGTGAAGGAATTCCTTTTATAGCAAAAATACCAATTTGGCCTTATCTCCGCAAAGGAAAGCTTTTTCTGTGTTTCTTTCTCAAACAAGGTAATTTAAAGAGGTTTATGCATGGAACCTACTCAGAATGGATATATATCAAGGACAAAGGAGTATGAACTTGTTTTGACTGAAGGAATTTGTGTTTATAGGCAAAAATCCGAAATTCGTTTTAACTCCGCAAAGGAAGGCTATTCCTGTGTTTCTTTCTCATACAAGGTCATTTAAAGAGGTTTATGCATGCAACCTACTTAGAATGGCTATATATGAAGGCCAAAAGAGTTTGAACTAGTTTGGACTGAAGGAATTCCTCTTATAGTAAAAATACCAATTTGGCCTTAACTCCGCAAAGGAAGGCTATTCCTGTGTTTCTTTCTCATACAAGGTCATTTAAAGAGGTTTATGCATGCAACCTAGTTAGAATGGCTATATATGAAGGCCAAAAGAGTTTGAACTTGTTTTGACTGAAGGAATTCCTTTTATAGCAAAAATACCAATTTGGCCTTATCTCCGCAAAGGAAAGCTTTTTCTGTGTTTCTTCCTCAAACAAGGTAATTTAAAGAGGTTTATGCATGGAACCTACTCAGAATGGATATATATCAAGGACAAAGGAGTATGAACTTGTTTTGACTGAAGGAATTTGTGTTTATAGGCAAAAATCCGAAATTCGTTTTAACTCCGCAAAGGAAGGCTATTCCTGTGTTTCTTTCTCATACAAGGTCATTTAAAGAGGTTTATGCATGCAACCTACTTAGAATGGCTATATATGAAGGCCAAAAGAGTTTGAACTTGTTTTGACTGAAGGAATTCCTTTTATAGCAAAAATACCAATTTGGCCTTATCTCAGCAAAGGAAAGCTTTTTCTGTGTTTCTTTCTCAAACAAGGTCATTTAAAGAGGTTTATGCATGGAACCTACTTAGAATGGCTATATATGAAGGCCAAAAGAGTTTGAACTAGTTTGGATTGAAGGAATTCCTTTTATAGCAAAAATACCAATTTGGCCTTATCTCCGCAAAGGAAAGCTTTTTCTGTGTTTCTTTCTCAAACAAGGTCATTTAAAGAGGTTTATGCATGGAACCTACTCAGAATGGATATATATCAAGGACAAAGGAGTATGAACTTGTTTTGACTGAAGGAATTTGTGTTTATAGGCAAAAATCCGAAATTCGTCTTAACTCCGCAAAGGAAGGCTATTCCTGTGTTTCTTTCTCATACAAGGTCATTTAAAGAGGTTTATGCATGGAACCTACTTAGAATGGCTATATATGAAGGCCAAAAGAGTTTGAACTTGTTTTGACTTAAGGAATTCCTTTTATAGCAAAAATACCAATTTGGCCTTATCTCCGCAAAGGAAAGCTTTTTCTGTGTTTCTTTATCAAACAAGGTAATTTAAAGAGGTTTATACATGGAACCTACTCAGAATGGATATATATCAAGGACAAAGGAGTATGAACTTGTTTTGACTGAAGGAATTTGTGTTTATAGGCAAAAATCCGAAATTCGTCTTAACTCCGCAAAGGAAGGCTATTCCTGTGTTTCTTTCTCATACAAGGTCATTTAAAGAGGTTTATGCATGGAACCTACTTAGAATGGCTATATATGAAGGCCAAAAGAGTTTGAACTAGTTTGGACTGAAGGAATTCCTCTTATAGTAAAAATACCAATTTGGCCTTAACTCCGCAAAGGAAGGCTATTCCTGTGTTTCTTTCTCATACAAGGTCATTTAAAGAAGTTTATGCATGCAACCTACTTAGAATGGCTATATATGAAGGCCAAAAGAGTTTGAACTAGTTTTGACTGAAGGAATTCCTTTTATAGCAAAAATACCAATTTGGCCTTATCTCCGAAAAGGTAAGCTTTTTCTGTGTTTCTTCCTCAAACAAGGTAATTTAAAGAGGTTTATGCATGGAACCTACTCAGAATGGATATATATCAAGGACAAAGGAGTATGAACTTGTTTTGACTGAAGGAATTTGTGTTTATAGGCAAAAATCCGAAATTCGTCTTAACTCCTCAAAGGAAGGCTATTCCTGTGTTTCTTTCTCATACAAGGTCATTTAAAGAGGTTTATGCATGCAACCTACTTAGAATGGCTATATATGAAGGCCAAAAGAGTTTGAACTAGTTTGGACTGAAGGAATTCCTCTTATAGTAAAAATACCAATTTGGCCTTAACTCCGCAAAGGAAGGCTATTCCTGTGTTTCTTTCTCATACAAGGTCATTTAAAGAGGTTTATGCATGCAACCTACCTAGAATGGCTATATATGAAGGCCAAAAGAGTTTGAACTTGTTTTGACTGAAGGAATTCCTTTTATAGCAAAAATACCAATTTGGCCTTATCTCCGCAAAGGAAAGCTTTTTCTGTGTTTCTTTCTCAAACAAGGTCATTTAAAGAGGTTTATGCATGGAACCTACTCAGAATGGATATATATCAAGGTCAAAGGAGTATGAACTTGTTTTGACTGAAGGAATTCCTTTTATAGCAAAAATACCAATTTGGCCTTATCTCCGCAAAGGAAAGCTTTTTCTGTGTTTCTTTCTCAAACAAGGTCATTTAAAGAGGTTTATGCATGGAACCTACTCAGAATGGATATATATCATGGACAAAGGAGTATGAACTTGTTTTGACTGAAGGAATTTGTGTTTATAGGCAAAAATCCGAAATTCGTCTTAACTCCGCAAAGGAAGGCTATTCCTGTGTTTCTTTCTCATACAAGGTCATTTAAAGAGGTTTATGCATGCAACCTACTTAGAATGGCTATATATGAAGGCCAAAAGAGTTTGAACTAGTTTGGACTGAAGGAATTCCTCTTATAGTAAAAATACCAATTTGGCCTTAACTCCGCAAAGGAAGGCTATTCCTGTGTTTCTTTCTCATACAAGGTCATTTAAAGAGGTTTATGCATGGAACCTACTTAGAATGGCTATATATGAAGGCCAAAAGAGTTTGAACTAGTTTGGAGTGAAGGAATTCCTTTTATAGCAAAAATACCAATTTGGCCTTATCTCCGCAAAGGAAAGCTTTTTCTGTGTTTCTTTCTCAAACAAGGTAATTTAAAGAGGTTTATGCATGGAACCTACTCAGAATGGATATATATCAAGGACAAAGGAGTATGAACTTGTTTTGACTGAAGGAATTTGTGTTTATAGGCAAAAATCCGAAATTCGTTTTAACTCCGCAAAGGAAGGCTATTCCTGTGTTTCTTTCTCATACAAGGTCATTTAAAGAGGTTTATGCATGCAACCTACTTAGAATGGCTATATATGAAGGCCAAAAGAGTTTGAACTAGTTTGGACTGAAGGAATTCCTCTTATAGTAAAAATACCAATTTGGCCTTAACTCCGCAAAGGAAGGCTATTCCTGTGTTTCTTTCTCATACAAGGTCATTTAAAGAGGTTTATGCATGCAACCTAGTTAGAATGGCTATATATGAAGGCCAAAAGAGTTTGAACTTGTTTTGACTGAAGGAATTCCTTTTATAGCAAAAATACCAATTTGGCCTTATCTCCGCAAAGGAAAGCTTTTTCTGTGTTTCTTCCTCAAACAAGGTAATTTAAAGAGGTTTATGCATGGAACCTACTCAGAATGGATATATATCAAGGACAAAGGAGTATGAACTTGTTTTGACTGAAGGAATTTGTGTTTATAGGCAAAAATCCGAAATTCGTTTTAACTCCGCAAAGGAAGGCTATTCCTGTGTTTCTTTCTCATACAAGGTCATTTAAAGAGGTTTATGCATGCAACCTACTTAGAATGGCTATATATGAAGGCCAAAAGAGTTTGAACTTGTTTTGACTGAAGGAATTCCTTTTATAGCAAAAATACCAATTTGGCCTTATCTCAGCAAAGGAAAGCTTTTTCTGTGTTTCTTTCTCAAACAAGGTCATTTAAAGAGGTTTATGCATGGAACCTACTTAGAATGGCTATATATGAAGGCCAAAAGAGTTTGAACTAGTTTGGATTGAAGGAATTCCTTTTATAGCAAAAATACCAATTTGGCCTTATCTCCGCAAAGGAAAGCTTTTTCTGTGTTTCTTTCTCAAACAAGGTCATTTAAAGAGGTTTATGCATGGAACCTACTCAGAATGGATATATATCAAGGACAAAGGAGTATGAACTTGTTTTGACTGAAGGAATTTGTGTTTATAGGCAAAAATCCGAAATTCGTCTTAACTCCGCAAAGGAAGGCTATTCCTGTGTTTCTTTCTCATACAAGGTCATTTAAAGAGGTTTATGCATGGAACCTACTTAGAATGGCTATATATGAAGGCCAAAAGAGTTTGAACTTGTTTTGACTTAAGGAATTCCTTTTATAGCAAAAATACCAATTTGGCCTTATCTCCGCAAAGGAAAGCTTTTTCTGTGTTTCTTTATCAAACAAGGTAATTTAAAGAGGTTTATACATGGAACCTACTCAGAATGGATATATATCAAGGACAAAGGAGTATGAACTTGTTTTGACTGAAGGAATTTGTGTTTATAGGCAAAAATCCGAAATTCGTCTTAACTCCGCAAAGGAAGGCTATTCCTGTGTTTCTTTCTCATACAAGGTCATTTAAAGAGGTTTATGCATGGAACCTACTTAGAATGGCTATATATGAAGGCCAAAAGAGTTTGAACTAGTTTGGACTGAAGGAATTCCTCTTATAGTAAAAATACCAATTTGGCCTTAACTCCGCAAAGGAAGGCTATTCCTGTGTTTCTTTCTCATACAAGGTCATTTAAAGAAGTTTATGCATGCAACCTACTTAGAATGGCTATATATGAAGGCCAAAAGAGTTTGAACTAGTTTTGACTGAAGGAATTCCTTTTATAGCAAAAATACCAATTTGGCCTTATCTCCGAAAAGGTAAGCTTTTTCTGTGTTTCTTCCTCAAACAAGGTAATTTAAAGAGGTTTATGCATGGAACCTACTCAGAATGGATATATATCAAGGACAAAGGAGTATGAACTTGTTTTGACTGAAGGAATTTGTGTTTATAGGCAAAAATCCGAAATTCGTCTTAACTCCTCAAAGGAAGGCTATTCCTGTGTTTCTTTCTCATACAAGGTCATTTAAAGAGGTTTATGCATGCAACCTACTTAGAATGGCTATATATGAAGGCCAAAAGAGTTTGAACTAGTTTGGACTGAAGGAATTCCTCTTATAGTAAAAATACCAATTTGGCCTTAACTCCGCAAAGGAAGGCTATTCCTGTGTTTCTTTCTCATACAAGGTCATTTAAAGAGGTTTATGCATGCAACCTACCTAGAATGGCTATATATGAAGGCCAAAAGAGTTTGAACTTGTTTTGACTGAAGGAATTCCTTTTATAGCAAAAATACCAATTTGGCCTTATCTCCGCAAAGGAAAGCTTTTTCTGTGTTTCTTTCTCAAACAAGGTCATTTAAAGAGGTTTATGCATGGAACCTACTCAGAATGGATATATATCAAGGTCAAAGGAGTATGAACTTGTTTTGACTGAAGGAATTCCTTTTATAGCAAAAATACCAATTTGGCCTTATCTCCGCAAAGGAAAGCTTTTTCTGTGTTTCTTTCTCAAACAAGGTCATTTAAAGAGGTTTATGCATGGAACCTACTCAGAATGGATATATATCATGGACAAAGGAGTATGAACTTGTTTTGACTGAAGGAATTTGTGTTTATAGGCAAAAATCCGAAATTCGTCTTAACTCCGCAAAGGAAGGCTATTCCTGTGTTTCTTTCTCATACAAGGTCATTTAAAGAGGTTTATGCATGCAACCTACTTAGAATGGCTATATATGAAGGCCAAAAGAGTTTGAACTAGTTTGGACTGAAGGAATTCCTCTTATAGTAAAAATACCAATTTGGCCTTAACTCCGCAAAGGAAGGCTATTCCTGTGTTTCTTTCTCATACAAGGTCATTTAAAGAGGTTTATGCATGGAACCTACTTAGAATGGCTATATATGAAGGCCAAAAGAGTTTGAACTAGTTTGGAGTGAAGGAATTCCTTTTATAGCAAAAATACCAATTTGGCCTTATCTCCGCAAAGGAAAGCTTTTTCTGTGTTTCTTTCTCAAACAAGGTAATTTAAAGAGGTTTATGCATGGAACCTACTCAGAATGGATATATATCAAGGACAAAGGAGTATGAACTTGTTTTGACTGAAGGAATTTGTGTTTATAGGCAAAAATCCGAAATTCGTTTTAACTCCGCAAAGGAAGGCTATTCCTGTGTTTCTTTCTCATACAAGGTCATTTAAAGAGGTTTATGCATGCAACCTACTTAGAATGGCTATATATGAAGGCCAAAAGAGTTTGAACTTGTTTTGACTGAAGGAATTCCTTTTATAGCAAAAATACCAATTTGGCCTTATCTCAGCAAAGGAAAGCTTTTTCTGTGTTTCTTTCTCAAACAAGGTCATTTAAAGAGGTTTATGCATGGAACCTACTTAGAATGGCTATATATGAAGGCCAAAAGAGTTTGAACTAGTTTGGATTGAAGGAATTCCTTTTATAGCAAAAATACCAATTTGGCCTTATCTCCGCAAAGGAAAGCTTTTTCTGTGTTTCTTTCTCAAACAAGGTCATTTAAAGAGGTTTATGCATGGAACCTACTCAGAATGGATATATATCAAGGACAAAGGAGTATGAACTTGTTTTGACTGAAGGAATTTGTGTTTATAGGCAAAAATCCGAAATTCGTCTTAACTCCGCAAAGGAAGGCTATTCCTGTGTTTCTTTCTCATACAAGGTCATTTAAAGAGGTTTATGCATGGAACCTACTTAGAATGGCTATATATGAAGGCCAAAAGAGTTTGAACTTGTTTTGACTTAAGGAATTCCTTTTATAGCAAAAATACCAATTTGGCCTTATCTCCGCAAAGGAAAGCTTTTTCTGTGTTTCTTTATCAAACAAGGTAATTTAAAGAGGTTTATACATGGAACCTACTCAGAATGGATATATATCAAGGACAAAGGAGTATGAACTTGTTTTGACTGAAGGAATTTGTGTTTATAGGCAAAAATCCGAAATTCGTCTTAACTCCGCAAAGGAAGGCTATTCCTGTGTTTCTTTCTCATACAAGGTCATTTAAAGAGGTTTATGCATGGAACCTACTTAGAATGGCTATATATGAAGGCCAAAAGAGTTTGAACTAGTTTGGACTGAAGGAATTCCTCTTATAGTAAAAATACCAATTTGGCCTTAACTCCGCAAAGGAAGGCTATTCCTGTGTTTCTTTCTCATACAAGGTCATTTAAAGAAGTTTATGCATGCAACCTACTTAGAATGGCTATATATGAAGGCCAAAAGAGTTTGAACTAGTTTTGACTGAAGGAATTCCTTTTATAGCAAAAATACCAATTTGGCCTTATCTCCGAAAAGGTAAGCTTTTTCTGTGTTTCTTCCTCAAACAAGGTAATTTAAAGAGGTTTATGCATGGAACCTACTCAGAATGGATATATATCAAGGACAAAGGAGTATGAACTTGTTTTGACTGAAGGAATTTGTGTTTATAGGCAAAAATCCGAAATGTGTCTTAACTCCGCAAAGGAAGGCTATTCCTGTGTTTCTTTCTCATACAAGGTCATTTAAAGAGGTTTATGCATGCAACCTACTTAGAATGGCTATATATGAAGGCCAAAAGAGTTTGAACTAGTTTGGACTGAAGGAATTCCTCTTATAGTAAAAATACCAATTTGGCCTTAACTCCGCAAAGGAAGGCTATTCCTGTGTTTCTTTCTCATACAAGGTCATTTAAAGAGGTTTATGCATAAAACCTAGTTAGAATGGCTATATATGAAGGCCAAAAGAGTTTGAACTAGTTTGGACTGAAGGAATTCCTCTTATAGTAAAAATACCAATTTGGCCTTAACTCCGCAAAGGAAGGCTATTCCTGTGTTTCTTTCTCATACAAGGTCATTTAAAGAGGTTTATGCATGCAACCTACCTAGAATGGCTATATATGAAGGCCAAAAGAGTTTGAACTTGTTTTGACTGAAGGAATTCCTTTTATAGCAAAAATACCAATTTGGCCTTATCTCCGCAAAGGAAAGCTTTTTCTGTGTTTCTTTCTCAAACAAGGTCATTTAAAGAGGTTTATGCATGGAACCTACTCAGAATGGATATATATCAAGGTCAAAGGAGTATGAACTTGTTTTGACTGAAGGAATTCCTTTTATAGCAAAAATACCAATTTGGCCTTATCTCCGCAAAGGAAAGCTTTTTCTGTGTTTCTTTCTCAAACAAGGTCATTTAAAGAGGTTTATGCATGGAACCTACTCAGAATGGATATATATCATGGACAAAGGAGTATGAACTTGTTTTGACTGAAGGAATTTGTGTTTATAGGCAAAAATCCGAAATTCGTCTTAACTCCGCAAAGGAAGGCTATTCCTGTGTTTCTTTCTCATACAAGGTCATTTAAAGAGGTTTATGCATGCAACCTACTTAGAATGGCTATATATGAAGGCCAAAAGAGTTTGAACTAGTTTGGACTGAAGGAATTCCTCTTATAGTAAAAATACCAATTTGGCCTTAACTCCGCAAAGGAAGGCTATTCCTGTGTTTCTTTCTCATACAAGGTCATTTAAAGAGGTTTATGCATGGAACCTACTTAGAATGGCTATATATGAAGGCCAAAAGAGTTTGAACTAGTTTGGAGTGAAGGAATTCCTTTTATAGCAAAAATACCAATTTGGCCTTATCTCCGCAAAGGAAAGCTTTTTCTGTGTTTCTTTCTCAAACAAGGTAATTTAAAGAGGTTTATGCATGGAACCTACTCAGAATGGATATATATCAAGGACAAAGGAGTATGAACTTGTTTTGACTGAAGGAATTTGTGTTTATAGGCAAAAATCCGAAATTCGTTTTAACTCCGCAAAGGAAGGCTATTCCTGTGTTTCTTTCTCATACAAGGTCATTTAAAGAGGTTTATGCATGCAACCTACTTAGAATGGCTATATATGAAGGCCAAAAGAGTTTGAACTTGTTTTGACTGAAGGAATTCCTTTTATAGCAAAAATACCAATTTGGCCTTATCTCAGCAAAGGAAAGCTTTTTCTGTGTTTCTTTCTCAAACAAGGTCATTTAAAGAGGTTTATGCATGGAACCTACTTAGAATGGCTATATATGAAGGCCAAAAGAGTTTGAACTAGTTTGGATTGAAGGAATTCCTTTTATAGCAAAAATACCAATTTGGCCTTATCTCCGCAAAGGAAAGCTTTTTCTGTGTTTCTTTCTCAAACAAGGTCATTTAAAGAGGTTTATGCATGGAACCTACTCAGAATGGATATATATCAAGGACAAAGGAGTATGAACTTGTTTTGACTGAAGGAATTTGTGTTTATAGGCAAAAATCCGAAATTCGTCTTAACTCCGCAAAGGAAGGCTATTCCTGTGTTTCTTTCTCATACAAGGTCATTTAAAGAGGTTTATGCATGGAACCTACTTAGAATGGCTATATATGAAGGCCAAAAGAGTTTGAACTTGTTTTGACTTAAGGAATTCCTTTTATAGCAAAAATACCAATTTGGCCTTATCTCCGCAAAGGAAAGCTTTTTCTGTGTTTCTTTATCAAACAAGGTAATTTAAAGAGGTTTATACATGGAACCTACTCAGAATGGATATATATCAAGGACAAAGGAGTATGAACTTGTTTTGACTGAAGGAATTTGTGTTTATAGGCAAAAATCCGAAATTCGTCTTAACTCCGCAAAGGAAGGCTATTCCTGTGTTTCTTTCTCATACAAGGTCATTTAAAAAGGTTTATGCATGGAACCTACTTAGAATGGCTATATATGAAGGCCAAAAGAGTTTGAACTAGTTTGGACTGAAGGAATTCCTCTTATAGTAAAAATACCAATTTGGCCTTAACTCCGCAAAGGAAGGCTATTCCTGTGTTTCTTTCTCATACAAGGTCATTTAAAGAAGTTTATGCATGCAACCTACTTAGAATGGCTATATATGAAGGCCAAAAGAGTTTGAACTAGTTTTGACTGAAGGAATTCCTTTTATAGCAAAAATACCAATTTGGCCTTATCTCCGAAAAGGTAAGCTTTTTCTGTGTTTCTTCCTCAAACAAGGTAATTTAAAGAGGTTTATGCATGGAACCTACTCAGAATGGATATATATCAAGGACAAAGGAGTATGAACTTGTTTTGACTGAAGGAATTTGTGTTTATAGGCAAAAATCCGAAATGTGTCTTAACTCCGCAAAGGAAGGCTATTCCTGTGTTTCTTTCTCATACAAGGTCATTTAAAGAGGTTTATGCATGCAACCTACTTAGAATGGCTATATATGAAGGCCAAAAGAGTTTGAACTAGTTTGGACTGAAGGAATTCCTCTTATAGTAAAAATACCAATTTGGCCTTAACTCCGCAAAGGAAGGCTATTCCTGTGTTTCTTTCTCATACAAGGTCATTTAAAGAGGTTTATGCATAAAACCTAGTTAGAATGGCTATATATGAAGGCCAAAAGAGTTTGAACTTGTTTTGACTGAAGGAATTCCTTTTATAGCAAAAATACCAATTTGGCCTTATCTCCGCAAAGGAAAGCTTTTTCTGTGTTTCTTCCTCAAACAAGGTAATTTAAAGAGGTTTATGCATGGAACCTACTCAGAATGGATATATATCAAGGACAAAGGAGTATGAACTTGTTTTGACTGAAGGAATTTGTGTTTATAGGCAAAAATCCAAAATTCATCTTAATTCAGCAAAGGAAGGCTATTCCTGTGTTTCTTTCTCATACAAGGTCATTTAAAGAGGTTTATGCATGGAACCTACTTAGAATGGCTATATATGAAGGCCAAAAGAGTTTGAACTTGTTTTGACTGAAGGAATTCCTTTTATAGCAAAAATACCAATTTGGCCTTATCTCCTCAAATGGAAGATTTTTCTGTGTTTCTTTCTCAAATAAGGTCATTTAAAGAGGTTTATGCATGGAACCTACTCAGAATGGATATATATCAAGGACAAAGGAGTATGAACTTGTTTTGACTGAAGGAATTTGTGTTTATGGGCAAAAATCCGAAATTCGTCTTAACTCCGCAAAGGAAGGCTATTCCTGTGTTTCTTTCTCATACAAGGTCATTTAAAGAGGTTTATGTATGATACCTACTTAGAATGGCTATATATGAAGGCCAAAAGAGTTTGAACTTGTTTTGACTGAAGGAATTCCTTTTATAGCAAAAATACCAATTTGGCCTTAACTCCGCAAAGGAAGGCTATTCCTGTGTTTCTTTCTCATACAAGGTCATTTAAAGAGGTTTATGTATGATACCTACTTAGAATGGCTATATATGAAGGCCAAAAGAGTTTGAACTTGTTTTGACTGAAGGAATTCCTTTTATGGCAAAAATACCAATTTGGCCTTATCTCCTCAAATGGAAGATTTTTCTGTGTTTCTTTCTCAAATAAGGTAATTTAAAGAGGTTTATGCATGGAACCTACTCAGAATGGATATATATGAAGGACAAAGGAGTATGAACTTGTTTTGACTGAAGGAATTTGTGTTTATAGGCAAAAATCCGAAATTCGTCTTAACTCCGCAAAGGAAGGCTATTCCTGTGTTTCTTTTTCATACAAGGTCATTTAAAGATGTTTATGCATGGAACCTACTTAAAATGGCTATGTATGAAGGCCAAAAGAGTTTGAACTAGTTTGGACTGAAGGAATTCCTTTTATAGCAAAAATACCAATTTGGCCTTATCTCCTCAAATGGAAGATTTTTCTGTGTTTCGTTCTCAAATAAGGTAATTTAAAGAGGTTTATGCATGGAACCTACTCAGAATGGATATATATGTAGGACAAAGGAGTATGAACTTGTTTTGACTGAAGGAATTTGTGTTTATAGGCAAAAATCCGAAATTCGTCTTAACTCCGCAAAGGAAGGCTATTCCTGTGTTTCTTTCTCATACAAGGTCATTTAAAGAAGTTTATGCATGCAACCTACTTAGAATGGCTATATATGAAGGCCAAAAGAGTTTGAACTTGTTTGGACTGAAGGAATTCCTTTTATAGCAAAAATACCAATTTGGCCTTATCTCCGCAAAGGAAAGCTTTTTCTGTGTTTCTTTCTCAAACAAAATAATTTCAAGAGGTTTATGCATGGAATCTACTCAGAATGGATATATATCAAGGACAAAGGAGTATGAACTTGTTTTGACAGAAGGAATTTGTGTTTATAGGCAAAAATCCGAAATTCGTCTTAACTCCGCAAAGGAAGGCTATTCCTGTGTTTCTTTCTCATACAAGGTCATTTAAAGAGGTTTATGCATGCAACCTACTTAGAATGGCTATATATGAAGGCCAAAAGAGTTTTAACTTGTTTTGACTGAAGGAATTCCTTTTATAGCAAAAATACCAATTTGGCCTTATCTCAGCAAAGGAAAGCTTTTTCTGTGTTTCTTTCTCAAACAAGGTCATTTAAAGAGGTTTATGCATGGAACCTACTTAGAATGGCTATATATGAAGGCCAAAAGAGTTTGAACTAGTTTGGATTGAAGGAATTCCTTTTATAGCAAAAATACCAATTTGGCCTTATCTCCGCAAAGGAAAGCTTTTTCTGTGTTTCTTTCTCAAACAAGGTCATTTAAAGAGGTTTATGCATGGAACCTACTCAGAATGGATATATATCAAGGACAAAGGAGTATGAACTTGTTTTGACTGAAGGAATTTGTGTTTATAGGCAAAAATCCGAAATTCGTCTTAACTCCGCAAAGGAAGGCGATTCCTGTGTTTCTTTCACATACAAGGTCATTTAAAGAGGTTTATGCATGGAACCTACTTAGAATGGCTATATATGAAGGCCAAAAGAGTTTGAACTTGTTTTGACTGAAGGAATTCCTTTTATAGCAAAAATACCAATTTGGCCCTATCTCCTCAAATGGAAGATTTTTCTGTGTTTCTTTCTCAAATAAGGTAATTTAAAGAGGTTTATGCATGGAACCTACTCATAATGGATATATATCAAGGACAAAGGAGTATGAACTTGTTTTGACTGAAGGAATTTGTGTTTATAGGCAAAAATCCGAAATTCGTCTAACTCCGCAAAGGAAGGCTATTCCTGTGTTTCTTTCTCATACGAGGTCATTTAAAGAGGTTTATGCATGCAACCTAATTAGAATGGCTATATATGAAGGCCAAAAGAGTTTGAACTAGTTTGGACTGAAGGAATTCCTCTTATAGTAAAAATACCAATTTGGCCTTAACTCCGCAAAGGAAGGCTATTCCTGTGTTTCTTTCTCATACAAGGTCATTTAAAGAGGTTTATGCATGGAACCTACTTAGAATGGCTATATATGAAGGCCAAAAGAGTTTGAACTAGTTTGGAGTGAAGGAATTCCTTTTATAGCAAAAATACCAATTTGGCCTTATCTCCGCAAAGGAAAGCTTTTTCTGTGTTTCTTTCTCAAACAAGGTCATTTAAAGAGGTTTATGCATGGAACCTACTCAGAATGGATATATATCAAGGACAAAGGAGTATGAACTTGTTTTGACTGAAGGAATTTGTGTTTATAGGCAAAAATCCGAAATTCGTCTTAACTCCGCAAAGGAAGGCGATTCCTGTGTTTCTTTCACATACAAGGTCATTTAAAGAGGTTTATGCATGGAACCTACTTAGAATGGCTATATATGAAGGCCAAAAGAGTTTGAACTTGTTTTGACTGAAGGAATTCCTTTTATAGCAAAAATACCAATTTGGCCCTATCTCCTCAAATGGAAGATTTTTCTGTGTTTCTTTCTCAAATAAGGTAATTTAAAGAGGTTTATGCATGGAACCTACTCATAATGGATATATATCAAGGACAAAGGAGTATGAACTTGTTTTGACTGAAGGAATTTGTGTTTATAGGCAAAAATCCGAAATTCGTCTAACTCCGCAAAGGAAGGCTATTCCTGTGTTTCTTTCTCATACGAGGTCATTTAAAGAGGTTTATGCATGCAACCTACTTAGAATGGCTATATATGAAGGCCAAAAGAGTTTGAACTAGTTTGGACTGAAGGAATTCCTCATAGTAAAAATACCAATTTGGCCTTAACTCCGCAAAGGAAGGCTATTCCTGTGTTTCTTTCTCATACAAGGTCATTTAAAGAGGTTTATGCATGGAACCTACTTAGAATGGCTATATATGAAGGCCAAAAGAGTTTGAACTAGTTTGGAGTGAAGGAATTCCTTTTATAGCAAAAATACCAATTTGGCCTTATCTCCGCAAAGGAAAGCTTTTTCTGTGTTTCTTTATCAAACAAGGTAATTTAAAGAGGTTTATGCATGGAACCTACTCAGAATGGATATATATCAAGGACAAAGGAGTATGAACTTGTTTTGACTGAAGGAATTTGTGTTTATAGGCAAAAATCCGAAATTCGTCTTAACTCCGCAAAGGAAGGCTATTCCTGTGTTTCTTTCTCATACAAGGTCATTTAAAGAGGTTTATGCATGGAACCTACTTAGAATGGCTATATATGAAGGCCAAAAGAGTTTGAACTAGTTTGGACTGAAGGAATTCCTCTTATAGTAAAAATACCAATTTGGCCTTAACTCCGCAAAGGAAGGCTATTACTGTGTTTCTTTCTCATACAAGGTCATTTAAAGAAGTTTATGCATGCAACCTACTTAGAATGGCTATATATGAAGGCCAAAAGAGTTTGAACTTGTTTTGACTGAAGGAATTCCTTTTATAGCAAAAATACCAATTTGGCATTATCTCCGCAAAGGTAAGCTTTTTCTGTGTTTCTTCCTCAAACAAGGTAATTTAAAGAGGTTTATGCATGGAACCTACTCAGAATGGATATATATCAAGGACAAAGGAGTATGAACTTGTTTTGACTGAAGGAATTTGTGTTTATAGGCAAAAATCCGAAATGTGTCTTAACTCCGCAAAGGAAGGCTATTCCTGTGTTTCTTTCTCATACAAGGTCATTTAAAGAGGTTTATGCATGCAACCTACTTAAAATGGCTATATATGAAGGCCAAAAGAGTTTGAACTTGTTTTGACTGAAGGAATTCCTTTTATAGCAAAAATACCAATTTGGCCCTATCTCCTCAAATGGAAGATTTTTCTGTGTTTCTTTCTCAAATAAGGTAATTTAAAGAGGTTTATGCATGGAACCTACTCATAATGGATATATATCAAGGACAAAGGAGTATGAACTTGTTTTGACTGAAGGAATTTGTGTTTATAGGCAAAAATCCGAAATTAGTCTTAACTCCGCAAAGGAAGGCTATTCCTGTGTTTCTTTTTCATACAAGGTCATTTAAAGATGTTTATGCATGGAACCTACTTAAAATGGCTATATATGAAGGCCAAAAGAGTTTGAACTAGTTTGGACTGAAGGAATTCCTCTTATAGTAAAAATACCAATTTGGCCTTATCTCCGCAAAGGAAAGCTTTTTCTGTGTTTCTTTCTCAAACAAGGTCATTTAAAGAGGTTTATGCATGGAACCTACTCAGAATGGATATATATCAAGGACAAAGGAGTATGAACTTGTTTTGACTGAAGGAATTTGTGTTTATAGGCAAAAATCCGAAATTCGTCTTAACTCCGCAAAGGAAGGCTATTCCTGTGTTTCTTTCTCATACAGGGTCATTTAAAGAGGTTTATGCATGCAACCTACTTAGAATGGCTATATATGAAGGCCAAAAGAGTTTGAACTAGTTTGGACTGAAGGAATTCCTCTTATAGTAAAAATACCAATTTGGCCTTAACTCCGCAAAGGAAGGCTATTCCTGTGTTTCTTTCTCATACAAGGTCATTTAAAGAGGTTTATGCATGCAACCTACCTAGAATGGCTATATATGAAGGCCAAAAGAGTTTGAACTTGTTTTGACTGAAGGAATTCCTTTTATAGCAAAAATACCAATTTGGCCTTATCTCCGCAAAGGAAAGCTTTTTCTGTGTTTCTTTCTCAAACAAGGTCATTTAAAGAGGTTTATGCATGGAACCTACTCAGAATGGATATATATCAAGGTCAAAGGAGTATGAACTTGTTTTGACTGAAGGAATTCCTTTTATAGCAAAAATACCAATTTGGCCTTATCTCCGCAAAGGAAAGCTTTTTCTGTGTTTCTTTCTCAAACAAGGTCATTTAAAGAGGTTTATGCATGGAACCTACTCAGAATGGATATATATCATGGACAAAGGAGTATGAACTTGTTTTGACTGAAGGAATTTGTGTTTATAGGCAAAAATCCGAAATTCGTCTTAACTCCGCAAAGGAAGGCTATTCCTGTGTTTCTTTCTCATACAAGGTCATTTAAAGAGGTTTATGCATGCAACCTACTTAGAATGGCTATATATGAAGGCCAAAAGAGTTTGAACTAGTTTGGACTGAAGGAATTCCTCTTATAGTAAAAATACCAATTTGGCCTTAACTCCGCAAAGGAAGGCTATTCCTGTGTTTCTTTCTCATACAAGGTCATTTAAAGAGGTTTATGCATGGAACCTACTTAGAATGGCTATATATGAAGGCCAAAAGAGTTTGAACTAGTTTGGAGTGAAGGAATTCCTTTTATAGCAAAAATACCAATTTGGCCTTATCTCCGCAAAGGAAAGCTTTTTCTGTGTTTCTTTCTCAAACAAGGTCATTTAAAGAGGTTTATGCATGGAACCTACTCAGAATGGATATATATCAAGGACAAAGGAGTATGAACTTGTTTTGACTGAAGGAATTTGTGTTTATAGGCAAAAATCCGAAATTCGTCTTAACTCCGCAAAGGAAGGCGATTCCTGTGTTTCTTTCACATACAAGGTCATTTAAAGAGGTTTATGCATGGAACCTACTTAGAATGGCTATATATGAAGGCCAAAAGAGTTTGAACTTGTTTTGACTGAAGGAATTCCTTTTATAGCAAAAATACCAATTTGGCCCTATCTCCTCAAATGGAAGATTTTTCTGTGTTTCTTTCTCAAATAAGGTAATTTAAAGAGGTTTATGCATGGAACCTACTCATAATGGATATATATCAAGGACAAAGGAGTATGAACTTGTTTTGACTGAAGGAATTTGTGTTTATAGGCAAAAATCCGAAATTCGTCTAACTCCGCAAAGGAAGGCTATTCCTGTGTTTCTTTCTCATACGAGGTCATTTAAAGAGGTTTATGCATGCAACCTAATTAGAATGGCTATATATGAAGGCCAAAAGAGTTTGAACTAGTTTGGACTGAAGGAATTCCTCATAGTAAAAATACCAATTTGGCCTTAACTCCGCAAAGGAAGGCTATTCCTGTGTTTCTTTCTCATACAAGGTCATTTAAAGAGGTTTATGCATGGAACCTACTTAGAATGGCTATATATGAAGGCCAAAAGAGTTTGAACTAGTTTGGAGTGAAGGAATTCCTTTTATAGCAAAAATACCAATTTGGCCTTATCTCCGCAAAGGAAAGCTTTTTCTGTGTTTCTTTATCAAACAAGGTAATTTAAAGAGGTTTATGCATGGAACCTACTCAGAATGGATATATATCAAGGACAAAGGAGTATGAACTTGTTTTGACTGAAGGAATTCCTTTTATAGCAAAAATACCAATTTGGCCCTATCTCCTCAAATGGAAGATTTTTCTGTGTTTCTTTCTCAAATAAGGTAATTTAAAGAGGTTTATGCATGGAACCTACTCATAATGGATATATATCAAGGACAAAGGAGTATGAACTTGTTTTGACTGAAGGAATTTGTGTTTATAGGCAAAAATCCGAAATTCGTCTAACTCCGCAAAGGAAGGCTATTCCTGTGTTTCTTTCTCATACGAGGTCATTTAAAGAGGTTTATGCATGCAACCTAATTAGAATGGCTATATATGAAGGCCAAAAGAGTTTGAACTAGTTTGGACTGAAGGAATTCCTCATAGTAAAAATACCAATTTGGCCTTAACTCCGCAAAGGAAGGCTATTCCTGTGTTTCTTTCTCATACAAGGTCATTTAAAGAGGTTTATGCATGGAACCTACTTAGAATGGCTATATATGAAGGCCAAAAGAGTTTGAACTAGTTTGGAGTGAAGGAATTCCTTTTATAGCAAAAATACCAATTTGGCCTTATCTCCGCAAAGGAAAGCTTTTTCTGTGTTTCTTTATCAAACAAGGTAATTTAAAGAGGTTTATGCATGGAACCTACTCAGAATGGATATATATCAAGGACAAAGGAGTATGAACTTGTTTTGACTGAAGGAATTTGTGTTTATAGGCAAAAATCCGAAATTCGTCTTAACTCCGCAAAGGAAGGCTATTCCTGTGTTTCTTTCTCATACAAGGTCATTTAAAGAGGTTTATGCATGGAACCTACTTAGAATGGCTATATATGAAGGCCAAAAGAGTTTGAACTAGTTTGGACTGAAGGAATTCCTCTTATAGTAAAAATACCAATTTGGCCTTAACTCCGCAAAGGAAGGCTATTACTGTGTTTCTTTCTCATACAAGGTCATTTAAAGAAGTTTATGCATGCAACCTACTTAGAATGGCTATATATGAAGGCCAAAAGAGTTTGAACTTGTTTTGACTGAAGGAATTCCTTTTATAGCAAAAATACCAATTTGGCATTATCTCCGCAAAGGTAAGCTTTTTCTGTGTTTCTTCCTCAAACAAGGTAATTTAAAGAGGTTTATGCATGGAACCTACTCAGAATGGATATATATCAAGGACAAAGGAGTATGAACTTGTTTTGACTGAAGGAATTTGTGTTTATAGGCAAAAATCCGAAATGTGTCTTAACTCCGCAAAGGAAGGCTATTCCTGTGTTTCTTTCTCATACAAGGTCATTTAAAGAGGTTTATGCATGCAACCTACTTAAAATGGCTATATATGAAGGCCAAAAGAGTTTGAACTTGTTTTGACTGAAGGAATTCCTTTTATAGCAAAAATACCAATTTGGCCCTATCTCCTCAAATGGAAGATTTTTCTGTGTTTCTTTCTCAAATAAGGTAATTTAAAGAGGTTTATGCATGGAACCTACTCATAATGGATATATATCAAGGACAAAGGAGTATGAACTTGTTTTGACTGAAGGAATTTGTGTTTATAGGCAAAAATCCGAAATTAGTCTTAACTCCGCAAAGGAAGGCTATTCCTGTGTTTCTTTTTCATACAAGGTCATTTAAAGATGTTTATGCATGGAACCTACTTAAAATGGCTATATATGAAGGCCAAAAGAGTTTGAACTAGTTTGGACTGAAGGAATTCCTCTTATAGTAAAAATACCAATTTGGCCTTATCTCCGCAAAGGAAAGCTTTTTCTGTGTTTCTTTCTCAAACAAGGTCATTTAAAGAGGTTTATGCATGGAACCTACTCAGAATGGATATATATCAAGGACAAAGGAGTATGAACTTGTTTTGACTGAAGGAATTTGTGTTTATAGGCAAAAATCCGAAATTCGTCTTAACTCCGCAAAGGAAGGCTATTCCTGTGTTTCTTTCTCATACAGGGTCATTTAAAGAGGTTTATGCATGCAACCTACTTAGAATGGCTATATATGAAGGCCAAAAGAGTTTGAACTAGTTTGGACTGAAGGAATTCCTCTTATAGTAAAAATACCAATTTGGCCTTAACTCCGCAAAGGAAGGCTATTCCTGTGTTTCTTTCTCATACAAGGTCATTTAAAGAGGTTTATGCATGCAACCTACCTAGAATGGCTATATATGAAGGCCAAAAGAGTTTGAACTTGTTTTGACTGAAGGAATTCCTTTTATAGCAAAAATACCAATTTGGCCTTATCTCCGCAAAGGAAAGCTTTTTCTGTGTTTCTTTCTCAAACAAGGTCATTTAAAGAGGTTTATGCATGGAACCTACTCAGAATGGATATATATCAAGGTCAAAGGAGTATGAACTTGTTTTGACTGAAGGAATTCCTTTTATAGCAAAAATACCAATTTGGCCTTATCTCCGCAAAGGAAAGCTTTTTCTGTGTTTCTTTCTCAAACAAGGTCATTTAAAGAGGTTTATGCATGGAACCTACTCAGAATGGATATATATCATGGACAAAGGAGTATGAACTTGTTTTGACTGAAGGAATTTGTGTTTATAGGCAAAAATCCGAAATTCGTCTTAACTCCGCAAAGGAAGGCTATTCCTGTGTTTCTTTCTCATACAAGGTCATTTAAAGAGGTTTATGCATGCAACCTACTTAGAATGGCTATATATGAAGGCCAAAAGAGTTTGAACTAGTTTGGACTGAAGGAATTCCTCTTATAGTAAAAATACCAATTTGGCCTTAACTCCGCAAAGGAAGGCTATTCCTGTGTTTCTTTCTCATACAAGGTCATTTAAAGAGGTTTATGCATGGAACCTACTTAGAATGGCTATATATGAAGGCCAAAAGAGTTTGAACTAGTTTGGAGTGAAGGAATTCCTTTTATAGCAAAAATACCAATTTGGCCTTATCTCCGCAAAGGAAAGCTTTTTCTGTGTTTCTTTCTCAAACAAGGTAATTTAAAGAGGTTTATGCATGGAACCTACTCAGAATGGATATATATCAAGGACAAAGGAGTATGAACTTGTTTTGACTGAAGGAATTTGTGTTTATAGGCAAAAATCCGAAATTCGTTTTAACTCCGCAAAGGAAGGCTATTCCTGTGTTTCTTTCTCATACAAGGTCATTTAAAGAGGTTTATGCATGCAACCTACTTAGAATGGCTATATATGAAGGCCAAAAGAGTTTGAACTAGTTTGGACTGAAGGAATTCCTCTTATAGTAAAAATACCAATTTGGCCTTAACTCCGCAAAGGAAGGCTATTCCTGTGTTTCTTTCTCATACAAGGTCATTTAAAGAGGTTTATGCATGCAACCTAGTTAGAATGGCTATATATGAAGGCCAAAAGAGTTTGAACTTGTTTTGACTGAAGGAATTCCTTTTATAGCAAAAATACCAATTTGGCCTTATCTCCGCAAAGGAAAGCTTTTTCTGTGTTTCTTCCTCAAACAAGGTAATTTAAAGATGTTTATGCATGGAACCTACTGAGAATGGATATATATCAAGGACAAAGGAGTATGAACTTGTTTTGACTGAAGGAATTTGTGTTTATAGGCAAAAATCCGAAATTCGTTTTAACTCCGCAAAGGAAGGCTATTCCTGTGTTTCTTTCTCATACAAGGTCATTTAAAGAGGTTTATGCATGCAACCTACTTAGAATGGCTATAAATGAAGGCCAAAAGAGTTTGAACTAGTTTGGACTGAAGGAATTCCTCTTATAGTAAAAATACCAAATTGGCCTTAACTCCGCAAAGGAAGGCTATTCCTGTGTTTCTTTCTCATACAAGGTCATTTAAAGAGGTTTATGCATGCAACCTAGTTAGAATGGCTATATATGAAGGCCAAAAGAGTTTGAACTTGTTTTGACTGAAGGAATTCCTTTTATAGCAAAAATACCAATTTGGCCTTATCTCCGCAAAGGAAAGCTTTTTCTGTGTTTCTTCCTCAAACAAGGTAATTTAAAGAGGTTTATGCATGGAACCTACTCAGAATGGATATATATCAAGGACAAAGGAGTATGAACTTGTTTTGACTGAAGGAATTTGTGTTTATAGGCAAAAATCCGAAATTCATCTTAATTCAGCAAAGGAAGGCTATTCCTGTGTTTCTTTCTCATACAAGGTCATTTAAAGAGGTTTATGCATGGAACCTACTTAGAATGGCTATATATGAAGGCCAAAAGAGTTTGAACTAGTTTGGACTGAAGGAATTCCTTTTATAGCAAAAATACCAATTTGGCCTTATCTCCGCAAAGGAAAGCTTTTTCTGTGTTTCTTTCTCAAACAAGGTAATTTAAAGAGGTTTATGCATGGAACCTACTCAGAATGGATATATATCAAGGACAAAGGAGTATGAACTTGTTTTGACTGAAGGAATTTGTGTTTATAGGCAAAAATCCGAAATTCGTTTTAACTCCGCAAAGGAAGGCTATTCCTGTGTTTCTTTCTCATACAAGGTCATTTAAAGAGGTTTATGCATGGAACCTACTTAGAATGGCTATATATGAAGGCCAAAAGAGTTTGAACTAGTTTGGACTGAAGGAATTCCTCTTATAGTAAAAATACCAATTTGGCCTTAACTCCGCAAAGGAAGGCTATTCCTGTGTTTCTTTCTCATACAAGGTCATTTAAAGAGGTTTATGCATGCAACCTAGTTAGAATGGCTATATATGAAGGCCAAAAGAGTTTGAACTTGTTTTGACTGAAGGAATTCCTTTTATAGCAAAAATACCAATTTGGCCTTATCTCCGCAAAGGAAAGCTTTTTCTGTGTTTCTTCCTCAAACAAGGTAATTTAAAGAGGTTTATGCATGGAACCTACTCAGAATGGATATATATCAAGGACAAAGGAGTATGAACTTGTTTTGACTGAAGGAATTTGTGTTTATAGGCAAAAATCCGAAATTCGTTTTAACTCCGCAAAGGAAGGCTATTCCTGTGTTTCTTTCTCATACAAGGTCATTTAAAGAGGTTTATGCATGCAACCTACTTAGAATGGCTATATATGAAGGCCAAAAGAGTTTGAACTAGTTTGGACTGAAGGAATTCCTCTTATAGTAAAAATACCAAATTGGCCTTAACTCCGCAAAGGAAGGCTATTCCTGTGTTTCTTTCTCATACAAGGTCATTTAAAGAGGTTTATGCATGCAACCTAGTTAGAATGGCTATATATGAAGGCCAAAAGAGTTTGAACTTGTTTTGACTGAAGGAATTCCTTTTATAGCAAAAATACCAATTTGGCCTTATCTCCGCAAAGGTAAGCTTTTTCTGTGTTTCTTCCTCAAACAAGGTAATTTAAAGAGGTTTATACATGGAACCTACTCAGAATGGATATATATCAAGGACAAAGGAGTATGAACTTGTTTTGACTGAAGGAATTTGTGTTTATAGGCAAAAATCCGAAATTCATCTTAATTCAGCAAAGGAAGGCTATTCCTGTGTTTCTTTCTCATACAAGGTCATTTAAAGAGGTTTATGCATGGAACCTACTTAGAATGGCTATATATGAAGGCCAAAAGAGTTTGAACTTGTTTTGACTGAAGGAATTCCTTTTATAGCAAAAATACCAATTTGGCCTTATCTCCTCAAATGGAAGATTTTTCTGTGTTTCTTTCTCAAATAAGGTAATTTAAAGAGGTTTATGCATGGAACCTACTCAGAATGGATATATATCAAGGACAAAGGAGTATGAACTTGTTTTGACTGAAGGAATTTGTGTTTATAGGCAAAAATCCGAAATTCGTCTCAACTCCGCAAAGGAAGGCTATTCCTGTGTTTCTTTTTCATACAAGGTCATTTAAAGATGTTTATGCATGGAACCTACTTAAAATGGCTATATATGAAGGCCAAAAGAGTTTGAACTAGTTTGGACTGAAGGAATTCCTTTTATAGCAAAAATACCAATTTGGCCTTATCTCCTCAAATGGAAGATTTTTCTGTGTTTCTTTCTCAAATAAGGTAATTTAAAGAGGTTTATGCATGGAACCTACTCAGAATGGATATATATGTAGGACAAAGGAGTATGAACTTGTTTTGACTGAAGGAATTTGTGTTTATAGGCAAAAATCCGAAATTCGTCTTAACTCCGCAAAGGAAGGCTATTCCTGTGTTTCTTTCTCATACAAGGTCATTTAAAGAAGTTTATGCATGCAACCTACTTAGAATGGCTATATATGAAGGCCAAAAGAGTTTGAACTTGTTTTGACTTAAGGAATTCCTTTTATAGCAAAAATACCAATTTGGCCTTATCTCCTCAAATGAAAGCTTTTTCTAATTTTCTTTCTCAAACAAGGTTATTTAAAGAGGTTTATGCATGGAACCTACTCAGAATGGATATATATCAAGGACAAAGGAGTATGAACTTGTTTTGACTGAAGGAATTTGTGTTTATAGGCAAAAATCCGAAATTCGTCTAACTCCGCAAAGGAAGGCTATTCCTGTGTTTCTTTCTCATACAAGGTCATTTAAAGAGGTTTATGCATGCAACCTAATTAGAATGGCTATATATGAAGGCCAAAAGAGTTTGAACTAGTTTGGACTGAAGGAATTCCTCTTATAGTAAAAATACCAATTTGGCCTTAACTCCGCAAAGGAAGGCTATTCCTGTGTTTCTTTCTCATACAAGGTCATTTAAAGAGGTTTATGCATGGAACCTACTTAGAATGGCTATATATGAAGGCCAAAAGAGTTTGAACTAGTTTGGACTGAAGGAATTCCTTTTATAGCAAAAATACCAATTTGGCCTTATCTCCGCAAAGGTAAGCTTTTTCTGTGTTTCTTCCTCAAACAAGGTAATTTAAAGAGTTTTATGCATGGAACCTACTCAGAATGGATATATATCAAGGACAAAGGAGTATGAACTTGTTTTGACTGAAGGAATTTGTGTTTATAGGCAAAAATCCGAAATGTGTCTTAACTCCGCAAAGGAAGGCTATTCCTGTGTTTCTTTCTCATACAAGGTCATTTAAAGAGGTTTATGCATGCAACCTACTTAAAATGGCTATATATGAAGGCCAAAAGAGTTTGAACTTGTTTTGACTGAAGGAATTCCTTTTATAGCAAAAATACCAATTTGGCCCTATCTCCTCAAATGGAAGATTTTTCTGTGTTTCTTTCTCAAATAAGGTAATTTAAAGAGGTTTATGCATGGAACCTACTCATAATGGATATATATCAAGGACAAAGGAGTATGAACTTGTTTTGACTGAAGGAATTTGTGTTTATAGGCAAAAATCCGAAATTAGTCTTAACTCCGCAAAGGAAGGCTATTCCTGTGTTTCTTTTTCATACAAGGTCATTTAAAGATGTTTATGCATGGAACCTACTTAAAATGGCTATATATGAAGGCCAAAAGAGTTTGAACTAGTTTGGACTGAAGGAATTCCTCTTATAGTAAAAATACCAATTTGGCCTTATCTCCGCAAAGGAAAGCTTTTTCTGTGTTTCTTTCTCAAACAAGGTCATTTAAAGAGGTTTATGCATGGAACCTACTCAGAATGGATATATATCAAGGACAAAGGAGTATGAACTTGTTTTGACTGAAGGAATTTGTGTTTATAGGCAAAAATCCGAAATTCGTCTTAACTCCTCAAAGGAAGGCTATTCCTGTGTTTCTTTCTCATACAAGGTCATTTAAAGAGGTTTATGCATGCAACCTACTTAGAATGGCTATATATGAAGGCCAAAAGAGTTTGAACTAGTTTGGACTGAAGGAATTCCTCTTATAGTAAAAATACCAATTTGGCCTTAACTCCGCAAAGGAAGGCTATTCCTGTGTTTCTTTCTCATACAAGGTCATTTAAAGAGGTTTATGCATGCAACCTACCTAGAATGGCTATATATGAAGGCCAAAAGAGTTTGAACTTGTTTTGACTGAAGGAATTCCTTTTATAGCAAAAATACCAATTTGGCCTTATCTCCGCAAAGGAAAGCTTTTTCTGTGTTTCTTTCTCAAACAAGGTCATTTAAAGAGGTTTATGCATGGAACCTACTCAGAATGGATATATATCAAGGTCAAAGGAGTATGAACTTGTTTTGACTGAAGGAATTCCTTTTATAGCAAAAATACCAATTTGGCCTTATCTCCGCAAAGGAAAGCTTTTTCTGTGTTTCTTTCTCAAACAAGGTCATTTAAAGAGGTTTATGCATGGAACCTACTCAGAATGGATATATATCATGGACAAAGGAGTATGAACTTGTTTTGACTGAAGGAATTTGTGTTTATAGGCAAAAATCCGAAATTCGTCTTAACTCCGCAAAGGAAGGCTATTCCTGTGTTTCTTTCTCATACAAGGTCATTTAAAGAGGTTTATGCATGCAACCTACTTAGAATGGCTATATATGAAGGCCAAAAGAGTTTGAACTAGTTTGGACTGAAGGAATTCCTCTTATAGTAAAAATACCAATTTGGCCTTAACTCCGCAAAGGAAGGCTATTCCTGTGTTTCTTTCTCATACAAGGTCATTTAAAGAGGTTTATGCATGGAACCTACTTAGAATGGCTATATATGAAGGCCAAAAGAGTTTGAACTAGTTTGGAGTGAAGGAATTCCTTTTATAGCAAAAATACCAATTTGGCCTTATCTCCGCAAAGGAAAGCTTTTTCTGTGTTTCTTTCTCAAACAAGGTAATTTAAAGAGGTTTATGCATGGAACCTACTCAGAATGGATATATATCAAGGACAAAGGAGTATGAACTTGTTTTGACTGAAGGAATTTGTGTTTATAGGCAAAAATCCGAAATTCGTTTTAACTCCGCAAAGGAAGGCTATTCCTGTGTTTCTTTCTCATACAAGGTCATTTAAAGAGGTTTATGCATGCAACCTACTTAGAATGGCTATATATGAAGGCCAAAAGAGTTTGAACTAGTTTGGACTGAAGGAATTCCTCTTATAGTAAAAATACCAATTTGGCCTTAACTCCGCAAAGGAAGGCTATTCCTGTGTTTCTTTCTCATACAAGGTCATTTAAAGAGGTTTATGCATGCAACCTAGTTAGAATGGCTATATATGAAGGCCAAAAGAGTTTGAACTTGTTTTGACTGAAGGAATTCCTTTTATAGCAAAAATACCAATTTGGCCTTATCTCCGCAAAGGAAAGCTTTTTCTGTGTTTCTTCCTCAAACAAGGTAATTTAAAGAGGTTTATGCATGGAACCTACTCAGAATGGATATATATCAAGGACAAAGGAGTATGAACTTGTTTTGACTGAAGGAATTTGTGTTTATAGGCAAAAATCCGAAATTCGTTTTAACTCCGCAAAGGAAGGCTATTCCTGTGTTTCTTTCTCATACAAGGTCATTTAAAGAGGTTTATGCATGCAACCTACTTAGAATGGCTATAAATGAAGGCCAAAAGAGTTTGAACTAGTTTGGACTGAAGGAATTCCTCTTATAGTAAAAATACCAAATTGGCCTTAACTCCGCAAAGGAAGGCTATTCCTGTGTTTCTTTCTCATACAAGGTCATTTAAAGAGGTTTATGCATGCAACCTAGTTAGAATGGCTATATATGAAGGCCAAAAGAGTTTGAACTTGTTTTGACTGAAGGAATTCCTTTTATAGCAAAAATACCAATTTGGCCTTATCTCCGCAAAGGAAAGCTTTTTCTGTGTTTCTTCCTCAAACAAGGTAATTTAAAGAGGTTTATGCATGGAACCTACTCAGAATGGATATATATCAAGGACAAAGGAGTATGAACTTGTTTTGACTGAAGGAATTTGTGTTTATAGGCAAAAATCCGAAATTCATCTTAATTCAGCAAAGGAAGGCTATTCCTGTGTTTCTTTCTCATACAAGGTCATTTAAAGAGGTTTATGCATGGAACCTACTTAGAATGGCTATATATGAAGGCCAAAAGAGTTTGAACTTGTTTTGACTGAAGGAATTCCTTTTATAGCAAAAATACCAATTTGGCCTTATCTCCTCAAATGGAAGATTTTTCTGGGTTTCTTTCTCAAATAAGGTAATTTAAAGAGGTTTATGCATGCAACCTACTCAGAATGGATATATATCAAGGACAAAGGAGTATGAACTTGTTTTGACTGAAGGAATTTGTGTTTATAGGCAAAAATCCGAAATTCGTCTCAACTCCGCAAAGGAAGGCTATTCCTGTGTTTCTTTTTCATACAAGGTCATTTAAAGATGTTTATGCATGGAACCTACTTAAAATGGCTATATATGAAGGCCAAAAGAGTTTGAACTAGTTTGGACTGAAGGAATTCCTTTTATAGCAAAAATACCAATTTGGCCTTATCTCCGCAAATGGAAGATTTTTCTGTGTTTCTTTCTCAAATAAGGTAATTTAAAGAGGTTTATGCATGGAACCTACTCAGAATGGATATATATCAAGGACAAAGGAGTATGAACTTGTTTTGACTGAAGGAATTTGTGTTTATAGGCAAAAATCCGAAATTCTTCTTAACTCCGCAAAGGAAGGCTATTCCTGTGTTTCTTTCTCATACAAGGTCATTTAAAGATGTTTATGCATGGAACCTACTTAAAATGGCTATATATGAAGGCCAAAAGAGTTTGAACTAGTTTGGACTGAAGGAATTCCTTTTATAGCAAAAATACCAATTTGGCCTTATCTCCTCAAATGGAAGATTTTTCTGTGTTTCTTTCTCAAATAAGGTAATTTAAAGAGGTTTATGTATGATACCTACTTAGAATGGCTATATATGAAGGCCAAAAGAGTTTGAACTTGTTTTGACTGAAGGAATTCCTTTTATGGCAAAAATACCAATTTGGCCTTATCTCCTCAAATGGAAGATTTTTCTGTGTTTCTTTCTGAAATAAGGTAATTTAAAGAGGTTTATGCATGGAACCTACTCAGAATGGATATATATGTAGGACAAAGGAGTATGAACTTGTTTTGACTGAAGGAATTTGTGTTTATAGGCAAAAATCCGAAATTCGTCTTAACTCCGCAAAGGAAGGCTATTCCTGTGTTTCTTTCTCATACAAGGTCATTTAAAGAGGTTTATGCATGCAACCTACTTAGAATGGCTATATATGAAGGCCAAAAGAGTTTGAACTAGTTTGGACTGAAGGAATTCCTCTTATAGTAAAAATAACAATTTGGCCTTAACTCCGCAAAGGAAGGCTATTCCTGTGTTTCTTTCTCATACAAGGTCATTTAAAGAGGTTTATGCATGCAACCTAGTTAGAATGGCTATATATGAAGGCCAAAAGAGTTTGAACTTGTTTTGACTGAAGGAATTCCTTTTATAGCAAAAATACCAATTTGGCCTTATCTCCGCAAAGGAAAGCTTTTTCTGTGTTTCTTCCTCAAACAAGGTAATTTAAAGAGGTTTATGCATGGAACCTACTCAGAATGGATATATATCAAGGACAAAGGAGTATGAACTTGTTTTGACTGAAGGAATTTGTGTTTATAGGCAAAAATCCGAAATTCGTTTTAACTCCGCAAAGGAAGGCTATTCCTGTGTTTCTTTCTCATACAAGGTCATTTAAAGAGGTTTATGCATGCAACCTACTTAGAATGGCTATATATGAAGGCCAAAAGAGTTTGAACTAGTTTGGACTGAAGGAATTCCTTTTATAGTAAAAATACCAAATTGGCCTTAACTCCGCAAAGGAAGGCTATTCCTGTGTTTCTTTCTCATACAAGGTCATTTAAAGAGGTTTATGCATGCAACCTAGTTAGAATGGCTATATATGAAGGCCAAAAGAGTTTGAACTTGTTTTGACTGAAGGAATTCCTTTTATAGCAAAAATACCAATTTGGCCTTATCTCCGCAAAGGTAAGCTTTTTCTGTGTTTCTTCCTCAAACAAGGTAATTTAAAGAGGTTTATACATGGAACCTACTCAGAATGGATATATATCAAGGACAAAGGAGTATGAACTTGTTTTGACTGAAGGAATTTGTGTTTATAGGCAAAAATCCGAAATTCATCTTAATTCAGCAAAGGAAGGCTATTCCTGTGTTTCTTTCTCATACAAGGTCATTTAAAGAGGTTTATGCATGGAACCTACTTAGAATGGCTATATATGAAGGCCAAAAGAGTTTGAACTTGTTTTGACTGAAGGAATTCCTTTTATAGCAAAAATACCAATTTGGCCTTATCTCCTCAAATGGAAGATTTTTCTGTGTTTCTTTCTCAAATAAGGTAATTTAAAGAGGTTTATGCATGGAACCTACTCAGAATGGATATATATCAAGGACAAAGGAGTATGAACTTGTTTTGACTGAAGGAATTTGTGTTTATAGGCAAAAATCCGAAATTCGTCTCAACTCCGCAAAGGAAGGCTATTCCTGTGTTTCTTTTTCATACAAGGTCATTTAAAGATGTTTATGCATGGAACCTACTTAAAATGGCTATATATGAAGGCCAAAAGAGTTTGAACTAGTTTGGACTGAAGGAATTCCTTTTATAGCAAAAATACCAATTTGGCCTTATCTCCTCAAATGGAAGATTTTTCTGTGTTTCTTTCTCAAATAAGGTAATTTAAAGAGGTTTATGTATGATACCTACTTAGAATGGCTATATATGAAGGTCAAAAGAGTTTGAACTTGTTTTGACTGAAGGAATTCCTTTTATGGCAAAAATACCAATTTGGCCTTATCTCCTCAAATGGAAGATTTTTCTGTGTTTCTTTCTCAAATAAGGTAATTTAAAGAGGTTTATGCATGGAACCTACTCAGAATGGATATATATGTAGGACAAAGGAGTATGAACTTGTTTTGACTGAAGGAATTTGTGTTTATAGGCAAAAATCCGAAATTCGTCTTAACTCCGCAAAGGAAGGCTATTCCTGTGTTTCTTTCTCATACAAGGTCATTTAAAGAAGTTTATGCATGCAACCTACTTAGAATGGCTATATATGAAGGCCAAAAGAGTTTGAACTTGTTTTGACTTAAGGAATTCCTTTTATAGCAAAAATACCAATTTGGCCTTATCTCCTCAAATGAAAGCTTTTTCTAATTTTCTTTCTCAAACAAGGTTATTTAAAGAGGTTTATGCATGGAACCTACTCAGAATGGATATATATCAAGGACAAAGGAGTATGAACTTGTTTTGACTGAAGGAATTTGTGTTTATAGGCAAAAATCCGAAATTCGTCTAACTCCGCAAAGGAAGGCTATTCCTGTGTTTCTTTCTCATACAAGGTCATTTAAAGAGGTTTATGCATGCAACCTAATTAGAATGGCTATATATGAAGGCCAAAAGAGTTTGAACTAGTTTGGACTGAAGGAATTCCTCTTATAGTAAAAATACCAATTTGGCCTTAACTCCGCAAAGGAAGGCTATTCCTGTGTTTCTTTCTCATACAAGGTCATTTAAAGAGGTTTATGCATGGAACCTACTTAGAATGGCTATATATGAAGGCCAAAAGAGTTTGAACTAGTTTGGACTGAAGGAATTCCTTTTATAGCAAAAATACCAATTTGGCCTTATCTCCGCAAAGGTAAGCTTTTTCTGTGTTTCTTCCTCAAACAAGGTAATTTAAAGAGTTTTATGCATGGAACCTACTCAGAATGGATATATATCAAGGACAAAGGAGTATGAACTTGTTTTGACTGAAGGAATTTGTGTTTATAGGCAAAAATCCGAAATGTGTCTTAACTCCGCAAAGGAAGGCTATTCCTGTGTTTCTTTCTCATACAAGGTCATTTAAAGAGGTTTATGCATGCAACCTACTTAAAATGGCTATATATGAAGGCCAAAAGAGTTTGAACTTGTTTTGACTGAAGGAATTCCTTTTATAGCAAAAATACCAATTTGGCCCTATCTCCTCAAATGGAAGATTTTTCTGTGTTTCTTTCTCAAATAAGGTAATTTAAAGAGGTTTATGCATGGAACCTACTCATAATGGATATATATCAAGGACAAAGGAGTATGAACTTGTTTTGACTGAAGGAATTTGTGTTTATAGGCAAAAATCCGAAATTAGTCTTAACTCCGCAAAGGAAGGCTATTCCTGTGTTTCTTTTTCATACAAGGTCATTTAAAGATGTTTATGCATGGAACCTACTTAAAATGGCTATATATGAAGGCCAAAAGAGTTTGAACTAGTTTGGACTGAAGGAATTCCTCTTATAGTAAAAATACCAATTTGGCCTTATCTCCGCAAAGGAAAGCTTTTTCTGTGTTTCTTTCTCAAACAAGGTCATTTAAAGAGGTTTATGCATGGAACCTACTCAGAATGGATATATATCAAGGACAAAGGAGTATGAACTTGTTTTGACTGAAGGAATTTGTGTTTATAGGCAAAAATCCGAAATTCGTCTTAACTCCTCAAAGGAAGGCTATTCCTGTGTTTCTTTCTCATACAAGGTCATTTAAAGAGGTTTATGCATGCAACCTACTTAGAATGGCTATATATGAAGGCCAAAAGAGTTTGAACTAGTTTGGACTGAAGGAATTCCTCTTATAGTAAAAATACCAATTTGGCCTTAACTCCGCAAAGGAAGGCTATTCCTGTGTTTCTTTCTCATACAAGGTCATTTAAAGAGGTTTATGCATGCAACCTACCTAGAATGGCTATATATGAAGGCCAAAAGAGTTTGAACTTGTTTTGACTGAAGGAATTCCTTTTATAGCAAAAATACCAATTTGGCCTTATCTCCGCAAAGGAAAGCTTTTTCTGTGTTTCTTTCTCAAACAAGGTCATTTAAAGAGGTTTATGCATGGAACCTACTCAGAATGGATATATATCAAGGTCAAAGGAGTATGAACTTGTTTTGACTGAAGGAATTCCTTTTATAGCAAAAATACCAATTTGGCCTTATCTCCGCAAAGGAAAGCTTTTTCTGTGTTTCTTTCTCAAACAAGGTCATTTAAAGAGGTTTATGCATGGAACCTACTCAGAATGGATATATATCATGGACAAAGGAGTATGAACTTGTTTTGACTGAAGGAATTTGTGTTTATAGGCAAAAATCCGAAATTCGTCTTAACTCCGCAAAGGAAGGCTATTCCTGTGTTTCTTTCTCATACAAGGTCATTTAAAGAGGTTTATGCATGCAACCTACTTAGAATGGCTATATATGAAGGCCAAAAGAGTTTGAACTAGTTTGGACTGAAGGAATTCCTCTTATAGTAAAAATACCAATTTGGCCTTAACTCCGCAAAGGAAGGCTATTCCTGTGTTTCTTTCTCATACAAGGTCATTTAAAGAGGTTTATGCATGGAACCTACTTAGAATGGCTATATATGAAGGCCAAAAGAGTTTGAACTAGTTTGGAGTGAAGGAATTCCTTTTATAGCAAAAATACCAATTTGGCCTTATCTCCGCAAAGGAAAGCTTTTTCTGTGTTTCTTTCTCAAACAAGGTAATTTAAAGAGGTTTATGCATGGAACCTACTCAGAATGGATATATATCAAGGACAAAGGAGTATGAACTTGTTTTGACTGAAGGAATTTGTGTTTATAGGCAAAAATCCGAAATTCGTTTTAACTCCGCAAAGGAAGGCTATTCCTGTGTTTCTTTCTCATACAAGGTCATTTAAAGAGGTTTATGCATGCAACCTACTTAGAATGGCTATATATGAAGGCCAAAAGAGTTTGAACTAGTTTGGACTGAAGGAATTCCTCTTATAGTAAAAATACCAATTTGGCCTTAACTCCGCAAAGGAAGGCTATTCCTGTGTTTCTTTCTCATACAAGGTCATTTAAAGAGGTTTATGCATGCAACCTAGTTAGAATGGCTATATATGAAGGCCAAAAGAGTTTGAACTTGTTTTGACTGAAGGAATTCCTTTTATAGCAAAAATACCAATTTGGCCTTATCTCCGCAAAGGAAAGCTTTTTCTGTGTTTCTTCCTCAAACAAGGTAATTTAAAGAGGTTTATGCATGGAACCTACTCAGAATGGATATATATCAAGGACAAAGGAGTATGAACTTGTTTTGACTGAAGGAATTTGTGTTTATAGGCAAAAATCCGAAATTCGTTTTAACTCCGCAAAGGAAGGCTATTCCTGTGTTTCTTTCTCATACAAGGTCATTTAAAGAGGTTTATGCATGCAACCTACTTAGAATGGCTATAAATGAAGGCCAAAAGAGTTTGAACTAGTTTGGACTGAAGGAATTCCTCTTATAGTAAAAATACCAAATTGGCCTTAACTCCGCAAAGGAAGGCTATTCCTGTGTTTCTTTCTCATACAAGGTCATTTAAAGAGGTTTATGCATGCAACCTAGTTAGAATGGCTATATATGAAGGCCAAAAGAGTTTGAACTTGTTTTGACTGAAGGAATTCCTTTTATAGCAAAAATACCAATTTGGCCTTATCTCCGCAAAGGAAAGCTTTTTCTGTGTTTCTTCCTCAAACAAGGTAATTTAAAGAGGTTTATGCATGGAACCTACTCAGAATGGATATATATCAAGGACAAAGGAGTATGAACTTGTTTTGACTGAAGGAATTTGTGTTTATAGGCAAAAATCCGAAATTCATCTTAATTCAGCAAAGGAAGGCTATTCCTGTGTTTCTTTCTCATACAAGGTCATTTAAAGAGGTTTATGCATGGAACCTACTTAGAATGGCTATATATGAAGGCCAAAAGAGTTTGAACTTGTTTTGACTGAAGGAATTCCTTTTATAGCAAAAATACCAATTTGGCCTTATCTCCTCAAATGGAAGATTTTTCTGGGTTTCTTTCTCAAATAAGGTAATTTAAAGAGGTTTATGCATGCAACCTACTCAGAATGGATATATATCAAGGACAAAGGAGTATGAACTTGTTTTGACTGAAGGAATTTGTGTTTATAGGCAAAAATCCGAAATTCGTCTCAACTCCGCAAAGGAAGGCTATTCCTGTGTTTCTTTTTCATACAAGGTCATTTAAAGATGTTTATGCATGGAACCTACTTAAAATGGCTATATATGAAGGCCAAAAGAGTTTGAACTAGTTTGGACTGAAGGAATTCCTTTTATAGCAAAAATACCAATTTGGCCTTATCTCCGCAAATGGAAGATTTTTCTGTGTTTCTTTCTCAAATAAGGTAATTTAAAGAGGTTTATGCATGGAACCTACTCAGAATGGATATATATCAAGGACAAAGGAGTATGAACTTGTTTTGACTGAAGGAATTTGTGTTTATAGGCAAAAATCCGAAATTCTTCTTAACTCCGCAAAGGAAGGCTATTCCTGTGTTTCTTTCTCATACAAGGTCATTTAAAGATGTTTATGCATGGAACCTACTTAAAATGGCTATATATGAAGGCCAAAAGAGTTTGAACTAGTTTGGACTGAAGGAATTCCTTTTATAGCAAAAATACCAATTTGGCCTTATCTCCTCAAATGGAAGATTTTTCTGTGTTTCTTTCTCAAATAAGGTAATTTAAAGAGGTTTATGTATGATACCTACTTAGAATGGCTATATATGAAGGCCAAAAGAGTTTGAACTTGTTTTGACTGAAGGAATTCCTTTTATGGCAAAAATACCAATTTGGCCTTATCTCCTCAAATGGAAGATTTTTCTGTGTTTCTTTCTGAAATAAGGTAATTTAAAGAGGTTTATGCATGGAACCTACTCAGAATGGATATATATGTAGGACAAAGGAGTATGAACTTGTTTTGACTGAAGGAATTTGTGTTTATAGGCAAAAATCCGAAATTCGTCTTAACTCCGCAAAGGAAGGCTATTCCTGTGTTTCTTTCTCATACAAGGTCATTTAAAGAGGTTTATGCATGCAACCTACTTAGAATGGCTATATATGAAGGCCAAAAGAGTTTGAACTAGTTTGGACTGAAGGAATTCCTCTTATAGTAAAAATAACAATTTGGCCTTAACTCCGCAAAGGAAGGCTATTCCTGTGTTTCTTTCTCATACAAGGTCATTTAAAGAGGTTTATGCATGCAACCTAGTTAGAATGGCTATATATGAAGGCCAAAAGAGTTTGAACTTGTTTTGACTGAAGGAATTCCTTTTATAGCAAAAATACCAATTTGGCCTTATCTCCGCAAAGGAAAGCTTTTTCTGTGTTTCTTCCTCAAACAAGGTAATTTAAAGAGGTTTATGCATGGAACCTACTCAGAATGGATATATATCAAGGACAAAGGAGTATGAACTTGTTTTGACTGAAGGAATTTGTGTTTATAGGCAAAAATCCGAAATTCGTTTTAACTCCGCAAAGGAAGGCTATTCCTGTGTTTCTTTCTCATACAAGGTCATTTAAAGAGGTTTATGCATGCAACCTACTTAGAATGGCTATATATGAAGGCCAAAAGAGTTTGAACTAGTTTGGACTGAAGGAATTCCTTTTATAGTAAAAATACCAAATTGGCCTTAACTCCGCAAAGGAAGGCTATTCCTGTGTTTCTTTCTCATACAAGGTCATTTAAAGAGGTTTATGCATGCAACCTAGTTAGAATGGCTATATATGAAGGCCAAAAGAGTTTGAACTTGTTTTGACTGAAGGAATTCCTTTTATAGCAAAAATACCAATTTGGCCTTATCTCCGCAAAGGTAAGCTTTTTCTGTGTTTCTTCCTCAAACAAGGTAATTTAAAGAGGTTTATACATGGAACCTACTCAGAATGGATATATATCAAGGACAAAGGAGTATGAACTTGTTTTGACTGAAGGAATTTGTGTTTATAGGCAAAAATCCGAAATTCATCTTAATTCAGCAAAGGAAGGCTATTCCTGTGTTTCTTTCTCATACAAGGTCATTTAAAGAGGTTTATGCATGGAACCTACTTAGAATGGCTATATATGAAGGCCAAAAGAGTTTGAACTTGTTTTGACTGAAGGAATTCCTTTTATAGCAAAAATACCAATTTGGCCTTATCTCCTCAAATGGAAGATTTTTCTGTGTTTCTTTCTCAAATAAGGTAATTTAAAGAGGTTTATGCATGGAACCTACTCAGAATGGATATATATCAAGGACAAAGGAGTATGAACTTGTTTTGACTGAAGGAATTTGTGTTTATAGGCAAAAATCCGAAATTCGTCTCAACTCCGCAAAGGAAGGCTATTCCTGTGTTTCTTTTTCATACAAGGTCATTTAAAGATGTTTATGCATGGAACCTACTTAAAATGGCTATATATGAAGGCCAAAAGAGTTTGAACTAGTTTGGACTGAAGGAATTCCTTTTATAGCAAAAATACCAATTTGGCCTTAACTCCGCAAATGGAAGATTTTTCTGTGTTTCTTTCTCAAATAAGGTAATTTAAAGAGGTTTATGCATGGAACCTACTCAGAATGGATATATATCAAGGACAAAGGAGTATGAACTTGTTTTGACTGAAGGAATTTGTGTTTATAGGCAAAAATCCGAAATTCTTCTTAACTCCGCAAAGGAAGGCTATTCCTGTGTTTCTTTCTCATACAAGGTCATTTAAAGATGTTTATGCATGGAACCTACTTAAAATGGCTATATATGAAGGCCAAAAGAGTTTGAACTAGTTTGGACTGAAGGAATTCCTTTTATAGCAAAAATACCAATTTGGCCTTATCTCCTCAAATGGAAGATTTTTCTGTGTTTCTTTCTCAAATAAGGTAATTTAAAGAGGTTTATGTATGATACCTACTTAGAATGGCTATATATGAAGGCCAAAAGAGTTTGAACTTGTTTTGACTGAAGGAATTCCTTTTATGGCAAAAATACCAATTTGGCCTTATCTCCTCAAATGGAAGATTTTTCTGTGTTTCTTTCTCAAATAAGGTAATTTAAAGAGGTTTATGCATGGAACCTACTCAGAATGGATATATATGTAGGACAAAGGAGTATGAACTTGTTTTGACTGAAGGAATTTGTGTTTATAGGCAAAAATCCGAAATTCGTCTTAACTCCGCAAAGGAAGGCTATTCCTGTGTTTCTTTCTCATACAAGGTCATTTAAAGAAGTTTATGCATGCAACCTACTTAGAATGGCTATATATGAAGGCCAAAAGAGTTTGAACTTGTTTTGACTTAAGGAATTCCTTTTATAGCAAAAATACCAATTTGGCCTTATCTCCTCAAATGAAAGCTTTTTCTAATTTTCTTTCTCAAACAAGGTTATTTAAAGAGGTTTATGCATGGAACCTACTCAGAATGGATATATATCAAGGACAAAGGAGTATGAACTTGTTTTGACTGAAGGAATTTGTGTTTATAGGCAAAAATCCGAAATTCGTCTAACTCCGCAAAGGAAGGCTATTCCTGTGTTTCTTTCTCATACAAGGTCATTTAAAGAGGTTTATGCATGCAACCTAATTAGAATGGCTATATATGAAGGCCAAAAGAGTTTGAACTAGTTTGGACTGAAGGAATTCCTCTTATAGTAAAAATACCAATTTGGCCTTAACTCCGCAAAGGAAGGCTATTCCTGTGTTTCTTTCTCATACAAGGTCATTTAAAGAGGTTTATGCATGGAACCTACTTAGAATGGCTATATATGAAGGCCAAAAGAGTTTGAACTAGTTTGGACTGAAGGAATTCCTTTTATAGCAAAAATACCAATTTGGCCTTATCTCCGCAAAGGAAAGCTTTTTCTGTGTTTCTTTATCAAACAAGGTAATTTAAAGAGGTTTATACATGGAACCTACTCAGAATGGATATATATCAAGGACAAAGGAGTATGAACTTGTTTTGACTGAAGGAATTTGTGTTTATAGGAGAAAATCCGAAATTCGTCTTAACTCCGCAAAGGAAGGCTATTCCTGTGTTTCTTTCTCATACAAGGTCATTTAAAGAGGTTTATGCATGCAACCTACTTAAAATGGCTATATATGAAGGCCAAAAGAGTTTGAACTTGTTTTGACTGAAGGAATTCCTTTTATAGCAAAAATACCAATTTGGCCTTATCTCCTCAAATGGAAGATTTTTCTGTGTTTCTTTCTCAAATAAGGTAATTTAAAAAGGTTTATGCATGGAACCTACTCAGAATGGATATATATCAAGGACAAAGGAGTATGAACTTGTTTTGACTGAAGGAATTCCTCTTATAGTAAAAATACCAATTTGGCCTTAACTCCGCAAAGGAAGGCTATTCCTGTGTTTCTTTCTCATACAAGGTCATTTAAAGAGGTTTATGCATGGAACCTACTTAGAATGGCTATATATGAAGGCCAAAAGAGTTTGAACTAGTTTGGACTGAAGGAATTCCTTTTATAGCAAAAATACCAATTTGGCCTTATCTCCGCAAAGGAAAGCTTTTTCTGTGTTTCTTTATCAAACAAGGTAATTTAAAGAGGTTTATACATGGAACCTACTCAGAATGGATATATATCAAGGACAAAGGAGTATGAACTTGTTTTGACTGAAGGAATTTGTGTTTATAGGAGAAAATCCGAAATTCGTCTTAACTCCGCAAAGGAAGGCTATTCCTGTGTTTCTTTCTCATACAAGGTCATTTAAAGAGGTTTATGCATGCAACCTACTTAAAATGGCTATATATGAAGGCCAAAAGAGTTTGAACTTGTTTTGACTGAAGGAATTCCTTTTATAGCAAAAATACCAATTTGGCCTTATCTCCTCAAATGGAAGATTTTTCTGTGTTTCTTTCTCAAATAAGGTAATTTAAAAAGGTTTATGCATGGAACCTACTCATAATGGATATATATCAAGGACAAAGGAGTATGAACTTGTTTTGACTGAAGGAATTTGTGTTTATAGGCAAAAACTCGAAATTAGTCTTAACTCCGCAAAGGAAGGCTATTCCTGTGTTTCTTTTTCATACAAGGTCATTTAAAGATGTTTATGCATGGAACCTACTTAAAATGGCTATATATGAAGGCAAAAAGAGTTTGAACTAGTTTGGACTGAAGGAATTCCTCTTATAGTAAAAATACCAATTTGGCCTTAACTCCGCAAAGGAAAGCTTTTTCTGTGTTTCTTTCTCAAACAAGGTCATTTAAAGAGGTTTATGCATGGAACCTACTCAGAATGGATATATATCAAGGACAAAGGAGTATGAACTTGTTTTGACTGAAGGAATTTGTGTTTATAGGCAAAAATCCGAAATTCGTCTTAACTCCGCAAAGGAAGGCTATTCCTGTGTTTCTTTCTCATACAAGGTCATTTAAAGAGGTTTATGCATGCAACCTACTTAGAATGGCTATATATGAAGGCCAAAAGAGTTTGAACTAGTTTGGACTGAAGGAATTCCTCTTATAGTAAAAATACCAATTTGGCCTTAACTCCGCAAAGGAAGGCTATTCCTGTGTTTCTTTCTCATACAAGGTCATTTAAAGAGGTTTATGCATGCAACCTACCTAGAATGGCTATATATGAAGGCCAAAAGAGTTTGAACTTGTTTTGACTGAAGGAATTCCTTTTATAGCAAAAATACCAATTTGGCCTTATCTCCGCAAAGGAAAGCTTTTTCTGTGTTTCTTTCTCAAACAAGGTCATTTAAAGAGGTTTATGCATGGAACCTACTCAGAATGGATATATATCAAGGTCAAAGGAGTATGAACTTGTTTTGACTGAAGGAATTCCTTTTATAGCAAAAATACCAATTTGGCCTTATCTCCGCAAAGGAAAGCTTTTTCTGTGTTTCTTTCTCAAACAAGGTCATTTAAAGAGGTTTATGCATGGAACCTACTCAGGATGGATATATATCATGGACAAAGGAGTATGAACTTGTTTTGACTGAAGGAATTTGTGTTTATAGGCAAAAATCCGAAATTCGTCTTAACTCCGCAAAGGAAGGCTATTCCTGTGTTTCTTTCTCACACAAGGTCATTTAAAGAGGTTTATGCATGGAACCTACTTAGAATGGCTATATATGAAGGCCAAAAGAGTTTGAACTAGTTTGGAGTGAAGGAATTCCTTTTATAGCAAAAATACCAATTTGGCCTTATCTCCTCAAATGAAAGCTTTTTCTGTGTTTCTTTCTCAAACAAGGTAATTTAAAGAGGTTTATGCATGGAACCTACTCAGAATGGATATATATCAAGGACAAAGGAGTATGAACTTGTTTTGACTGAAGGAATTTGTGTTTATAGGCAAAAATCCGAAATTCGTTTTAACTCCGCAAAGGAAGGCTATTCCTGTGTTTCTTTCTCATACAAGGTCATTTAAAGAGGTTTATGCATGCAACCTACTTAGAATGGCTATATATGAAGGCTAAAAGAGTTTGAACTAGTTTGGACTGAAGGAATTCCTCTTATAGTAAAAATACCAATTTGGCCTTAACTCCGCAAAGGAAGGCTATTCCTGTGTTTCTTTCTCATACAAGGTCATTTAAAGAGGTTTATGCATGCAACCTAGTTAGAATGGCTATATATGAAGTCCAAAAGAGTTTGAACTTGTTTTGACTGAAGGAATTCCTTTTATAGCAAAAATACCAATTTGGCCTTATCTCAGCAAAGGAAAGCTTTTTCTGTGTTTCTTTCTCAAACAAGGTCATTTAAAGAGGTTTATGCATGGAACCTACTTAGAATGGCTATATATGAAGGCCAAAAGAGTTTGAACTAGTTTGGACTGAAGGAATTCCTTTTATAGCAAAAATACCAATTTGGCCTTATCTCCGCAAAGGAAAGCTTTTTCTGTGTTTCTTCCTCAAACAAGGTAATTTAAAGAGGTTTATGCATGGAACCTACTCAGAATGGATATATATCAAGGACAAAGGAGTATGAACTTGTTTTGACTGAAGGAATTTGTGTTTATAGGCAAAAATCCGAAATTCGTTTTAACTCCGCAAAGGAAGGCTATTCCTGTGTTTCTTTCTCATACAAGGTCATTTAAAGAGGTTTATGCATGCAACCTACTTAGAATGGCTATATATGAAGGCCAAAAGAGTTTGAACTAGTTTGGACTGAAGGAATTCCTCTTATAGTAAAAATACCAAATTGGCCTTAACTCCGTAAAGGAAGGCTATTCCTGTGTTTCTTTCTCATACAAGGTCATTTAAAGAGGTTTATGCATGCAACCTAGTTAGAATGGCTATATATGAAGGCCAAAAGAGTTTGAACTTGTTTTGACTGAAGGAATTCCTTTTATAGCAAAAATACCAATTTGGCCTTATCTCCGCAAAGGAAAGCTTTTTCTGTGTTTCTTCCTCAAACAAGGTAATTTAAAGAGGTTTATGCATGGAACCTACTCAGAATGGATATATATCAAGGACAAAGGAGTATGAACTTGTTTTGACTGAAGGAATTTGTGTTTATAGGCAAAAATCCGAAATTCATCTTAATTCAGCAAAGGAAGGCTATTCCTGTGTTTCTTTCTCATACAAGGTCATTTAAAGAGGTTTATGCATGGAACCTACTTAGAATGGCTATATATGTAGGACAAAGGAGTATGAACTTGATTTGACTGAAGGAATTTGTGTTTATAGGCAAAAATCCGAAATTCGTCTTAACTCCGCAAAGGAAGGCTATTCCTGTGTTTCTTTCTCATACAAGGTCATTTAAAGAAGTTTATGCATGCAACCTACTTAGAATGGCTATATATGAAGGCCAAAAGAGTTTGAACTAGTTTGGATTGAAGGAATTCCTTTTATAGCAAAAATACCAATTTGGCCTTATCTCCGCAAATGAAAGCTTTTTCTGTGTTTCTTCCTCAAACAAGGTAATTTAAAGAGGTTTATGCATGGAACCTACTCAGAATGGATATATATCAAGGACAAAGGAGTATGAACTTGTTTTGACTGAAGGAATTTGTGTTTATAGGCAAAAATCCGAAATTCGTTTTAACTCCGCAAAGGAAGGCTATTCCTGTGTTTCTTTCTCATACAAGGTCATTTAAAGAGGTTTATGCATGCAACCTACTTAGAATGGCTATATATGAAGGCCAAAAGAGTTTGAACTAGTTTGGACTGAAGGAATTCCTCTTATAGTAAAAATACCAAATTGGCCTTAACTCCGTAAAGGAAGGCTATTCCTGTGTTTCTTTCTCATACAAGGTCATTTAAAGAGGTTTATGCATGCAACCTAGTTAGAATGGCTATATATGAAGGCCAAAAGAGTTTGAACTTGTTTTGACTGAAGGAATTCCTTTTATAGCAAAAATACCAATTTGGCCTTATCTCCGCAAAGGAAAGCTTTTTCTGTGTTTCTTCCTCAAACAAGGTAATTTAAAGAGGTTTATGCATGGAACCTACTCAGAATGGATATATATCAAGGACAAAGGAGTATGAACTTGTTTTGACTGAAGGAATTTGTGTTTATAGGCAAAAATCCGAAATTCATCTTAATTCAGCAAAGGAAGGCTATTCCTGTGTTTCTTTCTCATACAAGGTCATTTAAAGAGGTTTATGCATGGAACCTACTTAGAATGGCTATATATGTAGGACAAAGGAGTATGAACTTGTTTTGACTGAAGGAATTTGTGTTTATAGGCAAAAATCCGAAATTCGTCTTAACTCCGCAAAGGAAGGCTATTCCTGTGTTTCTTTCTCATACAAGGTCATTTAAAGAAGTTTATGCATGCAACCTACTTAGAATGGCTATATATGAAGGCCAAAAGAGTTTGAACTTGTTTGGACTGAAGGAATTCCTTTTATAGCAAAAATACCAATTTGGCCTTATTTACGCAAAGGAAAGCTTTTTCTGTGTTTCTTTCTCAAACAAAATAATTTAAAGAGGTTTATGCATGGAACCTACTCAGAATGGATATATATCAAGGACAAAGGAGTATGAACTTGTTTTGACAGAAGGAATTTGTGTTTATAGGCAAAAATCCGAAATTCGTCTTAACTCCGCAAAGGAAGGCTATTCCTGTGTTTCTTTCTCATACAAGGTCATTTAAAGAGGTTTATGCATGCAACCTAATTAGAATGGCTATATATGAAGGCCAAAAGAGTTTGAACTTGTTTTGACTGAAGGAATTCCTTTTATAGCAAAAATACCAATTTGGCCTTATCTCCGCAAAGGTAAGCTTTTTCTGTGTTTCTTCCTCAAACAAGGTAATTTAAAGAGGTTTATGCATGGAACCTACTCAGAATGGATATATATCAAGGACAAAGGAGTATGAACTTGTTTTGACTGAAGGAATTTGTGTTTATAGGCAAAAATCCGAAATGTGTCTTAACTCCGCAAAGGAAGGCTATTCCTGTGTTTCTTTCTCATACAAGGTCATTTAAAGAGGTTTATGCATGCAACCTACTTAGAATGGCTATATATGAAGGCCAAAAGAGTTTGAACTAGTTTGGACTGAAGGAATTCCTCTTATAGTAAAAATACCAATTTGGCCTTAACTCCGCAAAGGAAGGCTATTCCTGTGTTTCTTTCTCATACAAGGTCATTTAAAGAGGTTTATGCATAAAACCTAGTTAGAATGGCTATATATGAAGGCCAAAAGAGTTTGAACTTGTTTTGACTGAAGGAATTCCTTTTATAGCAAAAATACCAATTTGGCCTTATCTCCGCAAAGGAAAGCTTTTTCTGTGTTTCTTCCTCAAACAAGGTAATTTAAAGAGGTTTATGCATGGAACCTACTCAGAATGGATATATATCAAGGACAAAGGAGTATGAACTTGTTTTGACTGAAGGAATTTGTGTTTATAGGCAAAAATCCGAAATTCATCTTAATTCAGCAAAGGAAGGCTATTCCTGTGTTTCTTTCTCATACAAGGTCATTTAAAGAGGTTTATGCATGGAACCTACTTAGAATGGCTATATATGAAGGCCAAAAGAGTTTGAACTAGTTTGGATTGAAGGAATTCCTTTTATAGCAAAAATACCAATTTGGCCTTATCTCCGCAAAGGAAAGCTTTTTCTGTGTTTCTTTCTCAAACAAGGTCATTTAAAGAGGTTTATGCATGGAACCTACTCAGAATGGATATATATCAAGGACAAAGGAGTATGAACTTGTTTTGACTGAAGGAATTTGTGTTTATAGGCAAAAATCCGAAATTCGTCTTAACTCCGCAAAGGAAGGCTATTCCTGTGTTTCTTTCTCATACAAGGTCATTTAAAGAGGTTTATGCATGGAACCTACTTAGAATGGCTATATATGAAGGCCAAAAGAGTTTGAACTTGTTTTGACTTAAGGAATTCCTTTTATAGCAAAAATACCAATTTGGCCTTATCTCCTCAAATGAAAGCTTTTTCTAATTTTCTTTCTCAAACAAGGTTATTTAAAGAGGTTTATGCATGGAACCTACTCAGAATGGATATATATCAAGGACAAAGGAGTATGAACTTGTTTTGACTTAAGGAATTCCTTTTATAGCAAAAATACCAATTTGGCCTTAACTCCGCAAAGGAAGGCTATTCCTGTGTTTCTTTCTCATACAAGGTCATTTAAAGAAGTTTATGCATGCAACCTACTTAGAATGGCTATATATGAAGGCCAAAAGAGTTTGAACTTGTTTTGACTGAAGGAATTCCTTTTATAGCAAAAATACCAATTTGGCCTTATCTCCGCAAAGGTAAGCTTTTTCTGTGTTTCTTCCTCAAACAAGGTCATTTAAAGAGGTTTATGCATGGAACCTACTCAGAATGGATATATATCAAGGACAAAGGAGTATGAACTTGTTTTGACTGAAGGAATTTGTGTTTATAGGCAAAAATCCGAAATGTGTCTTAACTCCGCAAAGGAAGGCTATTCCTGTGTTTCTTTCTCATACAAGGTCATTTAAAGAGGTTTATGCATGCAACCTACTTAGAATGGCTATATATGAAGGCCAAAAGAGTTTGAACTAGTTTGGACTGAAGGAATTCCTCTTATAGTAAAAATACCAATTTGGCCTTAACTCCGCAAAGGAAGGCTATTCCTGTGTTTCTTTCTCATACAAGGTCATTTAAAGAGGTTTATGCATAAAACCTAGTTAGAATGGCTATATATGAAGGCCAAAAGAGTTTGAACTTGTTTTGACTGAAGGAATTCCTTTTATAGCAAAAATACCAATTTGGCCTTATCTCCGCAAAGGAAAGCTTTTTCTGTGTTTCTTCCTCAAACAAGGTAATTTAAAGAGGTTTATGCATGGAACCTACTCAGAATGGATATATATCAAGGACAAAGGAGTATGAACTTGTTTTGACTGAAGGAATTTGTGTTTATAGGCAAAAATCCGAAATTCATCTTAATTCAGCAAAGGAAGGCTATTCCTGTGTTTCTTTCTCATACAAGGTCATTTAAAGAGGTTTATGCATGGAACCTACTTAGAATGGCTATATATGAAGGCCAAAAGAGTTTGAACTTGTTTTGACTGAAGGAATTCCTTTTATGGCAAAAATACCAATTTGGCCTTATCTCCTCAAATGGAAGATTTTTCTGTGTTTCTTTCTCAAATAAGGTAATTTAAAGAGGTTTATGCATGGAACCTACTCAGAATGGATATATATGTAGGACAAAGGAGTATGAACTTGTTTTGACTGAAGGAATTTGTGTTTATAGGCAAAAATCCGAAATTCGTCTTAACTCCGCAAAGGAAGGCTATTCCTGTGTTTCTTTCTCATACAAGGTCATTTAAAGAAGTTTATGCATGCAACCTACTTAGAATGGCTATATATGAAGGCCAAAAGAGTTTGAACTTGTTTGGACTGAAGGAATTCCTTTTATAGCAAAAATACCAATTTGGCCTTATTTACGCAAAGGAAAGCTTTTTCTGTGTTTCTTTCTCAAACAAAATAATTTAAAGAGGTTTATGCATGGAACCTACTCAGAATGGATATATATCAAGGACAAAGGAGTATGAACTTGTTTTGACAGAAGGAATTTGTGTTTATAGGCAAAAATCCGAAATTCGTCTTAACTCCGCAAAGGAAGGCTATTCCTGTGTTTCTTTCTCATACAAGGTCATTTAAAGAGGTTTATGCATGCAACCTACTTAGAATGGCTATATATGAAGGCCAAAAGAGTTTGAACTTGTTTTGACTGAAGGAATTCCTTTTATAGCAAAAATACCTATTTGGCCTTATCTCAGCAAAGGAAAGCTTTTTCTGTGTTTCTTTCTCAAACAAGGTCATTTAAAGAGGTTTATGCATGGAACCTACTTAGAATGGCTATATATGAAGGCCAAAAGAGTTTGAACTAGTTTGGATTGAAGGAATTCCTTTTATAGCAAAAATACCAATTTGGCCTTATCTCCGCAAAGGAAAGCTTTTTCTGTGTTTCTTTCTCAAACAAGGTCATTTAAAGAGGTTTATGCATGGAACCTACTCAGAATGGATATATATCAAGGACAAAGGAGTATGAACTTGTTTTGACTGAAGGAATTTGTGTTTATAGGCAAAAATCCGAAATTCGTCTTAACTCCGCAAAGGAAGGCTATTCCTGTGTTTCTTTCTCATACAAGGTCATTTAAAGAGGTTTATGCATGGAACCTACTTAGAATGGCTATATATGAAGGCCAAAAGAGTTTGAACTTGTTTTGACTTAAGGAATTCCTTTTATAGCAAAAATACCAATTTGGCCTTATCTCCTCAAATGAAAGCTTTTTCTAATTTTCTTTCTCAAACAAGGTTATTTAAAGAGGTTTATGCATGGAACCTACTCAGAATGGATATATATCAAGGACAAAGGAGTATGAACTTGTTTTGACTTAAGGAATTCCTTTTATAGCAAAAATACCAATTTGGCCTTAACTCCGCAAAGGAAGGCTATTCCTGTGTTTCTTTCTCATACAAGGTCATTTAAAGAAGTTTATGCATGCAACCTACTTAGAATGGCTATATATGAAGGCCAAAAGAGTTTGAACTTGTTTTGACTGAAGGAATTCCTTTTATAGCAAAAATACCAATTTGGCCTTATCTCCGCAAAGGTAAGCTTTTTCTGTGTTTCTTCCTCAAACAAGGTAATTTAAAGAGGTTTATGCATGGAACCTACTCAGAATGGATATATATCAAGGACAAAGGAGTATGAACTTGTTTTGACTGAAGGAATTTGTGTTTATAGGCAAAAATCCGAAATGTGTCTTAACTCCGCAAAGGAAGGCTATTCCTGTGTTTCTTTCTCATACAAGGTCATTTAAAGAGGTTTATGCATGCAACCTACTTAGAATGGCTATATATGAAGGCCAAAAGAGTTTGAACTAGTTTGGACTGAAGGAATTCCTCTTATAGTAAAAATACCAATTTGGCCTTAACTCCGCAAAGGAAGGCTATTCCTGTGTTTCTTTCTCATACAAGGTCATTTAAAGAGGTTTATGCATAAAACCTAGTTAGAATGGCTATATATGAAGGCGAAAAGAGTTTGAACTTGTTTTGACTGAAGGAATTCCTTTTATAGCAAAAATACCAATTTGGCCTTATCTCCGCAAAGGAAAGCTTTTTCTGTGTTTCTTCCTCAAACAAGGTAATTTAAAGAGGTTTATGCATGGAACCTACTCAGAATGGATATATATCAAGGACAAAGGAGTATGAACTTGTTTTGACTGAAGGAATTTGTGTTTATAGGCAAAAATCCGAAATTCATCTTAATTCAGCAAAGGAAGGCTATTCCTGTGTTTCTTTCTCATACAAGGTCATTTAAAGAGGTTTATGCATGGAACCTACTTAGAATGGCTATATATGAAGGCCAAAAGAGTTTGAAATTGTTTTGACTGAAGGAATTCCTTTTATAGCAAAAATACCAATTTGGCCTTATCTCCTCAAATGGAAGATTTTTCTGTGTTTCTTTCTCAAATAAGGTCATTTAAAGAGGTTTATGCATGGAACCTACTCAGAATGGATATATATCAAGGACAAAGGAGTATGAACTTGTTTTGACTGAAGGAATTTGTGTTTATGGGCAAAAATCCGAAATTCGTCTTAACTCCGCAAAGGAAGGCTATTCCTGTGTTTCTTTCTCATACAAGGTCATTTAAAGAGGTTTATGCATGCAACCTACTTAGAATGGCTATATATGAAGGCCAAAAGAGTTTGAACTTGTTTTGACTGAAGGAATTCCTTTTATAGCAAAAATACCAATTTGGCCTTATCTCAGCAAAGGAAAGCTTTTTCTGTGTTTCTTTCTCAAACAAGGTCATTTAAAGAGGTTTATGCATGGAACCTACTTAGAATGGCTATATATGAAGGCCAAAAGAGTTTGAACTAGTTTGGATTGAAGGAATTCCTTTTATAGCAAAAATACCAATTTGGCCTTATCTCCGCAAAGGAAAGCTTTTTCTGTGTTTCTTTCTCAAACAAGGTCATTTAAAGAGGTTTATGCATGGAACCTACTCAGAATGGATATATATCAAGGACAAAGGAGTATGAACTTGTTTTGACTGAAGGAATTTGTGTTTATAGGCAAAAATCCGAAATTCGTCTTAACTCCGCAAAGGAAGGCTATTCCTGTGTTTCTTTCTCATACAAGGTCATTTAAAGAGGTTTATGCATGGAACCTACTTAGAATGGCTATATATGAAGGCCAAAAGAGTTTGAACTTGTTTTGACTTAAGGAATTCCTTTTATAGCAAAAATACCAATTTGGCCTTATCTCCTCAAATGAAAGCTTTTTCTAATTTTCTTTCTCAAACAAGGTTATTTAAAGAGGTTTATGCATGGAACCTACTCAGAATGGATATATATCAATGGACAAAGGAGTATGAACTTGTTTTGACTTAAGGAATTCCTTTTATAGCAAAAATACCAATTTGGCCTTAACTCCGCAAAGGAAGGCTATTCCTGTGTTTCTTTCTCATACGAGGTCATTTAAAGAAGTTTATGCATGCAACCTACTTAGAATGGCTATATATGAAGGCCAAAAGAGTTTGAACTTGTTTTGACTGAAGGAATTCCTTTTATAGCAAAAATACCAATTTGGCCTTATTTCCGCAAAGGTAAGCTTTTTCTGTGTTTCTTCCTCAAACAAGGTAATTTAAAGAGGTTTATGCATGGAACCTACTCAGAATGGATATATATCAAGGACAAAGGAGTATGAACTTGTTTTGACTGAAGGAATTTGTGTTTATAGGCAAAAATCCGAAATGTGTCTTAACTCCGCAAAGGAAGGCTATTCCTGTGTTTCTTTCTCATACAAGGTCATTTAAAGAGGTTTATGCATGCAACCTACTTAGAATGGCTATATATGAAGGCCAAAAGAGTTTGAACTAGTTTGGACTGAAGGAATTCCTCTTATAGTAAAAATACCAATTTGGCCTTAACTCCGCAAAGGAAGGCTATTCCTGTGTTTCTTTCTCATACAAGGTCATTTAAAGAGGTTTATGCATAAAACCTAGTTAGAATGGCTATATATGAAGGCCAAAAGAGTTTGAACTTGTTTTGACTGAAGGAATTCCTTTTATAGCAAAAATACCAATTTGGCCTTATCTCCGCAAAGGAAAGCTTTTTCTGTGTTTCTTCCTCAAACAAGGTAATTTAAAGAGGTTTATGCATGGAACCTACTCAGAATGGATATATATCAAGGACAAAGGAGTATGAACTTGTTTTGACTGAAGGAATTTGTGTTTATAGGCAAAAATACCAATTTGGCCTTATCTCCGCAAAGGAAAGCTTTTTCTGTGTTTCTTTCTCAAACAAGGTCATTTAAAGAGGTTTATGCATGGAACCTACTCAGAATGGATATATATCATGGACAAAGGAGTATGAACTTGTTTTGACTGAAGGAATTTGTGTTTATAGGCAAAAATCCGAAATTCGTCTTAACTCCGCAAAGGAAGGCTATTCCTGTGTTTCTTTCTCATACAAGGTCATTTAAAGAGGTTTATGCATGCAACCTACTTAGAATGGCTATATATGAAGGCCAAAAGAGTTTGAACTAGTTTGGACTGAAGGAATTCCTCTTATAGTAAAAATACCAATTTGGCCTTAACTCCACAAAGGAAGGCTATTCCTGTGTTTCTTTCTCATACAAGGTCATTTAAAGAGGTTTATGCATGGAACCTACTTAGAATGGCTATATATGAAGGCCAAAAGAGTTTGAACTAGTTTGGAGTGAAGGAATTCCTTTTATAGCAAAAATACCAATTTGGCCTTATCTCCGCAAAGGAAAGCTTTTTCTGTGTTTCTTTCTCAAACAAGGTAATTTAAAGAGGTTTATGCATGGAACCTACTCAGAATGGATATATATCAAGGACAAAGGAGTATGAACTTGTTTTGACTGAAGGAATTTGTGTTTATAGGCAAAAATCCAAAATTCGTTTTAACTCCGCAAAGGAAGGCTATTCCTGTGTTTCTTTCTCATACAAGGTCATTTAAAGAGGTTTATGCATGCAACCTACTTAGAATGGCTATATATGAAGGCCAAAAGAGTTTGAACTAGTTTGGACTGAAGGAATTCCTCTTATAGTAAAAATACCAATTTGGCCTTAACTCCGCAAAGGAAGGCTATTCCTGTGTTTCTTTCTCATACAAGGTCATTTAAAGAGGTTTATGCATGCAACCTAGTTAGAATGGCTATATATGAAGGCCAAAAGAGTTTGAACTTGTTTTGACTGAAGGAATTCCTTTTATAGCAAAAATACCAATTTGGCCTTATCTCCGCAAAGGAAAGCTTTTTCTGTGTTTCTTCCTCAAACAAGGTAATTTAAAGAGGTTTATGCATGGAACCTACTCAGAATGGATATATATCAAGGACAAAGGAGTATGAACTTGTTTTGACTGAAGGAATTTGTGTTTATAGGCAAAAATCCGAAATTCATCTTAATTCAGCAAAGGAAGGCTATTCCTGTGTTTCTTTCTCATACAAGGTCATTTAAAGAGGTTTATGCATGGAACCTACTTAGAATGGCTATATATGAAGGCCAAAAGAGTTTGAACTTGTTTTGACTGAAGGAATTCCTTTTATAGCAAAAATACCAATTTGGCCATATCTCCTCAAATGGAAGATTTTTCTGTGTTTCTTTCTCAAATAAGGTAATTTAAAGAGGTTTATGCATGCAACCTACTCAGAATGGATATATATCAAGGACAAAGGAGTATGAACTTGTTTTGACTGAAGGAATTTGTGTTTATAGGCAAAAATCCGAAATTCGTCTCAACTCCGCAAAGGAAGGCTATTCCTGTGTTTCTTTTTCATACAAGGTCATTTAAAGATGTTTATGCATGGAACCTACTTAAAATGGCTATATATGAAGGCCAAAAGAGTTTGAACTAGTTTGGACTGAAGGAATTCCTTTTATAGCAAAAATATCAATTTGGCCTTATCTCCGCAAATGGAAGATTTTTCTGTGTTTCTTTCTCAAATAAGGTAATTTAAAGAGGTTTATGTATGATACCTACTTAGAATGGCTATATATGAAGGCCAAAAGAGTTTGAACTTGTTTTGACTGAAGGAATTCCTTTTATGGCAAAAATACCAATTTGGCCTTATCTCCTCAAATGGAAGATTTTTCTGTGTTTCTTTCTCAAATAAGGTAATTTAAAGAGGTTTATGCATGGAACCTACTCAGAATGGATATATATGTAGGACAAAGGAGTATGAACTTGTTTTGACTGAAGGAATTTGTGTTTATAGGCAAAAATCCGAAATTCGTCTTAACTCCGCAAAGGAAGGCTATTCCTGTGTTTCTTTCTCATACAAGGTCATTTAAAGAGGTTTATGCATGCAACCTACTTAGAATGGCTATATATGAAGGCCAAAAGAGTTTGAACTAGTTTGGACTGAAGGAATTCCTCTTATAGTAAAAATACCAATTTGGCCTTAACTCCGCAAAGGAAGGCTATTCCTGTGTTTCTTTCTCATACAAGGTCATTTAAAGAGGTTTATGCATGCAACCTACTTAGAATGGCTATATATGAAGGCCAAAAGAGTTTGAACTAGTTTGGACTGAAGGAATTCCTCTTATAGTAAAAATACCAATTTGGCCTTAACTCCGCAAAGGAAGGCTATTCCTGTGTTTCTTTCTCATACAAGGTCATTTAAAGAGGTTTATGCATGCAACCTAGTTAGAATGGCTATATATGAAGGCCAAAAGAGTTTGAACTTGTTTTGACTGAAGGAATTCCTTTTATAGCAAAAATACCAATTTGGCCTTAACTCCGCAAAGGAAGGCTATTCCTGTGTTTCTTTCTCATACAAGGTCATTCAAAGAGGTTTATGTATTATACCTACTTAGAATGGCTATATATGAAGGCCAAAAGAGTTTGAACTTGTTTTGACTGAAGGAATTCCTTTTATGGCAAAAATACCAATTTGGCCTTATCTCCTCAAATGGAAGATTTTTCTGTGTTTCTTTCTCAAATAAGGTAATTTAAAGAGGTTTATGCATGGAACCTACTCAGAATGGATATATATGAAGGACAAAGGAGTATGAACTTGTTTTGACTGAAGGAATTTGTGTTTATAGGCAAAAATCCGAAATTCGTCTTAACTCCGCAAAGGAAGGCTATTCCTGTGTTTCTTTTTCATACAAGGTCATTTAAAGATGTTTATGCATGGAACCTACTTAAAATGGCTATATATGAAGGCCAAAAGAGTTTGAACTAGTTTGGACTGAAGGAATTCCTTTTATAGCAAAAATACCAATTTGGCCTTATCTCCTCAAATGGAAGATTTTTCTGTGTTTCTTTCTCAAATAAGGTAATTTAAAGAGGTTTATGTATGATACCTACTTAGAATGGCTATATATGAAGGCCAAAAGAGTTTGAACTTGTTTGGACTGAAGGAATTCCTTTTATAGCAAAAATACCAATTTGGCCTTATCTCAGCAAAGGAAAGCTTTTTCTGTGTTTCTTTCTCAAACAAGGTCATTTAAAGAGGTTTATGCATGGAACCTACTTAGAATGGCTATATATGAAGGCCAAAAGAGTTTGAACTAGTTTGGATTGAAGGAATTCCTTTTATAGCAAAAATACCAATTTGGCCTTATCTCCGCAAAGGAAAGCTTTTTCTGTGTTTCTTTCTCAAACAAGGTCATTTAAAGAGGTTTATGCATGGAACCTACTCAGAATGGATATATATCAAGGACAAAGGAGTATGAACTTGTTTTGACTGAAGGAATTTGTGTTTATAGGCAAAAATCCGAAATTCGTCTTAACTCCGCAAAGGAAGGCTATTCCTGTGTTTCTTTCTCATACAAGGTCATTTAAAGAGGTTTATGCATGGAACCTACTTAGAATGGCTATATATGAAGGCCAAAAGAGTTTGAACTTGTTTTGACTGAAGGAATTCCTTTTATAGCAAAAATACCAATTTGGCCCTATCTCCTCAAATGGAAGATTTTTCTGTGTTTCTTTCTCAAATAAGGTAATTTAAAGAGGTTTATGCATGGAACCTACTCATAATGGATATATATCAAGGACAAAGGAGTATGAACTTGTTTTGACTGAAGGAATTTGTGTTTATAGGCAAAAATCCGAAATTAATCTTAACTCCGCAAAGGAAGGCTATTCCTGTGTTTCTTTTTCATACAAGGTCATTTAAAGATGTTTATGCATGGAACCTACTTAAAATGGCTATATATGAAGGCCAAAAGAGTTTGAACTAGTTTGGACTGAAGGAATTCCTCTTATAGTAAAAATACCAATTTGGCCTTAACTCCGCAAAGGAAGGCTATTCCTGTGTTTCTTTCTCATACAAGGTCATTTAAAGAGGTTTATGCATGCAACCTACCTAGAATGGCTATATATGAAGGCAAAAAGAGTTTGAACTTGTTTTGACTGAAGGAATTCCTTTTATAGCAAAAATACCAATTTGGCCTTATCTCCGCAAAGGAAAGCTTTTTCTGTGTTTCTTTCTCAAACAAGGTCATTTAAAGAGGTTTATGCATGGAACCTACTCAGAATGGATATATATCAAGGTCAAAGGAGTATGAACTTGTTTTGACTGAAGGAATTCCTTTTATAGCAAAAATACCAATTTGGCCTTATCTCCGCAAAGGAAAGCTTTTTCTGTGTTTCTTTCTCAAACAAGGTCATTTAAAGAGGTTTATGCATGGAACCTACTCAGAATGGATATATATCATGGACAAAGGAGTATGAACTTGTTTTGACTGAAGGAATTTGTGTTTATAGGCAAAAATCCGAAATTCGTCTTAACTCCGCAAAGGAAGGCTATTCCTGTGTTTCTTTCTCATACAAGGTCATTTAAAGAGGTTTATGCATGCAACCTACTTAGAATGGCTATATATGAAGGCCAAAAGAGTTTGAACTAGTTTGGACTGAAGGAATTCCTCTTATAGTAAAAATACCAATTTGGCCTTAACTCCGCAAAGGAAGGCTATTCCTGTGTTTCTTTCTCACACAAGGTCATTTAAAGAGGTTTATGCATGGAACCTACTTAGAATGGCTATATATGAAGGCCAAAAGAGTTTGAACTAGTTTGGAGTGAAGGAATTCCTTTTATAGCAAAAATACCAATTTGGCCTTATCTCCGCAAAGGAAAGCTTTTTCTGTGTTTCTTTCTCAAACAAGGTAATTTAAAGAGGTTTATGCATGGAACCTACTCAGAATGGATATATATCAAGGACAAAGGAGTATGAACTTGTTTTGACTGAAGGAATTTGTGTTTATAGGCAAAAATCCGAAATTCGTTTTAACTCCGCAAAGGAAGGCTATTCCTGTGTTTCTTTCTCATACAAGGTCATTTAAAGAGGTTTATGCATGCAACCTACTTAGAATGGCTATATATGAAGGCCAAAAGTGTTTGAACTAGTTTGGACTGAAGGAATTCCTCTTATAGTAAAAATACCAATTTGGCCTTAACTCCGCAAAGGAAGGCTATTCCTGTGTTTCTTTCTCATACAAGGTCATTTAAAGAGGTTTATGCATGCAACCTACTTAGAATGGCTATATATGAAGGCCAAAAGAGTTTGAACTAGTTTGGACTGAAGGAATTCCTCTTATAGTAAAAATACCAATTTGGCCTTAACTCCGCAAAGGAAGGCTATTCCTGTGTTTCTTTCTCATACAAGGTCATTTAAAGAGGTTTATGCATGCAACCTACCTAGAATGGCTATATATGAAGGCCAAAAGAGTTTGAACTTGTTTTGACTGAAGGAATTCCTTTTATAGCAAAAATACCAATTTGGCCTTATCTCCGCAAAGGAAAGCTTTTTCTGTGTTTCTTTCTCAAACAAGGTCATTTAAAGAGGTTTATGCATGGAACCTACTCAGAATGGATATATATCAAGGTCAAAGGAGTATGAACTTGTTTTGACTGAAGGAATTCCTTTTATAGCAAAAATACCAATTTGGCCTTATCTCCTCAAAGGAATGCTTTTTCTGTGTTTCTTTCTCAAACAAGGTCATTTAAAGAGGTTTATGCATGGAACCTACTCAGAATGGATATATATCATGGACAAAGGAGTATGAACTTGTTTTGACTGAAGGAATTTGTGTTTATAGGCAAAAATCCGAAATTCGTCTTAACTCCGCAAAGGAAGGCTATTCCTGTGTTTCTTTCTCATACAAGGTCATTTAAAGAGGTTTATGCATGCAACCTACTTAGAATGGCTATATATGAAGGCCAAAAGAGTTTGAACTAGTTTGGACTGAAGGAATTCCTCTTATAGTAAAAATACCAATTTGGCCTTAACTCCGCAAAGGAAGGCTATTCCTGTGTTTCTTTCTCATACAAGGTCATTTAAAGAGGTTTATGCATGGAACCTACTTAGAATGGCTATATATGAAGGCCAAAAGAGTTTGAACTAGTTTGGAGTGAAGGAATTCCTTTTATAGCAAAAATACCAATTTGGCCTTGTCTCCGCAAAGGAAAGCTTTTTCTGTGTTTCTTTCTCAAACAAGGTAATTTAAAGAGGTTTATGCATGGAACCTACTCAGAATGGATATATATCAAGGACAAAGGAGTATGAACTTGTTTTGACTGAAGGAATTTGTGTTTATAGGCAAAAATCCAAAATTCGTTTTAACTCCGCAAAGGAAGGCTATTCCTGTGTTTCTTTCTCATACAAGGTCATTTAAAGAGGTTTATGCATGCAACCTACTTAGAATGGCTATATATGAAGGCCAAAAGAGTTTGAACTAGTTTGGACTGAAGGAATTCCTCTTATAGTAAAAATACCAATTTGGCCTTAACTCCGCAAAGGAAGGCTATTCCTGTGTTTCTTTCTCATACAAGGTCATTTAAAGAGGTTTATGCATGCAACCTAGTTAGAATGGCTATATATGAAGGCCAAAAGAGTTTGAACTTGTTTTGACTGAAGGAATTCCTTTTATAGCAAAAATACCAATTTGGCCTTATCTCCGCAAAGGAAAGCTTTTTCTGTGTTTCTTTCTCAAACAAGGTAATTTAAAGAGGTTTATGCATGGAACCTACTCAAAATGGATATATATCAAGGACAAAAGAGTATGAACTTGTTTTGACTGAAGGAATTTGTGTTTATAGGCAAAAATCCGAAATTCGTTTTAACTCCGCAAAGGAAGGCTATTCCTGTGTTTCTTTCTCATACAAGGTCATTTAAAGAGGTTTATGCATGCAACCTACTTAGAATGGCTATATATGAAGGCCAAAAGAGTTTGAACTAGTTTGGACTGAAGGAATTCCTCTTATAGTAAAAATACCAATTTGGCCTTAACTCCGCAAAGGAAGGCTATTCCTGTGTTTCTTTCTCATACAAGGTCATTTAAAGAGGTTTATGCATGCAACCTAGTTAGAATGGCTATATATGAAGGCCAAAAGAGTTTGAACTTGTTTTGACTGAAGGAATTCCTTTTATAGCAAAAATACCAATTTGGCCTTATCTCCGCAAAGGAAAGCTTTTTCTGTGTTTCTTCCTCAAACAAGGTAATTTAAAGAGGTTTATGCATGGAACCTACTCAGAATGGATATATATCAAGGACAAAGGAGTATGAACTTGTTTTGACTGAAGGAATTTGTGTTTATAGGCAAAAATCCGAAATTCGTTTTAACTCCGCAAAGGAAGGCTATTCCTGTGTTTCTTTCTCATACAAGGTCATTTAAAGAGGTTTATGCATGCAACCTACTTAGAATGGCTATAAATGAAGGCCAAAAGAGTTTGAACTAGTTTGGACTGAAGGAATTCCTCTTATAGTAAAAATACCAAATTGGCCTTAACTCCGCAAAGGAAGGCTATTCCTGTGTTTCTTTCTCATACAAGGTCATTTAAAGAGGTTTATGCATGCAACCTAGTTAGAATGGCTATATATGAAGGCCAAAAGAGTTTGAACTTGTTTTGACTGAAGGAATTCCTTTTATAGCAAAAATACCAATTTGGCCTTATCTCCGCAAAGGAAAGCTTTTTCTGTGTTTCTTTCTCAAACAAGGTCATTTAAAGAGGTTTATGCATGGAACCTACTCAGAATGGATATATATCAAGGTCAAAGGAGTATGAACTTGTTTTGACTGAAGGAATTCCTTTTATAGCAAAAATACCAATTTGGCCTTATCTCCGCAAAGGAAAGCTTTTTCTGTGTTTCTTTCTCAAACAAGGTCATTTAAAGAGGTTTATGCATGGAACCTACTCAGAATGGATATATATCATGGACAAAGGAGTATGAACTTGTTTTGACTGAAGGAATTTGTGTTTATAGGCAAAAATCCGAAATTCGTCTTAACTCCGCAAAGGAAGGCTATTCCTGTGTTTCTTTCTCATACAAGGTCATTTAAAGAGGTTTATGCATGCAACCTACTTAGAATGGCTATATATGAAGGCCAAAAGAGTTTGAACTAGTTTGGACTGAAGGAATTCCTCTTATAGTAAAAATACCAATTTGGCCTTAACTCCGCAAAGGAAGGCTATTCCTGTGTTTCTTTCTCATACAAGGTCATTTAAAGAGGTTTATGCATGGAACCTACTTAGAATGGCTATATATGAAGGCCAAAAGAGTTTGAACTAGTTTGGAGTGAAGGAATTCCTTTTATAGCAAAAATACCAATTTGGCCTTATCTCCGCAAAGGAAAGCTTTTTCTGTGTTTCTTTCTCAAACAAGGTAATTTAAAGAGGTTTATGCATGGAACCTACTCAGAATGGATATATATCAAGGACAAAGGAGTATGAACTTGTTTTGACTGAAGGAATTTGTGTTTATAGGCAAAAATCCGAAATTCGTTTTAACTCCGCAAAGGAAGGCTATTCCTGTGTTTCTTTCTCATACAAGGTCATTTAAAGAGGTTTATGCATGCAACCTACTTAGAATGGCTATAAATGAAGGCCAAAAGAGTTTGAACTAGTTTGGACTGAAGGAATTCCTCTTATGGTAAAAATACCAAATTGGCCTTAACTCCGCAAAGGAAGGCTATTCCTGTGTTTCTTTCTCATACAAGGTCATTTAAAGAGGTTTATGCATGCAACCTAGTTAGAATGGCTATATATGAAGGCCAAAAGAGTTTGAACTTGTTTTGACTGAAGGAATTCCTTTTATAGCAAAAATACCAATTTGGCCTTATCTCCGCAAAGGAAAGCTTTTTCTGTGTTTCTTCCTCAAACAAGGTAATTTAAAGAGGTTTATGCATGGAACCTACTCAGAATGGATATATATCAAGGACAAAGGAGTATGAACTTGTTTTGACTGAAGGAATTTGTGTTTATAGGCAAAAATCCGAAATTCATCTTAATTCAGCAAAGGAAGGCTATTCCTGTGTTTCTTTCTCATACAAGGTCATTTAAAGAGGTTTATGCATGGAACCTACTTAGAATGGCTATATATGAAGGCCAAAAGAGTTTGAACTTGTTTTGACTGAAGGAATTCCTTTTATAGCAAAAATACCAATTTGGCCTTATCTCCTCAAATGGAAGATTTTTCTGTGTTTCTTTCTCAAATAAGGTAATTTAAAGAGGTTTATGCATGCAACCTACTCAGAATGGATATATATCAAGGACAAAGGAGTATGAACTTGTTTTGACTGAAGGAATTTGTGTTTATAGGCAAAAATCCGAAATTCGTCTCAACTCCGCAAAGGAAGGCTATTCCTGTGTTTCTTTTTCATACAAGGTCATTTAAAGATGTTTATGCATGGAACCTACTTAAAATGGCTATATATGAAGGCCAAAAGAGTTTGAACTAGTTTGGACTGAAGGAATTCCTTTTATAGCAAAAATACCAATTTGGCCTTATCTCCGCAAATGGAAGATTTTTCTGTGTTTCTTTCTCAAATAAGGTAATTTAAAGAGGTTTATGCATGGAACCTACTCAGAATGGATATATATCAAGGACAAAGGAGTATGAACTTGTTTTGACTGAAGGAATTTGTGTTTATAGGCAAAAATCCGAAATTCTTCTTAACTCCGCAAAGGAAGGCTATTCCTGTGTTTCTTTCTCATACAAGGTCATTTAAAGATGTTTATGCATGGAACCTACTTAAAATGGCTATATATGAAGGCCAAAAGAGTTTGAACTAGTTTGGACTGAAGGAATTCCTTTTATAGCAAAAATACCAATTTGGCCTTATCTCCTCAAATGGAAGATTTTTCTGTGTTTCTTTCTCAAATAAGGTAATTTAAAGAGGTTTATGTATGATACCTACTTAGAATGGCTATATATGAAGGCCAAAAGAGTTTGAACTTGTTTTGACTGAAGGAATTCCTTTTATGGCAAAAATACCAATTTGGCCTTATCTCCTCAAATGGAAGATATTTCTGTGTTTCTTTCTCAAATAAGGTAATTTAAAGAGGTTTATGCATGGAACCTACTCAGAATGGATATATATGTAGGACAAAGGAGTATGAACTTGTTTTGACTGAAGGAATTTGTGTTTATAGGCAAAAATCCGAAATTCGTCTTAACTCCGCAAAGGAAGGCTATTCCCGTGTTTCTTTCTCATACAAGGTCATTTAAAGAGGTTTATGCATGCAACCTACTTAGAATGGCTATATATGAAGGCCAAAAGAGTTTGAACTAGTTTGGACTGAAGGAATTCCTCTTATAGTAAAAATACCAATTTGGCCTTAACTCCGCAAAGGAAGGCTATTCCTGTGTTTCTTTCTCATACAAGGTCATTTAAAGAGGTTTATGCATGGAACCTACTTAGAATGGCTATATATGAAGGCCAAAAGAGTTTGAACTAGTTTGGAGTGAAGGAATTCCTTTTATAGCAAAAATACCAATTTGGCCTTATCTCCGCAAAGGAAAGCTTTTTCTGTGTTTCTTTCTCAAACAAGGTAATTTAAAGAGGTTTATGCATGGAACCTACTCAGAATGGATATATATCAAGGACAAAGGAGTATGAACTTGTTTTGACTGAAGGAATTTGTGTTTATAGGCAAAAATCCGAAATTCGTTTTAACTCCGCAAAGGTAGGCTATTCCTGTGTTTCTTTCTCATACAAGGTCATTTAAAGAGGTTTATGCATGCAACCTACTTAGAATGGCTATATATGAAGGCCAAAAGAGTTTGAACTAGTTTGGACTGAAGGAATTCCTCTTATAGTAAAAATACCAATTTGGCCTTAACTCCGCAAAGGAAGGCTATTCCTGTGTTTCTTTCTCATACAAGGTCATTTAAAGAGGTTTATGCATGCAACCTAGTTAGAATGGCTATATATGAAGGCCAAAAGAGTTTGAACTTGTTTTGACTGAAGGAATTCCTTTTATAGCAAAAATACCAATTTGGCCTTATCTCCGCAAAGGAAAGCTTTTTCTGTGTTTCTTCCTCAAACAAGGTAATTTAAAGAGGTTTATGCATGGAACCTACTCAGAATGGATATATATCAAGGACAAAGGAGTATGAACTTGTTTTGACTGAAGGAATTTGTGTTTATAGGCAAAAATCCGAAATTCGTTTTAACTCCGCAAAGGAAGGCTATTCCTGTGTTTCTTTCTCATACAAGGTCATTTAAAGAGGTTTATGCATGCAACCTACTTAGAATGGCTATATATGAAGGCCAAAAGAGTTTGAACTAGTTTGGACTGAAGGAATTCCTCTTATAGTAAAAATACCAAATTGGCCTTAACTCCACAAAGGAAGGCTATTCCTGTGTTTCTTTCTCATACAAGGTCATTTAAAGAGGTTTATGCATGCAACCTAGTTAGAATGGCTATATATGAAGGCCAAAAGAGTTTGAACTTGTTTTGACTGAAGGAATTCCTTTTATAGCAAAAATACCAATTTGGCCTTATCTCCGCAAAGGTAAGCTTTTTCTGTGTTTCTTCCTCAAACAAGGTAATTTAAAGAGGTTTATACATGGAACCTACTCAGAATGGATATATATCAAGGACAAAGGAGTATGAACTTGTTTTGACTGAAGGAATTTGTGTTTATAGGCAAAAATCCGAAATTCATCTTAATTCAGCAAAGGAAGGCTATTCCTGTGTTTCTTTCTCATACAAGGTCATTTAAAGAGGTTTATGCATGGAACCTACTTAGAATGGCTATATATGAAGGCCAAAAGAGTTTGAACTTGTTTTGACTGAAGGAATTCCTTTTATAGCAAAAATACCAATTTGGCCTTATCTCCTCAAATGGAAGATTTTTCTGTGTTTCTTTCTCAAATAAGGTAATTTAAAGAGGTTTATGCATGCAACCTACTCAGAATGGATATATATCAAGGACAAAGGAGTATGAACTTGTTTTGACTGAAGGAATTTTTGTTTATAGGCAAAAATCCGAAATTCGTCTCAACTCCGCAAAGGAAGGCTATTCCTGTGTTTCTTTTTCATACAAGGTCATTTAAAGAGGTTTATGCATGCAACCTACTTAGAATGGCTATAAATGAAGGCCAAAAGAGTTTGAACTAGTTTGGACTGAAGGAATTCCTCTTATAGTAAAAATACCAAATTGGCCTTAACTCCGCAAAGGAAGGCTATTCCTGTGTTTCTTTCTCATACAAGGTCATTTAAAGAGGTTTATGCATGCAACCTAGTTAGAATGGCTATATATGAAGGCCAAAAGAGTTTGAACTTGTTTTGACTGAAGGAATTCCTTTTATAGCAAAAATACCAATTTGGCCTTATCTCCGCAAAGGAAAGCTTTTTCTGTGTTTCTTTCTCAAACAAGGTCATTTAAAGAGGTTTATGCATGGAACCTACTCAGAATGGATATATATCAAGGTCAAAGGAGTATGAACTTGTTTTGACTGAAGGAATTCCTTTTATAGCAAAAATACCAATTTGGCCTTATCTCCGCAAAGGAAAGCTTTTTCTGTGTTTCTTTCTCAAACAAGGTCATTTAAAGAGGTTTATGCATGGAACCTACTCAGAATGGATATATATCATGGACAAAGGAGTATGAACTTGTTTTGACTGAAGGAATTTGTGTTTATAGGCAAAAATCCGAAATTCGTCTTAACTCCGCAAAGGAAGGCTATTCCTGTGTTTCTTTCTCATACAAGGTCATTTAAAGAGGTTTATGCATGCAACCTACTTAGAATGGCTATATATGAAGGCCAAAAGAGTTTGAACTAGTTTGGACTGAAGGAATTCCTCTTATAGTAAAAATACCAATTTGGCCTTAACTCCGCAAAGGAAGGCTATTCCTGTGTTTCTTTCTCATACAAGGTCATTTAAAGAGGTTTATGCATGGAACCTACTTAGAATGGCTACATATGAAGGCCAAAAGAGTTTGAACTAGTTTGGAGTGAAGGAATTCCTTTTATAGCAAAAATACCAATTTGGCCTTATCTCCGCAAAGGAAAGCTTTTTCTGTGTTTCTTTCTCAAACAAGGTAATTTAAAGAGGTTTATGCATGGAACCTACTCAGAATGGATATATATCAAGGACAAAGGAGTATGAACTTGTTTTGACTGAAGGAATTTGTGTTTATAGGCAAAAATCCGAAATTCGTTTTAACTCCGCAAAGGAAGGCTATTCCTGTGTTTCTTTCTCATACAAGGTCATTTAAAGAGGTTTATGCATGCAACCTACTTAGAATGGCTATAAATGAAGGCCAAAAGAGTTTGAACTAGTTTGGACTGAAGGAATTCCTCTTATAGTAAAAATACCAAATTGGCCTTAACTCCGCAAAGGAAGGCTATTCCTGTGTTTCTTTCTCATACAAGGTCATTTAAAGAGGTTTATGCATGCAACCTAGTTAGAATGGCTATATATGAAGGCCAAAAGAGTTTGAACTTGTTTTGACTGAAGGAATTCCTTTTATAGCAAAAATACCAATTTGGCCTTATCTCCGCAAAGGAAAGCTTTTTCTGTGTTTCTTCCTCAAACAAGGTAATTTAAAGAGGTTTATGCATGGAACCTACTCAGAATGGATATATATCAAGGACAAAGGAGTATGAACTTGTTTTGACTGAAGGAATTTGTGTTTATAGGCAAAAATCCGAAATTCATCTTAATTCAGCAAAGGAAGGCTATTCCTGTGTTTCTTTCTCATACAAGGTCATTTAAAGAGGTTTATGCATGGAACCTACTTAGAATGGCTATATATGAAGGCCAAAAGAGTTTGAACTTGTTTTGACTGAAGGAATTCCTTTTATAGCAAAAATACCAATTTGGCCTTATCTCCTCAAATGGAAGATTTTTCTGTGTTTCTTTCTCAAATAAGGTAATTTAAAGAGGTTTATGCATGCAACCTACTCAGAATGGATATATATCAAGGACAAAGGAGTATGAACTTGTTTTGACTGAAGGAATTTGTGTTTATAGGCAAAAATCCGAAATTCGTCTCAACTCCGCAAAGGAAGGCTATTCCTGTGTTTCTTTTTCATACAAGGTCATTTAAAGATGTTTATGCATGGAACCTACTTAAAATGGCTATATATGAAGGCCAAAAGAGTTTGAACTAGTTTGGACTGAAGGAATTCCTTTTATAGCAAAAATACCAATTTGGCCTTATCTCCGCAAATGGAAGATTTTTCTGTGTTTCTTTCTCAAATAAGGTAATTTAAAGAGGTTTATGCATGGAACCTACTCAGAATGGATATATATCAAGGACAAAGGAGTATGAACTTGTTTTGACTGAAGGAATTTGTGTTTATAGGCAAAAATCCGAAATTCGTCTTAACTCCGCAAAGGAAGGCTATTCCTGTGTTTCTTTCTCATACAAGGTCATTTAAAGATGTTTATGCATGGAACCTACTTAAAATGGCTATATATGAAGGCCAAAAGAGTTTGAACTAGTTTGGACTGAAGGAATTCCTTTTATAGCAAAAATACCAATTTGGCCTTATCTCCTCAAATGGAAGATTTTTCTGTGTTTCTTTCTCAAATAAGGTAATTTAAAGAGGTTTATGTATGATACCTACTTAGAATGGCTATATATGAAGGCCAAAAGAGTTTGAACTTGTTTTGACTGAAGGAATTCCTTTTATGGCAAAAATACCAATTTGGCCTTATCTCCTCAAATGGAAGATTTTTCTGTGTTTCTTTCTCAAATAAGGTAATTTAAAGAGGTTTATGCATGGAACCTACTCAGAATGGATATATATGTAGGACAAAGGAGTATGAACTTGTTTTGACTGAAGGAATTTGTGTTTATAGGCAAAAATCCGAAATTCGTCCTAACTCCGCAAAGGAAGGCTATTCCCGTGTTTCTTTCTCATACAAGGTCATTTAAAGAGGTTTATGCATGCAACCTACTTAGAATGGCTATATATGAAGGCCAAAAGAGTTTGAACTAGTTTGGACTGAAGGAATTCCTCTTATAGTAAAAATACCAATTTGGCCTTAACTCCGCAAAGGAAGGCTATTCCTGTGTTTCTTTCTCATACAAGGTCATTTAAAGAGGTTTATGCATGGAACCTACTTAGAATGGCTATATATGAAGGCCAAAAGAGTTTGAACTAGTTTGGAGTGAAGGAATTCCTTTTATAGCAAAAATACCAATTTGGCCTTATCTCCGCAAAGGAAAGCTTTTTCTGTGTTTCTTTCTCAAACAAGGTAATTTAAAGAGGTTTATGCATGGAACCTACTCAGAATGGATATATATCAAGGACAAAGGAGTATGAACTTGTTTTGACTGAAGGAATTTGTGTTTATAGGCAAAAATCCGAAATTCGTTTTAACTCCGCAAAGGTAGGCTATTCCTGTGTTTCTTTCTCATACAAGGTCATTTAAAGAGGTTTATGCATGCAACCTACTTAGAATGGCTATATATGAAGGCCAAAAGAGTTTGAACTAGTTTGGACTGAAGGAATTCCTCTTATAGTAAAAATACCAATTTGGCCTTAACTCCGCAAAGGAAGGCTATTCCTGTGTTTCTTTCTCATACAAGGTCATTTAAAGAGGTTTATGCATGCAACCTAGTTAGAATGGCTATATATGAAGGCCAAAAGAGTTTGAACTTGTTTTGACTGAAGGAATTCCTTTTATAGCAAAAATACCAATTTGGCCTTATCTCCGCAAAGGAAAGCTTTTTCTGTGTTTCTTTCTCAAACAAGGTCATTTAAAGAGGTTTATGCATGGAACCTACTCAGAATGGATATATATCAAGGTCAAAGGAGTATGAACTTGTTTTGACTGAAGGAATTCCTTTTATAGCAAAAATACCAATTTGGCCTTATCTCCGCAAAGGAAAGCTTTTTCTGTGTTTCTTTCTCAAACAAGGTCATTTAAAGAGGTTTATGCATGGAACCTACTCAGAATGGATATATATCATGGACAAAGGAGTATGAACTTGTTTTGACTGAAGGAATTTGTGTTTATAGGCAAAAATCCGAAATTCGTCTTAACTCCGCAAAGGAAGGCTATTCCTGTGTTTCTTTCTCATACAAGGTCATTTAAAGAGGTTTATGCATGCAACCTACTTAGAATGGCTATATATGAAGGCCAAAAGAGTTTGAACTAGTTTGGACTGAAGGAATTCCTCTTATAGTAAAAATACCAATTTGGCCTTAACTCCGCAAAGGAAGGCTATTCCTGTGTTTCTTTCTCATACAAGGTCATTTAAAGAGGTTTATGCATGGAACCTACTTAGAATGGCTATATATGAAGGCCAAAAGAGTTTGAACTAGTTTGGAGTGAAGGAATTCCTTTTATAGCAAAAATACCAATTTGGCCTTATCTCCGCAAAGGAAAGCTTTTTCTGTGTTTCTTTCTCAAACAAGGTAATTTAAAGAGGTTTATGCATGGAACCTACTCAGAATGGATATATATCAAGGACAAAGGAGTATGAACTTGTTTTGACTGAAGGAATTTGTGTTTATAGGCAAAAATCCGAAATTCGTTTTAACTCCGCAAAGGAAGGCTATTCCTGTGTTTCTTTCTCATACAAGGTCATTTAAAGAGGTTTATGCATGCAACCTACTTAGAATGGCTATAAATGAAGGCCAAAAGAGTTTGAACTAGTTTGGACTGAAGGAATTCCTCTTATAGTAAAAATACCAAATTGGCCTTAACTCCGCAAAGGAAGGCTATTCCTGTGTTTCTTTCTCATACAAGGTCATTTAAAGAGGTTTATGCATGCAACCTAGTTAGAATGGCTATATATGAAGGCCAAAAGAGTTTGAACTTGTTTTGACTGAAGGAATTCCTTTTATAGCAAAAATACCAATTTGGCCTTATCTCCGCAAAGGAAAGCTTTTTCTGTGTTTCTTCCTCAAACAAGGTAATTTAAAGAGGTTTATGCATGGAACCTACTCAGAATGGATATATATCAAGGACAAAGGAGTATGAACTTGTTTTGACTGAAGGAATTTGTGTTTATAGGCAAAAATCCGAAATTCATCTTAATTCAGCAAAGGAAGGCTATTCCTGTGTTTCTTTCTCATACAAGGTCATTTAAAGAGGTTTATGCATGGAACCTACTTAGAATGGCTATATATGAAGGCCAAAAGAGTTTGAACTTGTTTTGACTGAAGGAATTCCTTTTATAGCAAAAATACCAATTTGGCCTTATCTCCTCAAATGGAAGATTTTTCTGTGTTTCTTTCTCAAATAAGGTAATTTAAAGAGGTTTATGCATGCAACCTACTCAGAATGGATATATATCAAGGACAAAGGAGTATGAACTTGTTTTGACTGAAGGAATTTGTGTTTATAGGCAAAAATCCGAAATTCGTCTCAACTCCGCAAAGGAAGGCTATTCCTGTGTTTCTTTTTCATACAAGGTCATTTAAAGATGTTTATGCATGGAACCTACTTAAAATGGCTATATATGAAGGCCAAAAGAGTTTGAACTAGTTTGGACTGAAGGAATTCCTTTTATAGCAAAAATACCAATTTGGCCTTATCTCCGCAAATGGAAGATTTTTCTGTGTTTCTTTCTCAAATAAGGTAATTTAAAGAGGTTTATGCATGGAACCTACTCAGAATGGATATATATCAAGGACAAAGGAGTATGAACTTGTTTTGACTGAAGGAATTTGTGTTTATAGGCAAAAATCCGAAATTCGTCTTAACTCCGCAAAGGAAGGCTATTCCTGTGTTTCTTTCTCATACAAGGTCATTTAAAGATGTTTATGCATGGAACCTACTTAAAATGGCTATATATGAAGGCCAAAAGAGTTTGAACTAGTTTGGACTGAAGGAATTCCTTTTATAGCAAAAATACCAATTTGGCCTTATCTCCTCAAATGGAAGATTTTTCTGTGTTTCTTTCTCAAATAAGGTAATTTAAAGAGGTTTATGTATGATACCTACTTAGAATGGCTATATATGAAGGCCAAAAGAGTTTGAACTTGTTTTGACTGAAGGAATTCCTTTTATGGCAAAAATACCAATTTGGCCTTATCTCCTCAAATGGAAGATTTTTCTGTGTTTCTTTCTCAAATAAGGTAATTTAAAGAGGTTTATGCATGGAACCTACTCAGAATGGATATATATGTAGGACAAAGGAGTATGAACTTGTTTTGACTGAAGGAATTTGTGTTTATAGGCAAAAATCCGAAATTCGTCTTAACTCCGCAAAGGAAGGCTATTCCCGTGTTTCTTTCTCATACAAGGTCATTTAAAGAGGTTTATGCATGCAACCTACTTAGAATGGCTATATATGAAGGCCAAAAGAGTTTGAACTAGTTTGGACTGAAGGAATTCCTCTTATAGTAAAAATACCAATTTGGCCTTAACTCCGCAAAGGAAGGCTATTCCTGTGTTTCTTTCTCATACAAGGTCATTTAAAGAGGTTTATGCATGGAACCTACTTAGAATGGCTATATATGAAGGCCAAAAGAGTTTGAACTAGTTTGGAGTGAAGGAATTCCTTTTATAGCAAAAATACCAATTTGGCCTTATCTCCGCAAAGGAAAGCTTTTTCTGTGTTTCTTTCTCAAACAAGGTAATTTAAAGAGGTTTATGCATGGAACCTACTCAGAATGGATATATATCAAGGACAAAGGAGTATGAACTTGTTTTGACTGAAGGAATTTGTGTTTATAGGCAAAAATCCGAAATTCGTTTTAACTCCGCAAAGGTAGGCTATTCCTGTGTTTCTTTCTCATACAAGGTCATTTAAAGAGGTTTATGCATGCAACCTACTTAGAATGGCTATATATGAAGGCCAAAAGAGTTTGAACTAGTTTGGACTGAAGGAATTCCTCTTATAGTAAAAATACCAATTTGGCCTTAACTCCGCAAAGGAAGGCTATTCCTGTGTTTCTTTCTCATACAAGGTCATTTAAAGAGGTTTATGCATGCAACCTAGTTAGAATGGCTATATATGAAGGCCAAAAGAGTTTGAACTTGTTTTGACTGAAGGAATTCCTTTTATAGCAAAAATACCAATTTGGCCTTATCTCCGCAAAGGAAAGCTTTTTCTGTGTTTCTTTCTCAAACAAGGTCATTTAAAGAGGTTTATGCATGGAACCTACTCAGAATGGATATATATCAAGGTCAAAGGAGTATGAACTTGTTTTGACTGAAGGAATTCCTTTTATAGCAAAAATACCAATTTGGCCTTATCTCCGCAAAGGAAAGCTTTTTCTGTGTTTCTTTCTCAAACAAGGTCATTTAAAGAGGTTTATGCATGGAACCTACTCAGAATGGATATATATCATGGACAAAGGAGTATGAACTTGTTTTGACTGAAGGAATTTGTGTTTATAGGCAAAAATCCGAAATTCGTCTTAACTCCGCAAAGGAAGGCTATTCCTGTGTTTCTTTCTCATACAAGGTCATTTAAAGAGGTTTATGCATGCAACCTACTTAGAATGGCTATATATGAAGGCCAAAAGAGTTTGAACTAGTTTGGACTGAAGGAATTCCTCTTATAGTAAAAATACCAATTTGGCCTTAACTCCGCAAAGGAAGGCTATTCCTGTGTTTCTTTCTCATACAAGGTCATTTAAAGAGGTTTATGCATGGAACCTACTTAGAATGGCTATATATGAAGGCCAAAAGAGTTTGAACTAGTTTGGAGTGAAGGAATTCCTTTTATAGCAAAAATACCAATTTGGCCTTATCTCCGCAAAGGAAAGCTTTTTCTGTGTTTCTTTCTCAAACAAGGTAATTTAAAGAGGTTTATGCATGGAACCTACTCAGAATGGATATATATCAAGGACAAAGGAGTATGAACTTGTTTTGACTGAAGGAATTTGTGTTTATAGGCAAAAATCCGAAATTCGTTTTAACTCCGCAAAGGAAGGCTATTCCTGTGTTTCTTTCTCATACAAGGTCATTTAAAGAGGTTTATGCATGCAACCTACTTAGAATGGCTATAAATGAAGGCCAAAAGAGTTTGAACTAGTTTGGACTGAAGGAATTCCTCTTATAGTAAAAATACCAAATTGGCCTTAACTCCGCAAAGGAAGGCTATTCCTGTGTTTCTTTCTCATACAAGGTCATTTAAAGAGGTTTATGCATGCAACCTAGTTAGAATGGCTATATATGAAGGCCAAAAGAGTTTGAACTTGTTTTGACTGAAGGAATTCCTTTTATAGCAAAAATACCAATTTGGCCTTATCTCCGCAAAGGAAAGCTTTTTCTGTGTTTCTTCCTCAAACAAGGTAATTTAAAGAGGTTTATGCATGGAACCTACTCAGAATGGATATATATCAAGGACAAAGGAGTATGAACTTGTTTTGACTGAAGGAATTTGTGTTTATAGGCAAAAATCCGAAATTCATCTTAATTCAGCAAAGGAAGGCTATTCCTGTGTTTCTTTCTCATACAAGGTCATTTAAAGAGGTTTATGCATGGAACCTACTTAGAATGGCTATATATGAAGGCCAAAAGAGTTTGAACTTGTTTTGACTGAAGGAATTCCTTTTATAGCAAAAATACCAATTTGGCCTTATCTCCTCAAATGGAAGATTTTTCTGTGTTTCTTTCTCAAATAAGGTAATTTAAAGAGGTTTATGCATGCAACCTACTCAGAATGGATATATATCAAGGACAAAGGAGTATGAACTTGTTTTGACTGAAGGAATTTGTGTTTATAGGCAAAAATCCGAAATTCGTCTCAACTCCGCAAAGGAAGGCTATTCCTGTGTTTCTTTTTCATACAAGGTCATTTAAAGATGTTTATGCATGGAACCTACTTAAAATGGCTATATATGAAGGCCAAAAGAGTTTGAACTAGTTTGGACTGAAGGAATTCCTTTTATAGCAAAAATACCAATTTGGCCTTATCTCCGCAAATGGAAGATTTTTCTGTGTTTCTTTCTCAAATAAGGTAATTTAAAGAGGTTTATGTATGATACCTACTTAGAATGGCTATATATGAAGGCCAAAAGAGTTTGAACTTGTTTTGACTGAAGGAATTCCTTTTATGGCAAAAATACCAATTTGGCCTTATCTCCTCAAATGGAAGATTTTTCTGTGTTTCTTTCTCAAATAAGGTAATTTAAAGAGGTTTATGCATGGAACCTACTCAGAATGGATATATATGTAGGACAAAGGAGTATGAACTTGTTTTGACTGAAGGAATTTGTGTTTATAGGCAAAAATCCGAAATTCGTCTTAACTCCGCAAAGGAAGGCTATTCCCGTGTTTCTTTCTCATACAAGGTCATTTAAAGAGGTTTATGCATGCAACCTACTTAGAATGGCTATATATGAAGGCCAAAAGAGTTTGAACTAGTTTGGACTGAAGGAATTCCTCTTATAGTAAAAATACCAATTTGGCCTTAACTCCGCAAAGGAAGGCTATTCCTGTGTTTCTTTCTCATACAAGGTCATTTAAAGAGGTTTATGCATGGAACCTACTTAGAATGGCTATATATGAAGGCCAAAAGAGTTTGAACTAGTTTGGAGTGAAGGAATTCCTTTTATAGCAAAAATACCAATTTGGCCTTATCTCCGCAAAGGAAAGCTTTTTCTGTGTTTCTTTCTCAAACAAGGTAATTTAAAGAGGTTTATGCATGGAACCTACTCAGAATGGATATATATCAAGGACAAAGGAGTATGAACTTGTTTTGACTGAAGGAATTTGTGTTTATAGGCAAAAATCCGAAATTCGTTTTAACTCCGCAAAGGAAGGCTATTCCTGTGTTTCTTTCTCATACAAGGTCATTTAAAGAGGTTTATGCATGCAACCTACTTAGAATGGCTATATATGAAGGCCAAAAGAGTTTGAACTAGTTTGGACTGAAGGAATTCCTCTTATAGTAAAAATACCAATTTGGCCTTAACTCCGCAAAGGAAGGCTATTCCTGTGTTTCTTTCTCATACAAGGTCATTTAAAGAGGTTTATGCATGCAACCTAGTTAGAATGGCTATATATGAAGGCCAAAAGAGTTTGAACTTGTTTTGACTGAAGGAATTCCTTTTATAGCAAAAATACCAATTTGGCCTTATCTCCGCAAAGGAAAGCTTTTTCTGTGTTTCTTCCTCAAACAAGGTAATTTAAAGAGGTTTATGCATGGAACCTACTCAGAATGGATATATATCAAGGACAAAGGAGTATGAACTTGTTTTGACTGAAGGAATTTGTGTTTATAGGCAAAAATCCGAAATTCGTTTTAACTCCGCAAAGGAAGGCTATTCCTGTGTTTCTTTCTCATACAAGGTCATTTAAAGAGGTTTATGCATGCAACCTACTTAGAATGGCTATATATGAAGGCCAAAAGAGTTTGAACTAGTTTGGACTGAAGGAATTCCTCTTATAGTAAAAATACCAAATTGGCCTTAACTCCGCAAAGGAAGGCTATTCCTGTGTTTCTTTCTCATACAAGGTCATTTAAAGAGGTTTATGCATGCAACCTAGTTAGAATGGCTATATATGAAGGCCAAAAGAGTTTGAACTTGTTTTGACTGAAGGAATTCCTTTTATAGCAAAAATACCAATTTGGCCTTATCTCCGCAAAGGTAAGCTTTTTCTGTGTTCCTTCCTCAAACAAGGTAATTTAAAGAGGTTTATACATGGAACCTACTCAGAATGGATATATATCAAGGACAAAGGAGTATGAACTTGTTTTGACTGAAGGAATTTGTATTTATAGGCAAAAATCCGAAATTCATCTTAATTCAGCAAAGGAAGGCTATTCCTGTGTTTCTTTCTCATACAAGGTCATTTAAAGAGGTTTATGCGTGGAACCTACTTAGAATGGCTATATATGAAGGCCAAAAGAGTTTGAACTTGTTTTGACTGAAGGAATTCCTTTTATAGCAAAAATACCAATTTGGCCTTATCTCTTCAAATGGAAGATTTTTCTGTGTTTCTTTCTCAAATAAGGTAATTTAAAGAGGTTTATGCATGGAACCTACTCAGAATGGATATATATCAAGGACAAAGGAGTATGAACTTGTTTTGACTGAAGGAATTTGTGTTTATAGGCAAAAATCCGAAATTCTTCTTAACTCCGCAAAGGAAGGCTATTCCTGTGTTTCTTTCTCATACAAGGTCATTTAAAGATGTTTATGCATGGAACCTACTTAAAATGGCTAAATATGAAGGCCAAAAGAGTTTGAACTAGTTTGGACTGAAGGAATTCCTTTTATAGCAAAAATACCAATTTGGCCTTATCTCCTCAAATGGAAGATTTTTCTGTGTTTCTTTCTCAAATAAGGTAATTTAAAGAGGTTTATGTATGATACCTACTTAGAATGGCTATATATGAAGGCCAAAAGAGTTTGAACTTGTTTTGACTGAAGGAATTCCTTTTATGGCAAAAATACCAATTTGGCCTTATCTCCTCAAATGGAAGATTTTTCTGTGTTTCTTTCTCAAATAAGGTAATTTAAAGAGGTTTATGCATGGAACCTACTCAGAATGGATATATATGTAGGACAAAGGAGTATGAACTTGTTTTGACTGAAGGAATTTTTGTTTATAGGCAAAAATCCGAAATTCGTCTTAACTCCGCAAAGGAAGGCTATTCCTGTGTTTCTTTCTCATACAAGGTCATTTAAAGAAGTTTATGCATGCAACCTACTTAGAATGGCTATATATGAAGGCCAAAAGAGTTTGAACTTGTTTTGACTTAAGGAATTCCTTTTATAGCAAAAATACCAATTTGGCCTTATCTCCTCAAATGAAAGCTTTTTCTAATTTTCTTTCTCAAACAAGGTCATTTAAAGAGGTTTATGCATGGAACCTACTCAGAATGGATATATATCAAGGACAAAGGAGTATGAACTTGTTTTGACTGAAGGAATTTGTGTTTATAGGCAAAAATCCGAAATTCGTCTAACTCCGCAAAGGAAGGCTATTCCTGTGTTTCTTTCTCATACAAGGTCATTTAAAGAGGTTTATGCATGCAACCTAATTAGAATGGCTATATATGAAGGCCAAAAGAGTTTGAACTAGTTTGGACTGAAGGAATTCCTCTTATAGTAAAAATACCAATTTGGCCTTAACTCCGCAAAGGAAGGCTATTCCTGTGTTTCTTTCTCATACAAGGTCATTTAAAGAGGTTTATGCATGGAACCTACTTAAAATGGCTATATATGAAGGCCAAAAGAGTTTGAACTAGTTTGGACTGAAGGAATTCCTTTTATAGCAAAAATACCAATTTGGCCTTATCTCCGCAAAGGAAAGCTTTTTCTGTGTTTCTTTATCAAACAAGGTAATTTAAAGAGGTTTATACATGGAACCTACTCAGAATGGATATATATCAAGGACAAAGGAGTATGAACTTGTTTTGACTGAAGGAATTTGTGTTTATAGGCAAAAATCCCAAATTCGTCTTAACTCCGCAAAGGAAGGCTATTCCTGTGTTTCTTTCTCATACAAGGTCATTTAAAGAGGTTTATGCATGCAACCTACTTAAAATGGCTATATATGAAGGCCAAAAGAGTTTGAACTTGTTTTGACTGAAGGAATTCCTTTTATAGCAAAAATACCAATTTGGCCTTATCTCCTCAAATGGAAGATTTTTCTGTGTTTCTTTCTCAAATAAGGTAATTTAAAGAGGTTTATGCATGGAACCTACTCATAATGGATATATATCAAGGACAAAGGAGTATGAACTTGTTTTGACTGAAGGAATTTGTGTTTATAGGCAAAAATCCGAAATTAGTCTTAACTCCGCAAAGGAAGGCTATTCCTGTGTTTCTTTTTCATACAAGGTCATTTAAAGATGTTTATGCATGGAACCTACTTAAAATGGCTATATATGAAGGCCAAAAGAGTTTGAACTAGTTTGGACTGAAGGAATTCCTCTTATAGTAAAAATACCAATTTGGCCTTAACTCCGCAAAGGAAAGCTTTTTCTGTGTTTCTTTCTCAAACAAGGTCATTTAAAGAGGTTTATGCATGGAACCTACTCAGAATGGATATATATCAAGGACAAAGGAGTATGAACTTGTTTTGACTGAAGGAATTTGTGTTTATAGGCAAAAATCCGAAATTCGTCTTAACTCCGCAAAGGAAGGCTATTCCTGTGTTTCTTTCTCATACAAGGTCATTTAAAGAGGTTTATGCATGCAACCTACTTAGAATGGCTATATATGAAGGCCAAAAGAGTTTGAACTAGTTTGGACTGAAGGAATTCCTCTTATAGTAAAAATACCAATTTGGCCTTAACTCCGCAAAGGAAGGCTATTCCTGTGTTTCTTTCTCATACAAGGTCATTTAAAGAGGTTTATGCATGCAACCTACCTAGAATGGCTATATATGAAGGCCAAAAGAGTTTGAACTTGTTTTGACTGAAGGAATTCCTTTTATAGCAAAAATACCAATTTGGCCTTATCTCCGCAAAGGAAAGCTTTTTCTGTGTTTCTTTCTCAAACAAGGTCATTTAAAGAGGTTTATGCATGGAACCTACTCAGAATGGATATATATCAAGGTCAAAGGAGTATGAACTTGTTTTGACTGAAGGAATTCCTTTTATAGCAAAAATACCAATTTGGCCTTATCTCCGCAAAGGAAAGCTTTTTCTGTGTTTCTTTCTCAAACAAGGTCATTTAAAGAGGTTTATGCATGGAACCTACTCAGAATGGATATATATCATGGACAAAGGAGTATGAACTTGTTTTGACTGAAGGAATTTGTGTTTATAGGCAAAAATCCGAAATTCGTCTTAACTCCGCAAAGGAAGGCTATTCCTGTGTTTCTTTCTCATACAAGGTCATTTAAAGAGGTTTATGCATGCAACCTACTTAGAATGGCTATATATGAAGGCCAAAAGAGTTTGAACTAGTTTGGACTGAAGGAATTCCTCTTATAGTAAAAATACCAATTTGGCCTTAACTCCGCAAAGGAAGGCTATTCCTGTGTTTCTTTCTCACACAAGGTCATTTAAAGAGGTTTATGCATGGAACCTACTTAGAATGGCTATATATGAAGGCCAAAAGAGTTTGAACTAGTTTGGAGTGAAGGAATTCCTTTTATAGCAAAAATACCAATTTGGCCTTATCTCCGCAAAGGAAAGCTTTTTCTGTGTTTCTTCCTCAAACAAGGTAATTTAAAGAGGTTTATGCATGGAACCTACTCAGAATGGATATATATCAAGGACAAAGGAGTATGAACTTGTTTTGACTGAAGGAATTTGTGTTTATAGGCAAAAATCCGAAATTCGTCTCAACTCCGCAAAGGAAGGCTATTCCTGTGTTTCTTTTTCATACAAGGTCATTTAAAGATGTTTATGCATGGAACCTACTTAAAATGGCTATATATGAAGGCCAAAAGAGTTTGAACTAGTTTGGACTGAAGGAATTCCTTTTAAGGCAAAAATACCAATTTGGCCTTATCTCCTCAAATGGAAGATTTTTCTGTGTTTCTTTCTCAAATAAGGTAATTTAAAGAGGTTTATGTATGATACCTACTTAGAATGGCTATATATGAAGGCCAAAAGAGTTTGAACTTGTTTTGACTGAAGGAATTCCTTTTATGGCAAAAATACTAATTTGGCCTTATCTCCTCAAATGGAAGATTTTTCTGTGTTTCTTTCTCAAATAAGGTAATTTAAAGAGGTTTATGCATGGAACCTACTCAGAATGGATATATATGTAGGACAAAGGAGTATGAACTTGTTTTGACTGAAGGAATTTGTGTTTATAGGCAAAAATCCGAAATTCGTCTTAACTCCGCAAAGGAAGGCTATTCCTGTGTTTCTTTCTCATACAAGGTCATTTAAAGAGGTTTATGCATGGAACCTACTTAGAATGGCTATATATGAAGGCCAAAAGAGTTTGAACTAGTTTGGAGTGAAGGAATTCCTTTTATAGCAAAAATACCAATTTGGCCTTATCTCCGCAAAGGAAAGCTTTTTCTGTGTTTCTTTCTCAAACAAGGTAATTTAAAGAGGTTTATGCATGGAACCTACTCAGAATGGATATATATCAAGGACAAAGGAGTATGAACTTGTTTTGACTGAAGGAATTTGTGTTTATAGGCAAAAATCCGAAATTCGTTTTAACTCCGCAAAGGAAGGCTATTCCTGTGTTTCTTTCTCATACAAGGTCATTTAAAGAGGTTTATGCATGCAACCTACTTAGAATGGCTATATATGAAGGCCAAAAGAGTTTGAACTAGTTTGGACTGAAGGAATTCCTCTTATAGTAAAAATACCAATTTGGCCTTAACTCCGCAAAGGAAGGCTATTCCTGTGTTTCTTTCTCATACAAGGTCATTTAAAGAGGTTTATGCATGCAACCTAGTTAGAATGGCTATATATGAAGGCCAAAAGAGTTTGAACTTGTTTTGACTGAAGGAATTCCTTTTATAGCAAAAATACCAATTTGGCCTTATCTCCGCAAAGGAAAGCTTTTTCTGTGTTTCTTTATCAAACAAGGTAATTTAAAGAGGTTTATACATGGAACCTACTCAGAATGGATATATATCAAGGACAAAGGAGTATGAACTTGTTTTGACTGAAGGAATTTGTGTTTATAGGCAAAAATCCCAAATTCGTCTTAACTCCGCAAAGGAAGGCTATTCCTGTGTTTCTTTCTCATACAAGGTCATTTAAAGAGGTTTATGCATGCAACCTACTTAGAATGGCTATATATGAAGGCCAAAAGAGTTTGAACTAGTTTGGACTGAAGGAATTCCTCTTATAGTAAAAATACCAAATTGGCCTTAACTCCACAAAGGAAGGCTATTCCTGTGTTTCTTTCTCATACAAGGTCATTTAAAGAGGTTTATGCATGCAACCTAGTTAGAATGGCTATATATGAAGGCCAAAAGAGTTTGAACTTGTTTTGACTGAAGGAATTCCTTTTATAGCAAAAATACCAATTTGGCCTTATCTCCGCAAAGGTAAGCTTTTTCTGTGTTTCTTCCTCAAACAAGGTAATTTAAAGAGGTTTATACATGGAACCTACTCAGAATGGATATATATCAAGGACAAAGGAGTATGAACTTGTTTTGACTGAAGGAATTTGTGTTTATAGGCAAAAATCCCAAATTCGTCTTAACTCCGCAAAGGAAGGCTATTCCTGTGTTTCTTTCTCATACAAGGTCATTTAAAGAGGTTTATGCATGCAACCTACTTAAAATGGCTATATATGAAGGCCAAAAGAGTTTGAACTTGTTTTGACTGAAGGAATTCCTTTTATAGCAAAAATACCAATTTGGCCTTATCTCCTCAAATGGAAGATTTTTCTGTGTTTCTTTCTCAAATAAGGTAATTTAAAGAGGTTTATGCATGGAACCTACTCATAATGGATATATATCAAGGACAAAGGAGTATGAACTTGTTTTGACTGAAGGAATTTGTGTTTATAGGCAAAAATCCGAAATTAGTCTTAACTCCGCAAAGGAAGGCTATTCCTGTGTTTCTTTTTCATACAAGGTCATTTAAAGATGTTTATGCATGGAACCTACATAAAATGGCTATATATGAAGGCCAAAAGAGTTTGAACTAGTTTGGACTGAAGGAATTCCTCTTATAGTAAAAATACCAATTTGGCCTTAACTCCGCAAAGGAAAGCTTTTTCTGTGTTTCTTTCTCAAACAAGGTCATTTAAAGAGGTTTATGCATGGAACCTACTCAGAATGGATATATATCAAGGACAAAGGAGTATGAACTTGTTTTGACTGAAGGAATTTGTGTTTATAGGCAAAAATCCGAAATTCGTCTTAACTCCGCAAAGGAAGGCTATTCCTGTGTTTCTTTCTCATACAAGGTCATTTAAAGAGGTTTATGCATGCAACCTACTTAGAATGGCTATATATGAAGGCCAAAAGAGTTTGAACTAGTTTGGACTGAAGGAATTCCTCTTATAGTAAAAATACCAATTTGGCCTTAACTCCGCAAAGGAAGGCTATTCCTGTGTTTCTTTCTCATACAAGGTCATTTAAAGAGGTTTATGCATGCAACCTACCTAGAATGGCTATATATGAAGGCCAAAAGAGTTTGAACTTGTTTTGACTGAAGGAATTCCTTTTATAGCAAAAATACCAATTTGGCCTTATCTCCGCAAAGGAAAGCTTTTTCTGTGTTTCTTTCTCAAACAAGGTCATTTAAAGAGGTTTATGCATGGAACCTACTCAGAATGGATATATATCAAGGTCAAAGGAGTATGAACTTGTTTTGACTGAAGGAATTCCTTTTATAGCAAAAATACCAATTTGGCCTTATCTCCGCAAAGGAAAGCTTTTTCTGTGTTTCTTTCTCAAACAAGGTCATTTAAAGAGGTTTATGCATGGAACCTACTCAGAATGGATATATATCATGGACAAAGGAGTATGAACTTGTTTTGACTGAAGGAATTTGTGTTTATAGGCAAAAATCCGAAATTCGTCTTAACTCCGCAAAGGAAGGCTATTCCTGTGTTTCTTTCTCATACAAGGTCATTTAAAGAGGTTTATGCATGCAACCTACTTAGAATGGCTATATATGAAGGCCAAAAGAGTTTGAACTAGTTTGGACTGAAGGAATTCCTCTTATAGTAAAAATACCAATTTGGCCTTAACTCCGCAAAGGAAGGCTATTCCTGTGTTTCTTTCTCACACAAGGTCATTTAAAGAGGTTTATGCATGGAACCTACTTAGAATGGCTATATATGAAGGCCAAAAGAGTTTGAACTAGTTTGGAGTGAAGGAATTCCTTTTATAGCAAAAATACCAATTTGGCCTTATCTCCGCAAAGGAAAGCTTTTTCTGTGTTTCTTCCTCAAACAAGGTAATTTAAAGAGGTTTATGCATGGAACCTACTCAGAATGGATATATATCAAGGACAAAGGAGTATGAACTTGTTTTGACTGAAGGAATTTGTGTTTATAGGCAAAAATCCGAAATTCGTTTTAACTCCGCAAAGGAAGGCTATTCCTGTGTTTCTTTCTCATACAAGGTCATTTAAAGAGGTTTATGCATGCAACCTACTTAGAATGGCTATATATGAAGGCCAAAAGAGTTTGAACTAGTTTGGACTGAAGGAATTCCTCTTATAGTAAAAATACCAATTTGGCCTTAACTCCGCAAAGGAAGGCTATTCCTGTGTTTCTTTCTCATACAAGGTCATTTAAAGAGGTTTATGCATGCAACCTAGTTAGAATGGCTATATATGAAGGCCAAAAGAGTTTGAACTTGTTTTGACTGAAGGAATTCCTTTTATAGCAAAAATACCAATTTGGCCTTATCTCCGCAAAGGTAAGCTTTTTCTGTGTTTCTTCCTCAAACAAGGTAATTTAAAGAGGTTTATACATGGAACCTACTCAGAATGGATATATATCAAGGACAAAGGAGTATGAACTTGTTTTGACTGAAGGAATTTGTGTTTATAGGCAAAAATCCGAAATTCATCTTAATTCAGCAAAGGAAGGCTATTCCTGTGTTTCTTTCTCATACAAGGTCATTTAAAGAGGTTTATGCATGGAACCTACTTAGAATGGCTATATATGAAGGCCAAAAGAGTTTGAACTTGTTTTGACTGAAGGAATTCCTTTTATAGCAAAAATACCAATTTGGCCTTATCTCCTCAAATGGAAGATTTTTCTGTGTTTCTTTCTCAAATAAGGTAATTTAAAGAGGTTTATGCATGCAACCTACTCAGAATGGATATATATCAAGGACAAAGGAGTATGAACTTGTTTTGACTGAAGGAATTTGTGTTTATAGGCAAAAATCCGAAATTCGTCTCAACTCCGCAAAGGAAGGCTATTCCTGTGTTTCTTTTTCATACAAGGTCATTTAAAGATGTTTATGCATGGAACCTACTTAAAATGGCTATATATGAAGGCCAAAAGAGTTTGAACTAGTTTGGACTGAAGGAATTCCTTTTATAGCAAAAATACCAATTTGGCCTTATCTCCGCAAATGGAAGATTTTTCTGTGTTTCTTTCTCAAATAAGGTAATTTAAAGAGGTTTATGCATGGAACCTACTCAGAATGGATATATATGAAGGACAAAGGAGTATGAACTTGTTTTGACTGAAGGAATTTGTGTTTATAGGCAAAAATCCGAAATTCTTCTTAACTCCGCAAAGGAAGGCTATTCCTGTGTTTCTTTCTCATACAAGGTCATTTAAAGATGTTTATGCATGGAACCTACTTAAAATGGCTATATATGAAGGCCAAAAGAGTTTGAACTAGTTTGGACTGAAGGAATTCCTTTTAAGGCAAAAATACCAATTTGGCCTTATCTCCTCAAATGGAAGATTTTTCTGTGTTTCTTTCTCAAATAAGGTCATTTAAAGAGGTTTATGTATGATACCTACTTAGAATGGCTATATATGAAGGCCAAAAGAGTTTGAACTTGTTTTGACTGAAGGAATTCCTTTTATGGCAAAAATACTAATTTGGCCTTATCTCCTCAAATGGAAGATTTTTCTGTGTTTCTTTCTCAAATAAGGTAATTTAAAGAGGTTTATGCATGGAACCTACTCAGAATGGATATATATGTAGGACAAAGGAGTATGAACTTGTTTTGACTGAAGGAATTTGTGTTTATAGGCAAAAATCCGAAATTCGTCTTAACTCCGCAAAGGAAGGCTATTCCTGTGTTTCTTTTTCATACAAGGTCATTTAAAGATGTTTATGCATGGAACCTACATAAAATGGCTATATATGAAGGCCAAAAGAGTTTGAACTAGTTTGGACTGAAGGAATTCCTCTTATAGTAAAAATACCAATTTGGCCTTAACTCCGCAAAGGAAAGCTTTTTCTGTGTTTCTTTCTCAAACAAGGTCATTTAAAGAGGTTTATGCATGGAACCTACTCAGAATGGATATATATCAAGGTCAAAGGAGTATGAACTTGTTTTGACTGAAGGAATTCCTTTTATAGCAAAAATACCAATTTGGCCTTATCTCCGCAAAGGAAAGCTTTTTCTGTGTTTCTTTCTCAAACAAGGTCATTTAAAGAGGTTTATGCATGGAACCTACTCAGAATGGATATATATCATGGACAAAGGAGTATGAACTTGTTTTGACTGAAGGAATTTGTGTTTATAGGCAAAAATCCGAAATTCGTCTTAACTCCGCAAAGGAAGGCTATTCCTGTGTTTCTTTCTCATACAAGGTCATTTAAAGAGGTTTATGCATGCAACCTACTTAGAATGGCTATATATGAAGGCCAAAAGAGTTTGAACTAGTTTGGACTGAAGGAATTCCTCTTATAGTAAAAATACCAATTTGGCCTTAACTCCGCAAAGGAAGGCTATTCCTGTGTTTCTTTCTCATACAAGGTCATTTAAAGAGGTTTATGCATGCAACCTAGTTAGAATGGCTATATATGAAGGCCAAAAGAGTTTGAACTTGTTTTGACTGAAGGAATTCCTTTTATAGCAAAAATACCAATTTGGCCTTATCTCCGCAAAGGTAAGCTTTTTCTGTGTTTCTTCCTCAAACAAGGTAATTTAAAGAGGTTTATACATGGAACCTACTCAGAATGGATATATATCAAGGACAAAGGAGTATGAACTTGTTTTGACTGAAGGAATTTGTGTTTATAGGCAAAAATCCGAAATTCATCTTAATTCAGCAAAGGAAGGCTATTCCTGTGTTTCTTTCTCATACAAGGTCATTTAAAGAGGTTTATGCATGGAACCTACTTAGAATGGCTATATATGAAGGCCAAAAGAGTTTGAACTTGTTTTGACTGAAGGAATTCCTTTTATAGCAAAAATACCAATTTGGCCTTATCTCCTCAAATGGAAGATTTTTCTGTGTTTCTTTCTCAAATAAGGTAATTTAAAGAGGTTTATGCATGCAACCTACTCAGAATGGATATATATCAAGGACAAAGGAGTATGAACTTGTTTTGACTGAAGGAATTTGTGTTTATAGGCAAAAATCCGAAATTCGTCTCAACTCCGCAAAGGAAGGCTATTCCTGTGTTTCTTTTTCATACAAGGTCATTTAAAGATGTTTATGCATGGAACCTACTTAAAATGGCTATATATGAAGGCCAAAAGAGTTTGAACTAGTTTGGACTGAAGGAATTCCTTTTATAGCAAAAATACCAATTTGGCCTTATCTCCGCAAATGGAAGATTTTTCTGTGTTTCTTTCTCAAATAAGGTAATTTAAAGAGGTTTATGCATGGAACCTACTCAGAATGGATATATATGAAGGACAAAGGAGTATGAACTTGTTTTGACTGAAGGAATTTGTGTTTATAGGCAAAAATCCGAAATTCTTCTTAACTCCGCAAAGGAAGGCTATTCCTGTGTTTCTTTCTCATACAAGGTCATTTAAAGATGTTTATGCATGGAACCTACTTAAAATGGCTATATATGAAGGCCAAAAGAGTTTGAACTAGTTTGGACTGAAGGAATTCCTTTTAAGGCAAAAATACCAATTTGGCCTTATCTCCTCAAATGGAAGATTTTTCTGTGTTTCTTTCTCAAATAAGGTAATTTAAAGAGGTTTATGTATGATACCTACTTAGAATGGCTATATATGAAGGCCAAAAGAGTTTGAACTTGTTTTGACTGAAGGAATTCCTTTTATGGCAAAAATACTAATTTGGCCTTATCTCCTCAAATGGAAGATTTTTCTGTGTTTCTTTCTCAAATAAGGTAATTTAAAGAGGTTTATGCATGGAACCTACTCAGAATGGATATATATGTAGGACAAAGGAGTATGAACTTGTTTTGACTGAAGGAATTTGTGTTTATAGGCAAAAATCCGAAATTCGTCTTAACTCCGCAAAGGAAGGCTATTCCTGTGTTTCTTTCTCATACAAGGTCATTTAAAGAGGTTTATGCATGGAACCTACTTAGAATGGCTATATATGAAGGCCAAAAGAGTTTGAACTAGTTTGGAGTGAAGGAATTCCTTTTATAGCAAAAATACCAATTTGGCCTTATCTCCGCAAAGGAAAGCTTTTTCTGTGTTTCTTTCTCAAACAAGGTAATTTAAAGAGGTTTATGCATGGAACCTACTCAGAATGGATATATATCAAGGACAAAGGAGTATGAACTTGTTTTGACTGAAGGAATTTGTGTTTATAGGCAAAAATCCGAAATTCGTTTTAACTCCGCAAAGGAAGGCTATTCCTGTGTTTCTTTCTCATACAAGGTCATTTAAAGAGGTTTATGCATGCAACCTACTTAGAATGGCTATATATGAAGGCCAAAAGAGTTTGAACTAGTTTGGACTGAAGGAATTCCTCTTATAGTAAAAATACCAATTTGGCCTTAACTCCGCAAAGGAAGGCTATTCCTGTGTTTCTTTCTCATACAAGGTCATTTAAAGAGGTTTATGCATGCAACCTAGTTAGAATGGCTATATATGAAGGCCAAAAGAGTTTGAACTTGTTTTGACTGAAGGAATTCCTTTTATAGCAAAAATACCAATTTGGCCTTATCTCCGCAAAGGAAAGCTTTTTCTGTGTTTCTTCCTCAAACAAGGTAATTTATAGAGGTTTATGCATGGAACCTACTCAGAATGGATATATATCAAGGACAAAGGAGTATGAACTTGTTTTGACTGAAGGAATTTGTGTTTATAGGCAAAAATCCGAAATTCGTTTTAACTCCGCAAAGGAAGGCTATTCCTGTGTTTCTTTCTCATACAAGGTCATTTAAAGAGGTTTATGCATGCAACCTACTTAGAATGGCTATATATGAAGGCCAAAAGAGTTTGAACTAGTTTGGACTGAAGGAATTCCTCTTATAGTAAAAATACCAAATTGGCCTTAACTCCGCAAAGGAAGGCTATTCCTGTGTTTCTTTCTCATACAAGGTCATTTAAAGAGGTTTATGCATGCAACCTAGTTAGAATGGCTATATATGAAGGCCAAAAGAGTTTGAACTTGTTTTGACTGAAGGAATTCCTTTTATAGCAAAAATACCAATTTGGCCTTATCTCCGCAAAGGTAAGCTTTTTCTGTGTTCCTTCCTCAAACAAGGTAATTTAAAGAGGTTTATACATGGAACCTACTCAGAATGGATATATATCAAGGACAAAGGAGTATGAACTTGTTTTGACTGAAGGAATTTGTGTTTATAGGCAAAAATCCGAAATTCATCTTAATTCAGCAAAGGAAGGCTATTCCTGTGTTTCTTTCTCATACAAGGTCATTTAAAGAGGTTTATGCATGGAACCTACTTAGAATGGCTATATATGAAGGCCAAAAGAGTTTGAACTTGTTTTGACTGAAGGAATTCCTTTTATAGCAAAAATACCAATTTGGCCTTATCTCTTCAAATGGAAGATTTTTCTGTGTTTCTTTCTCAAATAAGGTAATTTAAAGAGGTTTATGCATGGAACCTACTCAGAATGGATATATATCAAGGACAAAGGAGTATGAACTTGTTTTGACTGAAGGAATTTGTGTTTATAGGCAAAAATCCGAAATTCTTCTTAACTCCGCAAAGGAAGGCTATTCCTGTGTTTCTTTCTCATACAAGGTCATTTAAAGATGTTTATGCATGGAACCTACTTAAAATGGCTATATATGAAGGCCAAAAGAGTTTGAACTAGTTTGGACTGAAGGAATTCCTTTTATAGCAAAAATACCAATTTGGCCTTATCTCCTCAAATGGAAGATTTTTCTGTGTTTCTTTCTCAAATAAGGTAATTTAAAGAGGTTTATGTATGATACCTACTTAGAATGGCTATATATGAAGGCCAAAAGAGTTTGAACTTGTTTTGACTGAAGGAATTCCTTTTATGGCAAAAATACCAATTTGGCCTTATCTCCTCAAATGGAAGATTTTTCTGTGTTTCTTTCTCAAATAAGGTAATTTAAAGAGGTTTATGCATGGAACCTACTCAGAATGGATATATATGTAGGACAAAGGAGTATGAACTTGTTTTGACTGAAGGAATTTTTGTTTATAGGCAAAAATCCGAAATTCGTCTTAACTCCGCAAAGGAAGGCTATTCCTGTGTTTCTTTCTCATACAAGGTCATTTAAAGAAGTTTATGCATGCAACCTACTTAGAATGGCTATATATGAAGGCCAAAAGAGTTTGAACTTGTTTTGACTTAAGGAATTCCTTTTATAGCAAAAATACCAATTTGGCCTTATCTCCTCAAATGAAAGCTTTTTCTAATTTTCTTTCTCAAACAAGGTTATTTAAAGAGGTTTATGCATGGAACCTACTCAGAATGGATATATATCAAGGACAAAGGAGTATGAACTTGTTTTGACTGAAGGAATTTGTGTTTATAGGCAAAAATCCGAAATTCGTCTAACTCCGCAAAGGAAGGCTATTCCTGTGTTTCTTTCTCATACAAGGTCATTTAAAGAGGTTTATGCATGCAACCTAATTAGAATGGCTATATATGAAGGCCAAAAGAGTTTGAACTAGTTTGGACTGAAGGAATTCCTCTTATAGTAAAAATACCAATTTGGCCTTAACTCCGCAAAGGAAGGCTATTCCTGTGTTTCTTTCTCATACAAGGTCATTTAAAGAGGTTTATGCATGGAACCTACTTAAAATGGCTATATATGAAGGCCAAAAGAGTTTGAACTAGTTTGGACTGAAGGAATTCCTTTTATAGCAAAAATACCAATTTGGCCTTATCTCCGCAAAGGAAAGCTTTTTCTGTGTTTCTTTATCAAACAAGGTAATTTAAAGAGGTTTATACATGGAACCTACTCAGAATGGATATATATCAAGGACAAAGGAGTATGAACTTGTTTTGACTGAAGGAATTTGTGTTTATAGGCAAAAATCCCAAATTCGTCTTAACTCCGCAAAGGAAGGCTATTCCTGTGTTTCTTTCTCATACAAGGTCATTTAAAGAGGTTTATGCATGGAACCTACTTAGAATGGCTATATATGAAGGCCAAAAGAGTTTGAACTAGTTTGGAGTGAAGGAATTCCTTTTATAGCAAAAATACCAATTTGGCCTTATCTCCGCAAAGGAAAGCTTTTTCTGTGTTTCTTTCTCAAACAAGGTAATTTAAAGAGGTTTATGCATGGAACCTACTCAGAATGGATATATATCAAGGACAAAGGAGTATGAACTTGTTTTGACTGAAGGAATTTGTGTTTATAGGCAAAAATCCGAAATTCGTTTTAACTCCGCAAAGGAAGGCTATTCCTGTGTTTCTTTCTCATACAAGGTCATTTAAAGAGGTTTATGCATGCAACCTACTTAGAATGGCTATATATGAAGGCCAAAAGAGTTTGAACTAGTTTGGACTGAAGGAATTCCTCTTATAGTAAAAATACCAATTTGGCCTTAACTCCGCAAAGGAAGGCTATTCCTGTGTTTCTTTCTCATACAAGGTCATTTAAAGAGGTTTATGCATGCAACCTAGTTAGAATGGCTATATATGAAGGCCAAAAGAGTTTGAACTTGTTTTGACTGAAGGAATTCCTTTTATAGCAAAAATACCAATTTGGCCTTATCTCCGCAAAGGAAAGCTTTTTCTGTGTTTCTTCCTCAAACAAGGTAATTTAAAGAGGTTTATGCATGGAACCTACTCAGAATGGATATATATCAAGGACAAAGGAGTATGAACTTGTTTTGACTGAAGGAATTTGTGTTTATAGGCAAAAATCCGAAATTCGTTTTAACTCCGCAAAGGAAGGCTATTCCTGTGTTTCTTTCTCATACAAGGTCATTTAAAGAGGTTTATGCATGCAACCTACTTAGAATGGCTATATATGAAGGCCAAAAGAGTTTGAACTAGTTTGGACTGAAGGAATTCCTCTTATAGTAAAAATACCAAATTGGCCTTAACTCCGCAAAGGAAGGCTATTCCTGTGTTTCTTTCTCATACAAGGTCATTTAAAGAGGTTTATGCATGCAACCTAGTTAGAATGGCTATATATGAAGGCCAAAAGAGTTTGAACTTGTTTTGACTGAAGGAATTCCTTTTATAGCAAAAATACCAATTTGGCCTTATCTCCGCAAAGGTAAGCTTTTTCTGTGTTCCTTCCTCAAACAAGGTAATTTAAAGAGGTTTATACATGGAACCTACTCAGAATGGATATATATCAAGGACAAAGGAGTATGAACTTGTTTTGACTGAAGGAATTTGTGTTTATAGGCAAAAATCCGAAATTCATCTTAATTCAGCAAAGGAAGGCTATTCCTGTGTTTCTTTCTCATACAAGGTCATTTAAAGAGGTTTATGCATGGAACCTACTTAGAATGGCTATATATGAAGGCCAAAAGAGTTTGAACTTGTTTTGACTGAAGGAATTCCTTTTATAGCAAAAATACCAATTTGGCCTTATCTCTTCAAATGGAAGATTTTTCTGTGTTTCTTTCTCAAATAAGGTAATTTAAAGAGGTTTATGCATGGAACCTACTCAGAATGGATATATATCAAGGACAAAGGAGTATGAACTTGTTTTGACTGAAGGAATTTGTGTTTATAGGCAAAAATCCGAAATTCTTCTTAACTCCGCAAAGGAAGGCTATTCCTGTGTTTCTTTCTCATACAAGGTCATTTAAAGATGTTTATGCATGGAACCTACTTAAAATGGCTATATATGAAGGCCAAAAGAGTTTGAACTAGTTTGGACTGAAGGAATTCCTTTTATAGCAAAAATACCAATTTGGCCTTATCTCCTCAAATGGAAGATTTTTCTGTGTTTCTTTCTCAAATAAGGTAATTTAAAGAGGTTTATGTATGATACCTACTTAGAATGGCTATATATGAAGGCCAAAAGAGTTTGAACTTGTTTTGACTGAAGGAATTCCTTTTATGGCAAAAATACCAATTTGGCCTTATCTCCTCTAATGGAAGATTTTTCTGTGTTTCTTTCTCAAATAAGGTAATTTAAAGAGGTTTATGCATGGAACCTACTCAGAATGGATATATATGTAGGACAAAGGAGTATGAACTTGTTTTGACTGAAGGAATTTTTGTTTATAGGCAAAAATCCGAAATTCGTCTTAACTCCGCAAAGGAAGGCTATTCCTGTGTTTCTTTCTCATACAAGGTCATTTAAAGAAGTTTATGCATGCAACCTACTTAGAATGGCTATATATGAAGGCCAAAAGAGTTTGAACTTGTTTTGACTTAAGGAATTCCTTTTATAGCAAAAATACCAATTTGGCCTTATCTCCTCAAATGAAAGCTTTTTCTAATTTTCTTTCTCAAACAAGGTTATTTAAAGAGGTTTATGCATGGAACCTACTCAGAATGGATATATATCAAGGACAAAGGAGTATGAACTTGTTTTGACTGAAGGAATTTGTGTTTATAGGCAAAAATCCGAAATTCGTCTAACTCCGCAAAGGAAGGCTATTCCTGTGTTTCTTTCTCATACAAGGTCATTTAAAGAGGTTTATGCATGCAACCTAATTAGAATGGCTATATATGAAGGCCAAAAGAGTTTGAACTAGTTTGGACTGAAGGAATTCCTCTTATAGTAAAAATACCAATTTGGCCTTAACTCCGCAAAGGAAGGCTATTCCTGTGTTTCTTTCTCATACAAGGTCATTTAAAGAGGTTTATGCATGGAACCTACTTAAAATGGCTATATATGAATGCCAAAAGAGTTTGAACTAGTTTGGACTGAAGGAATTCCTTTTATAGCAAAAATACCAATTTGGCCTTATCTCCGCAAAGGAAAGCTTTTTCTGTGTTTCTTTATCAAACAAGGTAATTTAAAGAGGTTTATACATGGAACCTACTCAGAATGGATATATATCAAGGACAAAGGAGTATGAACTTGTTTTGACTGAAGGAATTTGTGTTTATAGGCAAAAATCCCAAATTCGTCTTAACTCCGCAAAGGAAGGCTATTCCTGTGTTTCTTTCTCATACAAGGTCATTTAAAGAGGTTTATGCATGCAACCTACTTAAAATGGCTATATATGAAGGCCAAAAGAGTTTGAACTTGTTTTGACTGAAGGAATTCCTTTTATAGCAAAAATACCAATTTGGCCTTATCTCCTCAAATGGAAGATTTTTCTGTGTTTCTTTCTCAAATAAGGTAATTTAAAGAGGTTTATGCATGGAACCTACTCATAATGGATATATATCAAGGACAAAGGAGTATGAACTTGTTTTGACTGAAGGAATTTGTGTTTATAGGCAAAAATCCGAAATTAGTCTTAACTCCGCAAAGGAAGGCTATTCCTGTGTTTCTTTTTCATACAAGGTCATTTAAAGATGTTTATGCATGGAACCTACTTAAAATGGCTATATATGAAGGCCAAAAGAGTTTGAACTAGTTTGGACTGAAGGAATTCCTCTTATAGTAAAAATACCAATTTGGCCTTAACTCCGCAAAGGAAAGCTTTTTCTGTGTTTCTTTCTCAAACAAGGTCATTTAAAGAGGTTTATGCATGGAACCTACTCAGAATGGATATATATCAAGGACAAAGGAGTATGAACTTGTTTTGACTGAAGGAATTTGTGTTTATAGGCAAAAATCCGAAATTCGTCTTAACTCCGCAAAGGAAGGCTATTCCTGTGTTTCTTTCTCATACAAGGTCATTTAAAGAGGTTTATGCATGCAACCTACTTAGAATGGCTATATATGAAGGCCAAAAGAGTTTGAACTAGTTTGGACTGAAGGAATTCCTCTTATAGTAAAAATACCAATTTGGCCTTAACTCCGCAAAGGAAGGCTATTCCTGTGTTTCTTTCTCATACAAGGTCATTTAAAGAGGTTTATGCATGCAACCTACCTAGAATGGCTATATATGAAGGCCAAAAGAGTTTGAACTTGTTTTGACTGAAGGAATTCCTTTTATAGCAAAAATACCAATTTGGCCTTATCTCCGCAAAGGAAAGCTTTTTCTGTGTTTCTTTCTCAAACAAGGTCATTTAAAGAGGTTTATGCATGGAACCTACTCAGAATGGATATATATCAAGGTCAAAGGAGTATGAACTTGTTTTGACTGAAGGAATTCCTTTTATAGCAAAAATACCAATTTGGCCTTATCTCCGCAAAGGAAAGCTTTTTCTGTGTTTCTTTCTCAAACAAGGTCATTTAAAGAGGTTTATGCATGGAACCTACTCAGAATGGATATATATCAAGGACAAAGGAGTATGAACTTGTTTTGACTGAAGGAATTTGTGTTTATAGGCAAAAATCCGAAATTCGTCTTAACTCCGCAAAGGAAGGCTATTCCTGTGTTTCTTTCTCATACAAGGTCATTTAAAGAGGTTTATGCATGCAACCTACTTAGAATGGCTATATATGAAGGCCAAAAGAGTTTGAACTAGTTTGGACTGAAGGAATTCCTCTTATAGTAAAAATACCAATTTGGCCTTAACTCCGCAAAGGAAGGCTATTCCTGTGTTTCTTTCTCACACAAGGTCATTTAAAGAGGTTTATGCATGGAACCTACTTAGAATGGCTATATATGAAGGCCAAAAGAGTTTGAACTAGTTTGGAGTGAAGGAATTCCTTTTATAGCAAAAATACCAATTTGGCCTTATCTCCGCAAAGGAAAGCTTTTTCTGTGTTTCTTCCTCAAACAAGGTAATTTAAAGAGGTTTATGCATGGAACCTACTCAGAATGGATATATATCAAGGACAAAGGAGTATGAACTTGTTTTGACTGAAGGAATTTGTGTTTATAGGCAAAAATCCGAAATTCGTTTTAACTCCGCAAAGGAAGGCTATTCCTGTGTTTCTTTCTCATACAAGGTCATTTAAAGAGGTTTATGCATGCAACCTACTTAGAATGGCTATATATGAAGGCCAAAAGAGTTTGAACTAGTTTGGACTGAAGGAATTCCTCTTATAGTAAAAATACCAATTTGGCCTTAACTCCGCAAAGGAAGGCTATTCCTGTGTTTCTTTCTCATACAAGGTCATTTAAAGAGGTTTATGCATGCAACCTACTTAGAATGGCTATATATGAAGGCCAAAAGAGTTTGAACTTGTTTTGACTGAAGGAATTCCTCTTATAGTAAAAATACCAATTTGGCCTTAACTCCGCAAAGGAAGGCTATTCCTGTGTTTCTTTCTCATACAAGGTCATTTAAAGAGGTTTATGCATGCAACCTACCTAGAATGGCTATATATGAAGGCCAAAAGAGTTTGAACTTGTTTTGACTGAAGGAATTCCTTTTATAGCAAAAATACCAATTTGGCCTTATCTCCGCAAAGGAAAGCTTTTTCTGTGTTTCTTTCTCAAACAAGGTCATTTAAAGAGGTTTATGCATGGAACCTACTCAGAATGGATATATATCAAGGTCAAAGGAGTATGAACTTGTTTTGACTGAAGGAATTCCTTTTATAGCAAAAATACCAATTTGGCCTTATCTCCGCAAAGGAAAGCTTTTTCTGTGTTTCTTTCTCAAACAAGGTCATTTAAAGAGGTTTATGCATGGAACCTACTCAGAATGGATATATATCAAGGACAAAGGAGTATGAACTTGTTTTGACTGAAGGAATTTGTGTTTATAGGCAAAAATCCGAAATTCGTTTTAACTCCGCAAAGGAAGGCTATTCCTGTGTTTCTTTCTCATACAAGGTCATTTAAAGAGGTTTATGCATGCAACCTAGTTAGAATGGCTATATATGAAGGCCAAAAGAGTTTGAACTTGTTTTGACTGAAGGAATTCCTTTTATAGCAAAAATACCAATTTGGCCTTATCTCCGCAAAGGAAAGCTTTTTCTGTGTTTCTTCCTCAAACAAGGTAATTTAAAGAGGTTTATGCATGGAACCTACTCAGAATGGATATATATCAAGGACAAAGGAGTATGAACTTGTTTTGACTGAAGGAATTTGTGTTTATAGGCAAAAATCCGAAATTCGTTTTAACTCCGCAAAGGAAGGCTATTCCTGTGTTTCTTTCTCATACAAGGTCATTTAAAGAGGTTTATGCATGCAACCTACTTAGAATGGCTATATATGAAGGCCAAAAGAGTTTGAACTAGTTTGGACTGAAGGAATTCCTCTTATAGTAAAAATACCAATTTGGCCTTAACTCCGCAAAGGAAGGCTATTCCTGTGTTTCTTTCTCATACAAGGTCATTTAAAGAGGTTTATGCATGCAACCTAGTTAGAATGGCTATATATGAAGGCCAAAAGAGTTTGAACTTGTTTTGACTGAAGGAATTCCTTTTATAGCAAAAATACCAATTTGGCCTTATCTCCGCAAAGGAAAGCTTTTTCTGTGTTTCTTCCTCAAACAAGGTAATTTAAAGAGGTTTATGCATGGAACCTACTCAGAATGGATATATATCAAGGACAAAGGAGTATGAACTTGTTTTGACTGAAGGAATTTGTGTTTATAGGCAAAAATCCGAAATTCATCTTAATTCAGCAAAGGAAGGCTATTCCTGTGTTTCTTTCTCATACAAGGTCATTTAAAGAGGTTTATGCATGGAACCTACTTAGAATGGCTATATATGAAGGCCAAAAGAGTTTGAACTTGTTTTGACTGAAGGAATTCCTTTTATGGCAAAAATACCAATTTGGCCTTATCTCCTCAAATGGAAGATTTTTCTGTGTTTCTTTCTCAAATAAGGTAATTTAAAGAGGTTTATGCATGGAACCTACTCAGAATGGATATATATGTAGGACAAAGGAGTATGAACTTGTTTTGACTGAAGGAATTTGTGTTTATAGGCAAAAATCCGAAATTCGTCTTAACTCCGCAAAGGAAGGCTATTCCTGTGTTTCTTTCTCATACAAGGTCATTTAAAGAAGTTTATGCATGCAACCTACTTAGAATGGCTATATATGAAGGCCAAAAGAGTTTGAACTTGCTTGGACTGAAGGAATTCCTTTTATAGCAAAAATACCAATTTGGCCTTATTTACGCAAAGGAAAGCTTTTTCTGTGTTTCTTTCTCAAACAAAATAATTTAAAGAGGTTTATGCATGGAACCTACTCAGAATGGATATATATCAAGGACAAAGGAGTATGAACTTGTTTTGACAGAAGGAATTTGTGTTTATAGGCAAAAATCCGAAATTCGTCTTAACTCCGCAAAGGAAGGCTATTCCTGTGTTTCTTTCTCATACAAGGTCATTTAAAGAGGTTTATGCATGCAACCTACTTAGAATGGCTATATATGAAGGCCAAAAGAGTTTGAACTTGTTTTGACTGAAGGAATTCCTTTTATAGCAAAAATACCAATTTGGCCTTATCTCAGCAAAGGAAAGCTTTTTCTGTGTTTCTTTCTCAAACAAGGTCATTTAAAGAGGTTTATGCATGGAACCTACTTAGAATGGCTATATATGAAGGCCAAAAGAGTTTGAACTAGTTTGGATTGAAGGAATTCCTTTTATAGCAAAAATACCAATTTGGCCTTATCTCCGCAAAGGAAAGCTTTTTCTGTGTTTCTTTCTCAAACAAGGTAATTTAAAGAGGTTTATGCATGGAACCTACTCAGAATGGATATATATCAAGGACAAAGGAGTATGAACTTGTTTTGACTGAAGGAATTTGTGTTTATAGGCAAAAATCCGAAATTCGTCTTAACTCCGCAAAGGAAGGCTATTCCTGTGTTTCTTTCTCATACAAGGTCATTTAAAGAGGTTTATGCATGGAACCTACTTAGAATGGCTATATATGAAGGCCAAAAGAGTTTGAACTTGTTTTGACTTAAGGAATTCCTTTTATAGCAAAAATACCAATTTGGCCTTATCTCCTCAAATGAAAGCTTTTTCTAATTTTCTTTCTCAAACAAGGTTATTTAAAGAGGTTTATGCATGGAACCTACTCAGAATGGATATATATCAAGGACAAAGGAGTATGAACTTGTTTTGACTGAAGGAATTTGTGTTTATAGGCAAAAATCCGAAATTCGTCTAACTCCGCAAAGGAAGGCTATTCCTGTGTTTCTTTCTCATACAAGGTCATTTAAAGAGGTTTATGCATGCAACCTAATTAGAATGGCTATATATGAAGGCCAAAAGAGTTTGAACTAGTTTGGACTGAAGGAATTCCTCTTATAGTAAAAATACCAATTTGGCCTTAACTCCGCGAAGGAAGGCTATTCCTGTGTTTCTTTCTCATACAAGGTCATTTAAAGAGGTTTATGCATGCAACCTACTTAGAATGGCTATATATGAAGGCCAAAAGAGTTTGAACTTGTTTTGACTGAAGGAATTCCTTTTATAGCAAAAATACCAATTTGGCCTTATCTCCGCAAAGGAAAGCTTTTTCTGTGTTTCTTTCTCAAACAAGGTAATTTAAAGAGGTTTATGCATGGAACCTACTCAGAATGGATATATATCAAGGACAAAGGAGTATGAACTTTTTTTGACTGAAGGAATTTGTGTTTATAGGCAAAAATCCGAAATTCGTCTTAACTCCGCAAAGGAAGGCTATTCCTGTGTTTCTTTCTCAAACAAGGTCATTTAAAGATGTTTATGCATGCAACCTACTTAGAATGGCTATATATGAAGGCCAAAAGAGTTTGAACTTGTTTTGACTGAAGGAATTCCTCTTATAGTAAAAATACCAATTTGGCCTTATCTCCTCAAATGGAAGATTTTTCTGTGTTTCTTTCTCAAATAAGGTAATTTAAAGAGGTTTATGCATGGAACCTACTCAGAATGGATATATATGTAGGACAAAGGAGTATGAACTTGTTTTGACTGAAGGAATTTGTGTTTATAGGCAAAAATCCGAAATTCGTCTTAACTCCGCAAAGGAAGGCTATTCCTGTGTTTCTTTCTCATACAAGGTCATTTAAAGAGGTTTATGCATGCAACCTACTTAGAATGGCTATATATGAAGGCCAAAAGAGTTTGAACTTGTTTTGACTGAAGGAATTCCTTTTATAGCAAAAATACCAATTTGGCCTTATCTCCGCAAAGGAAAGCTTTTTCTGTGTTTCGTTCTCAAACAAGGTAATTTAAAGAGGTTTATGCATGGAACCTACTCAGAATGGATATATATCAAGGACAAAGGAGTATGAACTTGTTTTGACTGAAGGAATTTGTGTTTATAGGCAAAAATCCGAAATTCGTCTTAACTCCGCAAAGGAAGGCTATTCCTGTGTTTCTTTTTCATACAAGGTCATTTAAAGATGTTTAGGCATGGAACCTACTTAAAATGGCTATATATGAAGGCCAAAAGAGTTTGAACTAGTTTGGACTGAAGGAATTCCTTTTATAGCAAAAATACCAATTTGGCCTTAACTCCGCGAAGGAAGGCTATTCCTGTGTTTCTTTCTCATACAAGGTCATTTAAAGAGGTTTATGCATGGAACCTACTTAGAATGGCTATATATGAAGGCCAAAAGAGTTTGAACTAGTTTGGATTGAAGGAATTCCTTTTATAGCAAAAATACCAATTTGGCCTTATCTCCGCAAAGGAAAGCTTTTTCTGTGTTTCTTTCTCAAACAAGGTAATTTAAAGAGGTTTATGCATGGAACCTACTCAGAATGGATATATATCAAGGACAAAGGAGTATGAACTTTTTTTGACTGAAGGAATTTGTGTTTATAGGCAAAAATCCGAAATTCGTTTTAACTCCGCAAAGGAAGGCTATTCCTGTGTTTCTTTCTCATACAAGGTCATTTAAAGAGGTTTATGCATGCAACCTACTTAGAATGGCTATATATGAAGGCCAAAAGAGTTTGAACTAGTTTGGACTGAAGGAATTCCTCTTATAGTAAAAATACCAATTTGGCCTTAACTCCGCAAAGGAAGGCTATTCCTGTGTTTCTTTCTCATACAAGGTCATTTAAAGAGGTTTATGCATGCAACCTAGTTAGAATGGCTATATATGAAGGCCAAAAGAGCTTGAACTTGTTTTGACTGAAGGAATTCCTTTTATAGCAAAAATACCAATTTGGCCTTATCTCCGCAAAGGAAAGCTTTTTCTGTGTTTCTTCCTCAAACAAGGTAATTTAAAGAGGTTTATGCATGGAACCTACTCAGAATGGATATATATCAAGGACAAAGGAGTATGAACTTGTTTTGACTGAAGGAATTTGTGTTTATAGGCAAAAATCCGAAATTCGTTTTAACTCCGCAAAGGAAGGCTATTCCTGTGTTTCTTTCTCATACAAGGTCATTTAAAGAGGTTTATGCATGCAACCTAGTTAGAATGGCTATATATGAAGGCCAAAAGAGTTTGAACTTGTTTTGACTGAAGGAATTCCTTTTATAGCAAAAATACCAATTTGGCCTTATCTCCGCAAAGGTAAGCTTTTTCTGTGTTTCTTCCTCAAACAAGGTAATTTAAAGAGGTTTATACATGGAACCTACTCAGAATGGATATATATCAAGGACAAAGGAGTATGAACTTGTTTTGACTGAAGGAATTTGTGTTTATAGGCAAAAATCCGAAATTCATCTTAATTCAGCAAAGGAAGGCTATTCCTGTGTTTCTTTCTCATACAAGGTCATTTAAAGAGGTTTATGCATGGAACCTACTTAGAATGGCTATATATGAAGGCCAAAAGAGTTTGAACTTGTTTTGACTGAAGGAATTCCTTTTATAGCAAAAATACCAATTTGGCCTTGTCTCCTCAAATGAAAGCTTTTTCTGTGTTTCTTTCTCAAACAAGGTAATTTAAAGAGGTTTATGCATGGAACCTACTCAGAATGGATATATATGTAGGACAAAGGAGTATGAACTTGTTTTGACTGAAGGAATTTGTGTTTATAGGCAAAAATCCGAAATTCTTCTTAACTCCGCAAAGGAAGGCTATTCCTGTGTTTCTTTCTCATACAAGGTCATTTAAAGATGTTTATGCATGGAACCTACTTAAAATGGCTATATATGAAGGCCAAAAGAGTTTGAACTAGTTTGGACTGAAGGAATTCCTTTTATAGCAAAAATACCAATTTGGCCTTATCTCCTCAAATGGAAGATTTTTCTGTGTTTCTTTCTCAAATAAGGTAATTTAAAGAGGTTTATGTATGATACCTACTTAGAATGGCTATATATGAAGGCCAAAAGAGTTTGAACTTGTTTTGACTGAAGGAATTCCTTTTATGGCAAAAATACCAATTTGGCCTTATCTCCTCAAATGGAAGATTTTTCTGTGTTTCTTTCTCAAATAAGGTAATTTAAAGAGGTTTATGCATGGAACCTACTCAGAATGGATATATATGTAGGACAAAGGAGTATGAACTTGTTTTGACTGAAGGAATTTGTGTTTATAGGCAAAAATCCGAAATTCGTCTTAACTCCGCAAAGGAAGGCTATTCCTGTGTTTCTTTCTCATACAAGGTCATTTAAAGAAGTTTATGCATGCAACCTACTTAGAATGGCTATATATGAAGGCCAAAAGAGTTTGAACTTGTTTTGACTTAAGGAATTCCTTTTATAGCAAAAATACCAATTTGGCCTTATCTCCTCAAATGAAAGCTTTTTCTAATTTTCTTTCTCAAACAAGGTTATTTAAAGAGGTTTATGCATGGAACCTACTCAGAATGGATATATATCAAGGACAAAGGAGTATGAACTTGTTTTGACTGAAGGAATTTGTGTTTATAGGCAAAAATCCGAAATTCGTCTAACTCCGCAAAGGAAGGCTATTCCTGTGTTTCTTTCTCATACAAGGTCATTTAAAGAGGTTTATGCATGCAACCTAATTAGAATGGCTATATATGAAGGCCAAAAGAGTTTGAACTAGTTTGGACTGAAGGAATTCCTCTTATAGTAAAAATACCAATTTGGCCTTAACTCCGCAAAGGAAGGCTATTCCTGTGTTTCTTTCTCATACAAGGTCATTTAAAGAGGTTTATGCATGGAACCTACTTAGAATGGCTATATATGAAGGCCAAAAGAGTTTGAACTAGTTTGGACTGAAGGAATTCCTTTTATAGCAAAAATACCAATTTGGCCTTATCTCCGCAAAGGAAAGCTTTTTCTGTGTTTCTTTATCAAACAAGGTAATTTAAAGAGGTTTATACATGGAACCTACTCAGAATGGATATATATCAAGGACAAAGGAGTATGAACTTGTTTTGACTGAAGGAATTTGTGTTTATAGGCAAAAATCCGAAATTCGTCTTAACTCCGCAAAGGAAGGCTATTCCTGTGTTTCTTTCTCATACAAGGTCATTTAAAGAGGTTTATGCATGCAACCTACTTAAAATGGCTATATATGAAGGCCAAAAGAGTTTGAACTTGTTTTGACTGAAGGAATTCCTTTTATAGCAAAAATACCAATTTGGCCTTATCTCCTCAAATGGAAGCTTTTTCTGTGTTTCTTTCTCAAATAAGGTAATTTAAAGAGGTTTATGCATGGAACCTACTCATAATGGATATATATCAAGGACAAAGGAGTATGAACTTGTTTTGACTGAAGGAATTTGTGTTTATAGGCAAAAATCCGAAATTAGTCTTAACTCCGCAAAGGAAGGCTATTCCTGTGTTTCTTTTTCATACAAGGTCATTTAAAGATGTTTATGCATGGAACCTACTTAAAATGGCTATATATGAAGGCCAAAAGAGTTTGAACTAGTTTGGACTGAAGGAATTCCTCTTATAGTAAAAATACCAATTTGGCCTTAACTCCGCAAAGGAAAGCTTTTTCTGTGTTTCTTTCTCAAACAAGGTCATTTAAAGAGGTTTATGCATGGAACCTACTCAGAATGGATATATATCAAGGACAAAGGAGTATGAACTTGTTTTGACTGAAGGAATTTGTGTTTATAGGCAAAAATCCGAAATTCGTCTTAACTCCGCAAAGGAAGGCTATTCCTGTGTTTCTTTCTCATACAAGGTCATTTAAAGAGGTTTATGCATGCAACCTACTTAGAATGGCTATATATGAAGGCCAAAAGAGTTTGAACTAGTTTGGACTGAAGGAATTCCTCTTATAGTAAAAATACCAATTTGGCCTTAACTCCGCAAAGGAAGGCTATTCCTGTGTTTCTTTCTCATACAAGGTCATTTAAAGAGGTTTATGCATGCAACCTACCTAGAATGGCTATATATGAAGGCCAAAAGAGTTTGAACTTGTTTTGACTGAAGGAATTCCTTTTATAGCAAAAATACCAATTTGGCCTTATCTCCGCAAAGGAAAGCTTTTTCTGTGTTTCTTTCTCAAACAAGGTCATTTAAAGAGGTTTATGCATGGAACCTACTCAGAATGGATATATATCAAGGTCAAAGGAGTATGAACTTGTTTTGACTGAAGGAATTCCTTTTATAGCAAAAATACCAATTTGGCCTTATCTCCGCAAAGGAAAGCTTTTTCTGTGTTTCTTCCTCAAACAAGGTAATTTAAAGAGGTTTATGCATGGAACCTACTCAGAATGGATATATATCAAGGACAAAGGAGTATGAACTTGTTTTGACTGAAGGAATTTGTGTTTATAGGCAAAAATCCGAAATTCATCTTAATTCAGCAAAGGAAGGCTATTCCTGTGTTTCTTTCTCATACAAGGTCATTTAAAGAGGTTTATGCATGGAACCTACTTAGAATGGCTATATATGAAGGCCAAAAGAGTTTGAACTTGTTTTGACTGAAGGAATTCCTTTTATGGCAAAAATACCAATTTGGCCTTATCTCCTCAAATGGAAGATTTTTCTGTGTTTCTTTCTCAAATAAGGTAATTTAAAGAGGTTTATGCATGGAACCTACTCAGAATGGATATATATGTAGGACAAAGGAGTATGAACTTGTTTTGACTGAAGGAATTTGTGTTTATAGGCAAAAATCCGAAATTCGTCTTAACTCCGCAAAGGAAGGCTATTCCTGTGTTTCTTTCTCATACAAGGTCATTTAAAGAAGTTTATGCATGCAACCTACTTAGAATGGCTATATATGAAGGCCAAAAGAGTTTGAACTTGCTTGGACTGAAGGAATTCCTTTTATAGCAAAAATACCAATTTGGCCTTATTTACGCAAAGGAAAGCTTTTTCTGTGTTTCTTTCTCAAACAAAATAATTTAAAGAGGTTTATGCATGGAACCTACTCAGAATGGATATATATCAAGGACAAAGGAGTATGAACTTGTTTTGACAGAAGGAATTTGTGTTTATAGGCAAAAATCCGAAATTCGTCTTAACTCCGCAAAGGAAGGCTATTCCTGTGTTTCTTTCTCATACAAGGTCATTTAAAGAGGTTTATGCATGCAACCTACTTAGAATGGCTATATATGAAGGCCAAAAGAGTTTGAACTTGTTTTGACTGAAGGAATTCCTTTTATAGCAAAAATACCAATTTGGCCTTATCTCAGCAAAGGAAAGCTTTTTCTGTGTTTCTTTCTCAAACAAGGTCATTTAAAGAGGTTTATGCATGGAACCTACTTAGAATGGCTATATATGAAGGCCAAAAGAGTTTGAACTAGTTTGGATTGAAGGAATTCCTTTTATAGCAAAAATACCAATTTGGCCTTATCTCCGCAAAGGAAAGCTTTTTCTGTGTTTCTTTCTCAAACAAGGTAATTTAAAGAGGTTTATGCATGGAACCTACTCAGAATGGATATATATCAAGGACAAAGGAGTATGAACTTGTTTTGACTGAAGGAATTTGTGTTTATAGGCAAAAATCCGAAATTCGTCTTAACTCCGCAAAGGAAGGCTATTCCTGTGTTTCTTTCTCATACAAGGTCATTTAAAGAGGTTTATGCATGGAACCTACTTAGAATGGCTATATATGAAGGCCAAAAGAGTTTGAACTTGTTTTGACTTAAGGAATTCCTTTTATAGCAAAAATACCAATTTGGCCTTATCTCCTCAAATGAAAGCTTTTTCTAATTTTCTTTCTCAAACAAGGTTATTTAAAGAGGTTTATGCATGGAACCTACTCAGAATGGATATATATCAAGGACAAAGGAGTATGAACTTGTTTTGACTGAAGGAATTTGTGTTTATAGGCAAAAATCCGAAATTCGTCTAACTCCGCAAAGGAAGGCTATTCCTGTGTTTCTTTCTCATACAAGGTCATTTAAAGAGGTTTATGCATGCAACCTAATTAGAATGGCTATATATGAAGGCCAAAAGAGTTTGAACTAGTTTGGACTGAAGGAATTCCTCTTATAGTAAAAATACCAATTTGGCCTTAACTCCGCGAAGGAAGGCTATTCCTGTGTTTCTTTCTCATACAAGGTCATTTAAAGAGGTTTATGCATGCAACCTACTTAGAATGGCTATATATGAAGGCCAAAAGAGTTTGAACTTGTTTTGACTGAAGGAATTCCTTTTATAGCAAAAATACCAATTTGGCCTTATCTCCGCAAAGGAAAGCTTTTTCTGTGTTTCTTTCTCAAACAAGGTAATTTAAAGAGGTTTATGCATGGAACCTACTCAGAATGGATATATATCAAGGACAAAGGAGTATGAACTTTTTTTGACTGAAGGAATTTGTGTTTATAGGCAAAAATCCGAAATTCGTCTTAACTCCGCAAAGGAAGGCTATTCCTGTGTTTCTTTCTCAAACAAGGTCATTTAAAGATGTTTATGCATGCAACCTACTTAGAATGGCTATATATGAAGGCCAAAAGAGTTTGAACTTGTTTTGACTGAAGGAATTCCTCTTATAGTAAAAATACCAATTTGGCCTTATCTCCTCAAATGGAAGATTTTTCTGTGTTTCTTTCTCAAATAAGGTAATTTAAAGAGGTTTATGCATGGAACCTACTCAGAATGGATATATATGTAGGACAAAGGAGTATGAACTTGTTTTGACTGAAGGAATTTGTGTTTATAGGCAAAAATCCGAAATTCGTCTTAACTCCGCAAAGGAAGGCTATTCCTGTGTTTCTTTCTCATACAAGGTCATTTAAAGAGGTTTATGCATGCAACCTACTTAGAATGGCTATATATGAAGGCCAAAAGAGTTTGAACTTGTTTTGACTGAAGGAATTCCTTTTATAGCAAAAATACCAATTTGGCCTTATCTCCGCAAAGGAAAGCTTTTTCTGTGTTTCGTTCTCAAACAAGGTAATTTAAAGAGGTTTATGCATGGAACCTACTCAGAATGGATATATATCAAGGACAAAGGAGTATGAACTTGTTTTGACTGAAGGAATTTGTGTTTATAGGCAAAAATCCGAAATTCGTCTTAACTCCGCAAAGGAAGGCTATTCCTGTGTTTCTTTTTCATACAAGGTCATTTAAAGATGTTTAGGCATGGAACCTACTTAAAATGGCTATATATGAAGGCCAAAAGAGTTTGAACTAGTTTGGACTGAAGGAATTCCTTTTATAGCAAAAATACCAATTTGGCCTTAACTCCGCGAAGGAAGGCTATTCCTGTGTTTCTTTCTCATACAAGGTCATTTAAAGAGGTTTATGCATGGAACCTACTTAGAATGGCTATATATGAAGGCCAAAAGAGTTTGAACTAGTTTGGATTGAAGGAATTCCTTTTATAGCAAAAATACCAATTTGGCCTTATCTCCGCAAAGGAAAGCTTTTTCTGTGTTTCTTTCTCAAACAAGGTAATTTAAAGAGGTTTATGCATGGAACCTACTCAGAATGGATATATATCAAGGACAAAGGAGTATGAACTTTTTTTGACTGAAGGAATTTGTGTTTATAGGCAAAAATCCGAAATTCGTTTTAACTCCGCAAAGGAAGGCTATTCCTGTGTTTCTTTCTCATACAAGGTCATTTAAAGAGGTTTATGCATGCAACCTACTTAGAATGGCTATATATGAAGGCCAAAAGAGTTTGAACTAGTTTGGACTGAAGGAATTCCTCTTATAGTAAAAATACCAATTTGGCCTTAACTCCGCAAAGGAAGGCTATTCCTGTGTTTCTTTCTCATACAAGGTCATTTAAAGAGGTTTATGCATGCAACCTAGTTAGAATGGCTATATATGAAGGCCAAAAGAGCTTGAACTTGTTTTGACTGAAGGAATTCCTTTTATAGCAAAAATACCAATTTGGCCTTATCTCCGCAAAGGAAAGCTTTTTCTGTGTTTCTTCCTCAAACAAGGTAATTTAAAGAGGTTTATGCATGGAACCTACTCAGAATGGATATATATCAAGGACAAAGGAGTATGAACTTGTTTTGACTGAAGGAATTTGTGTTTATAGGCAAAAATCCGAAATTCGTTTTAACTCCGCAAAGGAAGGCTATTCCTGTGTTTCTTTCTCATACAAGGTCATTTAAAGAGGTTTATGCATGCAACCTAGTTAGAATGGCTATATATGAAGGCCAAAAGAGTTTGAACTTGTTTTGACTGAAGGAATTCCTTTTATAGCAAAAATACCAATTTGGCCTTATCTCCGCAAAGGTAAGCTTTTTCTGTGTTTCTTCCTCAAACAAGGTAATTTAAAGAGGTTTATACATGGAACCTACTCAGAATGGATATATATCAAGGACAAAGGAGTATGAACTTGTTTTGACTGAAGGAATTTGTGTTTATAGGCAAAAATCCGAAATTCATCTTAATTCAGCAAAGGAAGGCTATTCCTGTGTTTCTTTCTCATACAAGGTCATTTAAAGAGGTTTATGCATGGAACCTACTTAGAATGGCTATATATGAAGGCCAAAAGAGTTTGAACTTGTTTTGACTGAAGGAATTCCTTTTATAGCAAAAATACCAATTTGGCCTTGTCTCCTCAAATGAAAGCTTTTTCTGTGTTTCTTTCTCAAACAAGGTAATTTAAAGAGGTTTATGCATGGAACCTACTCAGAATGGATATATATGTAGGACAAAGGAGTATGAACTTGTTTTGACTGAAGGAATTTGTGTTTATAGGCAAAAATCCGAAATTCTTCTTAACTCCGCAAAGGAAGGCTATTCCTGTGTTTCTTTCTCATACAAGGTCATTTAAAGATGTTTATGCATGGAACCTACTTAAAATGGCTATATATGAAGGCCAAAAGAGTTTGAACTAGTTTGGACTGAAGGAATTCCTTTTATAGCAAAAATACCAATTTGGCCTTATCTCCTCAAATGGAAGATTTTTCTGTGTTTCTTTCTCAAATAAGGTAATTTAAAGAGGTTTATGTATGATACCTACTTAGAATGGCTATATATGAAGGCCAAAAGAGTTTGAACTTGTTTTGACTGAAGGAATTCCTTTTATGGCAAAAATACCAATTTGGCCTTATCTCCTCAAATGGAAGATTTTTCTGTGTTTCTTTCTCAAATAAGGTAATTTAAAGAGGTTTATGCATGGAACCTACTCAGAATGGATATATATGTAGGACAAAGGAGTATGAACTTGTTTTGACTGAAGGAATTTGTGTTTATAGGCAAAAATCCGAAATTCGTCTTAACTCCGCAAAGGAAGGCTATTCCTGTGTTTCTTTCTCATACAAGGTCATTTAAAGAAGTTTATGCATGCAACCTACTTAGAATGGCTATATATGAAGGCCAAAAGAGTTTGAACTTGTTTTGACTTAAGGAATTCCTTTTATAGCAAAAATACCAATTTGGCCTTATCTCCTCAAATGAAAGCTTTTTCTAATTTTCTTTCTCAAACAAGGTTATTTAAAGAGGTTTATGCATGGAACCTACTCAGAATGGATATATATCAAGGACAAAGGAGTATGAACTTGTTTTGACTGAAGGAATTTGTGTTTATAGGCAAAAATCCGAAATTCGTCTAACTCCGCAAAGGAAGGCTATTCCTGTGTTTCTTTCTCATACAAGGTCATTTAAAGAGGTTTATGCATGCAACCTAATTAGAATGGCTATATATGAAGGCCAAAAGAGTTTGAACTAGTTTGGACTGAAGGAATTCCTCTTATAGTAAAAATACCAATTTGGCCTTAACTCCGCAAAGGAAGGCTATTCCTGTGTTTCTTTCTCATACAAGGTCATTTAAAGAGGTTTATGCATGGAACCTACTTAGAATGGCTATATATGAAGGCCAAAAGAGTTTGAACTAGTTTGGACTGAAGGAATTCCTTTTATAGCAAAAATACCAATTTGGCCTTATCTCCGCAAAGGAAAGCTTTTTCTGTGTTTCTTTATCAAACAAGGTAATTTAAAGAGGTTTATACATGGAACCTACTCAGAATGGATATATATCAAGGACAAAGGAGTATGAACTTGTTTTGACTGAAGGAATTTGTGTTTATAGGCAAAAATCCGAAATTCGTCTTAACTCCGCAAAGGAAGGCTATTCCTGTGTTTCTTTCTCATACAAGGTCATTTAAAGAGGTTTATGCATGCAACCTACTTAAAATGGCTATATATGAAGGCCAAAAGAGTTTGAACTTGTTTTGACTGAAGGAATTCCTTTTATAGCAAAAATACCAATTTGGCCTTATCTCCTCAAATGGAAGCTTTTTCTGTGTTTCTTTCTCAAATAAGGTAATTTAAAGAGGTTTATGCATGGAACCTACTCATAATGGATATATATCAAGGACAAAGGAGTATGAACTTGTTTTGACTGAAGGAATTTGTGTTTATAGGCAAAAATCCGAAATTAGTCTTAACTCCGCAAAGGAAGGCTATTCCTGTGTTTCTTTTTCATACAAGGTCATTTAAAGATGTTTATGCATGGAACCTACTTAAAATGGCTATATATGAAGGCCAAAAGAGTTTGAACTAGTTTGGACTGAAGGAATTCCTCTTATAGTAAAAATACCAATTTGGCCTTAACTCCGCAAAGGAAAGCTTTTTCTGTGTTTCTTTCTCAAACAAGGTCATTTAAAGAGGTTTATGCATGGAACCTACTCAGAATGGATATATATCAAGGACAAAGGAGTATGAACTTGTTTTGACTGAAGGAATTTGTGTTTATAGGCAAAAATCCGAAATTCGTCTTAACTCCGCAAAGGAAGGCTATTCCTGTGTTTCTTTCTCATACAAGGTCATTTAAAGAGGTTTATGCATGCAACCTACTTAGAATGGCTATATATGAAGGCCAAAAGAGTTTGAACTAGTTTGGACTGAAGGAATTCCTCTTATAGTAAAAATACCAATTTGGCCTTAACTCCGCAAAGGAAGGCTATTCCTGTGTTTCTTTCTCATACAAGGTCATTTAAAGAGGTTTATGCATGCAACCTACCTAGAATGGCTATATATGAAGGCCAAAAGAGTTTGAACTTGTTTTGACTGAAGGAATTCCTTTTATAGCAAAAATACCAATTTGGCCTTATCTCCGCAAAGGAAAGCTTTTTCTGTGTTTCTTTCTCAAACAAGGTCATTTAAAGAGGTTTATGCATGGAACCTACTCAGAATGGATATATATCAAGGTCAAAGGAGTATGAACTTGTTTTGACTGAAGGAATTCCTTTTATAGCAAAAATACCAATTTGGCCTTATCTCCGCAAAGGAAAGCTTTTTCTGTGTTTCTTTCTCAAACAAGGTCATTTAAAGAGGTTTATGCATGGAACCTACTCAGAATGGATATATATCATGGACAAAGGAGTATGAACTTGTTTTGACTGAAGGAATTTGTGTTTATAGGCAAAAATCCGAAATTCGTCTTAACTCCGCAAAGGAAGGCTATTCCTGTGTTTCTTTCTCACACAAGGTCATTTAAAGAGGTTTATGCATGCAACCTACTTAGAATGGCTATATATGAAGGCCAAAAGAGTTTGAACTAGTTTGGACTGAAGGAATTCCTCTTATAGTAAAAATACCAATTTGGCCTTAACTCCGCAAAGGAAGGCTATTCCTGTGTTTCTTTCTCACACAAGGTCATTTAAAGAGGTTTATGCATGGAACCTACTTAGAATGGCTATATATGAAGGCCAAAAGAGTTTGAACTAGTTTGGAGTGAAGGAATTCCTTTTATAGCAAAAATACCAATTTGGCCTTATCTCCGCAAAGGAAAGCTTTTTCTGTGTTTCTTTCTCAAACAAGGTAATTTAAAGAGGTTTATGCATGGAACCTACTCAGAATGGATATATATCAAGGACAAAGGAGTATGAACTTGTTTTGACTGAAGGAATTTGTGTTTATAGGCAAAAATCCGAAATTCGTTTTAACTCCGCAAAGGAAGGCTATTCCTGTGTTTCTTTCTCATACAAGGTCATTTAAAGAGGTTTATGCATGCAACCTACTTAGAATGGCTATATATGAAGGCCAAAAGTGTTTGAACTAGTTTGGACTGAAGGAATTCCTCTTATAGTAAAAATACCAATTTGGCCTTAACTCCGCAAAGGAAGGCTATTCCTGTGTTTCTTTCTCATACAAGGTCATTTAAAGAGGTTTATGCATGCAACCTAGTTAGAATGGCTATATATGAAGGCCAAAAGAGTTTGAACTTGTTTTGACTGAAGGAATTCCTTTTATAGCAAAAATACCAATTTGGCCTTATCTCCGCAAAGGAAAGCTTTTTCTGTGTTTCTTCCTCAAACAAGGTAATTTAAAGAGGTTTATGCATGGAACCTACTCAGAATGGATATATATCAAGGACAAAGGAGTATGAACTTGTTTTGACTGAAGGAATTTGTGTTTATAGGCAAAAATCCGAAATTCGTTTTAACTCCGCAAAGGAAGGCTATTCCTGTGTTTCTTTCTCATACAAGGTCATTTAAAGAGGTTTATGCATGCAACCTAGTTAGAATGGCTATATATGAAGGCCAAAAGAGTTTGAACTTGTTTTGACTGAAGGAATTCCTTTTATAGCAAAAATACCAATTTGGCCTTATCTCCGCAAAGGAAAGCTTTTTCTGTGTTTCTTCCTCAAACAAGGTAATTTAAAGAGGTTTATGCATGGAACCTACTCAGAATGGATATATATCAAGGACAAAGGAGTATGAACTTGTTTTGACTGAAGGAATTTGTGTTTATAGGCAAAAATCCGAAATTCGTTTTAACTCCGCAAAGGAAGGCTATTCCTGTGTTTCTTTCTCATACAAGGTCATTTAAAGAGGTTTATGCATGCAACCTACTTAGAATGGCTATATATGAAGGCCAAAAGAGTTTGAACTAGTTTGGACTTAAGGAATTCCTCTTATAGTAAAAATACCAATTTGGACTTAACTCCGCAAAGGAAGGCTATTCCTGTGTTTCTTTCTCATACAAGGTCATTTAAAGAGGTTTATGCATGCAACCTAGTTAGAATGGCTATATATGAAGGCCAAAAGAGTTTGAACTTGTTTTGACTGAAGGAATTCCTTTTATAGCAAAAATACCAATTTGGCCTTATCTCCGCAAAGGAAAGCTTTTTCTGTGTTTCTTCCTCAAACAAGGTAATTTAAAGAGGTTTATGCATGGAACCTACTCAGAATGGATATATATCAAGGACAAAGGAGTATGAACTTGTTTTGACTGAAGGAATTTGTGTTTATAGGCAAAAATCCGAAATTCGTTTTAACTCCGCAAAAGAAGGCTATTCCTGTGTTTCTTTCTCATACAAGGTCATTTAAAGAGGTTTATGCATGCAACCTAGTTAGAATGGCTATATATGAAGGCCAAAAGAGTTTGAACTTGTTTTGACTGAAGGAATTCCTTTTATAGCAAAAATACCAATTTGGCCTTATCTCCGCAAAGGAAAGCTTTTTCTGTGTTTCTTCCTCAAACAAGGTAATTTAAAGAGGTTTATGCATGGAACCTACTCAGAATGGATATATATCAAGGACAAAGGAGTATGAACTTGTTTTGACTGAAGGAATTTGTGTTTATAGGCAAAAATCCGAAATTCATCTTAATTCAGCAAAGGAAGGCTATTCCTGTGTTTCTTTCTCATACAAGGTCATTTAAAGAGGTTTATGCATGGAACCTACTTAGAATGGCTATATATGAAGGCCAAAAGAGTTTGAACTTGTTTGGACTGAAGGAATTCCTTTTATAGCAAAAATACCAATTTGGCCTTATTTACGCAAAGGAAAGCTTTTTCTGTGTTTCTTCCTCAAACAAGGTAATTTAAAGAGGTTTATGCATGGAACCTACTCAGAATGGATATATATCAAGGACAAAGGAGTATGAACTTGTTTTGACTGAAGTAATTTGTGTTTATAGGCAAAAATCCGAAATTCGTTTTAACTCCGCAAAGGAAGGCTATTCCTGTGTTTCTTTCTCATACAAGGTCATTTAAAGAGGTTTATGCATGCAACCTAGTTAGAATGGCTATATATGAAGGCCAAAAGAGTTTGAACTTGTTTTGACTGAAGGAATTCCTTTTATAGCAAAAATACCAATTTGGCCTTATCTCCGCAAAGGTAAGCTTTTTCTGTGTTTCTTCCTCAAACAAGGTAATTTAAAGAGGTTTATACATGGAACCTACTCAGAATGGATATATATCAAGGACAAAGGAGTATGAACTTGTTTTGACTGAAGGAATTTGTGTTTATAGGCAAAAATCCGAAATTCATCTTAATTCAGCAAAGGAAGGCTATTCCTGTGTTTCTTTCTCATACAAGGTCATTTAAAGAGGTTTATGCATGGAACCTACTTAGAATGGCTATATATGAAGGCCAAAAGAGTTTGAACTTGTTTTGACTGAAGGAATTCCTTTTATAGCAAAAATACCAATTTGGCCTTATCTCTTCAAATGGAAGATTTTTCTGTGTTTCTTTCTCAAATAAGGTAATTTAAAGAGGTTTATGCATGGAACCTACTCAGAATGGATATATATCAAGGACAAAGGAGTATGAACTTGTTTTGACTGAAGGAATTTGTGTTTATAGGCAAAAATCCGAAATTCTTCTTAACTCCGCAAAGGAAGGCTATTCCTGTGTTTCTTTCTCATACAAGGTCATTTAAAGATGTTTATGCATGGAACCTACTTAAAATGGCTATATATGAAGGCCAAAAGAGTTTGAACTAGTTTGGACTGAAGGAATTCCTTTTATAGCAAAAATACCAATTTGGCCTTATCTCCTCAAATGGAAGATTTTTCTTTGTTTCTTTCTCAAATAAGGTAATTTAAAGAGGTTTATGTATGATACCTACTTAGAATGGCTATATATGAAGGCCAAAAGAGTTTGAACTTGTTTTGACTGAAGGAATTCCTTTTATGGCAAAAATACCAATTTGGCCTTATCTCCTCAAATGGAAGATTTTTCTGTGTTTCTTTCTCAAATAAGGTAATTTAAAGAGGTTTATGCATGGAACCTACTCAGAATGGATATATATGTAGGACAAAGGAGTATGAACTTGTTTTGACTGAAGGAATTTGTGTTTATAGGCAAAAATCCGAAATTCGTCTTAACTCCGCAAAGGAAGGCTATTCCTGTGTTTCTTTCTCATACAAGGTCATTTAAAGAGGTTTATGCATGCAACCTACTTAAAATGGCTATATATGAAGGCCAAAAGAGTTTGAACTTGTTTTGACTGAAGGAATTCCTTTTATAGCAAAAATACCAATTTGGCCTTATCTCCTCAAATGGAAGCTTTTTCTGTGTTTCTTTCTCAAATAAGGTAATTTAAAGAGGTTTATGCATGGAACCTACTCATAATGGATATATATCAAGGACAAAGGAGTATGAACTTGTTTTGACTGAAGGAATTTGTGTTTATAGGCAAAAATCCGAAATTAGTCTTAACTCCGCAAAGGAAGGCTATTCCTGTGTTTCTTTTTCATACAAGGTCATTTAAAGATGTTTATGCATGGAACCTACTTAAAATGGCTATATATGAAGGCCAAAAGAGTTTGAACTAGTTTGGACTGAAGGAATTCCTCTTATAGTAAAAATACCAATTTGGCCTTAACTCCGCAAAGGAAAGCTTTTTCTGTGTTTCTTTCTCAAACAAGGTCATTTAAAGAGGTTTATGCATGGAACCTACTCAGAATGGATATATATCAAGGACAAAGGAGTATGAACTTGTTTTGACTGAAGGAATTTGTGTTTATAGGCAAAAATCCGAAATTCGTCTTAACTCCGCAAAGGAAGGCTATTCCTGTGTTTCTTTCTCATACAAGGTCATTTAAAGAGGTTTATGCATGCAACCTACTTAGAATGGCTATATATGAAGGCCAAAAGAGTTTGAACTAGTTTGGACTGAAGGAATTCCTCTTATAGTAAAAATACCAATTTGGCCTTAACTCCGCAAAGGAAGGCTATTCCTGTGTTTCTTTCTCATACAAGGTCATTTAAAGAGGTTTATGCATGCAACCTACCTAGAATGGCTATATATGAAGGCCAAAAGAGTTTGAACTTGTTTTGACTGAAGGAATTCCTTTTATAGCAAAAATACCAATTTGGCCTTATCTCCGCAAAGGAAAGCTTTTTCTGTGTTTCTTCCTCAAACAAGGTAATTTAAAGAGGTTTATGCATGGAACCTACTCAGAATGGATATATATCAAGGACAAAGGAGTATGAACTTGTTTTGACTGAAGGAATTTGTGTTTATAGGCAAAAATCCGAAATTCGTTTTAACTCCGCAAAGGAAGGCTATTCCTGTGTTTCTTTCTCATACAAGGTCATTTAAAGAGGTTTATGCATGCAACCTACTTAGAATGGCTATATATGAAGGCCAAAAGAGTTTGAACTAGTTTGGACTTAAGGAATTCCTCTTATAGTAAAAATACCAATTTGGACTTAACTCCGCAAAGGAAGGCTATTCCTGTGTTTCTTTCTCATACAAGGTCATTTAAAGAGGTTTATGCATGCAACCTAGTTAGAATGGCTATATATGAAGGCCAAAAGAGTTTGAACTTGTTTTGACTGAAGGAATTCCTTTTATAGCAAAAATACCAATTTGGCCTTATCTCCGCAAAGGAAAGCTTTTTCTGTGTTTCTTCCTCAAACAAGGTAATTTAAAGAGGTTTATGCATGGAACCTACTCAGAATGGATATATATCAAGGACAAAGGAGTATGAACTTGTTTTGACTGAAGGAATTTGTGTTTATAGGCAAAAATCCGAAATTCGTTTTAACTCCGCAAAAGAAGGCTATTCCTGTGTTTCTTTCTCATACAAGGTCATTTAAAGAGGTTTATGCATGCAACCTAGTTAGAATGGCTATATATGAAGGCCAAAAGAGTTTGAACTTGTTTTGACTGAAGGAATTCCTTTTATAGCAAAAATACCAATTTGGCCTTATCTCCGCAAAGGAAAGCTTTTTCTGTGTTTCTTCCTCAAACAAGGTAATTTAAAGAGGTTTATGCATGGAACCTACTCAGAATGGATATATATCAAGGACAAAGGAGTATGAACTTGTTTTGACTGAAGGAATTTGTGTTTATAGGCAAAAATCCGAAATTCATCTTAATTCAGCAAAGGAAGGCTATTCCTGTGTTTCTTTCTCATACAAGGTCATTTAAAGAGGTTTATGCATGGAACCTACTTAGAATGGCTATATATGAAGGCCAAAAGAGTTTGAACTTGTTTGGACTGAAGGAATTCCTTTTATAGCAAAAATACCAATTTGGCCTTATTTACGCAAAGGAAAGCTTTTTCTGTGTTTCTTCCTCAAACAAGGTAATTTAAAGAGGTTTATGCATGGAACCTACTCAGAATGGATATATATCAAGGACAAAGGAGTATGAACTTGTTTTGACTGAAGTAATTTGTGTTTATAGGCAAAAATCCGAAATTCGTTTTAACTCCGCAAAGGAAGGCTATTCCTGTGTTTCTTTCTCATACAAGGTCATTTAAAGAGGTTTATGCATGCAACCTAGTTAGAATGGCTATATATGAAGGCCAAAAGAGTTTGAACTTGTTTTGACTGAAGGAATTCCTTTTATAGCAAAAATACCAATTTGGCCTTATCTCCGCAAAGGTAAGCTTTTTCTGTGTTTCTTCCTCAAACAAGGTAATTTAAAGAGGTTTATACATGGAACCTACTCAGAATGGATATATATCAAGGACAAAGGAGTATGAACTTGTTTTGACTGAAGGAATTTGTGTTTATAGGCAAAAATCCGAAATTCATCTTAATTCAGCAAAGGAAGGCTATTCCTGTGTTTCTTTCTCATACAAGGTCATTTAAAGAGGTTTATGCATGGAACCTACTTAGAATGGCTATATATGAAGGCCAAAAGAGTTTGAACTTGTTTTGACTGAAGGAATTCCTTTTATAGCAAAAATACCAATTTGGCCTTATCTCTTCAAATGGAAGATTTTTCTGTGTTTCTTTCTCAAATAAGGTAATTTAAAGAGGTTTATGCATGGAACCTACTCAGAATGGATATATATCAAGGACAAAGGAGTATGAACTTGTTTTGACTGAAGGAATTTGTGTTTATAGGCAAAAATCCGAAATTCTTCTTAACTCCGCAAAGGAAGGCTATTCCTGTGTTTCTTTCTCATACAAGGTCATTTAAAGATGTTTATGCATGGAACCTACTTAAAATGGCTATATATGAAGGCCAAAAGAGTTTGAACTAGTTTGGACTGAAGGAATTCCTTTTATAGCAAAAATACCAATTTGGCCTTATCTCCTCAAATGGAAGATTTTTCTTTGTTTCTTTCTCAAATAAGGTAATTTAAAGAGGTTTATGTATGATACCTACTTAGAATGGCTATATATGAAGGCCAAAAGAGTTTGAACTTGTTTTGACTGAAGGAATTCCTTTTATGGCAAAAATACCAATTTGGCCTTATCTCCTCAAATGGAAGATTTTTCTGTGTTTCTTTCTCAAATAAGGTAATTTAAAGAGGTTTATGCATGGAACCTACTCAGAATGGATATATATGTAGGACAAAGGAGTATGAACTTGTTTTGACTGAAGGAATTTGTGTTTATAGGCAAAAATCCGAAATTCGTCTTAACTCCGCAAAGGAAGGCTATTCCTGTGTTTCTTTCTCATACAAGGTCATTTAAAGAAGTTTATGCATGCAACCTACTTAGAATGGCTATATATGAAGGCCAAAAGAGTTTGAACTTGTTTTGACTTAAGGAATTCCTTTTATAGCAAAAATACCAATTTGGCCTTATCTCCTCAAATGAAAGCTTTTTCTAATTTTCTTTCTCAAACAAGGTTATTTAAAGAGGTTTATGCATGGAACCTACTCAGAATGGATATATATCAAGGACAAAGGAGTATGAACTTGTTTTGACTGAAGGAATTTGTGTTTATAGGCAAAAATCCGAAATTCGTCTAACTCCGCAAAGGAAGGCTATTCCTGTGTTTCTTTCTCATACAAGGTCATTTAAAGAGGTTTATGCATGCAACCTAATTAGAATGGCTATATATGAAGGCCAAAAGAGTTTGAACTAGTTTGGACTGAAGGAATTCCTCTTATAGTAAAAATACCAATTTGGCCTTAACTCCGCAAAGGAAGGCTATTCCTGTGTTTCTTTCTCATACAAGGTCATTTAAAGAGGTTTATGCATGGAACCTACTTAGAATGGCTATATATGAAGGCCAAAAGAGTTTGAACTAGTTTGGACTGAAGGAATTCCTTTTATAGCAAAAATACCAATTTGGCCTTATCTCCGCAAAGGAAAGCTTTTTCTGTGTTTCTTTATCAAACAAGGTAATTTAAAGAGGTTTATACATGGAACCTACTCAGAATGGATATATATCAAGGACAAAGGAGTATGAACTTGTTTTGACTGAAGGAATTTGTGTTTATAGGCAAAAATCCGAAATTCGTCTTAACTCCGCAAAGGAAGGCTATTCCTGTGTTTCTTTCTCATACAAGGTCATTTAAAGAGGTTTATGCATGCAACCTACTTAAAATGGCTATATATGAAGGCCAAAAGAGTTTGAACTTGTTTTGACTGAAGGAATTCCTTTTATAGCAAAAATACCAATTTGGCCTTATCTCCTCAAATGGAAGCTTTTTCTGTGTTTCTTTCTCAAATAAGGTAATTTAAAGAGGTTTATGCATGGAACCTACTCATAATGGATATATATCAAGGACAAAGGAGTATGAACTTGTTTTGACTGAAGGAATTTGTGTTTATAGGCAAAAATCCGAAATTAGTCTTAACTCCGCAAAGGAAGGCTATTCCTGTGTTTCTTTTTCATACAAGGTCATTTAAAGATGTTTATGCATGGAACCTACTTAAAATGGCTATATATGAAGGCCAAAAGAGTTTGAACTAGTTTGGACTGAAGGAATTCCTCTTATAGTAAAAATACCAATTTGGCCTTAACTCCGCAAAGGAAAGCTTTTTCTGTGTTTCTTTCTCAAACAAGGTCATTTAAAGAGGTTTATGCATGGAACCTACTCAGAATGGATATATATCAAGGACAAAGGAGTATGAACTTGTTTTGACTGAAGGAATTTGTGTTTATAGGCAAAAATCCGAAATTCGTCTTAACTCCGCAAAGGAAGGCTATTCCTGTGTTTCTTTCTCATACAAGGTCATTTAAAGAGGTTTATGCATGCAACCTACTTAGAATGGCTATATATGAAGGCCAAAAGAGTTTGAACTAGTTTGGACTGAAGGAATTCCTCTTATAGTAAAAATACCAATTTGGCCTTAACTCCGCAAAGGAAGGCTATTCCTGTGTTTCTTTCTCATACAAGGTCATTTAAAGAGGTTTATGCATGCAACCTACCTAGAATGGCTATATATGAAGGCCAAAAGAGTTTGAACTTGTTTTGACTGAAGGAATTCCTTTTATAGCAAAAATACCAATTTGGCCTTATCTCCGCAAAGGAAAGCTTTTTCTGTGTTTCTTTCTCAAACAAGGTCATTTAAAGAGGTTTATGCATGGAACCTACTCAGAATGGATATATATCAAGGTCAAAGGAGTATGAACTTGTTTTGACTGAAGGAATTCCTTTTATAGCAAAAATACCAATTTGGCCTTATCTCCGCAAAGGAAAGCTTTTTCTGTGTTTCTTTCTCAAACAAGGTCATTTAAAGAGGTTTATGCATGGAACCTACTCAGAATGGATATATATCATGGACAAAGGAGTATGAACTTGTTTTGACTGAAGGAATTTGTGTTTATAGGCAAAAATCCGAAATTCGTCTTAACTCCGCAAAGGAAGGCTATTCCTGTGTTTCTTTCTCACACAAGGTCATTTAAAGAGGTTTATGCATGCAACCTACTTAGAATGGCTATATATGAAGGCCAAAAGAGTTTGAACTAGTTTGGACTGAAGGAATTCCTCTTATAGTAAAAATACCAATTTGGCCTTAACTCCGCAAAGGAAGGCTATTCCTGTGTTTCTTTCTCACACAAGGTCATTTAAAGAGGTTTATGCATGGAACCTACTTAGAATGGCTATATATGAAGGCCAAAAGAGTTTGAACTAGTTTGGAGTGAAGGAATTCCTTTTATAGCAAAAATACCAATTTGGCCTTATCTCCGCAAAGGAAAGCTTTTTCTGTGTTTCTTTCTCAAACAAGGTAATTTAAAGAGGTTTATGCATGGAACCTACTCAGAATGGATATATATCAAGGACAAAGGAGTATGAACTTGTTTTGACTGAAGGAATTTGTGTTTATAGGCAAAAATCCGAAATTCGTTTTAACTCCGCAAAGGAAGGCTATTCCTGTGTTTCTTTCTCATACAAGGTCATTTAAAGAGGTTTATGCATGCAACCTACTTAGAATGGCTATATATGAAGGCCAAAAGTGTTTGAACTAGTTTGGACTGAAGGAATTCCTCTTATAGTAAAAATACCAATTTGGCCTTAACTCCGCAAAGGAAGGCTATTCCTGTGTTTCTTTCTCATACAAGGTCATTTAAAGAGGTTTATGCATGCAACCTAGTTAGAATGGCTATATATGAAGGCCAAAAGAGTTTGAACTTGTTTTGACTGAAGGAATTCCTTTTATAGCAAAAATACCAATTTGGCCTTATCTCCGCAAAGGAAAGCTTTTTCTGTGTTTCTTCCTCAAACAAGGTAATTTAAAGAGGTTTATGCATGGAACCTACTCAGAATGGATATATATCAAGGACAAAGGAGTATGAACTTGTTTTGACTGAAGGAATTTGTGTTTATAGGCAAAAATCCGAAATTCGTTTTAACTCCGCAAAGGAAGGCTATTCCTGTGTTTCTTTCTCATACAAGGTCATTTAAAGAGGTTTATGCATGCAACCTAGTTAGAATGGCTATATATGAAGGCCAAAAGAGTTTGAACTTGTTTTGACTGAAGGAATTCCTTTTATAGCAAAAATACCAATTTGGCCTTATCTCCGCAAAGGAAAGCTTTTTCTGTGTTTCTTCCTCAAACAAGGTAATTTAAAGAGGTTTATGCATGGAACCTACTCAGAATGGATATATATCAAGGACAAAGGAGTATGAACTTGTTTTGACTGAAGGAATTTGTGTTTATAGGCAAAAATCCGAAATTCGTTTTAACTCCGCAAAGGAAGGCTATTCCTGTGTTTCTTTCTCATACAAGGTCATTTAAAGAGGTTTATGCATGCAACCTACTTAGAATGGCTATATATGAAGGCCAAAAGAGTTTGAACTAGTTTGGACTTAAGGAATTCCTCTTATAGTAAAAATACCAATTTGGACTTAACTCCGCAAAGGAAGGCTATTCCTGTGTTTCTTTCTCATACAAGGTCATTTAAAGAGGTTTATGCATGCAACCTAGTTAGAATGGCTATATATGAAGGCCAAAAGAGTTTGAACTTGTTTTGACTGAAGGAATTCCTTTTATAGCAAAAATACCAATTTGGCCTTATCTCCGCAAAGGAAAGCTTTTTCTGTGTTTCTTCCTCAAACAAGGTAATTTAAAGAGGTTTATGCATGGAACCTACTCAGAATGGATATATATCAAGGACAAAGGAGTATGAACTTGTTTTGACTGAAGGAATTTGTGTTTATAGGCAAAAATCCGAAATTCGTTTTAACTCCGCAAAAGAAGGCTATTCCTGTGTTTCTTTCTCATACAAGGTCATTTAAAGAGGTTTATGCATGCAACCTAGTTAGAATGGCTATATATGAAGGCCAAAAGAGTTTGAACTTGTTTTGACTGAAGGAATTCCTTTTATAGCAAAAATACCAATTTGGCCTTATCTCCGCAAAGGAAAGCTTTTTCTGTGTTTCTTCCTCAAACAAGGTAATTTAAAGAGGTTTATGCATGGAACCTACTCAGAATGGATATATATCAAGGACAAAGGAGTATGAACTTGTTTTGACTGAAGGAATTTGTGTTTATAGGCAAAAATCCGAAATTCATCTTAATTCAGCAAAGGAAGGCTATTCCTGTGTTTCTTTCTCATACAAGGTCATTTAAAGAGGTTTATGCATGGAACCTACTTAGAATGGCTATATATGAAGGCCAAAAGAGTTTGAACTTGTTTGGACTGAAGGAATTCCTTTTATAGCAAAAATACCAATTTGGCCTTATTTACGCAAAGGAAAGCTTTTTCTGTGTTTCTTCCTCAAACAAGGTAATTTAAAGAGGTTTATGCATGGAACCTACTCAGAATGGATATATATCAAGGACAAAGGAGTATGAACTTGTTTTGACTGAAGTAATTTGTGTTTATAGGCAAAAATCCGAAATTCGTTTTAACTCCGCAAAGGAAGGCTATTCCTGTGTTTCTTTCTCATACAAGGTCATTTAAAGAGGTTTATGCATGCAACCTAGTTAGAATGGCTATATATGAAGGCCAAAAGAGTTTGAACTTGTTTTGACTGAAGGAATTCCTTTTATAGCAAAAATACCAATTTGGCCTTATCTCCGCAAAGGTAAGCTTTTTCTGTGTTTCTTCCTCAAACAAGGTAATTTAAAGAGGTTTATACATGGAACCTACTCAGAATGGATATATATCAAGGACAAAGGAGTATGAACTTGTTTTGACTGAAGGAATTTGTGTTTATAGGCAAAAATCCGAAATTCATCTTAATTCAGCAAAGGAAGGCTATTCCTGTGTTTCTTTCTCATACAAGGTCATTTAAAGAGGTTTATGCATGGAACCTACTTAGAATGGCTATATATGAAGGCCAAAAGAGTTTGAACTTGTTTTGACTGAAGGAATTCCTTTTATAGCAAAAATACCAATTTGGCCTTATCTCTTCAAATGGAAGATTTTTCTGTGTTTCTTTCTCAAATAAGGTAATTTAAAGAGGTTTATGCATGGAACCTACTCAGAATGGATATATATCAAGGACAAAGGAGTATGAACTTGTTTTGACTGAAGGAATTTGTGTTTATAGGCAAAAATCCGAAATTCTTCTTAACTCCGCAAAGGAAGGCTATTCCTGTGTTTCTTTCTCATACAAGGTCATTTAAAGATGTTTATGCATGGAACCTACTTAAAATGGCTATATATGAAGGCCAAAAGAGTTTGAACTAGTTTGGACTGAAGGAATTCCTTTTATAGCAAAAATACCAATTTGGCCTTATCTCCTCAAATGGAAGATTTTTCTTTGTTTCTTTCTCAAATAAGGTAATTTAAAGAGGTTTATGTATGATACCTACTTAGAATGGCTATATATGAAGGCCAAAAGAGTTTGAACTTGTTTTGACTGAAGGAATTCCTTTTATGGCAAAAATACCAATTTGGCCTTATCTCCTCAAATGGAAGATTTTTCTGTGTTTCTTTCTCAAATAAGGTAATTTAAAGAGGTTTATGCATGGAACCTACTCAGAATGGATATATATGTAGGACAAAGGAGTATGAACTTGTTTTGACTGAAGGAATTTGTGTTTATAGGCAAAAATCCGAAATTCGTCTTAACTCCGCAAAGGAAGGCTATTCCTGTGTTTCTTTCTCATACAAGGTCATTTAAAGAAGTTTATGCATGCAACCTACTTAGAATGGCTATATATGAAGGCCAAAAGAGTTTGAACTTGTTTTGACTTAAGGAATTCCTTTTATAGCAAAAATACCAATTTGGCCTTATCTCCTCAAATGAAAGCTTTTTCTAATTTTCTTTCTCAAACAAGGTTATTTAAAGAGGTTTATGCATGGAACCTACTCAGAATGGATATATATCAAGGACAAAGGAGTATGAACTTGTTTTGACTGAAGGAATTTGTGTTTATAGGCAAAAATCCGAAATTCGTCTAACTCCGCAAAGGAAGGCTATTCCTGTGTTTCTTTCTCATACAAGGTCATTTAAAGAGGTTTATGCATGCAACCTAATTAGAATGGCTATATATGAAGGCCAAAAGAGTTTGAACTAGTTTGGACTGAAGGAATTCCTCTTATAGTAAAAATACCAATTTGGCCTTAACTCCGCAAAGGAAGGCTATTCCTGTGTTTCTTTCTCATACAAGGTCATTTAAAGAGGTTTATGCATGGAACCTACTTAGAATGGCTATATATGAAGGCCAAAAGAGTTTGAACTAGTTTGGACTGAAGGAATTCCTTTTATAGCAAAAATACCAATTTGGCCTTATCTCCGCAAAGGAAAGCTTTTTCTGTGTTTCTTTATCAAACAAGGTAATTTAAAGAGGTTTATACATGGAACCTACTCAGAATGGATATATATCAAGGACAAAGGAGTATGAACTTGTTTTGACTGAAGGAATTTGTGTTTATAGGCAAAAATCCGAAATTCGTCTTAACTCCGCAAAGGAAGGCTATTCCTGTGTTTCTTTCTCATACAAGGTCATTTAAAGAGGTTTATGCATGCAACCTACTTAAAATGGCTATATATGAAGGCCAAAAGAGTTTGAACTTGTTTTGACTGAAGGAATTCCTTTTATAGCAAAAATACCAATTTGGCCTTATCTCCTCAAATGGAAGATTTTTCTGTGTTTCTTTCTCAAATAAGGTAATTTAAAGAGGTTTATGCATGGAACCTACTCATAATGGATATATATCAAGGACAAAGGAGTATGAACTTGTTTTGACTGAAGGAATTTGTGTTTATAGGCAAAAATCCGAAATTAGTCTTAACTCCGCAAAGGAAGGCTATTCCTGTGTTTCTTTTTCATACAAGGTCATTTAAAGATGTTTATGCATGGAACCTACTTAAAATGGCTATATATGAAGGCCAAAAGAGTTTGAACTAGTTTGGACTGAAGGAATTCCTCTTATAGTAAAAATACCAATTTGGCCTTAACTCCGCAAAGGAAAGCTTTTTCTGTGTTTCTTTCTCAAACAAGGTCATTTAAAGAGGTTTATGCATGGAACCTACTCAGAATGGATATATATCAAGGACAAAGGAGTATGAACTTGTTTTGACTGAAGGAATTTGTGTTTATAGGCAAAAATCCGAAATTCGTCTTAACTCCGCAAAGGAAGGCTATTCCTGTGTTTCTTTCTCATACAAGGTCATTTAAAGAGGTTTATGCATGCAACCTACTTAGAATGGCTATATATGAAGGCCAAAAGAGTTTGAACTAGTTTGGACTGAAGGAATTCCTCTTATAGTAAAAATACCAATTTGGCCTTAACTCCGCAAAGGAAGGCTATTCCTGTGTTTCTTTCTCATACAAGGTCATTTAAAGAGGTTTATGCATGCAACCTACCTAGAATGGCTATATATGAAGGCCAAAAGAGTTTGAACTTGTTTTGACTGAAGGAATTCCTTTTATAGCAAAAATACCAATTTGGCCTTATCTCCGCAAAGGAAAGCTTTTTCTGTGTTTCTTTCTCAAACAAGGTCATTTAAAGAGGTTTATGCATGGAACCTACTCAGAATGGATATATATCAAGGTCAAAGGAGTATGAACTTGTTTTGACTGAAGGAATTCCTTTTATAGCAAAAATACCAATTTGGCCTTATCTCCGCAAAGGAAAGCTTTTTCTGTGTTTCTTTCTCAAACAAGGTCATTTAAAGAGGTTTATGCATGGAACCTACTCAGAATGGATATATATCATGGACAAAGGAGTATGAACTTGTTTTGACTGAAGGAATTTGTGTTTATAGGCAAAAATCCGAAATTCGTCTTAACTCCGCAAAGGAAGGCTATTCCTGTGTTTCTTTCTCATACAAGGTCATTTAAAGAGGTTTATGCATGCAACCTACTTAGAATGGCTATATATGAAGGCCAAAAGAGTTTGAACTAGTTTGGACTGAAGGAATTCCTCTTATAGTAAAAATACCAATTTGGCCTTAACTCCGCAAAGGAAGGCTATTCCTGTGTTTCTTTCTCACATAAGGTCATTTAAAGAGGTTTATGCATGGAACCTACTTAGAATGGCTATATATGAAGGCCAAAAGAGTTTGAACTAGTTTGGAGTGAAGGAATTCCTTTTATAGCAAAAATACCAATTTGGCCTTATCTCCGCAAAGGAAAGCTTTTTCTGTGTTTCTTTCTCAAACAAGGTAATTTAAAGAGGTTTATGCATGGAACCTACTCAGAATGGATATATATCAAGGACAAAGGAGTATGAACTTGTTTTGACTGAAGGAATTTGTGTTTATAGGCAAAAATCCGAAATTCGTTTTAACTCCGCAAAGGAAGGCTATTCCTGTGTTTCTTTCTCATACAAGGTCATTTAAAGAGGTTTATGCATGCAACCTACTTAGAATGGCTATATATGAAGGCCAAAAGAGTTTGAACTAGTTTGGACTGAAGGAATTCCTCTTATAGTAAAAATACCAATTTGGCCTTAACTCCGCAAAGGAAGGCTATTCCTGTGTTTCTTTCTCATACAAGGTCATTTAAAGAGGTTTATGCATGCAACCTAGTTAGAATGGCTATATATGAAGGCCAAAAGAGTTTGAACTTGTTTTGACTGAAGGAATTCCTTTTATAGCAAAAATACCAATTTGGCCTTATCTCCGCAAAGGAAAGCTTTTTCTGTGTTTCTTCCTCAAACAAGGTAATTTAAAGAGGTTTATGCATGGAACCTACTCAGAATGGATATATATCAAGGACAAAGGAGTATGAACTTGTTTTGACTGAAGGAATTTGTGTTTATAGGCAAAAATCCGAAATTCGTTTTAACTCCGCAAAGGAAGGCTATTCCTGTGTTTCTTTCTCATACAAGGTCATTTAAAGAGGTTTATGCATGCAACCTACTTAGAATGGCTATAAATGAAGGCCAAAAGAGTTTGAACTAGTTTGGACTGAAGGAATTCCTCTTATAGTAAAAATACCAAATTGGCCTTAACTCCGCAAAGGAAGGCTATTCCTGTGTTTCTTTCTCATACAAGGTCATTTAAAGAGGTTTATGCATGCAACCTAGTTAGAATGGCTATATATGAAGGCCAAAAGAGTTTGAACTTGTTTTGACTGAAGGAATTCCTTTTATAGCAAAAATACCAATTTGGCCTTATCTCCGCAAAGGAAAGCTTTTTCTGTGTTTCTTCCTCAAACAAGGTAATTTAAAGAGGTTTATGCATGGAACCTACTCAGAATGGATATATATCAAGGACAAAGGAGTATGAACTTGTTTTGACTGAAGGAATTTGTGTTTATAGGCAAAAATCCGAAATTCGTTTTAACTCCGCAAAGGAAGGCTATTCCTGTGTTTCTTTCTCATACAAGGTCATTTAAAGAGGTTTATGCATGCAACCTACTTAGAATGGCTATATATGAAGGCCAAAAGAGTTTGAACTAGTTTGGACTGAAGGAATTCCTCTTATAGTAAAAATACCAATTTGGACTTAACTCCGCAAAGGAAGGCTATTCCTGTGTTTCTTTCTCATACAAGGTCATTTAAAGAGGTTTATGCATGCAACCTAGTTAGAATGGCTATATATGAAGGCCAAAAGAGTTTGAACTTGTTTTGACTGAAGGAATTCCTTTTATAGCAAAAATACCAATTTGGCCTTATCTCCGCAAAGGAAAGCTTTTTCTGTGTTTCTTCCTCAAACAAGGTAATTTAAAGAGGTTTATGCATGGAACCTACTCAGAATGGATATATATCAAGGACAAAGGAGTATGAACTTGTTTTGACTGAAGGAATTTGTGTTTATAGGCAAAAATCCGAAATTCGTTTTAACTCCGCAAAAGAAGGCTATTCCTGTGTTTCTTTCTCATACAAGGTCATTTAAAGAGGTTTATGCATGCAACCTAGTTAGAATGGCTATATATGAAGGCCAAAAGAGTTTGAACTTGTTTTGACTGAAGGAATTCCTTTTATAGCAAAAATACCAATTTGGCCTTATCTCCGCAAAGGAAAGCTTTTTCTGTGTTTCTTCCTCAAACAAGGTAATTTAAAGAGGTTTATGCATGGAACCTACTCAGAATGGATATATATCAAGGACAAAGGAGTATGAACTTGTTTTGACTGAAGGAATTTGTGTTTATAGGCAAAAATCCGAAATTCATCTTAATTCAGCAAAGGAAGGCTATTCCTGTGTTTCTTTCTCATACAAGGTCATTTAAAGAGGTTTATGCATGGAACCTACTTAGAATGGCTATATATGAAGGCCAAAAGAGTTTGAACTTGTTTTGACTGAAGGAATTCCTTTTATGGCAAAAATACCAATTTGGCCTTATCTCCTCAAATGGAAGATTTTTCTGTGTTTCTTTCTCAAATAAGGTAATTTAAAGAGGTTTATGCATGGAACCTACTCAGAATGGATATATATGTAGGACAAAGGAGTATGAACTTGTTTTGACTGAAGGAATTTGTGTTTATAGGCAAAAATCCGAAATTCGTCTTAACTCCGCAAAGGAAGGCTATTCCTGTGTTTCTTTCTCATACAAGGTCATTTAAAGAAGTTTATGCATGCAACCTACTTAGAATGGCTATATATGAAGGCCAAAAGAGTTTGAACTTGTTTGGACTGAAGGAATTCCTTTTATAGCAAAAATACCAATTTGGCCTTATTTACGCAAAGGAAAGCTTTTTCTGTGTTTCTTTCTCAAACAAAATAATTTAAAGAGGTTTATGCATGGAACCTACTCAGAATGGATATATATCAAGGACAAAGGAGTATGAACTTGTTTTGACAGAAGGAATTTGTGTTTATAGGCAAAAATCCGAAATTCGTCTTAACTCCGCAAAGGAAGGCTATTCCTGTGTTTCTTTCTCATACAAGGTCATTTAAAGAGGTTTATGCATGCAACCTACTTAGAATGGCTATATATGAAGGCCAAAAGAGTTTGAACTTGTTTTGACTGAAGGAATTCCTTTTATAGCAAAAATACCAATTTGGCCTTATCTCAGCAAAGGAAAGCTTTTTCTGTGTTTCTTTCTCAAACAAGGTCATTTAAAGAGGTTTATGCATGGAACCTACTTAGAATGGCTATATATGAAGGCCAAAAGAGTTTGAACTAGTTTGGATTGAAGGAATTCCTTTTATAGCAAAAATACCAATTTGGCCTTATCTCCGCAAAGGAAAGCTTTTTCTGTGTTTCTTTCTCAAACAAGGTCATTTAAAGAGGTTTATGCATGGAACCTACTCAGAATGGATATATATCAAGGACAAAGGAGTATGAACTTGTTTTGACTGAAGGAATTTGTGTTTATAGGCAAAAATCCGAAATTCGTCTTAACTCCGCAAAGGAAGGCTATTCCTGTGTTTCTTTCTCACACAAGGTCATTTAAAGAGGTTTATGCATGGAACCTACTTAGAATGGCTATATATGAAGGCCAAAAGAGTTTGAACTTGTTTTGACTTAAGGAATTCCTTTTATAGCAAAAATACCAATTTGGCCTTATCTCCTCAAATGAAAGCTTTTTCTAATTTTCTTTCTCAAACAAGGTTATTTAAAGAGGTTTATGCATGGAACCTACTCAGAATGGATATATATCAAGGACAAAGGAGTATGAACTTGTTTTGACTGAAGGAATTCCTCTTATAGTAAAAATACCAATTTGGCCTTATCTCCTCAAATGGAAGATTTTTCTGTGTTTCTTTCTCAAATAAGGTAATTTAAAGAGGTTTATGCATGGAACCTACTCAGAATGGATATATATGTAGGACAAAGGAGTATGAACTTGTTTTGACTGAAGGAATTTGTGTTTATAGGCAAAAATCCGAAATTCGTCTTAACTCCGCAAAGGAAGGCTATTCCTGTGTTTCTTTCTCATACAAGGTCATTTAAAGAGGTTTATGCATGCAACCTACTTAGAATGGCTATATATGAAGGCCAAAAGAGTTTGAACTTGTTTTGACTGAAGGAATTCCTTTTATAGCAAAAATACCAATTTGGCCTTATCTCCGCAAAGGAAAGCTTTTTCTGTGTTTCTTTCTCAAACAAGGTAATTTAAAGAGGTTTATGCATGGAACCTACTCAGAATGGATATATATCAAGGACAAAGGAGTATGAACTTGTTTTGACTGAAGGAATTTGTGTTTATAGGCAAAAATCCGAAATTCGTCTTAACTCCGCAAAGGAAGGCTATTCCTGTGTTTCTTTTTCATACAAGGTCATTTAAAGATGTTTAGGCATGGAACCTACTTAAAATGGCTATATATGAAGGCCAAAAGAGTTTGAACTAGTTTGGACTGAAGGAATTCCTTTTATAGCAAAAATACCAATTTGGCCTTAACTCCGCGAAGGAAGGCTATTCCTGTGTTTCTTTCTCATACAAGGTCATTTAAAGAGGTTTATGCATGGAACCTACTTAGAATGGCTATATATGAAGGCCAAAAGAGTTTGAACTAGTTTGGATTGAAGGAATTCCTTTTATAGCAAAAATACCAATTTGGCCTTATCTCCGCAAAGGAAAGCTTTTTCTGTGTTTCTTTCTCAAACAAGGTAATTTAAAGAGGTTTATGCATGGAACCTACTCAGAATGGATATATATCAAGGACAAAGGAGTATGAACTTTTTTTGACAGAAGGAATTTGTGTTTATAGGCAAAAATCCGAAATTCGTCTTAACTCCGCAAAGGAAGGCTATTCCTGTGTTTCTTTTTCATACAAGGTCATTTAAAGAGGTTTATGCATGCAACCTACTTAGAATGGCTATATATGAAGGCCAAAAGAGTTTGAACTAGTTTGGACTGAAGGAATTCCTCTTATAGTAAAAATACCAATTTGGCCTTAACTCCGCAAAGGAAGGCTATTCCTGTGTTTCTTTCTCATACAAGGTCATTTAAAGAGGTTTATGCATGCAACCTACCTAGAATGGCTATATATGAAGGCCAAAAGAGTTTGAACTTGTTTTGACTGAAGGAATTCCTTTTATAGCAAAAATACCAATTTGGCCTTATCTCCGCAAAGGAAAGCTTTTTCTGTGTTTCTTTCTCAAACAAGGTCATTTAAAGAGGTTTATGCATGGAACCTACTCAGAATGGATATATATCAAGGTCAAAGGAGTATGAACTTGTTTTGACTGAAGGAATTCCTTTTATAGCAAAAATACCAATTTGGCCTTATCTCCGCAAAGGAAAGCTTTTTCTGTGTTTCTTTCTCAAACAAGGTCATTTAAAGAGGTTTATGCATGGAACCTACTCAGAATGGATATATATCATGGACAAAGGAGTATGAACTTGTTTTGACTGAAGGAATTTGTGTTTATAGGCAAAAATCCGAAATTCGTCTTAACTCCGCAAAGGAAGGCTATTCCTGTGTTTCTTTCTCATACAAGGTCATTTAAAGAGGTTTATGCATGCAACCTACTTAGAATGGCTATATATGAAGGCCAAAAGAGTTTGAACTAGTTTGGACTGAAGGAATTCCTCTTATAGTAAAAATACCAATTTGGCCTTAACTCCGCAAAGGAAGGCTATTCCTGTGTTTCTTTCTCACATAAGGTCATTTAAAGAGGTTTATGCATGGAACCTACTTAGAATGGCTATATATGAAGGCCAAAAGAGTTTGAACTAGTTTGGAGTGAAGGAATTCCTTTTATAGCAAAAATACCAATTTGGCCTTATCTCCGCAAAGGAAAGCTTTTTCTGTGTTTCTTTCTCAAACAAGGTAATTTAAAGAGGTTTATGCATGGAACCTACTCAGAATGGATATATATCAAGGACAAAGGAGTATGAACTTGTTTTGACTGAAGGAATTTGTGTTTATAGGCAAAAATCCGAAATTCGTTTTAACTCCGCAAAGGAAGGCTATTCCTGTGTTTCTTTCTCATACAAGGTCATTTAAAGAGGTTTATGCATGCAACCTACTTAGAATGGCTATATATGAAGGCCAAAAGAGTTTGAACTAGTTTGGACTGAAGGAATTCCTCTTATAGTAAAAATACCAATTTGGCCTTAACTCCGCAAAGGAAGGCTATTCCTGTGTTTCTTTCTCATACAAGGTCATTTAAAGAGGTTTATGCATGCAACCTAGTTAGAATGGCTATATATGAAGGCCAAAAGAGTTTGAACTTGTTTTGACTGAAGGAATTCCTTTTATAGCAAAAATACCAATTTGGCCTTATCTCCGCAAAGGAAAGCTTTTTCTGTGTTTCTTCCTCAAACAAGGTAATTTAAAGAGGTTTATGCATGGAACCTACTCAGAATGGATATATATCAAGGACAAAGGAGTATGAACTTGTTTTGACTGAAGGAATTTGTGTTTATAGGCAAAAATCCGAAATTCGTTTTAACTCCGCAAAGGAAGGCTATTCCTGTGTTTCTTTCTCATACAAGGTCATTTAAAGAGGTTTATGCATGCAACCTACTTAGAATGGCTATAAATGAAGGCCAAAAGAGTTTGAACTAGTTTGGACTGAAGGAATTCCTCTTATAGTAAAAATACCAAATTGGCCTTAACTCCGCAAAGGAAGGCTATTCCTGTGTTTCTTTCTCATACAAGGTCATTTAAAGAGGTTTATGCATGCAACCTAGTTAGAATGGCTATATATGAAGGCCAAAAGAGTTTGAACTTGTTTTGACTGAAGGAATTCCTTTTATAGCAAAAATACCAATTTGGCCTTATCTCCGCAAAGGAAAGCTTTTTCTGTGTTTCTTCCTCAAACAAGGTAATTTAAAGAGGTTTATGCATGGAACCTACTCAGAATGGATATATATCAAGGACAAAGGAGTATGAACTTGTTTTGACTGAAGGAATTTGTGTTTATAGGCAAAAATCCGAAATTCGTTTTAACTCCGCAAAGGAAGGCTATTCCTGTGTTTCTTTCTCATACAAGGTCATTTAAAGAGGTTTATGCATGCAACCTACTTAGAATGGCTATATATGAAGGCCAAAAGAGTTTGAACTAGTTTGGACTGAAGGAATTCCTCTTATAGTAAAAATACCAATTTGGACTTAACTCCGCAAAGGAAGGCTATTCCTGTGTTTCTTTCTCATACAAGGTCATTTAAAGAGGTTTATGCATGCAACCTAGTTAGAATGGCTATATATGAAGGCCAAAAGAGTTTGAACTTGTTTTGACTGAAGGAATTCCTTTTATAGCAAAAATACCAATTTGGCCTTATCTCCGCAAAGGAAAGCTTTTTCTGTGTTTCTTCCTCAAACAAGGTAATTTAAAGAGGTTTATGCATGGAACCTACTCAGAATGGATATATATCAAGGACAAAGGAGTATGAACTTGTTTTGACTGAAGGAATTTGTGTTTATAGGCAAAAATCCGAAATTCGTTTTAACTCCGCAAAAGAAGGCTATTCCTGTGTTTCTTTCTCATACAAGGTCATTTAAAGAGGTTTATGCATGCAACCTAGTTAGAATGGCTATATATGAAGGCCAAAAGAGTTTGAACTTGTTTTGACTGAAGGAATTCCTTTTATAGCAAAAATACCAATTTGGCCTTATCTCCGCAAAGGAAAGCTTTTTCTGTGTTTCTTCCTCAAACAAGGTAATTTAAAGAGGTTTATGCATGGAACCTACTCAGAATGGATATATATCAAGGACAAAGGAGTATGAACTTGTTTTGACTGAAGGAATTTGTGTTTATAGGCAAAAATCCGAAATTCATCTTAATTCAGCAAAGGAAGGCTATTCCTGTGTTTCTTTCTCATACAAGGTCATTTAAAGAGGTTTATGCATGGAACCTACTTAGAATGGCTATATATGAAGGCCAAAAGAGTTTGAACTTGTTTTGACTGAAGGAATTCCTTTTATGGCAAAAATACCAATTTGGCCTTATCTCCTCAAATGGAAGATTTTTCTGTGTTTCTTTCTCAAATAAGGTAATTTAAAGAGGTTTATGCATGGAACCTACTCAGAATGGATATATATGTAGGACAAAGGAGTATGAACTTGTTTTGACTGAAGGAATTTGTGTTTATAGGCAAAAATCCGAAATTCGTCTTAACTCCGCAAAGGAAGGCTATTCCTGTGTTTCTTTCTCATACAAGGTCATTTAAAGAAGTTTATGCATGCAACCTACTTAGAATGGCTATATATGAAGGCCAAAAGAGTTTGAACTTGTTTGGACTGAAGGAATTCCTTTTATAGCAAAAATACCAATTTGGCCTTATTTACGCAAAGGAAAGCTTTTTCTGTGTTTCTTTCTCAAACAAAATAATTTAAAGAGGTTTATGCATGGAACCTACTCAGAATGGATATATATCAAGGACAAAGGAGTATGAACTTGTTTTGACAGAAGGAATTTGTGTTTATAGGCAAAAATCCGAAATTCGTCTTAACTCCGCAAAGGAAGGCTATTCCTGTGTTTCTTTCTCATACAAGGTCATTTAAAGAGGTTTATGCATGCAACCTACTTAGAATGGCTATATATGAAGGCCAAAAGAGTTTGAACTTGTTTTGACTGAAGGAATTCCTTTTATAGCAAAAATACCAATTTGGCCTTATCTCAGCAAAGGAAAGCTTTTTCTGTGTTTCTTTCTCAAACAAGGTCATTTAAAGAGGTTTATGCATGGAACCTACTTAGAATGGCTATATATGAAGGCCAAAAGAGTTTGAACTAGTTTGGATTGAAGGAATTCCTTTTATAGCAAAAATACCAATTTGGCCTTATCTCCGCAAAGGAAAGCTTTTTCTGTGTTTCTTTCTCAAACAAGGTCATTTAAAGAGGTTTATGCATGGAACCTACTCAGAATGGATATATATCAAGGACAAAGGAGTATGAACTTGTTTTGACTGAAGGAATTTGTGTTTATAGGCAAAAATCCGAAATTCGTCTTAACTCCGCAAAGGAAGGCTATTCCTGTGTTTCTTTCTCACACAAGGTCATTTAAAGAGGTTTATGCATGGAACCTACTTAGAATGGCTATATATGAAGGCCAAAAGAGTTTGAACTTGTTTTGACTTAAGGAATTCCTTTTATAGCAAAAATACCAATTTGGCCTTATCTCCTCAAATGAAAGCTTTTTCTAATTTTCTTTCTCAAACAAGGTTATTTAAAGAGGTTTATGCATGGAACCTACTCAGAATGGATATATATCAAGGACAAAGGAGTATGAACTTGTTTTGACTGAAGGAATTCCTCTTATAGTAAAAATACCAATTTGGCCTTATCTCCTCAAATGGAAGATTTTTCTGTGTTTCTTTCTCAAATAAGGTAATTTAAAGAGGTTTATGCATGGAACCTACTCAGAATGGATATATATGTAGGACAAAGGAGTATGAACTTGTTTTGACTGAAGGAATTTGTGTTTATAGGCAAAAATCCGAAATTCGTCTTAACTCCGCAAAGGAAGGCTATTCCTGTGTTTCTTTCTCATACAAGGTCATTTAAAGAGGTTTATGCATGCAACCTACTTAGAATGGCTATATATGAAGGCCAAAAGAGTTTGAACTTGTTTTGACTGAAGGAATTCCTTTTATAGCAAAAATACCAATTTGGCCTTATCTCCGCAAAGGAAAGCTTTTTCTGTGTTTCTTTCTCAAACAAGGTAATTTAAAGAGGTTTATGCATGGAACCTACTCAGAATGGATATATATCAAGGACAAAGGAGTATGAACTTGTTTTGACTGAAGGAATTTGTGTTTATAGGCAAAAATCCGAAATTCGTCTTAACTCCGCAAAGGAAGGCTATTCCTGTGTTTCTTTTTCATACAAGGTCATTTAAAGATGTTTAGGCATGGAACCTACTTAAAATGGCTATATATGAAGGCCAAAAGAGTTTGAACTAGTTTGGACTGAAGGAATTCCTTTTATAGCAAAAATACCAATTTGGCCTTAACTCCGCGAAGGAAGGCTATTCCTGTGTTTCTTTCTCATACAAGGTCATTTAAAGAGGTTTATGCATGGAACCTACTTAGAATGGCTATATATGAAGGCCAAAAGAGTTTGAACTAGTTTGGATTGAAGGAATTCCTTTTATAGCAAAAATACCAATTTGGCCTTATCTCCGCAAAGGAAAGCTTTTTCTGTGTTTCTTTCTCAAACAAGGTAATTTAAAGAGGTTTATGCATGGAACCTACTCAGAATGGATATATATCAAGGACAAAGGAGTATGAACTTTTTTTGACAGAAGGAATTTGTGTTTATAGGCAAAAATCCGAAATTCGTCTTAACTCCGCAAAGGAAGGCTATTCCTGTGTTTCTTTTTCATACAAGGTCATTTAAAGAGGTTTATGCATGCAACCTACTTAGAATGGCTATATATGAAGGCCAAAAGAGTTTGAACTAGTTTGGACTGAAGGAATTCCTCTTATGGTAAAAATACCAATTTGGCCTTAAGTCCGCAAAAGAAGGCTATTCCTGTGTTTCTTTCTCATACAAGGTCATTTAAAGAAGTTTATGCATGCAACCTACTTAGAATGGCTATATATGAAGGCCAAAAGAGTTTGAACTTGTTTGGACTGAAGGAATTCCTTTTATAGCAAAAATACCAATTTGGCCTTATCTCCGCAAAGGAAAGCTTTTTCTGTGTTTCTTTCTCAAACAAGGTAATTTAAAGATGTTTATGCATGGAACCTACTCAGAATGGATATATATCAAGGACAAAGGAGTATGAACTTGTTTTGACTGAAGGAATTTGTGTTTATAGGCAAAAATCCGAAATTCGTCTTAACTCCGCAAAGGAAGGCTATTCCTGTGTTTCTTTTTCATACAAGGTCATTTAAAGATGTTTAGGCATGGAACCTACTTAAAATGGCTATATATGAAGGCCAAAAGAGTTTGAACTAGTTTGGACTGAAGGAATTCCTTTTATAGCAAAAATACCAATTTGGCCTTATCTCCTCAAATGGAAGATTTTTCTGTGTTTCTTTCTCAAATAAGGTAATTTAAAGAGGTTTATGCATGGAACCTACTCAGAATGGATATATATGTAGGACAAAGGAGTATGAACTTGTTTTGACTGAAGGAATTTGTGTTTATAGGCAAAAATCCGAAATTCGTCTTAACTCCGCAAAGGAAGGCTATTCCTGTGTTTCTTTCTCATACAAGGTCATTTAAAGAAGTTTATGCATGCAACCTACTTAGAATGGCTATATATGAAGGCCAAAAGAGTTTGAACTTGTTTGGACTGAAGGAATTCCTTTTATAGCAAAAATACCAATTTGGCCTTATTTACGCAAAGGAAAGCTTTTTCTGTGTTTCTTTCTCAAACAAAATAATTTAAAGAGGTTTATGCATGGAACCTACTCAGAATGGATATATATCAAGGACAAAGGAGTATGAACTTGTTTTGACAGAAGGAATTTGTGTTTATAGGCAAAAATCCGAAATTCGTCTTAACTCCGCAAAGGAAGGCTATTCCTGTGTTTCTTTCTCATACAAGGTCATTTAAAGAGGTTTATGCATGCAACCTACTTAGAATGGCTATATATGAAGGCCAAAAGAGTTTGAACTTGTTTTGACTGAAGGAATTCCTTTTATAGCAAAAATACCAATTTGGCCTTATCTCAGCAAAGGAAAGCTTTTTCTGTGTTTCTTTCTCAAACAAGGTCATTTAAAGAGGTTTATGCATGGAACCTACTTCGAATGGCTATATATGAAGGCCAAAAGAGTTTGAACTAGTTTGGATTGAAGGAATTCCTTTTATAGCAAAAATACCAATTTGGCCTTATCTCCGCAAAGGAAAGCCTTTTCTGTGTTTCTTTCTCAAACAAGGTCATTTAAAGAGGTTTATGCATGGAACCTACTCAGAATGGATATATATCAAGGACAAAGGAGTATGAACTTGTTTTGACTGAAGGAATTTGTGTTTATAGGCAAAAATCCGAAATTCGTCTTAACTCCGCAAAGGAAGGCTATTCCTGTGTTTCTTTCTCATACAAGGTCATTTAAAGAGGTTTATGCATGGAACCTACTTAGAATGGCTATATATGAAGGCCAAAAGAGTTTGAACTTGTTTTGACTTAAGGAATTCCTTTTATAGCAAAAATACCAATTTGGCCTTATCTCCTCAAATGAAAGCTTTTTCTAATTTTCTTTCTCAAACAAGGTTATTTAAAGAGGTTTATGCATGGAACCTACTCAGAATGGATATATATCAAGGACAAAGGAGTAAGAACTTGTTTTGACTGAAGGAATTTGTGTTTATAGGCAAAAATCCGAAATTCGTCTAACTCCGCAAAGGAAGGCTATTCCTGTGTTTCTTTCTCATACAAGGTCATTTAAAGAGGTTTATGCATGCAACCTAATTAGAATGGCTATATATGAAGGCCAAAAGAGTTTGAACTAGTTTGGACTGAAGGAATTCCTCTTATAGTAAAAATACCAATTTGGCCTTAACTCCGCAAAGGAAGGCTATTCCTGTGTTTCTTTCTCATACAAGGTCATTTAAAGAGGTTTATGCATGCAACCTACTTAGAATGGCTATATATGAAGGCCAAAAGAGTTTGAACTTGTTTTGACTGAAGGAATTCCTTTTATAGCAAAAATACCAATTTGGCCTTATCTCCGCAAAGGAAAGCTTTTTCTGTGTTTCTTTCTCAAACAAGGTAATTTAAAGAGGTTTATGCATGGAACCTACTCAGAATGGATATATATCAAGGACAAAGGAGTATGAACTTTTTTTGACTGAAGGAATTTGTGTTTATAGGCAAAAATCCGAAATTCGTCTTAACTCCGCAAAGGAAGGCTATTCCTGTGTTTCTTTCTCAAACAAGGTCATTTAAAGATGTTTATGCATGCAACCTACTTAGAATGGCTATATATGAAGGCCAAAAGAGTTTGAACTTGTTTTGACTGAAGGAATTCCTCTTATAGTAAAAATACTAATTTGGCCTTATCTCCTCAAATGGAAGATTTTTCTGTGTTTCTTTCTCAAATAAGGTAATTTAAAGAGGTTTATGCATGGAACCTACTCAGAATGGATATATATGTAGGACAAAGGAGTATGAACTTGTTTTGACTGAAGGAATTTGTGTTTATAGGCAAAAATCCGAAATTCGTCTTAACTCCGCAAAGGAAGGCTATTCCTGTGTTTCTTTCTCATACAAGGTCATTTAAAGAGGTTTATGCATGCAACCTACTTAGAATGGCTATATATGAAGGCCAAAAGAGTTTGAACTTGTTTTGACTGAAGGAATTCCTTTTATAGCAAAAATACCAATTTGGCCTTATCTCCGCAAAGGAAAGCTTTTTCTGTGTTTCTTTCTCAAACAAGGTAATTTAAAGAGGTTTATGCATGGAACCTACTCAGAATGGATATATATCAAGGACAAAGGAGTATGAACTTGTTTTGACTGAAGGAATTTGTGTTTATAGGCAAAAATCCGAAATTCGTCTTAACTCCGCAAAGGAAGGCTATTCCTGTGTTTCTTTTTCATACAAGGTCATTTAAAGATGTTTAGGCATGGAACCTACTTAAAATGGCTATATATGAAGGCCAAAAGAGTTTGAACTAGTTTGGACTGAAGGAATTCCTTTTATAGCAAAAATACCAATTTGGCCTTAACTCCGCGAAGGAAGGCTATTCCTGTGTTTCTTTCTCATACAAGGTCATTTAAAGAGGTTTATGCATGGAACCTACTTAGAATGGCTATATATGAAGGCCAAAAGAGTTTGAACTAGTTTGGATTGAAGGAATTCCTTTTATAGCAAAAATACCAATTTGGCCTTATCTCCGCAAAGGAAAGCTTTTTCTGTGTTTCTTTCTCAAACAAGGTAATTTAAAGAGGTTTATGCATGGAACCTACTCAGAATGGATATATATCAAGGACAAAGGAGTATGAACTTGTTTTGACTGAAGGAATTTGAGTTTATAGGCAAAAATCCGAAATTCGTCTTAACTCCGCAAAGGAAGGCTATTCCTGTGTTTCTTTTTCATACAAGGTCATTTAAAGATGTTTAGGCATGGAACCTACTTAAAATGGCTATATATGAAGGCCAAAAGAGTTTGAACTTGTTTGGACTGAAGGAATTCCTTTTATAGCAAAAATACCAATTTGGCCTTATCTCCTCAAATGGAAGATTTTTCTGTGTTTCTTTCTCAAATAAGGTAATTTAAAGAGGTTTATGCATGGAACCTACTCAGAATGGATATATATGTAGGACAAAGGAGTATGAACTTGTTTTGACTGAAGGAATTTGTGTTTATAGGCAAAAATCCGAAATTCGTCTTAACTCCGCAAAGGAAGGCTATTCCTGTGTTTCTTTCTCATACAAGGTCATTTAAAGAAGTTTATGCATGCAACCTACTTAGAATGGCTATATATGAAGGCCAAAAGAGTTTGAACTTGTTTGGACTGAAGGAATTCCTTTTATAGCAAAAATACCAATTTGGCCTTATTTACGCAAAGGAAAGCTTTTTCTGTGTTTCTTTCTCAAACAAAATAATTTAAAGAGGTTTATGCATGGAACCTACTCAGAATGGATATATATCAAGGACAAAGGAGTATGAACTTGTTTTGACAGAAGGAATTTGTGTTTATAGGCAAAAATCCGAAATTCGTCTTAACTCCGCAAAGGAAGGCTATTCCTGTGTTTCTTTCTCATACAAGGTCATTTAAAGAGGTTTATGCATGCAACCTACTTAGAATGGCTATATATGAAGGCCAAAAGAGTTTGAACTTGTTTTGACTGAAGGAATTCCTTTTATAGCAAAAATACCAATTTGGCCTTATCTCAGCAAAGGAAAGCTTTTTCTGTGTTTCTTTCTCAAACAAGGTCATTTAAAGAGGTTTATGCATGGAACCTACTTCGAATGGCTATATATGAAGGCCAAAAGAGTTTGAACTAGTTTGGATTGAAGGAATTCCTTTTATAGCAAAAATACCAATTTGGCCTTATCTCCGCAAAGGAAAGCTTTTTCTGTGTTTCTTTCTCAAACAAGGTCATTTAAAGAGGTTTATGCATGGAACCTACTCAGAATGGATATATATCAAGGACAAAGGAGTATGAACTTGTTTTGACTGAAGGAATTTGTGTTTATAGGCAAAAATCCGAAATTCGTCTTAACTCCGCAAAGGAAGGCTATTCCTGTGTTTCTTTCTCATACAAGGTCATTTAAAGAGGTTTATGCATGGAACCTACTTAGAATGGCTATATATGAAGGCCAAAAGAGTTTGAACTTGTTTTGACTTAAGGAATTCCTTTTATAGCAAAAATACCAATTTGGCCTTATCTCCTCAAATGAAAGCTTTTTCTAATTTTCTTTCTCAAACAAGGTTATTTAAAGAGGTTTATGCATGGAACCTACTCAGAATGGATATATATCAAGGACAAAGGAGTATGAACTTGTTTTGACTGAAGGAATTTGTGTTTATAGGCAAAAATCCGAAATTCGTCTAACTCCGCAAAGGAAGGCTATTCCTGTGTTTCTTTCTCATACAAGGTCATTTAAAGAGGTTTATGCATGCAACCTACTTAGAATGGCTATATATGAAGGCCAAAAGAGTTTGAACTTGTTTTGACTGAAGGAATTCCTTTTATAGCAAAAATACCAATTTGGCCTTATATCAGCAAAGGAAAGCTTTTTCTGTGTTTCTTTCTCAAACAAGGTCATTTAAAGAGGTTTATGCATGGAACCTACTTCGAATGGCTATATATGAAGGCCAAAAGAGTTTGAACTAGTTTGGATTGAAGGAATTCCTTTTATAGCAAAAATACCAATTTGGCCTTATCTCCGCAAAGGAAAGCTTTTTCTGTGTTTCTTTCTCAAACAAGGTCATTTAAAGAGGTTTATGCATGGAACCTACTTAGAATGGCTATATATGAAGGCCAAAAGAGTTTGAACTTGTTTTGACTTAAGGAATTCCTTTTATAGCAAAAATACCAATTTGGCCTTATCTCCTCAAATGAAAGCTTTTTCTAATTTTCTTTCTCAAACAAGGTTATTTAAAGAGGTTTATGCATGGAACCTACTCAGAATGGATATATATCAAGGACAAAGGAGTATGAACTTGTTTTGACTGAAGGAATTTGTGTTTATAGGCAAAAATCCGAAATTCGTCTAACTCCGCAAAGGAAGGCTATTCCTGTGTTTCTTTCTCATACAAGGTCATTTAAAGAGGTTTATGCATGCAACCTAATTAGAATGGCTATATATGAAGGCCAAAAGAGTTTGAACTAGTTTGGACTGAAGGAATTCCTCTTATAGTAAAAATACCAATTTGGCCTTAACTCCGCAAAGGAAGGCTATTCCTGTGTTTCTTTCTCATACAAGGTCATTTAAAGAGGTTTATGCATGCAACCTACTTAGAATGGCTATATATGAAGGCCAAAAGAGTTTGAACTTGTTTTGACTGAAGGAATTCCTTTTATAGCAAAAATACCAATTTGGCCTTATCTCCTCAAATGGAAGATTTTTCTGTGTTTCTTTCTCAAATAAGGTAATTTAAAGAGGTTTATGCATGGAACCTACTCATAATGGATATATATCAAGGACAAAGGAGTATGAACTTGTTTTGACTGAAGGAATTTGTGTTTATAGGCAAAAATCCGAAATTAGTCTTAACTCCGCAAAGGAAGGCTATTCCTGTGTTTCTTTTTCATACAAGGTCATTTAAAGATGTTTATGCATGGAACCTACTTAAAATGGCTATATATGAAGGCCAAAAGAGTTTGAACTAGTTTGGACTGAAGGAATTCCTCTTATAGTAAAAATACCAATTTGGCCTTAACTCCGCAAAGGAAAGCTTTTTCTGTGTTTCTTTCTCAAACAAGGTCATTTAAAGAGGTTTATGCATGGAACCTACTCAGAATGGATATATATCAAGGACAAAGGAGTATGAACTTGTTTTGACTGAAGGAATTTGTGTTTATAGGCAAAAATCCGAAATTCGTCTTAACTCCGCAAAGGAAGGCTATTCCTGTGTTTCTTTCTCATACAAGGTCATTTAAAGAGGTTTATGCATGCAACCTACTTAGAATGGCTATATATGAAGGCCAAAAGAGTTTGAACTAGTTTGGACTGAAGGAATTCCTCTTATAGTAAAAATACCAATTTGGCCTTGACTCCGCAAAGGAAGGCTATTCCTGTGTTTCTTTCTCATACAAGGTCATTTAAAGAGGTTTATGCATGCAACCTACCTAGAATGGCTATATATGAAGGCCAAAAGAGTTTGAACTTGTTTTGACTGAAGGAATTCCTTTTATAGCAAAAATACCAATTTGGCCTTATCTCCGCAAAGGAAAGCTTTTTCTGTGTTTCTTTCTCAAACAAGGTCATTTAAAGAGGTTTATGCATGGAACCTACTCAGAATGGATATATATCATGGACAAAGGAGTATGAACTTGTTTTGACTGAAGGAATTTGTGTTTATAGGCAAAAATCCGAAATTCGTCTTAACTCCGCAAAGGAAGGCTATTCCTGTGTTTCTTTCTCATACAAGGTCATTTAAAGAGATTTATACATGCAACCTACTTAGAATGGCTATATATGAAGGCCAAAAGAGTTTGAACTAGTTTGGACTGAAGGAATTCCTCTTATAGTAAAAATACCAATTTGGCCTTAACTCCGCAAAGGAAGGCTATTCCTGTGTTTCTATCTCACACAAGGTCATTTAAAGAAGTTTATGCATGGAACCTACTTAGAATGGCTATATATGAAGGCCAAAAGAGTTTGAACTAGTTTGGAGTGAAGGAATTCCTTTTATAGCAAAAATACCAATTTGGCCTTATCTCCGCAAAGGAAAGCTTTTTCTGTGTTTCTTTCTCAAACAAGGTAATTTAAAGAGGTTTATGCATGGAACCTACTCAGAATGGATATATATCAAGGACAAAGGAGTATGAACTTGTTTTGACTGAAGGAATTTGTGTTTATAGGCAAAAATCCGAAATTCGTTTTAACTCCGCAAAGGAAGGCTATTCCTGTGTTTCTTTCTCATACAAGGTCATTTAAAGAGGTTTATGCATGCAACCTACTTAGAATGGCTATATATGAAGGCCAAAAGTGTTTGAACTAGTTTGGACTGAAGGAATTCCTTTTATAGTAAAAATACCAATTTGGCCTTAACTCCGCAAAGGAAGGCTATTCCTGTGTTTCTTTCTCATACAAGGTCATTTAAAGAGGTTTATGCATGCAACCTAGTTAGAATGGCTATATATGAAGGCCAAAAGAGTTTGAACTTGTTTTGACTGAAGGAATTCCTTTTATAGCAAAAATACCAATTTGGCCTTATCTCCGCAAAGGAAAGCTTTTTCTGTGTTTCTTCCTCAAACAAGGTAATTTAAAGAGGTTTATGCATGGAACCTACTCAGAATGGATATATATCAAGGACAAAGGAGTATGAACTTGTTTTGACTGAAGGAATTTGTGTTTATAGGCAAAAATCCGAAATTCGTTTTAACTCCGCAAAGGAAGGCTATTCCTGTGTTTCTTTCTCATACAAGGTCATTTAAAGAGGTTTATGCATGCAACCTAGTTAGAATGGCTATATATGAAGGCCAAAAGAGTTTGAACTTGTTTTGACTGAAGGAATTCCTTTTATAGCAAAAATACCAATTTGGCCTTATCTCCGCAAAGGAAAGCTTTTTCTGTGTTTCTTCCTCAAACAAGGTAATTTAAAGAGGTTTATGCATGGAACCTACTCAGAATGGATATATATCAAGGACAAAGGAGTATGAACTTGTTTTGACTGAAGAAATTTGTGTTTATAGGCAAAAATCCGAAATTCGTTTTAACTCCGCAAAGGAAGGCTATTCCTGTGTTTCTTTCTCATACAAGGTCATTTAAAGAGGTTTATGCATGCAACCTACTTAGAATGGCTATATATGAAGGCCAAAAGAGTTTGAACTAGTTTGGACTGAAGGAATTCCTCTTATAGTAAAAATACCAATTTGGCCTTAACTCCGCAAAGGAAGGCTATTCCTGTGTTTCTTTCTCATACAAGGTCATTTAAAGAGGTTTATGCATGCAACCTAGTTAGAATGGCTATATATGAAGGCCAAAAGAGTTTGAACTTGTTTTGACTGAAGGAATTCCTTTTATAGCAAAAATACCAATTTGGCCTTATCTCCGCAAAGGAAAGCTTTTTCTGTGTTTCTTCCTCAAACAAGGTAATTTAAAGAGGTTTATGCATGGAACCTACTCAGAATGGATATATATCAAGGACAAAGGAGTATGAACTTGTTTTGACTGAAGGAATTTGTGTTTATAGGCAAAAATCTGAAATTCGTTTTAACTCCGCAAAAGAAGGCTATTCCTGTGTTTCTTTCTCATACAAGGTCATTTAAAGAGGTTTATGCATGCAACCTAGTTAGAATGGCTATATATGAAGGCCAAAAGAGTTTGAACTTGTTTTGACTGAAGGAATTCCTTTTATAGCAAAAATACCAATTTGGCCTTATCTCCGCAAAGGAAAGCTTTTTCTGTGTTTCTTCCTCAAACAAGGTAATTTAAAGAGGTTTATGCATGGAACCTACTCAGAATGGATATATATCAAGGACAAAGGAGTATGAACTTGTTTTGACTGAAGGAATTTGTGTTTATAGGCAAAAATCCGAAATTCGTCTTAACTCCGCAAAGGAAGGCTATTCCTGTGTTTCTTTCTCATACAAGGTCATTTAAAGAGGTTTATGCATGCAACCTACTTAGAATGGCTATATATGAAGGCCAAAAGAGTTTGAACTTGTTTTGACTGAAGGAATTCCTTTTATAGCAAAAATACCAATTTGGCCTTATCTCCGCAAAGGAAAGCTTTTTCTGTGTTTCTTTCTCAAACAAGGTAATTTAAAGAGGTTTATGCATGGAACCTACTCAGAATGGATATATATCAAGGACAAAGGAGTATGAACTTGTTTTGACTGAAGGAATTTGTGTTTATAGGCAAAAATCCGAAATTCGTCTTAACTCCGCAAAGGAAGGCTATTCCTGTGTTTCTTTTTCATACAAGGTAATTTAAAGATGTTTAGGCATGGAACCTACTTAAAATGGCTATATATGAAGGCCAAAAGAGTTTGAACTAGTTTGGACTGAAGGAATTCCTTTTATAGCAAAAATACCAATTAGGCATTAACTCCGCAAAGGAAGGCTATTCCTGTGTTTCTTTCTCATACAAGGTCATTTAAAGAGGTTTATGCATGGAACCTACTTAGAATGGCTATATATGAAGGCCAAAAGAGTTTGAACTAGTTTGGATTGAAGGAATTCCTTTTATAGCAAAAATACCAATTTGGCCTTATCTCCGCAAAGGAAAGCTTTTTCTGTGTTTCTTTCTCAAACAAGGTAATTTAAAGAGGTTTATGCATGGAACCTACTCAGAATGGATATATATCAAGGACAAAGGAGTATGAACTTGTTTTGACTGAAGGAATTTGTGTTTATAGGCAAAAATCCGAAATTCGTCTTAACTCCGCAAAGGAAGGCTATTCCTGTGTTTCTTTCTCATACAAGGTCATTTAAAGAGGTTTATGCATGGAACCTACTTAGAATGGCTATATATGAAGGCCAAAAGAGTTTGAACTTGTTTTGACTTAAGGAATTCCTTTTATAGCAAAAATACCAATTTGGCCTTATCTCCTCAAATGAAAGCTTTTTCTAATTTTCTTTCTCAAACAAGGTTATTTAAAGAGGTTTATGCATGGAACCTACTCAGAATGGATATATATCAAGGACAAAGGAGTATGAACTTGTTTTGACTGAAGGAATTTGTGTTTATAGGCAAAAATCCGAAATTCGTCTAACTCCGCAAAGGAAGGCTATTCCTGTGTTTCTTTCTCATACAAGGTCATTTAAAGAGGTTTATGCATGCAACCTACTTAGAATGGCTATATATGAAGGCCAAAAGAGTTTGAACTTGTTTTGACTGAAGGAATTCCTTTTATAGCAAAAATACCAATTTGGCCTTATATCAGCAAAGGAAAGCTTTTTCTGTGTTTCTTTCTCAAACAAGGTCATTTAAAGAGGTTTATGCATGGAACCTACTTCGAATGGCTATATATGAAGGCCAAAAGAGTTTGAACTAGTTTGGATTGAAGGAATTCCTTTTATAGCAAAAATACCAATTTGGCCTTATCTCCGCAAAGGAAAGCTTTTTCTGTGTTTCTTTCTCAAACAAGGTCATTTAAAGAGGTTTATGCATGGAACCTACTCAGAATGGATATATATCAAGGACAAAGGAGTATGAACTTGTTTTGACTGAAGGAATTTGTGTTTATAGGCAAAAATCCGAAATTCGTCTTAACTCCGCAAAGGAAGGCTATTCCTGTGTTTCTTTCTCATACAAGGTCATTTAAAGAGGTTTATGCATGGAACCTACTTAGAATGGCTATATATGAAGGCCAAAAGAGTTTGAACTTGTTTTGACTTAAGGAATTCCTTTTATAGCAAAAATACCAATTTGGCCTTATCTCCTCAAATGAAAGCTTTTTCTAATTTTCTTTCTCAAACAAGGTTATTTAAAGAGGTTTATGCATGGAACCTACTCAGAATGGATATATATCAAGGACAAAGGAGTATGAACTTGTTTTGACTGAAGGAATTTGTGTTTATAGGCAAAAATCCGAAATTCGTCTAACTCCGCAAAGGAAGGCTATTCCTGTGTTTCTTTCTCATACAAGGTCATTTAAAGAGGTTTATGCATGCAACCTAATTAGAATGGCTATATATGAAGGCCAAAAGAGTTTGAACTAGTTTGGACTGAAGGAATTCCTCTTATAGTAAAAATACCAATTTGGCCTTAACTCCGCAAAGGAAGGCTATTCCTGTGTTTCTTTCTCATACAAGGTCATTTAAAGAGGTTTATGCATGCAACCTACTTAGAATGGCTATATATGAAGGCCAAAAGAGTTTGAACTTGTTTTGACTGAAGGAATTCCTTTTATAGCAAAAATACCAATTTGGCCTTATCTCCTCAAATGGAAGATTTTTCTGTGTTTCTTTCTCAAATAAGGTAATTTAAAGAGGTTTATGCATGGAACCTACTCATAATGGATATATATCAAGGACAAAGGAGTATGAACTTGTTTTGACTGAAGGAATTTGTGTTTATAGGCAAAAATCCGAAATTAGTCTTAACTCCGCAAAGGAAGGCTATTCCTGTGTTTCTTTTTCATACAAGGTCATTTAAAGATGTTTATGCATGGAACCTACTTAAAATGGCTATATATGAAGGCCAAAAGAGTTTGAACTAGTTTGGACTGAAGGAATTCCTCTTATAGTAAAAATACCAATTTGGCCTTAACTCCGCAAAGGAAAGCTTTTTCTGTGTTTCTTTCTCAAACAAGGTCATTTAAAGAGGTTTATGCATGGAACCTACTCAGAATGGATATATATCAAGGACAAAGGAGTATGAACTTGTTTTGACTGAAGGAATTTGTGTTTATAGGCAAAAATCCGAAATTCGTCTTAACTCCGCAAAGGAAGGCTATTCCTGTGTTTCTTTCTCATACAAGGTCATTTAAAGAGGTTTATGCATGCAACCTACTTAGAATGGCTATATATGAAGGCCAAAAGAGTTTGAACTAGTTTGGACTGAAGGAATTCCTCTTATAGTAAAAATACCAATTTGGCCTTAACTCCGCAAAGGAAGGCTATTCCTGTGTTTCTTTCTCATACAAGGTCATTTAAAGAGGTTTATGCATGCAACCTACCTAGAATGGCTATATATGAAGGCCAAAAGAGTTTGAACTTGTTTTGACTGAAGGAATTCCTTTTATAGCAAAAATACCAATTTGGCCTTATCTCCGCAAAGGAAAGCTTTTTCTGTGTTTCTTTCTCAAACAAGGTCATTTAAAGAGGTTTATGCATGGAACCTACTCAGAATGGATATATATCAAGGTCAAAGGAGTATGAACTTGTTTTGACTGAAGGAATTTGTGTTTATAGGCAAAAATCCGAAATTCGTTTTAACTCCGCAAAGGAAGGCTATTCCTGTGTTTCTTTCTCATACAAGGTCATTTAAAGAGGTTTATGCATGCAACCTACTTAGAATGGCTATATATGAAGGCCAAAAGTGTTTGAACTAGTTTGGACTGAAGGAATTCCTCTTATAGTAAAAATACCAATTTGGCCTTAACTCCGCAAAGGAAGGCTATTCCTGTGTTTCTTTCTCATACAAGGTCATTTAAAGAGGTTTATGCATGCAACCTAGTTAGAATGGCTATATATGAAGGCCAAAAGAGTTTGAACTTGTTTTGACTGAAGGAATTCCTTTTATAGCAAAAATACCAATTTGGCCTTATCTCCGCAAAGGAAAGCTTTTTCTGTGTTTCTTCCTCAAACAAGGTAATTTAAAGAGGTTTATGCATGGAACCTACTCAGAATGGATATATATCAAGGACAAAGGAGTATGAACTTGTTTTGACTGAAGGAATTTGTGTTTATAGGCAAAAATCCGAAATTCGTTTTAACTCCGCAAAGGAAGGCTATTCCTGTGTTTCTTTCTCATACAAGGTCATTTAAAGAGGTTTATGCATGCAACCTAGTTAGAATGGCTATATATGAAGGCCAAAAGAGTTTGAACTTGTTTTGACTGAAGGAATTCCTTTTATAGCAAAAATACCAATTTGGCCTTATCTCCGCAAAGGAAAGCTTTTTCTGTGTTTCTTTCTCAAACAAGGTAATTTAAAGAGGTTTATGCATGGAACCAACTCAGAATGGATATATATCAAGGACAAAGGAGTATGAACTTTTTTTGACTGAAGGAATTTGTGTTTATAGGCAAAAATCCGAAATTCGTCTTAACTCCGCAAAGGAAGGCTATTCCTGTGTTTCTTTCTCAAACAAGGTCATTTAAAGATGTTTATGCATGCAACCTACTTAGAATGGCTATATATGAAGGCCAAAAGAGTTTGAACTTGTTTTGACTGAAGGAATTCCTCTTATAGTAAAAATACCAATTTGGCCTTATCTCCTCAAATGGAAGATTTTTCTGTGTTTCTTTCTCAAATAAGGTAATTTAAAGAGGTTTATGCATGGAACCTACTCAGAATGGATATATATGTAGGACAAAGGAGTATGAACTTGTTTTGACTGAAGGAATTTGTGTTTATAGGCAAAAATCCGAAATTCGTCTTAACTCCGCAAAGGAAGGCTATTCCTGTGTTTCTTTCTCATACAAGGTCATTTAAAGAGGTTTATGCATGCAACCTACTTAGAATGGCTATATATGAAGGCCAAAAGAGTTTGAACTTGTTTTGACTGAAGGAATTCCTTTTATAGCAAAAATACCAATTTGGCCTTATCTCCGCAAAGGAAAGCTTTTTCTGTGTTTCTTTCTCAAACAAGGTAATTTAAAGAGGTTTATGCATGGAACCTACTCAGAATGGATATATATCAAGGACAAAGGAGTATGAACTTGTTTTGACTGAAGGAATTTGTGTTTATAGGCAAAAATCCGAAATTCGTCTTAACTCCGCAAAGGAAGGCTATTCCTGTGTTTCTTTTTCATACAAGGTAATTTAAAGATGTTTAGGCATGGAACCTACTTAAAATGGCTATATATGAAGGCCAAAAGAGTTTGAACTAGTTTGGACTGAAGGAATTCCTTTTATAGCAAAAATACCAATTAGGCATTAACTCCGCAAAGGAAGGCTATTCCTGTGTTTCTTTCTCATACAAGGTCATTTAAAGAGGTTTATGCATGGAACCTACTTAGAATGGCTATATATGAAGGCCAAAAGAGTTTGAACTAGTTTGGATTGAAGGAATTCCTTTTATAGCAAAAATACCAATTTGGCCTTATCTCCGCAAAGGAAAGCTTTTTCTGTGTTTCTTTCTCAAACAAGGTAATTTAAAGAGGTTTATGCATGGAACCAACTCAGAATGGATATATATCAAGGACAAAGGAGTATGAACTTTTTTTGACTGAAGGAATTTGTGTTTATAGGCAAAAATCCGAAATTCGTCTTAACTCCGCAAAGGAAGGCTATTCCTGTGTTTCTTTCTCAAACAAGGTCATTTAAAGATGTTTATGCATGCAACCTACTTAGAATGGCTATATATGAAGGCCAAAAGAGTTTGAACTTGTTTTGACTGAAGGAATTCCTCTTATAGTAAAAATACCAATTTGGCCTTATCTCCTCAAATGGAAGATTTTTCTGTGTTTCTTTCTCAAATAAGGTAATTTAAAGAGGTTTATGCATGGAACCTACTCAGAATGGATATATATGTAGGACAAAGGAGTATGAACTTGTTTTGACTGAAGGAATTTGTGTTTATAGGCAAAAATCCGAAATTCGTCTTAACTCCGCAAAGGAAGGCTATTCCTGTGTTTCTTTCTCATACAAGGTCATTTAAAGAGGTTTATGCATGCAACCTACTTAGAATGGCTATATATGAAGGCCAAAAGAGTTTGAACTTGTTTTGACTGAAGGAATTCCTTTTATAGCAAAAATACCAATTTGGCCTTATCTCCGCAAAGGAAAGCTTTTTCTGTGTTTCTTTCTCAAACAAGGTAATTTAAAGAGGTTTATGCATGGAACCTACTCAGAATGGATATATATCAAGGACAAAGGAGTATGAACTTGTTTTGACTGAAGGAATTTGTGTTTATAGGCAAAAATCCGAAATTCGTCTTAACTCCGCAAAGGAAGGCTATTCCTGTGTTTCTTTTTCATACAAGGTAATTTAAAGATGTTTAGGCATGGAACCTACTTAAAATGGCTATATATGAAGGCCAAAAGAGTTTGAACTAGTTTGGACTGAAGGAATTCCTTTTATAGCAAAAATACCAATTAGGCATTAACTCCGCAAAGGAAGGCTATTCCTGTGTTTCTTTCTCATACAAGGTCATTTAAAGAGGTTTATGCATGGAACCTACTTAGAATGGCTATATATGAAGGCCAAAAGAGTTTGAACTAGTTTGGATTGAAGGAATTCCTTTTATAGCAAAAATACCAATTTGGCCTTATCTCCGCAAAGGAAAGCTTTTTCTGTGTTTCTTTCTCAAACAAGGTAATTTAAAGAGGTTTATGCATGGAACCTACTCAGAATGGATATATATCAAGGACAAAGGAGTATGAACTTGTTTTGACTGAAGGAATTTGTGTTTATAGGCAAAAATCCGAAATTCGTCTTAACTCCGCAAAGGAAGGCTATTCCTGTGTTTCTTTCTCATACAAGGTCATTTAAAGAGGTTTATGCATGGAACCTACTTAGAATGGCTATATATGAAGGCCAAAAGAGTTTGAACTTGTTTTGACTTAAGGAATTCCTTTTATAGCAAAAATACCAATTTGGCCTTATCTCCTCAAATGAAAGCTTTTTCTAATTTTCTTTCTCAAACAAGGTTATTTAAAGAGGTTTATGCATGGAACCTACTCAGAATGGATATATATCAAGGACAAAGGAGTATGAACTTGTTTTGACTGAAGGAATTTGTGTTTATAGGCAAAAATCCGAAATTCGTCTAACTCCGCAAAGGAAGGCTATTCCTGTGTTTCTTTCTCATACAAGGTCATTTAAAGAGGTTTATGCATGCAACCTACTTAGAATGGCTATATATGAAGGCCAAAAGAGTTTGAACTTGTTTTGACTGAAGGAATTCCTTTTATAGCAAAAATACCAATTTGGCCTTATATCAGCAAAGGAAAGCTTTTTCTGTGTTTCTTTCTCAAACAAGGTCATTTAAAGAGGTTTATGCATGGAACCTACTTCGAATGGCTATATATGAAGGCCAAAAGAGTTTGAACTAGTTTGGATTGAAGGAATTCCTTTTATAGCAAAAATACCAATTTGGCCTTATCTCCGCAAAGGAAAGCTTTTTCTGTGTTTCTTTCTCAAACAAGGTCATTTAAAGAGGTTTATGCATGGAACCTACTCAGAATGGATATATATCAAGGACAAAGGAGTATGAACTTGTTTTGACTGAAGGAATTTGTGTTTATAGGCAAAAATCCGAAATTCGTCTTAACTCCGCAAAGGAAGGCTATTCCTGTGTTTCTTTCTCATACAAGGTCATTTAAAGAGGTTTATGCATGGAACCTACTTAGAATGGCTATATATGAAGGCCAAAAGAGTTTGAACTTGTTTTGACTTAAGGAATTCCTTTTATAGCAAAAATACCAATTTGGCCTTATCTCCTCAAATGAAAGCTTTTTCTAATTTTCTTTCTCAAACAAGGTTATTTAAAGAGGTTTATGCATGGAACCTACTCAGAATGGATATATATCAAGGACAAAGGAGTATGAACTTGTTTTGACTGAAGGAATTTGTGTTTATAGGCAAAAATCCGAAATTCGTCTAACTCCGCAAAGGAAGGCTATTCCTGTGTTTCTTTCTCATACAAGGTCATTTAAAGAGGTTTATGCATGCAACCTAATTAGAATGGCTATATATGAAGGCCAAAAGAGTTTGAACTAGTTTGGACTGAAGGAATTCCTCTTATAGTAAAAATACCAATTTGGCCTTAACTCCGCAAAGGAAGGCTATTCCTGTGTTTCTTTCTCATACAAGGTCATTTAAAGAGGTTTATGCATGCAACCTACTTAGAATGGCTATATATGAAGGCCAAAAGAGTTTGAACTTGTTTTGACTGAAGGAATTCCTTTTATAGCAAAAATACCAATTTGGCCTTATCTCCTCAAATGGAAGATTTTTCTGTGTTTCTTTCTCAAATAAGGTAATTTAAAGAGGTTTATGCATGGAACCTACTCATAATGGATATATATCAAGGACAAAGGAGTATGAACTTGTTTTGACTGAAGGAATTTGTGTTTATAGGCAAAAATCCGAAATTAGTCTTAACTCCGCAAAGGAAGGCTATTCCTGTGTTTCTTTTTCATACAAGGTCATTTAAAGATGTTTATGCATGGAACCTACTTAAAATGGCTATATATGAAGGCCAAAAGAGTTTGAACTAGTTTGGACTGAAGGAATTCCTCTTATAGTAAAAATACCAATTTGGCCTTAACTCCGCAAAGGAAAGCTTTTTCTGTGTTTCTTTCTCAAACAAGGTCATTTAAAGAGGTTTATGCATGGAACCTACTCAGAATGGATATATATCAAGGACAAAGGAGTATGAACTTGTTTTGACTGAAGGAATTTGTGTTTATAGGCAAAAATCCGAAATTCGTCTTAACTCCGCAAAGGAAGGCTATTCCTGTGTTTCTTTCTCATACAAGGTCATTTAAAGAGGTTTATGCATGCAACCTACTTAGAATGGCTATATATGAAGGCCAAAAGAGTTTGAACTAGTTTGGACTGAAGGAATTCCTCTTATAGTAAAAATACCAATTTGGCCTTAACTCCGCAAAGGAAGGCTATTCCTGTGTTTCTTTCTCATACAAGGTCATTTAAAGAGGTTTATGCATGCAACCTACCTAGAATGGCTATATATGAAGGCCAAAAGAGTTTGAACTTGTTTTGACTGAAGGAATTCCTTTTATAGCAAAAATACCAATTTGGCCTTATCTCCGCAAAGGAAAGCTTTTTCTGTGTTTCTTTCTCAAACAAGGTCATTTAAAGAGGTTTATGCATGGAACCTACTCAGAATGGATATATATCAAGGTCAAAGGAGTATGAACTTGTTTTGACTGAAGGAATTTGTGTTTATAGGCAAAAATCCGAAATTCGTTTTAACTCCGCAAAGGAAGGCTATTCCTGTGTTTCTTTCTCATACAAGGTCATTTAAAGAGGTTTATGCATGCAACCTACTTAGAATGGCTATATATGAAGGCCAAAAGTGTTTGAACTAGTTTGGACTGAAGGAATTCCTCTTATAGTAAAAATACCAATTTGGCCTTAACTCCGCAAAGGAAGGCTATTCCTGTGTTTCTTTCTCATACAAGGTCATTTAAAGAGGTTTATGCATGCAACCTAGTTAGAATGGCTATATATGAAGGCCAAAAGAGTTTGAACTTGTTTTGACTGAAGGAATTCCTTTTATAGCAAAAATACCAATTTGGCCTTATCTCCGCACAGGAAAGCTTTTTCTGTGTTTCTTCCTCAAACAAGGTAATTTAAAGAGGTTTATGCATGGAACCTACTCAGAATGGATATATATCAAGGACAAAGGAGTATGAACTTGTTTTGACTGAAGGAATTTGTGTTTATAGGCAAAAATCCGAAATTCGTTTTAACTCCGCAAAGGAAGGCTATTCCTGTGTTTCTTTCTCATACAAGGTCATTTAAAGAGGTTTATGCATGCAACCTAGTTAGAATGGCTATATATGAAGGCCAAAAGAGTTTGAACTTGTTTTGACTGAAGGAATTCCTTTTATAGCAAAAATACCAATTTGGCCTTATCTCCGCAAAGGAAAGCTTTTTCTGTGTTTCTTCCTCAAACAAGGTAATTTAAAGAGGTTTATGCATGGAACCTACTCAGAATGGATATATATCAAGGACAAAGGAGTATGAACTTGTTTTGACTGAAGGAATTTGTGTTTATAGGCAAAAATCCGAAATTCGTTTTAACTCCGCAAAGGAAGGCTATTCCTGTGTTTCTTTCTCATACAAGGTCATTTAAAGAGGTTTATGCATGCAACCTACTTAGAATGGCTATATATGAAGGCCAAAAGAGTTTGAACTAGTTTGGACTGAAGGAATTCCTCTTATAGTAAAAATACCAATTTGGCCTTAACTCCGCAAAGGAAGGCTATTCCTGTGTTTCTTTCTCATACAAGGTCATTTAAAGAGGTTTATGCATGCAACCTAGTTAGAATGGCTATATATGAAGGCCAAAAGAGTTTGAACTTGTTTTGACTGAAGGAATTCCTTTTATAGCAAAAATACCAATTTGGCCTTATCTCCGCAAAGGAAAGCTTTTTCTGTGTTTCTTCCTCAAACAAGGTAATTTAAAGAGGTTTATGCATGGAACCTACTCAGAATGGATATATATCAAGGACAAAGGAGTATGAACTTGTTTTGACTGAAGGAATTTGTGTTTATAGGCAAAAATCCGAAATTCGTTTTAACTCCGCAAAAGAAGGCTATTCCTGTGTTTCTTTCTCATACAAGGTCATTTAAAGAGGTTTATGCATGCAACCTAGTTAGAATGGCTATATATGAAGGCCAAAAGAGTTTGAACTTGTTTTGACTGAAGGAATTCCTTTTATGGCAAAAATACCAATTTGGCCTTATCTCCTCAAATGGAAGATTTTTCTGTGTTTCTTTCTCAAATAAGGTAATTTAAAGAGGTTTATGCATGGAACCTACTCAGAATGGATATATATGTAGGACAAAGGAGTATGAACTTGTTTTGACTGAAGGAATTTGTGTTTATAGGCAAAAATCCGAAATTCGTCTTAACTTCGCAAAGGAAGGCTATTCCTGTGTTTCTTTCTCATACAAGGTCATTTAAAGAAGTTTATGCATGCAACCTACTTAGAATGGCTATATATGAAGGCCAAAAGAGTTTGAACTTGTTTGGACTGAAGGAATTCCTTTTATAGCAAAAATACCAATTTGGCCTTATTTACGCAAAGGAAAGCTTTTTCTGTGTTTCTTTCTCAAACAAAATAATTTAAAGAGGTTTATGCATGGAACCTACTCAGAATGGATATATATCAAGGACAAAGGAGTATGAACTTGTTTTGACAGAAGGAATTTGTGTTTATAGGCAAAAATCCGAAATTCGTCTTAACTCCGCAAAGGAAGGCTATTCCTGTGTTTCTTTCTCATACAAGGTCATTTAAAGAGGTTTATGCATGCAACCTACTTAGAATGGCTATATATGAAGGCCAAAAGAGTTTGAACTTGTTTTGACTGAAGGAATTCCTTTTATAGCAAAAATACCAATTTGGCCTTATCTCAGCAAAAGAAAGCTTTTTCTGTGTTTCTTTCTCAAACAAGGTCATTTAAAGAGGTTTATGCATGGAACCTACTTAGAATGGCTATATATGAAGGCCAAAAGAGTTTGAACTAGTTTGGATTGAAGGAATTCCTTTTATAGCAAAAATACCAATTTGGCCTTATCTCCGCAAAGGAAAGCTTTTTCTGTGTTTCTTTCTCAAACAAGGTCATTTAAAGAGGTTTATGCATGGAACCTACTCATAATGGATATATATCAAGGACAAAGGAGTATGAACTTGTTTTGACTGAAGGAATTTGTGTTTATAGGCAAAAATCCGAAATTCGTCTTAACTCCGCAAAGGAAGGCTATTCCTGTGTTTCTTTCTCATACAAGGTCATTTAAAGAGGTTTATGCATGGAACCTACTTAGAATGGCTATATATGAAGGCCAAAAGAGTTTGAACTTGTTTTGACTTAAGGAATTCCTTTTATAGCAAAAATACCAATTTGGCCTTATCTCCTCAAATGAAAGCTTTTTCTAATTTTCTTTCTCAAACAAGGTTATTTAAAGAGGTTTATGCATGGAACCTACTCAGAATGGATATATATCAAGGACAAAGGAGTATGAACTTGTTTTGACTGAAGGAATTTGTGTTTATAGGCAAAAATCCGAAATTCGTCTAACTCCGCAAAGGAAGGCTATTCCTGTGTTTCTTTCTCATACAAGGTCATTTAAAGAGGTTTATGCATGCAACCTAATTAGAATGGCTATATATGAAGGCCAAAAGAGTTTGAACTAGTTTGGACTGAAGGAATTCCTCTTATAGTAAAAATACCAATTTGGCCTTAACTCCGCAAAGGAAGGCTATTCCTGTGTTTCTTTCTCATACAAGGTCATTTAAAGAGGTTTTTGCATGCAACCTACTTAGAATGGCTATATATGAAGGCCAAAAGAGTTTGAACTTGTTTTGACTTAAGGAATTCCTTTTATAGCAAAAATACCAATTTGGCCTTATCTCCGCAAAGGAAAGCTTTTTCTGTGTTTCTTTCTCAAACAAGGTAATTTAAAGAGGTTTATGCATGGAACCAACTCAGAATGGATATATATCAAGGACAAAGGAGTATGAACTTTTTTTGACTGAAGGAATTTGTGTTTATAGGCAAAAATCCGAAATTCGTCTTAACTACGCAAAGGAAGGCTATTCCTGTGTTTCTTTCTCAAACAAGGTCATTTAAAGATGTTTATGCATGCAACCTACTTAGAATGGCTATATATGAAGGCCAAAAGAGTTTGAACTTGTTTTGACTGAAGGAATTCCTCTTATAGTAAAAATACCAATTTGGCCTTATCTCCTCAAATGGAAGATTTTTCTGTGTTTCTTTCTCAAATAAGGTAATTTAAAGAGGTTTATGCATGGAACCTACTCAGAATGGATATATATGTAGGACAAAGGAGTATGAACTTGTTTTGACTGAAGGAATTTGTGTTTATAGGCAAAAATCCGAAATTCGTCTTAACTCCGCAAAGGAAGGCTATTCCTGTGTTTCTTTCTCATACAAGGTCATTTAAAGAGGTTTATGCATGCAACCTACTTAGAATGGCTATATATGAAGGCCAAAAGAGTTTGAACTTGTTTTGACTGAAGGAATTCCTTTTATAGCAAAAATACCAATTTGGCCTTATCTCCGCAAAGGAAAGCTTTTTCTGTGTTTCTTTCTCAAACAAGGTAATTTAAAGAGGTTTATGCATGGAACCTACTCAGAATGGATATATATCAAGGACAAAGGAGTATGAACTTGTTTTGACTGAAGGAATTTGTGTTTATAGGCAAAAATCCGAAATTCGTCTTAACTCCGCAAAGGAAGGCTATTCCTGTGTTTCTTTTTCATACAAGGTAATTTAAAGATGTTTAGGCATGGAACCTACTTAAAATGGCTATATATGAAGGCCAAAAGAGTTTGAACTAGTTTGGACTGAAGGAATTCCTTTTATAGCAAAAATACCAATTAGGCATTAACTCCGCAAAGGAAGGCTATTCCTGTGTTTCTTTCTCATACAAGGTCATTTAAAGAGGTTTATGCATGGAACCTACTTAGAATGGCTATATATGAAGGCCAAAAGAGTTTGAACTAGTTTGGATTGAAGGAATTCCTTTTATAGCAAAAATACCAATTTGGCCTTATCTCCGCAAAGGAAAGCTTTTTCTGTGTTTCTTTCTCAAACAAGGTAATTTAAAGAGGTTTATGCATGGAACCTACTCAGAATGGATATATATCAAGGACAAAGGAGTATGAACTTGTTTTGACTGAAGGAATTTGTGTTTATAGGCAAAAATCCGAAATTCGTCTTAACTCCGCAAAGGAAGGCTATTCCTGTGTTTCTTTCTCATACAAGGTCATTTAAAGAGGTTTATGCATGGAACCTACTTAGAATGGCTATATATGAAGGCCAAAAGAGTTTGAACTTGTTTTGACTGAAGGAATTCCTTTTATAGCAAAAATACCAATTTGGCCTTATCTCAGCAAAGGAAAGCTTTTTCTGTGTTTCTTTCTCAAACAAGGTCATTTAAAGAGGTTTATGCATGGAACCTACTTAGAATGGCTATATATGAAGGCCAAAAGAGTTTGAACTAGTTTGGATTGAAGGAATTACTTTTATAGCAAAAATACCAATTTGGCCTTATCTCCGCAAAGGAAAGCTTTTTCTGTGTTTCTTTCTCAAACAAGGTCATTTAAAGAGGTTTATGCATGGAACCTACTCAGAATGGATATATATCAAGGTCAAAGGAGTATGAACTTGTTTTGACTGAAGGAATTTGTGTTTATAGGCAAAAATCCGAAATTCGTTTTAACTCCGCAAAGGAAGGCTATTCCTGTGTTTCTTTCTCATACAAGGTCATTTAAAGATGTTTAGGCATGGAACCTACTTAAAATGGCTATATATGAAGGCCAAAAGAGTTTGAACTAGTTTGGACTGAAGGAATTCCTTTTATAGCAAAAATACCAATTAGGCATTAACTCCGCAAAGGAAGGCTATTCCTGTGTTTCTTTCTCATACAAGGTCATTTAAAGAGGTTTATGCATGGAACCTACTTAGAATGGCTATATATGAAGGCCAAAAGAGTTTGAACTAGTTTGGATTGAAGGAATTCCTTTTATAGCAAAAATACCAATTTGGCCTTATCTCCGCAAAGGAAAGCTTTTTCTGTGTTTCTTTCTCAAACAAGGTAATTTAAAGAGGTTTATGCATGGAACCAACTCAGAATGGATATATATCAAGGACAAAGGAGTATGAACTTTTTTTGACTGAAGGAATTTGTGTTTATAGGCAAAAATCCGAAATTCGTCTTAACTCCGCAAAGGAAGGCTATTCCTGTGTTTCTTTCTCAAACAAGGTCATTTAAAGATGTTTATGCATGCAACCTACTTAGAATGGCTATATATGAAGGCCAAAAGAGTTTGAACTTGTTTTGACTGAAGGAATTCCTCTTATAGTAAAAATACCAATTTGGCCTTATCTCCTCAAATGGAAGATTTTTCTGTGTTTCTTTCTCAAATAAGGTAATTTAAAGAGGTTTATGCATGGAACCTACTCAGAATGGATATATATGTAGGACAAAGGAGTATGAACTTGTTTTGACTGAAGGAATTTGTGTTTATAGGCAAAAATCCGAAATTCGTCTTAACTCCGCAAAGGAAGGCTATTCCTGTGTTTCTTTCTCATACAAGGTCATTTAAAGAGGTTTATGCATGCAACCTACTTAGAATGGCTATATATGAAGGCCAAAAGAGTTTGAACTTGTTTTGACTGAAGGAATTCCTTTTATAGCAAAAATACCAATTTGGCCTTATCTCCGCAAAGGAAAGCTTTTTCTGTGTTTCTTTCTCAAACAAGGTAATTTAAAGAGGTTTATGCATGGAACCTACTCAGAATGGATATATATCAAGGACAAAGGAGTATGAACTTGTTTTGACTGAAGGAATTTGTGTTTATAGGCAAAAATCCGAAATTCGTCTTAACTCCGCAAAGGAAGGCTATTCCTGTGTTTCTTTTTCATACAAGGTAATTTAAAGATGTTTAGGCATGGAACCTACTTAAAATGGCTATATATGAAGGCCAAAAGAGTTTGAACTAGTTTGGACTGAAGGAATTCCTTTTATAGCAAAAATACCAATTAGGCATTAACTCCGCAAAGGAAGGCTATTCCTGTGTTTCTTTCTCATACAAGGTCATTTAAAGAGGTTTATGCATGGAACCTACTTAGAATGGCTATATATGAAGGCCAAAAGAGTTTGAACTAGTTTGGATTGAAGGAATTCCTTTTATAGCAAAAATACCAATTTGGCCTTATCTCCGCAAAGGAAAGCTTTTTCTGTGTTTCTTTCTCAAACAAGGTAATTTAAAGAGGTTTATGCATGGAACCTACTCAGAATGGATATATATCAAGGACAAAGGAGTATGAACTTGTTTTGACTGAAGGAATTTGTGTTTATAGGCAAAAATCCGAAATTCGTCTTAACTCCGCAAAGGAAGGCTATTCCTGTGTTTCTTTCTCATACAAGGTCATTTAAAGAGGTTTATGCATGGAACCTACTTAGAATGGCTATATATGAAGGCCAAAAGAGTTTGAACTTGTTTTGACTTAAGGAATTCCTTTTATAGCAAAAATACCAATTTGGCCTTATCTCCTCAAATGAAAGCTTTTTCTAATTTTCTTTCTCAAACAAGGTTATTTAAAGAGGTTTATGCATGGAACCTACTCAGAATGGATATATATCAAGGACAAAGGAGTATGAACTTGTTTTGACTGAAGGAATTTGTGTTTATAGGCAAAAATCCGAAATTCGTCTAACTCCGCAAAGGAAGGCTATTCCTGTGTTTCTTTCTCATACAAGGTCATTTAAAGAGGTTTATGCATGCAACCTACTTAGAATGGCTATATATGAAGGCCAAAAGAGTTTGAACTTGTTTTGACTGAAGGAATTCCTTTTATAGCAAAAATACCAATTTGGCCTTATATCAGCAAAGGAAAGCTTTTTCTGTGTTTCTTTCTCAAACAAGGTCATTTAAAGAGGTTTATGCATGGAACCTACTTCGAATGGCTATATATGAAGGCCAAAAGAGTTTGAACTAGTTTGGATTGAAGGAATTCCTTTTATAGCAAAAATACCAATTTGGCCTTATCTCCGCAAAGGAAAGCTTTTTCTGTGTTTCTTTCTCAAACAAGGTCATTTAAAGAGGTTTATGCATGGAACCTACTCAGAATGGATATATATCAAGGACAAAGGAGTATGAACTTGTTTTGACTGAAGGAATTTGTGTTTATAGGCAAAAATCCGAAATTCGTCTTAACTCCGCAAAGGAAGGCTATTCCTGTGTTTCTTTCTCATACAAGGTCATTTAAAGAGGTTTATGCATGGAACCTACTTAGAATGGCTATATATGAAGGCCAAAAGAGTTTGAACTTGTTTTGACTTAAGGAATTCCTTTTATAGCAAAAATACCAATTTGGCCTTATCTCCTCAAATGAAAGCTTTTTCTAATTTTCTTTCTCAAACAAGGTTATTTAAAGAGGTTTATGCATGGAACCTACTCAGAATGGATATATATCAAGGACAAAGGAGTATGAACTTGTTTTGACTGAAGGAATTTGTGTTTATAGGCAAAAATCCGAAATTCGTCTAACTCCGCAAAGGAAGGCTATTCCTGTGTTTCTTTCTCATACAAGGTCATTTAAAGAGGTTTATGCATGCAACCTAATTAGAATGGCTATATATGAAGGCCAAAAGAGTTTGAACTAGTTTGGACTGAAGGAATTCCTCTTATAGTAAAAATACCAATTTGGCCTTAACTCCGCAAAGGAAGGCTATTCCTGTGTTTCTTTCTCATACAAGGTCATTTAAAGAGGTTTATGCATGCAACCTACTTAGAATGGCTATATATGAAGGCCAAAAGAGTTTGAACTTGTTTTGACTGAAGGAATTCCTTTTATAGCAAAAATACCAATTTGGCCTTATCTCCTCAAATGGAAGATTTTTCTGTGTTTCTTTCTCAAATAAGGTAATTTAAAGAGGTTTATGCATGGAACCTACTCATAATGGATATATATCAAGGACAAAGGAGTATGAACTTGTTTTGACTGAAGGAATTTGTGTTTATAGGCAAAAATCCGAAATTAGTCTTAACTCCGCAAAGGAAGGCTATTCCTGTGTTTCTTTTTCATACAAGGTCATTTAAAGATGTTTATGCATGGAACCTACTTAAAATGGCTATATATGAAGGCCAAAAGAGTTTGAACTAGTTTGGACTGAAGGAATTCCTCTTATAGTAAAAATACCAATTTGGCCTTAACTCCGCAAAGGAAAGCTTTTTCTGTGTTTCTTTCTCAAACAAGGTCATTTAAAGAGGTTTATGCATGGAACCTACTCAGAATGGATATATATCAAGGACAAAGGAGTATGAACTTGTTTTGACTGAAGGAATTTGTGTTTATAGGCAAAAATCCGAAATTCGTCTTAACTCCGCAAAGGAAGGCTATTCCTGTGTTTCTTTCTCATACAAGGTCATTTAAAGAGGTTTATGCATGCAACCTACTTAGAATGGCTATATATGAAGGCCAAAAGAGTTTGAACTAGTTTGGACTGAAGGAATTCCTCTTATAGTAAAAATACCAATTTGGCCTTAACTCCGCAAAGGAAGGCTATTCCTGTGTTTCTTTCTCATACAAGGTCATTTAAAGAGGTTTATGCATGCAACCTACCTAGAATGGCTATATATGAAGGCCAAAAGAGTTTGAACTTGTTTTGACTGAAGGAATTCCTTTTATAGCAAAAATACCAATTTGGCCTTATCTCCGCAAAGGAAAGCTTTTTCTGTGTTTCTTTCTCAAACAAGGTCATTTAAAGAGGTTTATGCATGGAACCTACTCAGAATGGATATATATCAAGGTCAAAGGAGTATGAACTTGTTTTGACTGAAGGAATTTGTGTTTATAGGCAAAAATCCGAAATTCGTTTTAACTCCGCAAAGGAAGGCTATTCCTGTGTTTCTTTCTCATACAAGGTCATTTAAAGAGGTTTATGCATGCAACCTACTTAGAATGGCTATATATGAAGGCCAAAAGTGTTTGAACTAGTTTGGACTGAAGGAATTCCTCTTATAGTAAAAATACCAATTTGGCCTTAACTCCGCAAAGGAAGGCTATTCCTGTGTTTCTTTCTCATACAAGGTCATTTAAAGAGGTTTATGCATGCAACCTAGTTAGAATGGCTATATATGAAGGCCAAAAGAGTTTGAACTTGTTTTGACTGAAGGAATTCCTTTTATAGCAAAAATACCAATTTGGCCTTATCTCCGCACAGGAAAGCTTTTTCTGTGTTTCTTCCTCAAACAAGGTAATTTAAAGAGGTTTATGCATGGAACCTACTCAGAATGGATATATATCAAGGACAAAGGAGTATGAACTTGTTTTGACTGAAGGAATTTGTGTTTATAGGCAAAAATCCGAAATTCGTTTTAACTCCGCAAAGGAAGGCTATTCCTGTGTTTCTTTCTCATACAAGGTCATTTAAAGAGGTTTATGCATGCAACCTAGTTAGAATGGCTATATATGAAGGCCAAAAGAGTTTGAACTTGTTTTGACTGAAGGAATTCCTTTTATAGCAAAAATACCAATTTGGCCTTATCTCCGCAAAGGAAAGCTTTTTCTGTGTTTCTTCCTCAAACAAGGTAATTTAAAGAGGTTTATGCATGGAACCTACTCAGAATGGATATATATCAAGGACAAAGGAGTATGAACTTGTTTTGACTGAAGGAATTTGTGTTTATAGGCAAAAATCCGAAATTCGTTTTAACTCCGCAAAGGAAGGCTATTCCTGTGTTTCTTTCTCATACAAGGTCATTTAAAGAGGTTTATGCATGCAACCTACTTAGAATGGCTATATATGAAGGCCAAAAGAGTTTGAACTAGTTTGGACTGAAGGAATTCCTCTTATAGTAAAAATACCAATTTGGCCTTAACTCCGCAAAGGAAGGCTATTCCTGTGTTTCTTTCTCATACAAGGTCATTTAAAGAGGTTTATGCATGCAACCTAGTTAGAATGGCTATATATGAAGGCCAAAAGAGTTTGAACTTGTTTTGACTGAAGGAATTCCTTTTATAGCAAAAATACCAATTTGGCCTTATCTCCGCAAAGGAAAGCTTTTTCTGTGTTTCTTCCTCAAACAAGGTAATTTAAAGAGGTTTATGCATGGAACCTACTCAGAATGGATATATATCAAGGACAAAGGAGTATGAACTTGTTTTGACTGAAGGAATTTGTGTTTATAGGCAAAAATCCGAAATTCGTTTTAACTCCGCAAAAGAAGGCTATTCCTGTGTTTCTTTCTCATACAAGGTCATTTAAAGAGGTTTATGCATGCAACCTAGTTAGAATGGCTATATATGAAGGCCAAAAGAGTTTGAACTTGTTTTGACTGAAGGAATTCCTTTTATGGCAAAAATACCAATTTGGCCTTATCTCCTCAAATGGAAGATTTTTCTGTGTTTCTTTCTCAAATAAGGTAATTTAAAGAGGTTTATGCATGGAACCTACTCAGAATGGATATATATGTAGGACAAAGGAGTATGAACTTGTTTTGACTGAAGGAATTTGTGTTTATAGGCAAAAATCCGAAATTCGTCTTAACTCCGCAAAGGAAGGCTATTCCTGTGTTTCTTTCTCATACAAGGTCATTTAAAGAAGTTTATGCATGCAACCTACTTAGAATGGCTATATATGAAGGCCAAAAGAGTTTGAACTTGTTTGGACTGAAGGAATTCCTTTTATAGCAAAAATACCAATTTGGCCTTATTTACGCAAAGGAAAGCTTTTTCTGTGTTTCTTTCTCAAACAAAATAATTTAAAGAGGTTTATGCATGGAACCTACTCAGAATGGATATATATCAAGGACAAAGGAGTATGAACTTGTTTTGACAGAAGGAATTTGTGTTTATAGGCAAAAATCCGAAATTCGTCTTAACTCCGCAAAGGAAGGCTATTCCTGTGTTTCTTTCTCATACAAGGTCATTTAAAGAGGTTTATGCATGCAACCTACTTAGAATGGCTATATATGAAGGCCAAAAGAGTTTGAACTTGTTTTGACTGAAGGAATTCCTTTTATAGCAAAAATACCAATTTGGCCTTATCTCAGCAAAAGAAAGCTTTTTCTGTGTTTCTTTCTCAAACAAGGTCATTTAAAGAGGTTTATGCATGGAACCTACTTAGAATGGCTATATATGAAGGCCAAAAGAGTTTGAACTAGTTTGGATTGAAGGAATTCCTTTTATAGCAAAAATACCAATTTGGCCTTATCTCCGCAAAGGAAAGCTTTTTCTGTGTTTCTTTCTCAAACAAGGTCATTTAAAGAGGTTTATGCATGGAACCTACTCATAATGGATATATATCAAGGACAAAGGAGTATGAACTTGTTTTGACTGAAGGAATTTGTGTTTATAGGCAAAAATCCGAAATTCGTCTTAACTCCGCAAAGGAAGGCTATTCCTGTGTTTCTTTCTCATACAAGGTCATTTAAAGAGGTTTATGCATGGAACCTACTTAGAATGGCTATATATGAAGGCCAAAAGAGTTTGAACTTGTTTTGACTTAAGGAATTCCTTTTATAGCAAAAATACCAATTTGGCCTTATCTCCTCAAATGAAAGCTTTTTCTAATTTTCTTTCTCAAACAAGGTTATTTAAAGAGGTTTATGCATGGAACCTACTCAGAATGGATATATATCAAGGACAAAGGAGTATGAACTTGTTTTGACTGAAGGAATTTGTGTTTATAGGCAAAAATCCGAAATTCGTCTAACTCCGCAAAGGAAGGCTATTCCTGTGTTTCTTTCTCATACAAGGTCATTTAAAGAGGTTTATGCATGCAACCTAATTAGAATGGCTATATATGAAGGCCAAAAGAGTTTGAACTAGTTTGGACTGAAGGAATTCCTCTTATAGTAAAAATACCAATTTGGCCTTAACTCCGCAAAGGAAGGCTATTCCTGTGTTTCTTTCTCATACAAGGTCATTTAAAGAGGTTTTTGCATGCAACCTACTTAGAATGGCTATATATGAAGGCCAAAAGAGTTTGAACTTGTTTTGACTTAAGGAATTCCTTTTATAGCAAAAATACCAATTTGGCCTTATCTCCGCAAAGGAAAGCTTTTTCTGTGTTTCTTTCTCAAACAAGGTAATTTAAAGAGGTTTATGCATGGAACCAACTCAGAATGGATATATATCAAGGACAAAGGAGTATGAACTTTTTTTGACTGAAGGAATTTGTGTTTATAGGCAAAAATCCGAAATTCGTCTTAACTACGCAAAGGAAGGCTATTCCTGTGTTTCTTTCTCAAACAAGGTCATTTAAAGATGTTTATGCATGCAACCTACTTAGAATGGCTATATATGAAGGCCAAAAGAGTTTGAACTTGTTTTGACTGAAGGAATTCCTCTTATAGTAAAAATACCAATTTGGCCTTATCTCCTCAAATGGAAGATTTTTCTGTGTTTCTTTCTCAAATAAGGTAATTTAAAGAGGTTTATGCATGGAACCTACTCAGAATGGATATATATGTAGGACAAAGGAGTATGAACTTGTTTTGACTGAAGGAATTTGTGTTTATAGGCAAAAATCCGAAATTCGTCTTAACTCCGCAAAGGAAGGCTATTCCTGTGTTTCTTTCTCATACAAGGTCATTTAAAGAGGTTTATGCATGCAACCTACTTAGAATGGCTATATATGAAGGCCAAAAGAGTTTGAACTTGTTTTGACTGAAGGAATTCCTTTTATAGCAAAAATACCAATTTGGCCTTATCTCCGCAAAGGAAAGCTTTTTCTGTGTTTCTTTCTCAAACAAGGTAATTTAAAGAGGTTTATGCATGGAACCTACTCAGAATGGATATATATCAAGGACAAAGGAGTATGAACTTGTTTTGACTGAAGGAATTTGTGTTTATAGGCAAAAATCCGAAATTCGTCTTAACTCCGCAAAGGAAGGCTATTCCTGTGTTTCTTTTTCATACAAGGTAATTTAAAGATGTTTAGGCATGGAACCTACTTAAAATGGCTATATATGAAGGCCAAAAGAGTTTGAACTAGTTTGGACTGAAGGAATTCCTTTTATAGCAAAAATACCAATTAGGCATTAACTCCGCAAAGGAAGGCTATTCCTGTGTTTCTTTCTCATACAAGGTCATTTAAAGAGGTTTATGCATGGAACCTACTTAGAATGGCTATATATGAAGGCCAAAAGAGTTTGAACTAGTTTGGATTGAAGGAATTCCTTTTATAGCAAAAATACCAATTTGGCCTTATCTCCGCAAAGGAAAGCTTTTTCTGTGTTTCTTTCTCAAACAAGGTAATTTAAAGAGGTTTATGCATGGAACCTACTCAGAATGGATATATATCAAGGACAAAGGAGTATGAACTTGTTTTGACTGAAGGAATTTGTGTTTATAGGCAAAAATCCGAAATTCGTCTTAACTCCGCAAAGGAAGGCTATTCCTGTGTTTCTTTCTCATACAAGGTCATTTAAAGAGGTTTATGCATGGAACCTACTTAGAATGGCTATATATGAAGGCCAAAAGAGTTTGAACTTGTTTTGACTGAAGGAATTCCTTTTATAGCAAAAATACCAATTTGGCCTTATCTCAGCAAAGGAAAGCTTTTTCTGTGTTTCTTTCTCAAACAAGGTCATTTAAAGAGGTTTATGCATGGAACCTACTTAGAATGGCTATATATGAAGGCCAAAAGAGTTTGAACTAGTTTGGATTGAAGGAATTACTTTTATAGCAAAAATACCAATTTGGCCTTATCTCCGCAAAGGAAAGCTTTTTCTGTGTTTCTTTCTCAAACAAGGTCATTTAAAGAGGTTTATGCATGGAACCTACTCAGAATGGATATATATCAAGGACAAAGGAGTATGAACTTGTTTTGACTGAAGGAATTTGTGTTTATAGGCAAAAATCCGAAATTCGTCTTAACTCCGCAAAGGAAGGCTATTCCTGTGTTTCTTTCTCATACAAGGTCATTTAAAGAGGTTTATGCATGGAACCTACTTAGAATGGCTATATATGAAGGCCAAAAGAGTTTGAACTTGTTTTGACTTAAGGAATTCCTTTTATAGCAAAAATACCAATTTGGCCTTATCTCCTCAAATGAAAGCTTTTTCTAATTTTCTTTCTCAAACAAGGTTATTTAAAGAGGTTTATGCATGGAACCTACTCAGAATGGATATATATCAAGGACAAAGGAGTATGAACTTGTTTTGACTGAAGGAATTTGTGTTTATAGGCAAAAATCCGAAATTCGTCTTAACTCCGCAAAGGAAGGCTATTCCTGTGTTTCTTTTTCATACAAGGTCATTTAAAGATGTTTAGGCATGGAACCTACTTAAAATGGCTATATATGAAGGCCAAAAGAGTTTGAACTAGTTTGGACTGAAGGAATTCCTTTTATAGCAAAAATACCAATTTGGCCTTATCTCCTCAAATGGAAGATTTTTCTGTGTTTCGAACTCAAATAAGGTAATTTAAAGAGGTTTATGCATGGAACCTACTCAGAATGGATATATATGTAGGACAAAGGAGTATGAACTTGTTTTGACTGAAGGAATTTGTGTTTATAGGCAAAAATCCGAAATTCGTCTTAACTCCGCAAAGGAAGGCTATTCCTGTGTTTCTTTCACATACAAGGTCATTTAAAGAGGTTTATGCATGCAACCTACTTAGAATGGCTATATATGAAGGCCAAAAGAGTTTGAACTTGTTTTGACTGAAGGAATTCCTTTTATTCAAAAATACCAATTTGGCCTTATCTCCGCAAAGGAAAGCTTTTTCTGTGTTTCTTTCTCAAACAAGGTAATTTAAAGAGGTTTATGCATGGAACCTACTCAGAATGGATATATATCAAGGACAAAGGAGTATGAACTTGTTTTGACTGAAGGAATTTGTGTTTATAGGCAAAAATCCGAAATTCGTCTTAACTCCGCAAAGGAAGGCTATTCCTGTGTTTCTTTTTCATACAAGGTCATTTAAAGATGTTTAGGCATGGAACCTACTTAAAATGGCTATATATGAAGGCCAAAAGAGTTTGAACTAGTTTGGACTGAAGGAATTCCTTTTATAGCAAAAATACCAATTTGGCCTTAATTCCGCAAAAGAAGGCTATTCCTGTGTTTCTTTCTCATACAAGGTCATTTAAAGAAGTTTATGCATGCAACCTACTTAGAATGGCTATATATGAAGGCCAAAAGAGTTTGAACTTGTTTGGACTGAAGGAATTCCTTTTATAGCAAAAATACCAATTTGGCCTTATCTCCGCAAAGGAAAGCTTTTTCTGTGTTTCTTTCTCAAACAAGGTAATTTAAAGAGGTTTATGCATGGAACCTACTCAGAATGGATATATATCAAGGACAAAGGAGTATGAACTTGTTTTGACTGAAGGAATTTGTGTTTATAGGCAAAAATCCGAAATTCGTCTTAACTCCGCAAAGGAAGGCTATTCCTGTGTTTCTTTCTCATACAAGGTCATTTAAAGAGGTTTATGCATGCAACCTACTTAGAATGGCTATATATGAAGGCCAAAAGAGTTTGAACTTGTTTTGACTGAAGGAATTCCTTTTATAGCAAAAATACCAATTTGGCCTTATCTCCGCAAAGGAAAGCTTTTTCTGTGTTTCTTTCTCAAACAAGGTAATTTAAAGAGGTTTATGCATGGAACCTACTCAGAATGGATATATATCAAGGACAAAGGAGTATGAACTTGTTTTGACTGAAGGAATTTGTGTTTATAGGCAAAAATCCGAAATTCGTCTTAACTCCGCAAAGGAAGGCTATTCCTGTGTTTCTTTTTCATACAAGGTCATTTAAAGATGTTTAGGCATGGAACCTACTTAAAATGGCTATATATGAAGGCCAAAAGAGTTTGAACTAGTTTGGACTGAAGGAATTCCTTTTATAGCAAAAATACCAATTTGGCCTTATCTCCGCAAAGGAAAGCTTTTTCTGTGTTTCTTTCTCAAACAAGGTAATTTAAAGAGGTTTATGCATGGAACCTACTCAGAATGGATATATATCAAGGACAAAGGAGTATGAACTTGTGTTGACTGAAGGAATTTGTGTTTATAGGCAAAAATCCGAAATTCGTCTTAACTCCGCAAAGGAAGGCTATTCCTGTGTTTCTTTCTCATACAAGGTCATTTAAAGAGGTTTATGCATGCAACCTAATTAGAATGGCTAGATATGAGGGCCAAAAGAGTTTGAACTAGTTTGGACTTAAGGAATTCCTCTTATAGTAAAAATACCAATTTTGCCTTATCTCCGCAAAGGAAAGCTTTTTCTGTGTTTCTTTCTCAAACAAGGTAATTTAAAGAGGTTTATGCATGGAACCTACTCAGAATGGATATATATCAAGGACAAAGGAGTATGAACTTGTTTTGACTGAAGGAATTTGTGTTTATAGGCAAAAATCCGAAATTCGTCTTAACTCCGCAAAGGAAGGTTATTCCTGTGTTTCTTTCTCATACAAGGTCATTTAAAGAGGTTTATGCATGCAACCTACTTAGAATGGCTATATATGAAGGCCAAAAGAGTTTGAACTAGTTTGGACTGAAGGAATTCCTCTTATGGTAAAAATACCAATTTGGCCTTAACTCCGCAAAAGAAGGCTATTCCTGTGTTTCTTTCTCATACAAGGTCATTTAAAGAAGTTTATGCATGCAACCTACTTAGAATGGCTATATATGAAGGCCAAAAGAGTTTGAACTTGTTTGGACTGAAGGAATTCCTTTTATAGCAAAAATACCAATTTGGCCTTATCTCCGCAAAGGAAAGCTTTTTCTGTGTTTCTTTCTCAAACAAGGTAATTTAAAGAGGTTTATGCATGGAACCTACTCAGAATGGATATATATCAAGGACAAAGGAGTATGAACTTGTGTTGACTGAAGGAATTTGTGTTTATAGGCAAAAATCCGAAATTCGTCTTAACTCCGCAAAGGAAGGCTATTCCTGTGTTTCTTTCTCATACAAGGTCATTTAAAGAGGTTTATGCATGCAACCTAATTAGAATGGCTAGATATGAGGGCCAAAAGAGTTTGAACTAGTTTGGACTTAAGGAATTCCTCTTATAGTAAAAATACCAATTTTGCCTTATCTCTGCAAAGGAAAGCTTTTTCTGTGTTTCTTTCTCAAACAAGGTAATTTAAAGAGGTTTATGCATGGAACCTACTCAGAATGGATATATATCAAGGACAAAGGAGTATGAACTTGTTTTGACTGAAGGAATTTGTGTTTATAGGCAAAAATCCGAAATTCGTCTTAACTCCGCAAAGGAAGGTTATTCCTGTGTTTCTTTCTCATACAAGGTCATTTAAAGAGGTTTATGCATGCAACCTACTTAGAATGGCTATATATGAAGGCCAAAAGAGTTTGAACTAGTTTGGACTGAAGGAATTCCTCTTATGGTAAAAATACCAATTTGGCCTTAACTCCGCAAAGGAAGGCTATTCCTGTGTTTCTTTCTCATACAAGGTCATTTAAAGAGGTTTATGCATGGAACCTACTCAGAATGGATATATATCAAGGACAAAGGAGTATGAACTTTTTTTGACAGAAGGAATTTGTGTTTATAGGCAAAAATCCGAAATTCGTCTTAACTCCGCAAAGGAAGGCTATTCCTGTGTTTCTTTCTCATACAAGGTCATTTAAAGAGGTTTATGCATGCAACCTACTTAGAATGGCTATATATGAAGGCCAAAAGAGTTTGAACTAGTTTGGACTGAAGGAATTCCTCTTATGGTAAAAATACCAATTTGGCCTTAACTCCGCAAAGGAAGGCTATTCCTGTGTTTCTTTCTCATACAAGGTCATTTAAAGAGGTTTATGCATGCAACCTACTTAGAATGGCTATATATGAAGGCCAAAAGAGTTTGAACTAGTTTGGACTGAAGGAATTCCTCTTATAGTAAAAATACCAATTTGGCCTTAACTCCGCAAAAGAAGGCTATTCCTGTGTTTCTTTCTCATACAAGGTCATTTAAAGAAGTTTATGCATGCAACCTACTTAGAATGGCTATATATGAAGGCCAAAAGAGTTTGAACTTGTTTGGACTGAAGGAATTCCTTTTATAGCAAAAATACCAATTTGGCCTTATCTCCGCAAAGGAAAGCTTTTTCTGTGTTTCTTTCTCAAACAAGGTAATTTAAAGAGGTTTATGCATGGAACCTACTCAGAATGGATATATATCAAGGACAAAGGAGTATGAACTTGTTTTGACTGAAGGAATTTGTGTTTATAGGCAAAAATCCGAAATTCGTCTTAACTCCGCAAAGGAAGGTTATTCCTGTGTTTCTTTCTCATACAAGGTCATTTAAAGAGGTTTATGCATGCAACCTACTTAGAATGGCTATATATGAAGGCCAAAAGAGTTTGAACTAGTTTGGACTGAAGGAATTCCTCTTATGGTAAAAATACCAATTTGGCCTTAACTCCGCAAAGGAAGGCTATTCCTGTGTTTCTTTCTCATACAAGGTCATTTAAAGAGGTTTATGCATGCAACCTACTTAGAATGGCTATATATGAAGGCCAAAAGAGTTTGAACTAGTTTGGACTGAAGGAATTCCTCTTATAGTAAAAATACCAATTTGGCCTTAACTCCGCAAAGGAAAGCTTTTTCTGTGTTTCTTTCTCAAACAAGGTAATTTAAAGAGGTTTATGCATGGAACCTACTCAGAATGGATATATATCAAGGACAAAGGAGTATGAACTTGTTTTGACTGAAGGAATTTGTGTTTATAGGCAAAAATCCGAAATTCGTCTTAACTCCGCAAAGGAAGGCTATTCCTGTGTTTCTTTTTCATACAAGGTCATTTAAAGATGTTTAGGCATGGAACCTACTTAAAATGGCTATATATGAAGGCCAAAAGAGTTTGAACTAGTTTGGACTGAAGGAATTCCTTTTATAGCAAAAATACCAATTAGGCATTAACTCCGCAAAGGAAGGCTATTCCTGTGTTTCTTTCTCATACAAGGTCATTTAAAGAGGTTTATGCATGGAACCTACTTAGAATGGCTATATATGAAGGCCAAAAGAGTTTGAACTAGTTTGGATTGAAGGAATTCCTTTTATAGCAAAAATACCAATTTGGCCTTATCTCCGCAAAGGAAAGCTTTTTCTGTGTTTCTTTCTCAAACAAGGTAATTTAAAGAGGTTTATGCATGGAACCTACTCAGAATGGATATATATCAAGGACAAAGGAGTATGAACTTGTTTTGACTGAAGGAATTTGTGTTTATAGGCAAAAATCCGAAATTCGTCTTAACTCCGCAAAGGAAGGCTATTCCTGTGTTTCTTTTTCATACAAGGTCATTTAAAGATGTTTAGGCATGGAACCTACTTAAAATGGCTATATATGAAGGCCAAAAGAGTTTGAACTAGTTTGGACTGAAGGAATTCCTTTTATAGCAAAAATACCAATTTGGCCTTATCTCCGCAAAGGAAAGCTTTTTCTGTGTTTCTTTCTCAAACAAGGTAATTTAAAGAGGTTTATGCATGGAACCTACTCAGAATGGATATATATCAAGGACAAAGGAGTATGAACTTGTGTTGACTGAAGGAATTTGTGTTTATAGGCAAAAATCCGAAATTCGTCTTAACTCCGCAAAGGAAGGCTATTCCTGTGTTTCTTTCTCATACAAGGTCATTTAAAGAGGTTTATGCATGCAACCTAATTAGAATGGCTAGATATGAGGGCCAAAAGAGTTTGAACTAGTTTGGACTTAAGGAATTCCTCTTATAGTAAAAATACCAATTTTGCCTTATCTCCGCAAAGGAAAGCTTTTTCTGTGTTTCTTTCTCAAACAAGGTAATTTAAAGAGGTTTATGCATGGAACCTACTCAGAATGGATATATATCAAGGACAAAGGAGTATGAACTTGTTTTGACTGAAGGAATTTGTGTTTATAGGCAAAAATCCGAAATTCGTCTTAACTCCGCAAAGGAAGGTTATTCCTGTGTTTCTTTCTCATACAAGGTCATTTAAAGAGGTTTATGCATGCAACCTACTTAGAATGGCTATATATGAAGGCCAAAAGAGTTTGAACTAGTTTGGACTGAAGGAATTCCTCTTATGGTAAAAATACCAATTTGGCCTTAACTCCGCAAAGGAAGGCTATTCCTGTGTTTCTTTCTCATACAAGGTCATTTAAAGAGGTTTATGCATGCAACCTACTTAGAATGGCTATATATGAAGGCCAAAAGAGTTTGAACTAGTTTGGACTGAAGGAATTCCTCTTATAGTAAAAATACCAATTTGGCCTTAACTCCGCAAAAGAAGGCTATTCCTGTGTTTCTTTCTCATACAAGGTCATTTAAAGAAGTTTATGCATGCAACCTACTTAGAATGGCTATATATGAAGGCCAAAAGAGTTTGAACTTGTTTGGACTGAAGGAATTCCTTTTATAGCAAAAATACCAATTTGGCCTTATCTCCGCAAAGGAAAGCTTTTTCTGTGTTTCTTTCTCAAACAAGGTAATTTAAAGAGGTTTATGCATGGAACCTACTCAGAATGGATATATATCAAGGACAAAGGAGTATGAACTTGTTTTGACTGAAGGAATTTGTGTTTATAGGCAAAAATCCGAAATTCGTCTTAACTCCGCAAAGGAAGGTTATTCCTGTGTTTCTTTCTCATACAAGGTCATTTAAAGAGGTTTATGCATGCAACCTACTTAGAATGGCTATATATGAAGGCCAAAAGAGTTTGAACTAGTTTGGACTGAAGGAATTCCTCTTATGGTAAAAATACCAATTTGGCCTTAACTCCGCAAAGGAAGGCTATTCCTGTGTTTCTTTCTCATACAAGGTCATTTAAAGAGGTTTATGCATGCAACCTACTTAGAATGGCTATATATGAAGGCCAAAAGAGTTTGAACTAGTTTGGACTGAAGGAATTCCTCTTATAGTAAAAATACCAATTTGGCCTTAACTCCGCAAAAGAAGGCTATTCCTGTGTTTCTTTCTCATACAAGGTCATTTAAAGAAGTTTATGCATGCAACCTACTTAGAATGGCTATATATGAAGGCCAAAAGAGTTTGAACTTGTTTGGACTGAAGGAATTCCTTTTATAGCAAAAATACCAATTTGGCCTTATCTCCGCAAAGGAAAGCTTTTTCTGTGTTTCTTTCTCAAACAAGGTAATTTAAAGAGGTTTATGCATGGAACCTACTCAGAATGGATATATATCAAGGACAAAGGAGTATGAACTTGTTTTGACTGAAGGAATTTGTGTTTATAGGCAAAAATCCGAAATTCGTCTTAACTCCGCAAAGGAAGGCTATTCCTGTGTTTCTTTTTCATACAAGGTCATTTAAAGATGTTTAGGCATGGAACCTACTTAAAATGGCTATATATGAAGGCCAAAAGAGTTTGAACTAGTTTGGACTGAAGGAATTCCTTTTATAGCAAAAATACCAATTAGGCATTAACTCCGCAAAGGAAGGCTATTCCTGTGTTTCTTTCTCATACAAGGTCATTTAAAGAGGTTTATGCATGGAACCTACTTAGAATGGCTATATATGAAGGCCAAAAGAGTTTGAACTAGTTTGGATTGAAGGAATTCCTTTTATAGCAAAAATACCAATTTGGCCTTATCTCCGCAAAGGAAAGCTTTTTCTGTGTTTCTTTCTCAAACAAGGTAATTTAAAGAGGTTTATGCATGGAACCTACTCAGAATGGATATATATCAAGGACAAAGGAGTATGAACTTGTTTTGACTGAAGGAATTTGTGTTTATAGGCAAAAATCCGAAATTCGTCTTAACTCCGCAAAGGAAGGCTATTCCTGTGTTTCTTTCTCATACAAGGTCATTTAAAGAGGTTTATGCATGGAACCTACTTAGAATGGCTATATATGAAGGCCAAAAGAGTTTGAACTTGTTTTGACTGAAGGAATTCCTTTTATAGCAAAAATACCAATTTGGCCTTATCTCAGCAAAGGAAAGCTTTTTCTGTGTTTCTTTCTCAAACAAGGTCATTTAAAGAGGTTTATGCATGGAACCTACTTAGAATGGCTATATATGAAGGCCAAAAGAGTTTGAACTAGTTTGGATTGAAGGAATTACTTTTATAGCAAAAATACCAATTTGGCCTTATCTCCGCAAAGGAAAGCTTTTTCTGTGTTTCTTTCTCAAACAAGGTCATTTAAAGAGGTTTATGCATGGAACCTACTCAGAATGGATATATATCAAGGACAAAGGAGTATGAACTTGTTTTGACTGAAGGAATTTGTGTTTATAGGCAAAAATCCGAAATTCGTCTTAACTCCGCAAAGGAAGGCTATTCCTGTGTTTCTTTCTCATACAAGGTCATTTAAAGAGGTTTATGCATGGAACCTACTTAGAATGGCTATATATGAAGGCCAAAAGAGTTTGAACTTGTTTTGACTTAAGGAATTCCTTTTATAGCAAAAATACCAATTTGGCCTTATCTCCTCAAATGAAAGCTTTTTCTAATTTTCTTTCTCAAACAAGGTTATTTAAAGAGGTTTATGCATGGAACCTACTCAGAATGGATATATATCAAGGACAAAGGAGTATGAACTTGTTTTGACTGAAGGAATTTGTGTTTATAGGCAAAAATCCGAAATTCGTCTTAACTCCGCAAAGGAAGGCTATTCCTGTGTTTCTTTTTCATACAAGGTCATTTAAAGATGTTTAGGCATGGAACCTACTTAAAATGGCTATATATGAAGGCCAAAAGAGTTTTAACTAGTTTGGACTGAAGGAATTCCTTTTATAGCAAAAATACCAATTTGGCCTTAACTCCGCGAAGGAAGGCTATTCCTGTGTTTCTTTCTCATACAAGGTCATTTAAAGAGGTTTATGCATGGAACCTACTTAGAATGGCTATATATGAAGGCCAAAAGAGTTTGAACTAGTTTGGATTGAAGGAATTCCTTTTATAGCAAAAATACCAATTTGGCCTTATCTCCGCAAAGGAAAGCTTTTTCTGTGTTTCTTTCTCAAACAAGGTAATTTAAAGAGGTTTATGCATGGAACCTACTCAGAATGGATATATATCAAGGACAAAGGAGTATGAACTTGTTTTGACTGAAGGAATTTGTGTTTATAGGCAAAAATCCGAAATTCGTCTTAACTCCGCAAAGGAAGGCTATTCCTGTGTTTCTTTTTCATACAAGGTCATTTAAAGATGTTTATGCATGGAACCTACTTAAAATGGCTATATATGAAGGCCAAAAGAGTTTGAACTAGTTTGGACTGAAGGAATTCCTTTTATAGCAAAAATACCAATTTGGCCTTATCTCCTCAAATGGAAGATTTTTCTGTGTTTCGAACTCAAATAAGGTAATTTAAAGAGGTTTATGCATGGAACCTACTCAGAATGGATATATATGTAGGACAAAGGAGTATGAACTTGTTTTGACTGAAGGAATTTGTGTTTATAGGCAAAAATCCGAAATTCGTCTTAACTCCGCAAAGGAAGGCTATTCCTGTGTTTCTTTCACATACAAGGTCATTTAAAGAGGTTTATGCATGCAACCTACTTAGAATGGCTATATATGAAGGCCAAAAGAGTTTGAACTTGTTTTGACTGAAGGAATTCCTTTTATTCAAAAATACCAATTTGGCCTTATCTCCGCAAAGGAAAGCTTTTTCTGTGTTTCTTTCTCAAACAAGGTAATTTAAAGAGGTTTATGCATGGAACCTACTCAGAATGGATATATATCAAGGACAAAGGAGTATGAACTTGTTTTGACTGAAGGAATTTGTGTTTATAGGCAAAAATCCGAAATTCGTCTTAACTCCGCAAAGGAAGGCTATTCCTGTGTTTCTTTTTCATACAAGGTCATTTAAAGATGTTTAGGCATGGAACCTACTTAAAATGGCTATATATGAAGGCCAAAAGAGTTTGAACTAGTTTGGACTGAAGGAATTCCTTTTATAGCAAAAATACCAATTTGGCCTTAACTCCGCGAAGGAAGGCTATTCCTGTGTTTCTTTCTCATACAAGGTCATTTAAAGAGGTTTATGCATGGAACCTACTCAGAATGGATATATATCAAGGACAAAGGAGTATGAACTTTTTTTGACAGAAGGAATTTGTGTTTATAGGCAAAAATCCGAAATTCGTCTTAACTCCGCAAAGGAAGGCTATTCCTGTGTTTCTTTCTCATACAAGGTCATTTAAAGAGGTTTATGCATGCAACCTACTTAGAATGGCTATATATGAAGGCCAAAAGAGTTTGAACTAGTTTGGACTGAAGGAATTCCTCTTATAGTAAAAATACCAATTTGGCCTTAATTCCGCAAAAGAAGGCTATTCCTGTGTTTCTTTCTCATACAAGGTCATTTAAAGAAGTTTATGCATGCAACCTACTTAGAATGGCTATATATGAAGGCCAAAAGAGTTTGAACTTGTTTGGACTGAAGGAATTCCTTTTATAGCAAAAATACCAATTTGGCCTTATCTCCGCAAAGGAAAGCTTTTTCTGTGTTTCTTTCTCAAACAAGGTAATTTAAAGAGGTTTATGCATGGAACCTACTCAGAATGGATATATATCAAGGACAAAGGAGTATGAACTTGTTTTGACTGAAGGAATTTGTGTTTATAGGCAAAAATCCGAAATTCGTCTTAACTCCGCAAAGGAAGGCTATTCCTGTGTTTCTTTCTCATACAAGGTCATTTAAAGAGGTTTATGCATGCAACCTACTTAGAATGGCTATATATGAAGGCCAAAAGAGTTTGAACTTGTTTTGACTGAAGGAATTCCTTTTATAGCAAAAATACCAATTTGGCCTTATCTCCGCAAAGGAAAGCTTTTTCTGTGTTTCTTTCTCAAACAAGGTAATTTAAAGAGGTTTATGCATGGAACCTACTCAGAATGGATATATATCAAGGACAAAGGAGTATGAACTTGTTTTGACTGAAGGAATTTGTGTTTATAGGCAAAAATCCGAAATTCGTCTTAACTCCGCAAAGGAAGGCTATTCCTGTGTTTCTTTTTCATACAAGGTCATTTAAAGATGTTTAGGCATGGAACCTACTTAAAATGGCTATATATGAAGGCCAAAAGAGTTTGAACTAGTTTGGACTGAAGGAATTCCTTTTATAGCAAAAATACCAATTTGGCCTTATCTCCGCAAAGGAAAGCTTTTTCTGTGTTTCTTTCTCAAACAAGGTAATTTAAAGAGGTTTATGCATGGAACCTACTCAGAATGGATATATATCAAGGACAAAGGAGTATGAACTTGTGTTGACTGAAGGAATTTGTGTTTATAGGCAAAAATCCGAAATTCGTCTTAACTCCGCAAAGGAAGGCTATTCCTGTGTTTCTTTCTCATACAAGGTCATTTAAAGAGGTTTATGCATGCAACCTAATTAGAATGGCTAGATATGAGGGCCAAAAGAGTTTGAACTAGTTTGGACTTAAGGAATTCCTCTTATAGTAAAAATACCAATTTTGCCTTATCTCCGCAAAGGAAAGCTTTTTCTGTGTTTCTTTCTCAAACAAGGTAATTTAAAGAGGTTTATGCATGGAACCTACTCAGAATGGATATATATCAAGGACAAAGGAGTATGAACTTGTTTTGACTGAAGGAATTTGTGTTTATAGGCAAAAATCCGAAATTCGTCTTAACTCCGCAAAGGAAGGTTATTCCTGTGTTTCTTTCTCATACAAGGTCATTTAAAGAGGTTTATGCATGCAACCTACTTAGAATGGCTATATATGAAGGCCAAAAGAGTTTGAACTAGTTTGGACTGAAGGAATTCCTCTTATGGTAAAAATACCAATTTGGCCTTAACTCCGCAAAGGAAGGCTATTCCTGTGTTTCTTTCTCATACAAGGTCATTTAAAGAGGTTTATGCATGCAACCTACTTAGAATGGCTATATATGAAGGCCAAAAGAGTTTGAACTAGTTTGGACTGAAGGAATTCCTCTTATAGTAAAAATACCAATTTGGCCTTAACTCCGCAAAAGAAGGCTATTCCTGTGTTTCTTTCTCATACAAGGTCATTTAAAGAAGTTTATGCATGCAACCTACTTAGAATGGCTATATATGAAGGCCAAAAGAGTTTGAACTTGTTTGGACTGAAGGAATTCCTTTTATAGCAAAAATACCAATTTGGCCTTATCTCCGCAAAGGAAAGCTTTTTCTGTGTTTCTTTCTCAAACAAGGTAATTTAAAGAGGTTTATGCATGGAACCTACTCAGAATGGATATATATCAAGGACAAAGGAGTATGAACTTGTTTTGACTGAAGGAATTTGTGTTTATAGGCAAAAATCCGAAATTCGTCTTAACTCCGCAAAGGAAGGCTATTCCTGTGTTTCTTTCTCATACAAGGTCATTTAAAGAGGTTTATGCATGCAACCTACTTAAAATGGCTATATATGAAGGCCAAAAGAGTTTGAACTTGTTTTGACTGAAGGAATTCCTTTTATAGCAAAAATACCAATTTGGCCTTATCTCCGCAAAGGAAAGCTTTTTCTGTGTTTCTTTCTCAAACAAGGTAATTTAAAGAGGTTTATGCATGGAACCTACTCAGAATGGATATATATCAAGGACAAAGGAGTATGAACTTGTTTTGACTGAAGGAATTTGTGTTTATAGGCAAAAATCCGAAATTCGTCTTAACTCCGCAAAGGAAGGCTATTCCTGTGTTTCTTTTTCATACAAGGTCATTTAAAGATGTTTAGGCATGGAACCTACTTAAAATGGCTATATATGAAGGCCAAAAGAGTTTGAACTAGTTTGGACTGAAGGAATTCCTTTTATAGCAAAAATACCAATTTGGCCTTAACTCCGCGAAGGAAGGCTATTCCTGTGTTTCTTTCTCATACAAGGTCATTTAAAGAGGTTTATGCATGGAACCTACTTAGAATGGCTATATATGAAGGCCAAAAGAGTTTGAACTAGTTTGGATTGAAGGAATTCCTTTTATAGCAAAAATACCAATTTGGCCTTATCTCCGCAAAGGAAAGCTTTTTCTGTGTTTCTTTCTCAAACAAGGTAATTTAAAGAGGTTTATGCATGGAACCTACTCAGAATGGATATATATCAAGGACAAAGGAGTATGAACTTGTTTTGACTGAAGGAATTTGTGTTTATAGGCAAAAATCCGAAATTCGTCTTAACTCCCCAAAGGAAGGCTATTCCTGTGTTTCTTTCTCATACAAGGTCATTTAAAGAGGTTTATGCATGCAACCTACTTAGAATGGCTATATATGAAGGCCAAAAGAGTTTGAACTAGTTTGGACTGAAGGAATTCCTCTTATGGTAAAAATACCAATTTGGCCTTAACTCCGCAAAGGAAGGCTATTCCTGTGTTTCTTTCTCATACAAGGTCATTTAAAGAGGTTTATGCATGCAACCTACTTAGAATGGCTATATATGAAGGCCAAAAGAGTTTGAACTTGTTTTGACTGAAGGAATTCCTTTTATAGCAAAAATACCAATTTGGCCTTATCTCCGCAAAGGAAAGCTTTTTCTGTGTTTCTTTCTCAAACAAGGTAATTTAAAGAGGTTTATGCATGGAACCTACTCAGAATGGATATATATCAAGGACAAAGGAGTATGAACTTGTTTTGACTGAAGGAATTTGTGTTTATAGGCAAAAATCCGAAATTTGTCTTAACTCCGCAAAGGAAGGCTATTCCTGTGTTTCTTTTTCATACAAGGTCATTTAAAGATGTTTAGGCATGGAACCTACTTAAAATGGCTATATATGAAGGCCAAAAGAGTTTGAACTAGTTTGGACTGAAGGAATTCCTTTTATAGCAAAAATACCAATTAGGCATTAACTCCGCAAAGGAAGGCTATTCCTGTGTTTCTTTCTCATACAAGGTCATTTAAAGATGTTTAGGCATGGAACCTACTTAAAATGGCTATATATGAAGGCCAAAAGAGTTTGAACTAGTTTGGACTGAAGGAATTCCTTTTATAGCAAAAATACCAATTTGGCCTTATCTCCTCAAATGGAAGATTTTTCTGTGTTTCGAACTCAAATAAGGTAATTTAAAGAGGTTTATGCATGGAACCTACTCAGAATGGATATATATGTAGGACAAAGGAGTATGAACTTGTTTTGACTGAAGGAATTTGTGTTTATAGGCAAAAATCCGAAATTCGTCTTAACTCCGCAAAGGAAGGCTATTCCTGTGTTTCTTTCACATACAAGGTCATTTAAAGAGGTTTATGCATGCAACCTACTTAGAATGGCTATATATGAAGGCCAAAAGAGTTTGAACTTGTTTTGACTGAAGGAATTCCTTTTATTCAAAAATACCAATTTGGCCTTATCTCCGCAAAGGAAAGCTTTTTCTGTGTTTCTTTCTCAAACAAGGTAATTTAAAGAGGTTTATGCATGGAACCTACTCAGAATGGATATATATCAAGGACAAAGGAGTATGAACTTGTTTTGACTGAAGGAATTTGTGTTTATAGGCAAAAATCCGAAATTCGTCTTAACTCCGCAAAGGAAGGCTATTCCTGTGTTTCTTTTTCATACAAGGTCATTTAAAGATGTTTAGGCATGGAACCTACTTAAAATGGCTATATATGAAGGCCAAAAGAGTTTGAACTAGTTTGGACTGAAGGAATTCCTTTTATAGCAAAAATACCAATTTGGCCTTAACTCCGCGAAGGAAGGCTATTCCTGTGTTTCTTTCTCATACAAGGTCATTTAAAGAGGTTTATGCATGCAACCTACTTAGAATGGCTATATATGAAGGCCAAAAGAGTTTGAACTAGTTTGGACTGAAGGAATTCCTCTTATAGTAAAAATACCAATTTGGCCTTAATTCCGCAAAAGAAGGCTATTCCTGTGTTTCTTTCTCATACAAGGTCATTTAAAGAAGTTTATGCATGCAACCTACTTAGAATGGCTATATATGAAGGCCAAAAGAGTTTGAACTTGTTTGGACTGAAGGAATTCCTTTTATAGCAAAAATACCAATTTGGCCTTATCTCCGCAAAGGAAAGCTTTTTCTGTGTTTCTTTCTCAAACAAGGTAATTTAAAGAGGTTTATGCATGGAACCTACTCAGAATGGATATATATCAAGGACAAAGGAGTATGAACTTGTTTTGACTGAAGGAATTTGTGTTTATAGGCAAAAATCCGAAATTCGTCTTAACTCCGCAAAGGAAGGCTATTCCTGTGTTTCTTTCTCATACAAGGTCATTTAAAGAGGTTTATGCATGCAACCTACTTAGAATGGCTAAATATGAAGGCCAAAAGAGTTTGAACTTGTTTTGACTGAAGGAATTCCTTTTATAGCAAAAATACCAATTTGGCCTTATCTCCGCAAAGGAAAGCTTTTTCTGTGTTTCTTTCTCAAACAAGGTAATTTAAAGAGGTTTATGCATGGAACCTACTCAGAATGGATATATATCAAGGACAAAGGAGTATGAACTTGTTTTGACTGAAGGAATTTGTGTTTATAGGCAAAAATCCGAAATTCGTCTTAACTCCGCAAAGGAAGGCTATTCCTGTGTTTCTTTTTCATACAAGGTCATTTAAAGATGTTTAGGCATGGAACCTACTTAAAATGGCTATATATGAAGGCCAAAAGAGTTTGAACTAGTTTGGACTGAAGGAATTCCTTTTATAGCAAAAATACCAATTTGGCCTTATCTCCGCAAAGGAAAGCTTTTTCTGTGTTTCTTTCTCAAACAAGGTAATTTAAAGAGGTTTATGCATGGAACCTACTCAGAATGGATATATATCAAGGACAAAGGAGTATGAACTTGTGTTGACTGAAGGAATTTGTGTTTATAGGCAAAAATCCGAAATTCGTCTTAACTCCGCAAAGGAAGGCTATTCCTGTGTTTCTTTCTCATACAAGGTCATTTAAAGAGGTTTATGCATGCAACCTAATTAGAATGGCTAGATATGAGGGCCAAAAGAGTTTGAACTAGTTTGGACTTAAGGAATTCCTCTTATAGTAAAAATACCAATTTTGCCTTATCTCCGCAAAGGAAAGCTTTTTCTGTGTTTCTTTCTCAAACAAGGTAATTTAAAGAGGTTTATGCATGGAACCTACTCAGAATGGATATATATCAAGGACAAAGGAGTATGAACTTGTTTTGACTGAAGGAATTTGTGTTTATAGGCAAAAATCCGAAATTCGTCTTAACTCCGCAAAGGAAGGTTATTCCTGTGTTTCTTTCTCATACAAGGTCATTTAAAGAGGTTTATGCATGCAACCTACTTAGAATGGCTATATATGAAGGCCAAAAGAGTTTGAACTAGTTTGGACTGAAGGAATTCCTCTTATGGTAAAAATACCAATTTGGCCTTAACTCCGCAAAGGAAGGCTATTCCTGTGTTTCTTTCTCATACAAGGTCATTTAAAGAGGTTTATGCATGCAACCTACTTAGAATGGCTATATATGAAGGCCAAAAGAGTTTGAACTTGTTTGGACTGAAGGAATTCCTTTTATAGCAAAAATACCAATTTGGCCTTATCTCCGCAAAGGAAAGCTTTTTCTGTGTTTCTTTCTCAAACAAGGTAATTTAAAGAGGTTTATGCATGGAACCTACTCAGAATGGATATATATCAAGGACAAAGGAGTATGAACTTGTTTTGACTGAAGGAATTTGTGTTTATAGGCAAAAATCCGAAATTCGTCTTAACTCCGCAAAGGAAGGCTATTCCTGTGTTTCTTTCTCATACAAGGTCATTTAAAGAGGTTTATGCATGCAACCTACTTAAAATGGCTATATATGAAGGCCAAAAGAGTTTGAACTTGTTTTGACTGAAGGAATTCCTTTTATAGCAAAAATACCAATTTGGCCTTATCTCCGCAAAGGAAAGCTTTTTCTGTGTTTCTTTCTCAAACAAGGTAATTTAAAGAGGTTTATGCATGGAACCTACTCAGAATGGATATATATCAAGGACAAAGGAGTATGAACTTGTTTTGACTGAAGGAATTTGTGTTTATAGGCAAAAATCCGAAATTCGTCTTAACTCCGCAAAGGAAGGCTATTCCTGTGTTTCTTTTTCATACAAGGTCATTTAAAGATGTTTAGGCATGGAACCTACTTAAAATGGCTATATATGAAGGCCAAAAGAGTTTGAACTAGTTTGGACTGAAGGAATTCCTTTTATAGCAAAAATACCAATTTGGCCTTAACTCCGCGAAGGAAGGCTATTCCTGTGTTTCTTTCTCATACAAGGTCATTTAAAGAGGTTTATGCATGGAACCTACTTAGAATGGCTATATATGAAGGCCAAAAGAGTTTGAACTAGTTTGGATTGAAGGAATTCCTTTTATAGCAAAAATACCAATTTGGCCTTATCTCCGCAAAGGAAAGCTTTTTCTGTGTTTCTTTCTCAAACAAGGTAATTTAAAGAGGTTTATGCATGGAACCTACTCAGAATGGATATATATCAAGGACAAAGGAGTATGAACTTGTTTTGACTGAAGGAATTTGTGTTTATAGGCAAAAATCCGAAATTCGTCTTAACTCCCCAAAGGAAGGCTATTCCTGTGTTTCTTTCTCATACAAGGTCATTTAAAGAGGTTTATGCATGCAACCTACTTAGAATGGCTATATATGAAGGCCAAAAGAGTTTGAACTAGTTTGGACTGAAGGAATTCCTCTTATGGTAAAAATACCAATTTGGCCTTAACTCCGCAAAGGAAGGCTATTCCTGTGTTTCTTTCTCATACAAGGTCATTTAAAGAGGTTTATGCATGCAACCTACTTAGAATGGCTATATATGAAGGCCAAAAGAGTTTGAACTAGTTTGGATTGAAGGAATTCCTTTTATAGCAAAAATACCAATTTGGCCTTATCTCCGCAAAGGAAAGCTTTTTCTGTGTTTCTTTCTCAAACAAGGTAATTTAAAGAGGTTTATGCATGGAACCTACTCAGAATGGATATATATCAAGGACAAAGGAGTATGAACTTGTTTTGACTGAAGGAATTTGTGTTTATAGGCAAAAATCCGAAATTCGTCTTAACTCCGCAAAGGAAGGCTATTCCTGTGTTTCTTTCTCATACAAGGTCATTTAAAGAGGTTTATGCATGGAACCTACTTAGAATGGCTATATATGAAGGCCAAAAGAGTTTGAACTAGTTTGGATTGAAGGAATTCCTTTTATAGCAAAAATACCAATTTGGCCTTATCTCCGCAAAGGAAAGCTTTTTCTGTGTTTCTTTCTCAAACAAGGTAATTTAAAGAGGTTTATGCATGGAACCTACTCAGAATGGATATATATCAAGGACAAAGGAGTATGAACTTGTTTTGACTGAAGGAATTTGTGTTTATAGGCAAAAATCCGAAATTCGTCTTAACTCCCCAAAGGAAGGCTATTCCTGTGTTTCTTTCTCATACAAGGTCATTTAAAGAGGTTTATGCATGCAACCTACTTAGAATGGCTATATATGAAGGCCAAAAGAGTTTGAACTAGTTTGGACTGAAGGAATTCCTCTTATGGTAAAAATACCAATTTGGCCTTAACTCCGCAAAGGAAGGCTATTCCTGTGTTTCTTTCTCATACAAGGTCATTTAAAGAGGTTTATGCATGGAACCTACTTAGAATGGCTATATATGAAGGCCAAAAGAGTTTGAACTTGTTTTGACTGAAGGAATTCCTTTTATAGCAAAAATACCAATTTGGCCTTATCTCAGCAAAGGAAAGCTTTTTCTGTGTTTCTTTCTCAAACAAGGTCATTTAAAGAGGTTTATGCATGGAACCTACTTAGAATGGCTATATATGAAGGCCAAAAGAGTTTGAACTAGTTTGGATTGAAGGAATTACTTTTAAAGCAAAAATACCAATTTGGCCTTATCTCCGCAAAGGAAAGCTTTTTCTGTGTTTCTTTCTCAAACAAGGTCATTTAAAGAGGTTTATGCATGGAACCTACTCAGAATGGATATATATCAAGGACAAAGGAGTATGAACTTGTTTTGACTGAAGGAATTTGTGTTTATAGGCAAAAATCCGAAATTCGTCTTAACTCCGCAAAGGAAGGCTATTCCTGTGTTTCTTTCTCATACAAGGTCATTTAAAGAGGTTTATGCATGGAACCTACTTAGAATGGCTATATATGAAGGCCAAAAGAGTTTGAACTTGTTTTGACTTAAGGAATTCCTTTTATAGCAAAAATACCAATTTGGCCTTATCTCCTCAAATGAAAGCTTTTTCTAATTTTCTTTCTCAAACAAGGTTATTTAAAGAGGTTTATGCATGGAACCTACTCAGAATGGATATATATCAAGGACAAAGGAGTATGAACTTGTTTTGACTGAAGGAATTTGTGTTTATAGGCAAAAATCCGAAATTCGTCTTAACTCCGCAAAGGAAGGCTATTCCTGTGTTTCTTTTTCATACAAGGTCATTTAAAGATGTTTAGGCATGGAACCTACTTAAAATGGCTATATATGAAGGCCAAAAGAGTTTTAACTAGTTTGGACTGAAGGAATTCCTTTTATAGCAAAAATACCAATTTGGCCTTAACTCCGCGAAGGAAGGCTATTCCTGTGTTTCTTTCTCATACAAGGTCATTTAAAGAGGTTTATGCATGGAACCTACTTAGAATGGCTATATATGAAGGCCAAAAGAGTTTGAACTAGTTTGGATTGAAGGAATTCCTTTTATAGCAAAAATACCAATTTGGCCTTATCTCCTCAAATGGAAGATTTTTCCGTGTTTCGAACTCAAATAAGGTAATTTAAAGAGGTTTATGCATGGAACCTACTCAGAATGGATATATATGTAGGACAAAGGAGTATGAACTTGTTTTGACTGAAGGAATTTGTGTTTATAGGCAAAAATCCGAAATTCGTCTTAACTCCGCAAAGGAAGGCTATTCCTGTGTTTCTTTCACATACAAGGTCATTTAAAGAGGTTTATGCATGCAACCTACTTAGAATGGCTATATATGAAGGCCAAAAGAGTTTGAACTTGTTTTGACTGAAGGAATTCCTTTTATTCAAAAATACCAATTTGGCCTTATCTCCGCAAAGGAAAGCTTTTTCTGTGTTTCTTTCTCAAACAAGGTAATTTAAAGAGGTTTATGCATGGAACCTACTCAGAATGGATATATATCAAGGACAAAGGAGTATGAACTTGTTTTGACTGAAGGAATTTGTGTTTATAGGCAAAAATCCGAAATTCGTCTTAACTCCGCAAAGGAAGGCTATTCCTGTGTTTCTTTTTCATACAAGGTCATTTAAAGATGTTTAGGCATGGAACCTACTTAAAATGGCTATATATGAAGGCCAAAAGAGTTTGAACTAGTTTGGACTGAAGGAATTCCTTTTATAGCAAAAATACCAATTTGGCCTTAACTCCGCGAAGGAAGGCTATTCCTGTGTTTCTTTCTCATACAAGGTCATTTAAAGAGGTTTATGCATGGAACCTACTCAGAATGGATATATATCAAGGACAAAGGAGTATGAACTTTTTTTGACAGAAGGAATTTGTGTTTATAGGCAAAAATCCGAAATTCGTCTTAACTCCGCAAAGGAAGGCTATTCCTGTGTTTCTTTCTCATACAAGGTCATTTAAAGAGGTTTATGCATGCAACCTACTTAGAATGGCTATATATGAAGGCCAAAAGAGTTTGAACTTGTTTGGACTGAAGGAATTCCTTTTATAGCAAAAATACCAATTTGGCCTTATCTCCGCAAAGGAAAGCTTTTTCTGTGTTTCTTTCTCAAACAAGGTAATTTAAAGAGGTTTATGCATGGAACCTACTCAGAATGGATATATATCAAGGACAAAGGAGTATGAACTTGTTTTGACTGAAGGAATTTGTGTTTATAGGCAAAAATCCGAAATTCGTCTTAACTCCGCAAAGGAAGGCTATTCCTGTGTTTCTTTCTCATACAAGGTCATTTAAAGAGGTTTATGCATGCAACCTACTTAGAATGGCTATATATGAAGGCCAAAAGAGTTTGAACTTGTTTTGACTGAAGGAATTCCTTTTATAGCAAAAATACCAATTTGGCCTTATCTCCGCAAAGGAAAGCTTTTTCTGTGTTTCTTTCTCAAACAAGGTAATTTAAAGAGGTTTATGCATGGAACCTACTCAGAATGGATATATATCAAGGACAAAGGAGTATGAACTTGTTTTGACTGAAGGAATTTGTGTTTATATGCAAAAATCCGAAATTCGTCTTAACTCCGCAAAGGAAGGCTATTCCTGTGTTTCTTTTTCATACAAGGTCATTTAAAGATGTTTAGGCATGGAACCTACTTAAAATGGCTATATATGAAGGCCAAAAGAGTTTGAACTAGTTTGGACTGAAGGAATTCCTTTTATAGCAAAAATACCAATTTGGCCTTATCTCCGCAAAGGAAAGCTTTTTCTGTGTTTCTTTCTCAAACAAGGTAATTTAAAGAGGTTTATGCATGGAACCTACTCAGAATGGATATATATCAAGGACAAAGGAGTATGAACTTGTTTTGACTGAAGGAATTTGTGTTTATAGGCAAAAATCCGAAATTCGTCTTAACTCCGCAAAGGAAGGCTATTCCTGTGTTTCTTTCTCATACAAGGTCATTTAAAGAGGTTTATGCATGCAACCTAATTAGAATGGCTAGATATGAGGGCCAAAAGAGTTTGAACTAGTTTGGACTTAAGGAATTCCTCTTATAGTAAAAATACCAATTTTGCCTTATCTCCGCAAAGGAAAGCTTTTTCTGTGTTTCTTTCTCAAACAAGGTAATTTAAAGAGGTTTATGCATGGAACCTACTCAGAATGGATATATATCAAGGACAAAGGAGTATGAACTTGTTTTGACTGAAGGAATTTGTGTTTATAGGCAAAAATCCGAAATTCGTCTTAACTCCGCAAAGGAAGGTTATTCCTGTGTTTCTTTCTCATACAAGGTCATTTAAAGAGGTTTATGCATGCAACCTACTTAGAATGGCTATATATGAAGGCCAAAAGAGTTTGAACTAGTTTGGACTGAAGGAATTCCTCTTATGGTAAAAATACCAATTTGGCCTTAACTCCGCAAAGGAAGGCTATTCCTGTGTTTCTTTCTCATACAAGGTCATTTAAAGAGGTTTATGCATGCAACCTACTTAGAATGGCTATATATGAAGGCCAAAAGAGTTTGAACTAGTTTGGACTGAAGGAATTCCTCTTATAGTAAAAATACCAATTTGGCCTTAACTCCGCAAAAGAAGGCTATTCCTGTGTTTCTTTCTCATACAAGGTCATTTAAAGAAGTTTATGCATGCAACCTACTTAGAATGGCTATATATGAAGGCCAAAAGAGTTTGAACTTGTTTGGACTGAAGGAATTCCTTTTATAGCAAAAATACCAATTTGGCCTTATCTCCGCAAAGGAAAGCTTTTTCTGTGTTTCTTTCTCAAACAAGGTAATTTAAAGAGGTTTATGCATGGAACCTACTCAGAATGGATATATATCAAGGACAAAGGAGTATGAACTTGTTTTGACTGAAGGAATTTGTGTTTATAGGCAAAAATCCGAAATTCGTCTTAACTCCGCAAAGGAAGGCTATTCCTGTGTTTCTTTCTCATACAAGGTCATTTAAAGAGGTTTATGCATGCAACCTACTTAGAATGGCTATATATGAAGGCCAAAAGAGTTTGAACTAGTTTGGACTGAAGGAATTCCTCTTATAGTAAAAATACCAATTTGGCCTTAATTCCGCAAAAGAAGGCTATTCCTGTGTTTCTTTCTCATACAAGGTCATTTAAAGAAGTTTATGCATGCAACCTACTTAGAATGGCTATATATGAAGGCCAAAAGAGTTTGAACTTGTTTGGACTGAAGGAATTCCTTTTATAGCAAAAATACCAATTTGGCCTTATCTCCGCAAAGGAAAGCTTTTTCTGTGTTTCTTTCTCAAACAAGGTAATTTAAAGAGGTTTATGCATGGAACCTACTCAGAATGGATATATATCAAGGACAAAGGAGTATGAACTTGTTTTGACTGAAGGAATTTGTGTTTATAGGCAAAAATCCGAAATTCGTCTTAACTCCGCAAAGGAAGGCTATTCCTGTGTTTCTTTCTCATACAAGGTCATTTAAAGAGGTTTATGCATGCAACCTACTTAGAATGGCTATATATGAAGGCCAAAAGAGTTTGAACTTGTTTTGACTGAAGGAATTCCTTTTATAGCAAAAATACCAATTTGGCCTTATCTCCGCAAAGGAAAGCTTTTTCTGTGTTTCTTTCTCAAACAAGGTAATTTAAAGAGGTATATGCATGGAACCTACTCAGAATGGATATATATCAAGGACAAAGGAGTATGAACTTGTTTTGACTGAAGGAATTTGTGTTTATAGGCAAAAATCCGAAATTCGTCTTAACTCCGCAAAGGAAGGCTATTCCTGTGTTTCTTTTTCATACAAGGTCATTTAAAGATGTTTAGGCATGGAACCTACTTAAAATGGCTATATATGAAGGCCAAAAGAGTTTGAACTAGTTTGGACTGAAGGAATTCCTTTTATAGCAAAAATACCAATTTGGCCTTATCTCCGCAAAGGAAAGCTTTTTCTGTGTTTCTTTCTCAAACAAGGTAATTTAAAGAGGTTTATGCATGGAACCTACTCAGAATGGATATATATCAAGGACAAAGGAGTATGAACTTGTGTTGACTGAAGGAATTTGTGTTTATAGGCAAAAATCCGAAATTCGTCTTAACTCCGCAAAGGAAGGCTATTCCTGTGTTTCTTTCTCATACAAGGTCATTTAAAGAGGTTTATGCATGGAACCTACTTAGAATGGCTATATATGAAGGCCAAAAGAGTTTGAACTTGTTTTGACTTAAGGAATTCCTTTTATAGCAAAAATACCAATTTGGCCTTATCTCCTCAAATGAAAGCTTTTTCTAATTTTCTTTCTCAAACAAGGTCATTTAAAGAGGTTTATGCATGGAACCTACTCAGAATGGATATATATCAAGGACAAAGGAGTATGAACTTGTTTTGACTGAAGGAATTTGTGTTTATAGGCAAAAATCCGAAATTCGTCTTAACTCCGCAAAGGAAGGCTATTCCTGTGTTTCTTTCTCATACAAGGTCATTTAAAGAGGTTTATGCATGCAACCTAATTAGAATGGCTAGATATGAGGGCCAAAAGAGTTTGAACTAGTTTGGACTTAAGGAATTCCTCTTATAGTAAAAATACCAATTTTGCCTTATCTCCGCAAAGGAAAGCTTTTTCTGTGTTTCTTTCTCAAACAAGGTAATTTAATGAGGTTTATGCATGGAACCTACTCAGAATGGATATATATCAAGGACAAAGGAGTATGAACTTGTTTTGACTGAAGGAATTTGTGTTTATAGGCAAAAATCCGAAATTCGTCTTAACTCCGCAAAGGAAGGCTATTCCTGTGTTTCTTTTTCATACAAGGTCATTTAAAGATGTTTATGCATGGAACCTACTTAAAATGGCTATATATGAAGGCCAAAAGAGTTTGAACTAGTTTGGACTGAAGGAATTCCTTTTATAGCAAAAATACCAATTTGGCCTTAACTCCGCAAAGGAAGGCTATTCCTGTGTTTCTTTCTCATACAAGGTCATTTAAAGAGGTTCATGCATGGAACCTACTTAGAATGGCTATATATGAAGGCCAAAAGAGTTTGAACTAGTTTGGACTGAAGGAATTCCTTTTATAGCAAAAATACCAATTTGGCCTTAACTCCGCAAAGGAAGGCTATTCCTGTGTTTCTTTCTCATACAAGGTCATTTAAAGAGGTTTATGCATGGAACCTACTTAGAATGGCTATATATGAAGGCCAAAAGAGTTTGAACTGGTTTGGATTGAAGGAATTCCTTTTATAGCAAAAATACCAATTTGGCCTTATCTCCGCAAAGGAAAGCTTTTTCTGTGTTTCTTTCTCAAACAAGGTAATTTAAAGAGGTTTATGCATGGAACCTACTCAGAATGGATATATATCAAGGACAAAGGAGTATGAACTTTTTTTGACAGAAGGAATTTGTGTTTATAGGCAAAAATCCGAAATTCGTCTTAACTCCGCAAAGGAAGGCTATTCCTGTGTTTCTTTCTCATACAAGGTCATTTAAAGAGGTTTATGCATGCAACCTACTTAGAATGGCTATATATGAAGGCCAAAAGAGTTTGAACTAGTTTGGACTGAAGGAATTCCTCTTATAGTAAAAATACCAATTTGGCCTTAATTCCGCAAAAGAAGGCTATTCCTGTGTTTCTTTCTCATACAAGGTCATTTAAAGAGGTTTATGCATGCAACCTACTTAGAATGGCTATATATGAAGGCCAAAAGAGTTTGAACTTGTTTTGACTGAAGGAATTCCTTTAATAGCAAAAATACCAATTTGGCCTTATCTCCGCAAAGGAAAGCTTTTTCTGTGTTTCTTTCTCAAACAAGGTAATTTAAAGAGGTTTATGCATGGAACCTACTCAGAATGGATATATATCAAGGACAAAGGAGTATGAACTTGTTTTGACTGAAGGAATTTGTGTTTATAGGCAAAAATCCGAAATTCGTCTTAACTCCGCAAAGGAAGGCTATTCCTGTGTTTCTTTTTCATACAAGGTCATTTAAAGATGTTTAGGCATGGAACCTACTTAAAATGGCTATATATGAAGGCCAAAAGAGTTTGAACTAGTTTGGACTGAAGGAATTCCTTTTATAGCAAAAATACCAATTTGGCCTTAACTCCGCGAAGGAAGGCTATTCCTGTGTTTCTTTCTCATACAAGGTCATTTAAAGAGGTTTATGCATGGAACCTACTTAGAATGGCTATATATGAAGGCCAAAAGAGTTTGAACTTGTTTTGACTTAAGGAATTCCTTTTATAGCAACAATACCAATTTGGCCTTATCTCCTCAAATGAAAGCTTTTTCTAATTTTCTTTCTCAAACAAGGTCATTTAAAGAGGTTTATGCATGGAACCTACTCAGAATGGATATATATCAAGGACAAAGGAGTATGAACTTGTTTTGACTGAAGGAATTTGTGTTTATAGGCAAAAATCCGAAATTCGTCTTAACTCCGCAAAGGAAGGCTATTCCTGTGTTTCTTTCTCATACAAGGTCATTTAAAGAGGTTTATGCATGCAACCTACTTAGAATGGCTATATATGAAGGCCAAAAGAGTTTGAACTAGTTTGGACTGAAGGAATTCCTCTTATGGTAAAAATACCAATTTGGCCTTAACTCCGCAAAGGAAGGCTATTCCTGTGTTTCTTTCTCATACAAGGTCATTTAAAGAGGTTTATGCATGCAACCTACTTAGAATGGCTATATATGAAGGCCAAAAGAGTTTGAACTTGTTTTGACTTAAGGAATTCCTTTTATAGCAAAAATACCAATTTGGCCTTATCTCCGCAAAGGAAAGCTTTTTCTGTGTTTCTTTCTCAAACAAGGTAATTTAAAGAGGTTTATGCATGGAACCTACTCAGAATGGATATATATCAAGGACAAAGGAGTATGAACTTGTTTTGACTGAAGGAATTTGTGTTTATAGGCAAAAATCCGAAATTCGTCTTAACTCCGCAAAGGAAGGCTATTCCTGTGTTTCTTTTTCATACAAGGTCATTTAAAGATGTTTAGGCATGGAACCTACTTAAAATGGCTATATATGAAGGCCAAAAGAGTTTGAACTAGTTTGGACTGAAGGAATTCCTTTTATAGCAAAAATACCAATTTGGCCTTAACTCCGCAAAGGAAGGCTATTCCTGTGTTTCTTTCTCATACAAGGTCATTTAAAGAGGTTTATGCATGGAACCTACTTAGAATGGCAATATATGAAGGCCAAAAGAGTTTGAACTAGTTTGGACCGAAGGAATTCCTTTTATAGCAAAAATACCAATTTGGCCTTAACTCCGCAAAGGAAGGCTATTCCTGTGTTTCTTTCTCATACAAGGTCATTTAAAGAGGTTTATGCATGGAACCTACTTAGAATGGCTATATATGAAGGCCAAAAGAGTTTGAACTGGTTTGGATTGAAGGAATTCCTTTTATAGCAAAAATACCAATTTGGCCTTATCTCCGCAAAGGAAAGCTTTTTCTGTGTTTCTTTCTCAAACAAGGTAATTTAAAGAGGTTTATGCATGGAACCTACTCAGAATGGATATATATCAAGGACAAAGGAGTATGAACTTGTTTTGACTGAAGGAATTTGTGTTTATAGGCAAAAATCCGAAATTCGTCTTAACTCCGCAAAGGAAGGCTATTCCTGTGTTTCTTTCTCATACAAGGTCATTTAAAGAGGTTTATGCATGGAACCTACTTAGAATGGCTATATATGAAGGCCAAAAGAGATTGAACTTGTTTTGACTTAAGGAATTCCTTTTATAGCAAAAATACCAATTTGGCCTTGTCTCCTCAAATGAAAGCTTTTTCTGTGTTTCTTTCTCAAACAAGGTAATTTAAAGAGGTTTATGCATGGAACCTACTCAGAATGGATATATATCAAGGACAAAGGAGTATGAACTTGTTTTGACTGAAGGAATTTGTGTTTATAGGCAAAAATCCGAAATTCGTCTTAACTCCGCAAAGGAAGGCTATTCCTGTGTTTCTTTTTCATACAAGGTCATTTAAAGATGTTTAGGCATGGAACCTACTTAAAATGGCTATATATGAAGGCCAAAAGAGTTTGAACTAGTTTGGACTGAAGGAATTCCTTTTATAGCAAAAATACCAATTTGGCCTTAACTCCGCAAAGGAAGGCTATTCCTGTGTTTCTTTCTCATACAAGGTCATTTAAAGAGGTTTATGTATGATACCTACTTAGAATGGCTATATATGAAGGCCAAAAGAGTTTGAACTTGTTTGGATTGAAGGAATTCCTTTTATAGCAAAAATACCAATTTGGCCTTATCTCCTCAAATGGAAGATTTTTCTGTGTTTCTTTCTCAAATAAGGTAATTTAAAGAGGTTTATGCATGGAACCTACTTAGAATGGCTATATATGAAGGCCAAAAGAGTTTGAACTTGTTTTGACTGAAGGAATTCCTTTTATAGCAAAAATACCAATTTGGCCTTATCTCCACAAAGGAAAGCTTTTTCTGTGTTTCTTTCTCAAACAAGGTCATTTAAAGAGGTTTATGCATGGAACCTACTCAGAATGGATATATATCAAGGACAAAGGAGTATGAACTTGTTTTGACTGAAGGAATTTGTGTTTATAGGCAAAAATCCGAAATTCGTCTTAACTCCGCAAAGGAAGGCTATTCCTGTGTTTCTTTCTCATACAAGGTCATTTAAAGAGGTTTATGTATGATACCTACTTAGAATGGCTATATATGAAGGCCAAAAGAGTTTGAACTTGTTTGGATTGAAGGAATTCCTTTTATAGCAAAAATACCAATTTGGCCTTATCTCCTCAAATGGAAGATTTTTCTGTGTTTCTTTCTCAAATAAGGTAATTTAAAGAGGTTTATGCATGGAACCTACTCAGAATGGATATATATCAAGGACAAAGGAGTATGAACTTGTTTTGACTGAAGGAATTTGTGTTTATAGGCAAAAATCCGAAATTCGTCTTAACTCCGCAAAGGAAGGCTATTCCTGTGTTTCTTTTTCATACAAGGTCATTTAAAGATGTTTATGCATGGAACCTACTTAAAATGGCTATATATGAAGGCCAAAAGAGTTTGAACTAGTTTGGACTGAAGGAATTCCTTTTATAGCAAAAATACCAATTTGGCCTTATCTCTGCAAATGGTAGATTTTTCTGTGTTTCTTTCTCAAATAAGGTAATTTAAAGAGGTTTATGCATGGAACCTACTTAGAATGGCTATATATGAAGGCCAAAAGAGTTTGAACTTGTTTTGACTGAAGGAATTCCTTTTATAGCAAAAATACCAATTTGGCCTTATCTCCACAAAGGAAAGCTTTTTCTGTGTTTCTTTCTCAAACAAGGTCATTTAAAGAGGTTTATGCATGGAACCTACTCAGAATGGATATATATCAAGGACAAAGGAGTATGAACTTGTTTTGACTGAAGGAATTTGTGTTTATAGGCAAAAATCCGAAATTCGTCTTAACTCCGCAAAGGAAGGCTATTCCTGTGTTTCTTTCTCATACAAGGTCATTTAAAGAGGTTTATGTATGATACCTACTTAGAATGGCTATATATGAAGGCCAAAAGAGTTTGAACTTGTTTTGACTGAAGGAATTCCTTTTATAGCAAAAATACCAATTTGGCCTTATCTCCTCAAATGGAAGATTTTTCTGTGTTTCTTTCTCAAATAAGGTAATTTAAAGAGGTTTATGCATGGAACCTACTCAGAATGGATATATATCAAGGACAAAGGAGTATGAACTTGTTTTGACTGAAGGAATTTGTGTTTATAGGCAAAAATCCGAAATTCGTCTTAACTCCGCAATGGAAGGCTATTCCTGTGTTTCTTTTTCATACAAGGTCATTTAAAGAGATTTATGCATGGAACCTACTTAAAATGGCTATATATGAAGGCCAAAAGAGTTTGAACTAGTTTGGACTGAAGGAATTCCTTTTATAGCAAAAATACCAATTTGGCCTTAACTCCGCAAAGGAAGGCTATTCCTGTGTTTCTTTCTCATACAAGGTCATTTAAAGAGGTTTATGCATGGAACCTACTCAGAATGGATATATATCAAGGACAAAGGAGTATGAACTTGTTTTGACTGAAGGAATTTGTGTTTATAGGCAAAAATCCGAAATTCGTCTTAACTCCGCAAAGGAAGGCTATTCCTGTGTTTCTTTTTCATACAAGGTCATTTAAAGATGTTTAGGCATGGAACCTACTTAAAATGGCTATATATGAAGGCCAAAAGAGTTTGAACAAGTTTGGACTGAAGGAATTCCTTTTATAGCAAAAATACCAATTTGGCCTTAACTCCGCAAAGGAAGGCTATTCCTGTGTTTCTTTCTCATACAAGGTCATTTAAAGAGGTTTATGCATGGAACCTACTTAGAATGGCTATATATGAAGGCCAAAAGAGTTTGAACTAGTTTGGACTGAAGGAATTCCTTTTATAGCAAAAATACCAATTTGGCCTTAACTCCGCAAAGGAAGGCTATTCCTGTGTTTCTTTCTCATACAAGGTCATTTAAAGAGGTTTATGCATGGAACCTACTTAGAATGGCTATATATGAAGGCCAAAAGAGTTTGAACTTGTTTGGATTGAAGGAATTCCTTTTATAGCAAAAATACCAATTTGGCCTTATCTTCGCAAAGGAAAGCTTTTTCTGTGTTTCTTTCTCAAACAAGGTAATTTAAAGAGGTTTATGCATGGAACCTACTCAGAATGGATATATATCAAGGACAAAGGAGTATGAACTTGTTTTGACTGAAGGAATTTGTGTTTATAGGCAAAAATCCGAAATTCGTCTTAACTCCGCAAAGAAGGCTATTCTTGTGTTTCTTTCTCATACAAGGTCATTTAAAGAGGTTTATGTATGATACCTACTTAGAATGGCTATATATGAAGGCCAAAAGAGTTTGAACTTGTTTTGACTGAAGGAATTCCTTTTATAGCAAAAATACCAATTTGGCCTTATCTCTTCAAATGGAAGATTTTTCTGTGTTTCTTTCTCAAATAAGGTAATTTAAAGAGGTTTATGCATGGAACCTACTCAGAATGGATATATATCAAGGACAAATGAGTATGAACTTGTTTTGACTGAAGGAATTTGTGTTTATAGGCAAAAATCCGAAATTCGTCTTAACTCCGCAAAGGAAGGCTATTCCTGTGTTTCTTTTTCATGCAAGGTCATTTAAAGATGTTTATGCATGGAACCTACTTAAAATGGCTATATATGAAGGCCAAAAAAGTGTTGGAACTAGTTTGGACTGAAGGAATTCCTTTTATAGCAAAAATACCAATTTGGCCTTATCTCCGCAAATGGAAGATATTTCTGTGTTTCTTTCTCAAATAAGGTAATTTAAAGAGGTTTATGCATGGAACCTACTCAGAATGGATATATATCAAGGACAAAGGAGTATGAACTTGTTTTGACTGAAGGAATTTGTGTTTATAGGCAAAAATCCGAAATTCTTCTTAACTCCGCAAAGGAAGGCTATTCCTGTGTTTCTTTCTCATACAAGGTCATTTAAAGAGGTTTATGCATGCAACCTACTTAGAATGGCTATATATGAAGGCCAAAAGAGTTTGAACTTGTTTTGACTGAAGGAATTCCTTTTATAGCAAAAATACCAATTTGGCCTTATCTCCGCAAAGGAAAGCTTTTTCTGTGTTTCTTTCTCAAACAAGGTAATTTAAAGAGGTTTATGCATGGAACCTACTCAGAATGGATATATATCAAGGACAAAGGAGTATGAACTTGTTTTGACTGAAGGAATTTGTGTTTATAGGCAAAAATCCGAAATTCGTCTTAACTCCGCAAAGGAAGGCTATTCCTGTGTTTCTTTTTCATACAAGGTCATTTAAAGATGTTTAGGCATGGAACCTACTTAAAATGGCTATATATGAAGGCCAAAAGAGTTTGAACTAGTTTGGACTGAAGGAATTCCTTTTATAGCAAAAATACCAATTTGGCCTTAACTCCGCAAAGGAAGGCTATTCCTGTGTTTCTTTCTCATACAAGGTCATTTAAAGAGGTTTATGCATGGAACCTACTTAGAATGGCTATATATGAAGGCCAAAAGAGTTTGAACTAGTTTGGACTGAAGGAATTCCTTTTATAGCAAAAATACCAATTTGGCCTTAACTCCGCAAAGGAAGGCTATTCCTGTGTTTCTTTCTCATACAAGGTCATTTAAAGAGGTTTATGCATGCAACCTACTTAGAATGGCTATATATGAAGGCCAAAAAAGTTTGAACTTGTTTTGACTGAAGGAATTCCTTTTATAGCAAAAATACCAATTTGGCCTTATCTCCTCAAATGGAAGATTTTTCTGTGTTTCTTTCTCAAATAAGGTAATTTAAAGAGGTTTATGCATGGAACCTACTCAGAATGGATATATATGTAGGACAAAGGAGTATGAACTTGTTTTGACTGAAGGAATTTGTGTTTATAGGCAAAAATCCGAAATTCGTCTTAACTCCGCAAAGGAAGGCTATTCCTGTGTTTCTTTTTCATACAAGGTCATTTAAAGATGTTTAGGCATGGAACCTACTTAAAATGGCTATATATGAAGGCCAAAAGAGTTTGAACTAGTTTGGACTGAAGGAATTCCTTTTATAGCAAAAATACCAATTTGGCCTTAACTCCGCAAAGGAAGGCTATTCCTGTGTTTCTTTCTCATACAAGGTCATTTAAAGAGGTTTATGCATGGAACCTACTTAGAATGGCTATATATGAAGGCCAAAAGAGTTTGAACTAGTTTGGACTGAAGGAATTCCTTTTATTGCAAAAATACCAATTTGGCCTTATCTCCTCAAATGAAAGCTTTTTCTGATTTTTTTTCTCAAACAAGGTCATTTAAAGAGGTTTATTTATGGAACCTACTCAGAATGGATATATATCAAGGACAAAGGAGTATGAACTTTGTTTGACTGAAGGAATTTGTGTTTATAAGCAAAAATCCGAAATTCATCTTAACTCCGCAGAGGAAGGCTATTCCTGTGTTTCTTTCTCATACAAGGTCATTTAAAGAGGTTTATACATGGAACCTACTTAGAATGGCTATATATGAAGGCCAAAAGAGTTTGAACTTGTTTGGATTGAAGGAATTCCTTTTATAGCAAAAATACCAATTTGGCCTTATCTCCGCAAAGGAAAGCTTTTTCTGTGTTTCTTTCTCAAACAAGGTAATTTAAAGAGGTTTATGCATGGAACCTACTCAGAATGGATATATATCAAGGACAAAGGAGTATGAACTTGTTTTGACTGAAGGAATTTGTGTTTATAGGCAAAAATCCGAAATTCGTCTTAACTCCGCAAAGGAAGGCTATTCTTGTGTTTCTTTCTCATACAAGGTCATTTAAAGAGGTTTATGTATGATACCTACTTAGAATGGCTATATATGAAGGCCAAAAGAGTTTGAACTTGTTTTGACTGAAGGAATTCCTTTTATAGCAAAAATACCAATTTGGCCTTATCTCCTCAAATGGAAGATTTTTCTGTGTTTCTTTCTCAAATAAGGTAATTTAAAGAGGTTTATGCATGGAACCTACTCAGAATGGATATATATCAAGGACAAAGGAGTATGAACTTGTTTTGACTGAAGGAATTTGTGTTTATAGGCAAAAATCCGAAATTCGTCTTAACTCCGCAAAGGAAGGCTATTCCTGTGTTTCCTTTTCATGCAAGGTCATTTAAAGATGTTTATGCATGGAACCTACTTAAAATGGCTATATATGGAGGCCAAAAAAGTGTTGGAACTAGTTTGGACTGAAGGAATTCCTTTTATAGCAAAAATACCAATTTGGCCTTATCTCCGCAAATGGAAGATTTTTCTGTGTTTCTTTCTCAAATAAGGTAATTTAAAGAGGTTTATGCATGGAACCTACTCAGAATGGATATATATCAAGGACAAAGGAGTATGAACTTGTTTTGACTGAAGGAATTTGTGTTTATAGGCAAAAATCCGAAATTCTTCTTAACTCCGCAAAGGAAGGCTATTCCTGTGTTTCTTTCTCATACAAGGTCATTTAAAGAGGTTTATGTATGATACCTACTTAGAATGGCTATATATGAAGGCCAAAAGAGTTTGAACTTGTTTTGACTGAAGGAATTCCTTTAATAGCAAAAATACCAATTTGGCCTTAACTCCGCAAAAGAAGGCTATTCCTGTGTTTCTTTCTCATACAAGGTCATTTAAAGAAGTTTATGCATGCAACCTACTTAGAATGGCTATATATGAAGGCCAAAAGAGTTTGAACTTGTTTGGACTGAAGGAATTCCTTTTATAGCAAAAATACCAATTTGGCCTTATCTCCGCAAAGGAAAGCTTTTTCTGTGTTTCTTTCTCAAACAAGGTCATTTAAAGAGGTTTATGTATGATACCTACTTAGAATGGCTATATATGAAGGCCAAAAGAGTTTGAACTTGTTTTGACTGAAGGAATTCCTTTTATAGCAAAAATACCAATTTGGCCTTATCTCCTCAAATGGAAGATTTTTCTGTGTTTCTTTCTCAAATAAGGTAATTTAAAGAGGTTTATGCATGGAACCTACTCAGAATGGATATATATGTAGGACAAAGGAGTATGAACTTGTTTTGACTGAAGGAATTTGTGTTTATAGGCAAAAATCCGAAATTCGTCTTAACTCCGCAAAGGAAGGCTATTCCTGTGTTTCTTTTTCATACAAGGTCATTTAAAGATGTTTAGGCATGGAACCTACTTAAAATGGCTATATATGAAGGCCAAAAGAGTTTGAACTAGTTTGGACTGAAGGAATTCCTTTTATAGCAAAAATACCAATTTGGCCTTAACTCCGCAAAGGAAGGCTATTCCTGTGTTTCTTTCTCATACAAGGTCATTTAAAGAGGTTTATGCATGGAACCTACTTAGAATGGCTATATATGAAGGCCAAAAGAGTTTGAACTTGTTTGGATTGAAGGAATTCCTTTTATAGCAAAAATACCAATTTGGCCTTATCTCCGCAAAGGAAAGCTTTTTCTGTGTTTCTTTCTCAAACAAGGTAATTTAAAGAGGTTTATGCATGGAACCTACTCAGAATGGATATATATCAAGGACAAAGGAGTATGAACTTGTTTTGACTGAAGAAATTTGTGTTTATAGGCAAAAATCCGAAATTCGTCTTAACTCCGCAAAGGAAGGCTATTCCTGTGTTTCTTTTTCATACAAGGTCATTTAAAGATGTTTAGGCATGGAACCTACTTAAAATGGCTATATATGAAGGCCAAAAGAGTTTGAACTAGTTTGGACTGAAGGAATTCCTTTTATAGCAAAAATACCAATTTGGCCTTAACTCCGCAAAGGAAGGCTATTCCTGTGTTTCTTTCTCATACAAGGTCATTTAAAGAGGTTTATGCATGGAACCTACTTAGAATGGCTATATATGAAGGCCAAAAGAGTTTGAACTAGTTTGGACTGAAGGAATTCCTTTTATTGCAAAAATACCAATTTGGCCTTATCTCCTCAAATGAAAGCTTTTTCTGATTTTCTTTCTCAAACAAGGTCATTTAAAGAGGTTTATTTATGGAACCTACTCAGAATGGATATATATCAAGGACAAAGGAGTATGAACTTTGTTTGACTGAAGGAATTTGTGTTTATAAGCAAAAATCCGAAATTCATCTTAACTCCGCAGAGGAAGGCTATTCCTGTGTTTCTTTCTCATACAAGGTCATTTAAAGAGGTTTATGCATGGAACCTACTTAGAATGGCTATATATGAAGGCCAAAAGAGTTTGAACTTGTTTGGATTGAAGGAATTCCTTTTATAGCAAAAATACCAATTTGGCCTTATCTCCGCAAAGGAAAGCTTTTTCTGTGTTTCTTTCTCAAACAAGGTAATTTAAAGAGGTTTATGCATGGAACCTACTCAGAATGGATATATATCAAGGACAAAGGAGTATGAACTTGTTTTGACTGAAGGAATTTGTGTTTATAGGCAAAAATCCGAAATTCGTCTTAACTCCGCAAAGGAAGGCTATTCTTGTGTTTCTTTCTCATACAAGGTCATTTAAAGAGGTTTATGTATGATACCTACTTAGAATGGCTATATATGAAGGCCAAAAGAGTTTGAACTTGTTTTGACTGAAGGAATTCCTTTTATAGCAAAAATACCAATTTGGCCTTATCTCCTCAAATGGAAGATTTTTCTGTGTTTCTTTCTCAAATAAGGTAATTTAAAGAGGTTTATGCATGGAACCTACTCAGAATGGATATATATCAAGGACAAAGGAGTATGAACTTGTTTTGACTGAAGGAATTTGTGTTTATAGGCAAAAATCCGAAATTCTTCTTAACTCCGCAAAGGAAGGCTATTCCTGTGTTTCTTTCTCATACAAGGTCATTTAAAGAGGTTTATGCATGCAACCTACTTAGAATGGCTATATATGAAGGCCAAAAGAGTTTGAACTTGTTTTGACTGAAGGAATTCCTTTTATAGCAAAAATACCAATTTGGCCTTATCTCCGCAAAGGAAAGCTTTTTCTGTGTTTCTTTCTCAAACAAGGTAATTTAAAGAGGTTTATGCATGGAACCTACTCAGAATGGATATATATCAAGGACAAAGGAGTATGAACTTGTTTTGACTGAAGGAATTTGTGTTTATAGGCAAAAATCCGAAATTCGTCTTAACTCCGCAAAGGAAGGCTATTCCTGTGTTTCTTTTTCATACAAGGTCATTTAAAGAGGTTTATGCATGGAACCTACTTAGAATGGCTATATATGAAGGCCAAAAGAGTTTGAACTAGTTTGGACTGAAGGAATTCCTTTTATAGCAAAAATACCAATTTGGCCTTAACTCCGCAAAGGAAGGCTATTCCTGTGTTTCTTTCTCATACAAGGTCATTTAAAGAGGTTTATGCATGCAACCTACTTAGAATGGCTATATATGAAGGCCAAAAGAGTTTGAACTAGTTTGGACTGAAGGAATTCCTTTTATAGCAAAAATACCAATTTGGCCTTAACTCCGCAAAAGAAGGCTATTCCTGTGTTTCTTTCTCATACAAGGTCATTTAAAGAAGTTTATGCATGCAACCTACTTAGAATGGCTATATATGAAGGCCAAAAGAGTTTGAACTTGTTTGGACTGAAGGAATTCCTTTTATAGCAAAAATACCAATTTGGCCTTATCTCCGCAAAGGAAAGCTTTTTCTGTGTTTCTTTCTCAAACATGGTCATTTAAAGAGGTTTATGTATGATACCTACTTAGAATGGCTATATATGAAGGCCAAAAGAGTTTGAACTTGTTTTGACTGAAGGAATTCCTTTTATAGCAAAAATACCAATTTGGCCTTATCTCCTCAAATGGAAGATTTTTCTGTGTTTCTTTCTCAAATAAGGTAATTTAAAGAGGTTTATGCATGGAACCTACTCAGAATGGATATATATGTAGGACAAAGGAGTATGAACTTGTTTTGACTGAAGGAATTTGTGTTTATAGGCAAAAATCCGAAATTCGTCTTAACTCCGCAAACGAAGGCTATTCCTGTGTTTCTTTTTCATACAAGGTCATTTAAAGATGTTTAGGCATGGAACCTACTTAAAATGGCTATATATGAAGGCCAAAAGAGTTTGAACTAGTTTGGACTGAAGGAATTCCTTTTATAGCAAAAATACCAATTTGGCCTTAACTCCGCAAAGGAAGGCTATTCCTGTGTTTCTTTCTCATACAAGGTCATTTAAAGAGGTTTATGCATGGAACCTACTTAGAATGGCTATATATGAAGGCCAAAAGAGTTTGAACTAGTTTGGATTGAAGGAATTCCTTTTATAGCAAAAATACCAATTTGGCCTTATCTCCGCAAATGGAAGATTTTTCTGTGTTTCTTTTTCAAATAAGGTAATTTAAAGAGGTTTATGCATGGAACCTACTCAGAATGGATATATATCAAGGACAAAGGAGTATGAACTTGTTTTGACTGAAGGAATTTGTGTTTATAGGCAAAAATCCGAAATTCGTCTTAACTCCGCAAAGGAAGGCTATTCCTGTGTTTCTTTTTCATACAAGGTCATTTAAAGATGTTTAGGCATGGAACCTACTTAAAATGGCTATATATGAAGGCCAAAAGAGTTTGAACTAGTTTGGACTGAAGGAATTTGTGTTTATAGGCAAAAATCCGAAATTCGTCTTAACTCCGCAAAGGAAGGCTATTCCTGTGTTTCTTTTTCATACAAGGTCATTTAAAGATGTTTAGGCATGGAACCTACTTAAAATGGCTATATATGAAGGCCAAAAGAGTTTGAACTAGTTTGGACTGAAGGAATTCCTTTTATAGCAAAAATACCAATTTGGCCTTAACTCCGCAAAGGAAGGCTATTCCTGTGTTTCTTTCTCATACAAGGTCATTTAAAGAGGTTTATGCATGGAACCTACTTAGAATGGCTATATATGAAGGCCAAAAGAGTTTGAACTTGTTTGGATTGAAGGAATTCCTTTTATAGCAAAAATACCAATTTGGCCTTATCTCCGCAAAGGAAAGCTTTTTCTGTGTTTCTTTCTCAAACAAGGTAATTTAAAGAGGTTTATGCATGGAACCTACTCAGAATGGATATATATCAAGGACAAAGGAGTATGAACTTGTTTTGACTGAAGGAATTTGTGTTTATAGGCAAAAATCCGAAATTCGTCTTAACTCCGCAAAGGAAGGCTATTCCTGTGTTTCTTTCTCATACAAGGTCATTTAAGAGGTTTATGTATGATACCTACTTAGAATGGCTATATATGAAGGCCAAAAGAGTTTGAACTTGTTTTGACTGAAGGAATTCCTTTTATAGCAAAAATACCAATTTGGCCTTATCTCCTCAAATGGAAGATTTTTCTGTGTTTCTTTCTCAAATAAGGTAATTTAAAGAGGTTTATGCATGGAACCTACTCAGAATGGATATATATCAAGGACAAAGGAGTATGAACTTGTTTTGACTGAAGGAATTTGTGTTTATAGGCAAAAATCCGAAATTCGTCTTAACTCCGCAAAGGAAGGCTATTCCTGTGTTTCTTTTTCATGCAAGGTCATTTAAAGATGTTTATGCATGGAACCTACTTAAAATGGCTATATATGAAGGCCAAAAAAGTGTTGGAACTAGTTTGGACTGAAGGAATTCCTTTTATAGCAAAAATACCAATTTGGCCTTAACTCCGCAAATGGAAGATTTTTCTGTGTTTCTTTCTCAAATAAGGTAATTTAAAGAGGTTTATGCATGGAACCTACTCAGAATGGATATATATCAAGGACAAAGGAGTATGAACTTGTTTTGACTGAAGGAATTTGTGTTTATAGGCAAAAATCCGAAATTCTTCTTAACTCCGCAAAGGAAGGCTATTCCTGTGTTTCTTTCTCATACAAGGTCATTTAAAGAGGTTTATGCATGGAACCTACTTAGAATGGCTATATATGAAGGCCAAAAGAGTTTGAACTAGTTTGGACTGAAGGAATTCCTTTTATAGCAAAAATACCAATTTGGCCTTAACTCCGCAAAGGAAGGCTATTCCTGTGTTTCTTTCTCATACAAGGTCATTTAAAGAGGTTTATACATGCAACCTACTTAGAATGGCTATATATGAAGGCCAAAAGAGTTTGAACTAGTTTTGACTGAAGGAATTCCTTTTATAGCAAAAATACCAATTTGGCCTTAACTCCGCAAAGGAAGGCTATTCCTGTGTTTCTTTCTCATACAAGGTCATTTAAAGAGGTTTATGTATGATACCTACTTAGAATGGCTATATATGAAGGCCAAAAGACTTTGAACTTGTTTTGACTGAAGGAATTCCTTTAATAGCAAAAATACCAATTTGGCCTTAACTCCGCAAAAGAAGGCTATTCCTGTGTTTCTTTCTCATACAAGGTCATTTAAAGAAGTTTATGCATGCAACCTACTTAGAATGGCTATATATGAAGGCCAAAAGAGTTTGAACTAGTTTGGACTGAAGGAATTCCTTTTATAGCAAAAATACCAATTTGGCCTTAACTCCGCAAAGGAAGGCTATTCCTGTGTTTCTTTCTCATACAAGGTCATTTAAAGAGGTTTATGCATGGAACCTACTTAGAATGGCTATATATGAAGGCCAAAAGAGTTTGAACTAGTTTTGACTGAAGGAATTCCTTTTATAGCAAAAATACCAATTTGGCCTTATCTCCTCAAATGGAAGATTTTTCTGTGTTTCTTTCTCAAATAAGGTAATTTAAAGAGGTTTATGCATGGAACCTACTCAGAATGGATATATATCAAGGACAAAGGAGTATGAACTTGTTTTGACTGAAGGAATTTGTGTTTATAGGCAAAAATCCGAAATTCGTCTTAACTCCGCAAAGGAAGGCTATTCCTGTGTTTCTTTTTCATGCAAGGTCATTTAAAGATGTTTATGCATGGAACCTACTTAAAATGGCTATATATGAAGGCCAAAAAAGTGTTGGAACTAGTTTGGACTGAAGGAATTCCTTTTATAGCAAAAATACCAATTTGGCCTTATCTCCGCAAATGGAAGATTTTTCTGTGTTTCTTTCTCAAATAAGGTAATTTAAAGAGGTTTATGCATGGAACCTACTCAGAATGGATATATATCAAGGACAAAGGAGTATGAACTTGTTTTGACTGAAGGAATTTGTGTTTATAGGCAAAAATCCGAAATTCGTCTTAACTCCGCAAAGGAAGGCTATTCCTGTGTTTCTTTCTCATACAAGGTCATTTAAAGAGGTTTATGCATGGAACCTACTTAGAATGGCTATATATGAAGGCCAAAAGAGTTTGAACTAGTTTGGACTGAAGGAATTCCTTTTATAGCAAAAATACCAATTTGGCCTTAACTCCGCAAAGGAAGGCTATTCCTGTGTTTCTTTCTCATACAAGGTCATTTAAAGAGGTTTATGCATGCAACCTACTTAGAATGGCTATATATGAAGGCCAAAAGACTTTGAACTTGTTTTGACTGAAGGAATTCCTTTAATAGCAAAAATACCAATTTGGCCTTAACTCCGCAAAGGAAGGCTATTCCTGTGTTTCTTTCTCATACAAGGTCATTTAAAGAGGTTTATGTATGATACCTACTTAGAATGGCTATATATGAAGGCCAAAAGACTTTGAACTTGTTTTGACTGAAGGAATTCCTTTAATAGCAAAAATACCAATTTGGCCTTAACTCCGCAAAAGAAGGCTATTCCTGTGTTTCTTTCTCATACAAGGTCATTTAAAGAAGTTTATGCATGCAACCTACTTAGAATGGCTATATATGAAGGCCAAAAGAGTTTGAACTAGTTTGGACTGAAGGAATTCCTTTTATAGCAAAAATACCAATTTGGCCTTAACTCCGCAAAGGAAGGCTATTCCTGTGTTTCTTTCTCATACAAGGTCATTTAAAGAGGTTTATGCATGGAACCTACTTAGAATGGCTATATATGAAGGCCAAAAGAGTTTGAACTAGTTTGGATTGAAGGAATTCCTTTTATAGCAAAAATACCAATTTGGCCTTATCTCCGCAAAGGAAAGCTTTTTCTGTGTTTCTTTCTCAAACAAGGTAATTTAAAGAGGTTTATGCATGGAACCTACTCAGAATGGATATATATCAAGGACAAAGGAGTATGAACTTGTTTTGACTGAAGGAATTTGTGTTTATAGGCAAAAATCCGAAATTCGTCTTAACTCCGCAAAGGAAGGCTATTCCTGTGTTTCTTTTTCATACAAGGTCATTTAAAGATGTTTAGGCATGGAACCTACTTAAAATGGCTATATATGAAGGCCAAAAGAGTTTGAACTAGTTTGGACTGAAGGAATTCCTTTTATAGCAAAAATACCAATTTGGCCTTAACTCCGCAAAGGAAGGCTATTCCTGTTTTTCTTTCTCATACAAGGTCATTTAAAGAGGTTTATGCATGCAACCTACTTAGAATGGCTATATATGAAGGCCAAAAGAGTTTGAACTTGTTTTGACTGAAGGAATTCCTTTTATAGCAAAAATACCAATTTGGCCTTATCTCCGCAAAGGAAAGCTTTTTCTGTGTTTCTTTCTCAAACAAGGTAATTTAAAGAGGTTTATGCATGGAACCTACTCAGAATGGATATATATCAAGGACAAAGGAGTATGAACTTGTTTTGACTGAAGGAATTTGTGTTTATAGGCAAAAATCCGAAATTCGTCTTAACTCCGCAAAGGAAGGCTATTCCTGTGTTTCTTTTTCATACAAGGTCATTTAAAGATGTTTAGGCATGGAACCTACTTAAAATGGCTATATATGAAGGCCAAAAGAGTTTGAACTAGTTTGGACTGAAGGAATTCCTTTTATAGCAAAAATACCAATTTGGCCTTAACTCCGCAAAGGAAGGCTATTCCTGTGTTTCTTTCTCATACAAGGTCATTTAAAGAGGTTTATGCATGGAACCTACTTAGAATGGCTATATATGAAGGCCAAAAGAGTTTGAACTAGTTTGGACTGAAGGAATTCCTTTTATAGCAAAAATACCAATTTGGCCTTAACTCCGCAAAGGAAGGCTATTCCTGTGTTTCTTTCTCATACAAGGTCATTTAAAGAGGTTTATGCATGCAACCTACTTAGAATGGCTATATATGAAGGCCAAAAGAGTTTGAACTAGTTTGGACTGAAGGAATTCCTTTTATAGCAAAAATACCAATTTGGCCTTAACTCCGCAAAGGAAGGCTATTCCTGTGTTTCTTTCTCATACAAGGTCATTTAAAGAGGTTTATGTATGATACCTACTTAGAATGGCTATATATGAAGGCCAAAAGAGTTTGAACTTGTTTTGACTGAAGGAATTCCTTTAATAGCAAAAATACCAATTTGGCCTTAACTCCGCAAAAGAAGGCTATTCCTGTGTTTCTTTCTCATACAAGGTCATTTAAAGAAGTTTATGCATGCAACCTACTTAGAATGGCTATATATGAAGGCCAAAAGAGTTTGAACTTGTTTGGACTGAAGGAATTCCTTTTATAGCAAAAATACCAATTTGGCCTTATCTCCGCAAAGGAAAGCTTTTTCTGTGTTTCTTTCTCAAACAAGGTCATTTAAAGAGGTTTATGTATGATACCTACTTAGAATGGCTATATATGAAGGCCAAAAGAGTTTGAACTTGTTTTGACTGAAGGAATTCCTTTTATAGCAAAAATACCAATTTGGCCTTAACTCCGCAAAAGAAGGCTATTCCTGTGTTTCTTTCTCATACAAGGTCATTTAAAGAGGTTTATGCATGCAACCTACTTAGAATGGCTATATATGAAGGCCAAAAGAGTTTGAACTAGTTTGGACTGAAGGAATTCCTTTTATAGCAAAAATACCAATTTGGCCTTAACTCCGCAAAGGAAGGCTATTCCTGTGTTTCTTTCTCATACAAGGTCATTTAAAGAGGTTTATGTATGATACCTACTTAGAATGGCTATATATGAAGGCCAAAAGAGTTTGAACTTGTTTTGACTGAAGGAATTCCTTTTATAGCAAAAATACCAATTTGGCCTTATCTCCTCAAATGGAAGATTTTTCTGTGTTTCTTTCTCAAATAAGGTAATTTAAAGAGGTTTATGCATGGAACCTACTCAGAATGGATATATATCAAGGACAAAGGAGTATGAACTTGTTTTGACTGAAGGAATTTTTGTTTGTAGGCAAAAATCCGAAATTCGTCTTAACTCCGCAAAGGAAGGCTATTCCTGTGTTTCTTTTTCATACAAGGTCATTTAAAGAGGTTTATGCATGGAACCTACTTAAAATGGCTATATATGAAGGCCAAAAGAGTTTGAACTAGTTTGGACTGAAGGAATTCCTTTTATAGGAAAAATACCAATTTGGCCTTATCTCCGCAAAGGAAAGCTTTTTCTGTGTTTCTTTTTCAAACAAGGTAATTTAAAGAGGTTTATGCATAGAACCTACTCAGAATGGATCTATATCAAGGACAAAGGAGTATGAACTTGTTTTGACTGAAGGAATTTGTGTTTATAGGCAAAAATCCGAAATTCGTCTTAACTCCGCATAGGAAGGCTATTCCTGTGTTTCTTTTTCATACAAGGTCATTTAAAGATGTTTAGGCATGGAACCTACTTAAAATGGCTATATATGAAGGCCAAAAGAGTTTGAACTAGTTTGGACTGAAGGAATTCCTTTTATAGCAAAAATACCAATTTGGCCTTAACTCCGCAAAGGAAGGCTATTCCTGTGTTTCTTTCTCATACAAGGTCATTTAAAGAGGTTTATGCATGGAACCTACTTAGAATGGCTATATATGAAGGCCAAAAGAGTTTGAACTTGTTTTGACTTAAGGAATTCCTTTTATAGCAAAAATACCAATTTGGCCTTATCTCCTCAAATGAAAGCTTTTTCTAATTTTCTTTCTCAAACAAGGTCATTTAAAGAGGTTTATGCATGGAACCTACTCAAAATGGATATATATCAAGGACAAAGGAGTATGAACTTGTTTTGACTGAAGGAATTTGTGTTTATAGGCAAAAATCCGAAATTCGTCTTAACTCCGCAAAGGAAGGCTATTCCTGTGTTTCTTTTTCATACAAGGTCATTTAAAGATGTTTATGCATGGAACCTACTTAAAATGGCTATATATGAAGGCCAAAAGAGTTTGAACTAGTTTGGACTGAAGGAATTCCTTTTATAGCAAAAATACCAATTTGGCCTTATCTCCGCAAATGGAAGATTTTTCTGTGTTTCTTTCTCAAATAAGGTAATTTAAAGAGGTTTATGCATGGAACCTACTCAGAATGGATATATATCAAGGACAAAGCAGTATGAACTTGTTTTGACTGAAGGAATTTGTGTTCATAGGCAAAAATCCGAAATTCGTCTTAACTCCGCAAAGGAAGGCTATTCCTGTGTTTCTTTTTCATACAAGGTCATTTAAAGATGTTTATGCATGGAACCTACTTAAAATGGCTATATATGAAGGCCAAAAGAGTTTGAACTAGTTTGGACTGAAGGAATTCCTTTTATAGCAAAAATACCAATTTGGCCTTAACTCCGCAAAGGAAAGCTTTTTCTGTGTTTCTTTCTCAAATAAGGTAATTTAAAGAGGTTTATGCATGGAACCTACTCAGAATGGATATATATCAAGGACAAAGGAGTATGAACTTGTTTTGACTGAAGGAATTTGTGTTTATAGGCAAAAATCCGAAATTCGTCTCAACTCCGCAAAGGAAGGCTATTCCTGTGTTTCTTTTTCATACAAGGTCATTTAAAGAGGTTTATGCATGCAACCTACTTAGAATGGCTATATATGAAGGCCAAAAGAGTTTGAACTAGTTTGGACTGAAGGAATTCCTCTTATAGTAAAAATACCAATTTGGCCTTAACTCCGCAAAGGAAGGCTATTCCTGTGTTTCTTTCTCATACAAGGTCATTTAAAGAGGTTTATGCATGCAACCTACTTAGAATGGCTATATATGAAGGCCAAAAGAGTTTGAACTTGTTTTGACTGAAGGAATTCCTTTTATAGTAAAAATACCAATTTGGCCTTATCTCCGCAAAGGAAAGCTTTTTCTGTGTTTCTTTCTCAAACAAGGTAATTTAAAGAGGTTTATGCATGGAACCTACTCAGAATGGATATATATCAAGGACAAAGGAGTATGAACTTTTTTTGACTGAAGGAATTTGTGTTTATAGGCAAAAATCCGAAATTCGTCTTAACTCCGCAAAGGAAGGCTATTCCTGTGTTTCTTTCTCATACAAGGTCATTTAAAGAGGTTTATGCATGCAACCTACTTAGAATGGCTATATATGAAGGCCAAAAGAGTTTGAACTAGTTTGGACTGAAGGAATTCCTCTTATAGTAAAAATACCAATTTGGCCTTAACTCCGCAAAGGAAGGCTATTCCTGTGTTTCTTTCTCATACAAGGTCATTTAAAGAGGTTTATGCATGCAACCTACTTAGAATGGCTATATATGAAGGCCAAAAGAGTTTGAACTTGTTTTGACTGAAGGAATTCCTTTTATATTAAAAGTACCAATTTGGCCTCATCTCCTCAAATGGAAGATTTTTCTGTGTTTCTTTCTCAAATAAGGTAATTTAAAGAGGTTTATGCATGGAACCTACTCAGAATGGATATATATCAAGGACAAAGGAGTATGAACTTGTTTTGACTGAAGGAATTTGTGTTTATAGGCAAAAATCCGAAATTCCTCTTAACTCCGCAAAGGAAGGCTATTCCTGTGTTTCTTTTTCATACAAGGTCATTTAAAGATGTTTATGCATGGAACCTACTTAAAATGGCTATATATGAAGGCCAAAAGAGTTTGAACTAGTTTGGACTGAAGGAATTCCTTTTATAGCAAAAATACCAATTTGGCCTTAACTCCGCAAAAGAAGGCTATTCCTGTGTTTCTTTCTCATACAAGGTCATTTAAAGAAGTTCTTGCACACAACCTACTTAGAATGGCTATATATGAAGGCCAAAAGAGTTTGAACTAGTTTGGACTGAAGGAATTCCTTTTATAGGAAAAATACCAATTTGGCCTTATCTCCGCAAAGGAAAGCTTTTTCTGTGTTTCTTTTTCAAACAAGGTAATTTAAAGAGGTTTATGCATGGAACCTACTCAGAATGGATCTATATCATGGACAAAGGAGTATGAACTTGTTTTGACTGAAGGAATTTGTGTTTATAGGCAAAAATCCGAAATTCGTCTTAACTCCGCAAAGGAAGGCTATTCCTGTGTTTCTTTTTCATACAAGGTCATTTAAAGATGTTTAGGCATGGAACCTACTTAAAATGGCTATATATGAAGGCCAAAAGAGTTTGAACTAGTTTGGACTGAAGGAATTCCTTTTATAGCAAAAATACCAATTTGGCCTTAACTCCGCAAAGGAAGGCTATTCCTGTGTTTCTTTCTCATACAAGGTCATTTAAAGAGGTTTATGCATGGAACCTACTTAGAATGGCTATATATGAAGGCCAAAAGAGTTTGAACTAGTTTGGATTGAAGGAATTCCTTTTATAGCAAAAATACCAATTTGGCCTTATCTCCGCAAAGGAAAGCTTTTTCTGTGTTTCTTTCTCAAACAAGGTAATTTAAAGAGGTTTATGCATGGAACCTACTCAGAATGGATATATATCAAGGACAAAGGAGTATGAACTTGTTTTGACTGAAGGAATTTGTGTTTATAGGCAAAAATCCGAAATTCGTCTTAACTCCGCAAAGGAAGGCTATTCCTGTGTTTCTTTCTCATACAAGGTCATTTAAAGAGGTTTATGCATGGAACCTACTTAGAATGGCTATATATGAAGGCCAAAAGAGTTTGAACTTGTTTTGACTTAAGGAATTCCTTTTATAGCAAAAATACCAATTTCAATTCAATTCAATTCATTTTTATTTATATAGCGCCAAATACAACAAATGTCATCTCAAGGCACTTAGATAGTAAGTCCAATTCAAGCCAATTGGAATTCAATTAATTAATAATAATCATAATTCATAAAATAATCCAATTCGTTCATATAGAGCCAATTCAAAAACAATTTCCTAGCTAAGAAAACCAACAGATTGCACTGAAAACTTTTTGTTTTTCGGTCCAATCTCCCGGCCTGAGCGGCGTGCCTGAGGCGACTGTGGAGAGAAACGATTCCCTTTTAACAGGAAGAAACCTCTGGCAGAACCAGACTCAGGAAGGTTGGCCATCCGCCTCGACCAGCTGGGGTTAATTTGGCCTTATCTCCTCAAATGAAAGCTTTTTCTAATTTTCTTTCTCAAACAAGGTCATTTCAAGAGGTTTATGCATGGAACCTACTCAGAATGGATATATATCAAGGACAAAGGAGTATGAACTTGTTTTGACTGAAGGAATTTGTGTTTATAGGCAAAAATCCGAAATTCGTCTTAACTCCGCAAAGGAAGGCTATTCCTGTGTTTCTTTTTCATACAAGGTCATTTAAATATGTTTATGCATGGAACCTACTTAAAATGGCTATATATGAAGTCCAAAAGAGTTTGAACTAGTTTGGACTGAAGGAATTCCTTTAATAGCAAAAATACCAATTTGGCCTTAACTCCGCAAAAGAAGGCTATTCCTGTGTTTCTTTCTCATACAAGGTCATTTAAAGAGGTTTATGCATGCAACCTACTTAGAATGGCTATATATGAAGGCCAAAAGAGTTTGAACTTGTTTGGACTGAAGGAATTCCTTTTATAGCAAAAATACCAATTTGGCCTTATCTCCGCAAAGGAAAGCTTTTTCTGTGTTTCTTTCTCAAACAAGGTCATTTAAAGAGGTTTATGCATGGAACCTACTCAGAATGGATATATATCAAGGACAAAGGAGTATGAACTTGTTTTGACTGAGGAATTTGTGTTTATAGGCAAAAATCCGAAATTCGTCTTAAATCCGCATAGGAAGGCTATTCCTGTGTTTCTTTCTCATACAAGGTCATTTAAAGAGGTTTATGCATGCAACCCACTTAGAATGGCTATATATGAAGGCCAAAAGAGTTTGAACTAGTTTGGACTGAAGGAATTCCTCTTATAGTAAAAATACCAATTTGGCCTTAACTCCGCAAAGGAAGGCTATTCCTGTGTTTCTTTTTCATACAAGGTCATTTAAATATGTTTATGCATGGAAACTACTTAAAATGGCTATATATAAAGTCCAAAAGAGTTTGAACTAGTTTGGACTGAAGGAATTCCTTTAATAGCAAAAATACCAATTTGGCCTTAACTCCGCAAAAGAAGGCTATTCCTGTGTTTCTTTCTCATACAAGGTCATTTAAAGAGGTTTATGCATGCAACCTACTTAGAATGGCTATATATGAAGGCCAAAAGAGTTTGAACTTGTTTGGACTGAAGGAATTCCTTTTATAGCAAAAATACCAATTTGGCCTTATCTCCGCAAAGGAAAGCTTTTTCTGTGTTTCTTTCTCAAACAAGGTGATTTAAAGAGGTTTATGCATGGAACCTACTCAGAATGGATATGTATCAAGGACAAAGGATTATGAACTTGTTTTGACTGAAGGAATTTGTGTTTATAGGCAAAAATCCGAAATTCGTCTTAACTACGCAAAGGAAGGCTATTCCTGTGTTTCTTTCTCATACAAGGTCATTTAAAGAGGTTTATGCATGCAACCCACTTAGAATGGCTATATATGAAGGCCAAAAGAGTTTGAACTAGTTTGGACTGAAGGAATTCCTCATATAGTAAAAATACCAATTTGGCCTTAACTCCGCAAAGGAAGGCTTTTTCTGTGTTTCTTTCTCAAACAAGGTCATTTAAAGAGGTTTATGCATGGAACCTACTCAGAATGGATATATATCAAGGACAAAGGAGTATGAACTTGTTTTGACTGAAGGAATTTGTGTTTATAGGCAAAAATCCGAAATTCGTCTTAACTCCGCAAAGGAAGGCTATTCCTGTGTTTCTTTCTCATACAAGGTCATTTAAAGAGGTTTATGCATGGAACCTACTTAGAATGGCTATATATGAAGGCCAAAAGAGTTTGAACTTGTTTTGACTTAAGGAATTCCTTTTATAGCAAAAATACCAATTTCAATTCAATTCAATTCATTTTTATTTATATAGCGCCAAATACAACAAATGTCATCTCAAGGCACTTAGATAGTAAGTCCAATTCAAGCCAATTGGAATTCAATTAATTAATAATAATCATAATTCATAAAATAATCCAATTCGTTCATATAGAGCCAATTCAAAAACAATTTCCTAGCTAAGAAAACCAACAGATTGCACTGAAAACTTTTTGTTTTTCGGTCCAATCTCCCGGCCTGAGCGGCGTGCCTGAAGCGACTGTGGAGAGAAACGACTCCCTTTTAATAGGAAGAAACCTCTGGCAGAACCAGACTCAGGAAGGGTGGCCATCCGCCTCGACCAGCTGGGGTTAATTTGGCCTTATCTCCTCAAATGAAAGCTTTTTCTAATTTTCTTTCTCAAACAAGGTCATTTAAAGAGGTTTATGCATGGAACCTACTCAGAATGGCTATATATGAAGGCCAAAAGAGTTTGAACTTGTTTTGACTGAAGGAATTCCTTTTATAGTAAAAATACCAATTTGGCCTTATCTCCGCAAAGGAAAGCTTTTTCTGTGTTTCTTTCTCAAACAAGGTAATTTAAAGAGGTTTATGCATGGAACCTACTCAGAATGGATATATATCAAGGACAAAGGAGTATGAACTTTTTTTGACTGAAGGAATTCCTTTTATAGCAAAAATACCAATTTGGCCTTATCTCCTCAAATGGAAGATTTTTCTGTGTTTCTTTCTCAAATAAGGTAATTTAAAGAGGTTTATGCATGGAACCTACTCAGAATGGATATATATCAAGGACAAAGGAGTATGAACTTGTTTTGACTGAAGGAATTTGTGTTTATAGGCAAAAATCCGAAATTCGTCTTAACTCCGCAAAGGAAGGCTATTCCTGTGTTTCTTTTTCATACAAGGTCATTTAAATATGTTTATGCATGGAACCTACTTAAAATGGCTATATATGAAGTCCAAAAGAGTTTGAACTAGTTTGGACTGAAGGAATTCCTTTAATAGCAAAAATACCAATTTGGCCTTAACTCCGCAAAAGAAGGCTATTCCTGTGTTTCTTTCTCATACAAGGTCATTTAAAGAGGTTTATGCATGCAACCTACTTAGAATGGCTATATATGAAGGCCAAAAGAGTTTGAACTTGTTTGGACTGAAGGAATTCCTTTTATAGCAAAAATACCAATTTGGCCTTATCTCCGCAAAGGAAAGCTTTTTCTGTGTTTCTTTCTCAAACAAGGTCATTTAAAGAGGTTTATGCATGGAACCTACTCAGAATGGATATATATCAAGGACAAAGGAGTATGAACTTGTTTTGACTGAAGGAATTTGTGTTTATAGGTAAAAATCCGAAATTCGTCTTAAATCCGCATAGGAAGGCTATTCCTGTGTTTCTTTCTCATACAAGGTCATTTAAAGAGGTTTATGCATGCAACCCACTTAGAATGGCTATATATGAAGGCCAAAAGAGTTTGAACTAGTTTGGACTGAAGGAATTCCTCTTATAGTAAAAATACCAATTTGGCCTTAACTCCGCAAAGGAAGGCTATTCCTGTGTTTCTTTCTCATACAAGGTCATTTAAAGAGGTTTATGCATGCAACCTACTTAGAATGGCTATATATGAAGGCCAAAAGAGTTTGAACTTGTTTGGACTGAAGGAATTCCTTTTATAGCAAAAATACCAATTTGGCCTTATCTCCGCAAAGGAAAGCTTTTTCTGTGTTTCTTTCTCAAACAAGGTGATTTAAAGAGGTTTATGCATGGAACCTACTCAGAATGGATATATATCAAGGACAAAGGAGTATGAACTTGTTTTGACTGAAGGAATTTGTGTTTATAGGCAAAAATCCGAAATTCGTCTTAACTCCGCAAAGGAAGGCTATTCCTGTGTTTCTTTCTCATACAAGGTCATTTAAAGAGGTTTATGCATGCAACCCACTTAGAATGGCTATATATGAAGGCCAAAAGAGTTTGAACTAGTTTGGACTGAAGGAATTCCTCATATAGTAAAAATACCAATTTGGCCTTAACTCCGCAAAGGAAGGCTTTTTCTGTGTTTCTTTCTCAAACAAGGTCATTTAAAGAGGTTTATGCATGGAACCTACTCAGAATGGATATATATCAAGGACAAAGGAGTATGAACTTGTTTTGACTGAAGGAATTTGTGTTTATAGGCAAAAATCCGAAATTCGTCTTAACTCTCTAAAGGAAGGCTATTCCTGTGTTTCTTTTTCATACAAGGTCATTTAAAGATGTTTATGCATGGAACCTACTTAAAATGGCTATATATGAAGGCCAAAAGAGTTTGAACTAGTTTGGACTGAAGGAATTCCTTTTATAGCAAAAATACCAATTTGGCCTTAACTCCGCAAAGGAAGGCTATTCCTGTGTTTCTTTCTCATACAAGGTCATTTAAAGAGGTTTATGTATGATACCTACTTAGAATGGCTATATATGAAGGCCAAAAGAGTTTGAACTTGTTTTGACTGAAGGAATTCCTTTAATAGCAAAAATACCAATTTGGCCTTAACTCCGCAAAAGAAGGCTATTCCTGTGTTTCTTTCTCATACAAGGTCATTTAAAGAAGTTTATGCATGCAACCTACTTAGAATGGCTATATATGAAGGCCAAAAGAGTTTGAACTTGTTTGGACTGAAGGAATTCCTTTTATAGCAAAAATACCAATTTGGCCTTATCTCCGCAAAGGAAAGCTTTTTCTGTGTTTCTTTCTCAAACAAGGTCATTTAAAGAGGTTTATGTATGATACCTACTTAGAATGGCTATATATGAAGGCCAAAAGAGTTTGAACTTGTTTTGACTGAAGGAATTCCTTTTATAGCAAAAATACCAATTTGGCCTTATCTCCTCAAATGGAAGATTTTTCTGTGTTTCTTTCTCAAATAAGGTAATTTAAAGAGGTTTATGCATGGAACCTACTCAGAATGGATATATATCAAGGACAAAGGAGTATGAACTTGTTTTGACTGAAGGAATTTTTGTTTGTAGGCAAAAATCCGAAATTCGTCTTAACTCCGCAAAGGAAGGCTATTCCTGTGTTTCTTTTTCATACAAGGTCATTTAAAGAGGTTTATGCATGGAACCTACTTAAAATGGCTATATATGAAGGCCAAAAGAGTTTGAACTAGTTTGGACTGAAGGAATTCCTTTTATAGCAAAAATACCAATTTGGCCTTAACTCCGCAAAGGAAGGCTATTCCTGTGTTTCTTTCTCATACAAGGTCATTTAAAGAGGTTTATGCATGGAACCTACTTAGAATGGCTATATATGAAGGCCAAAAGAGTTTGAACTAGTTTGGACTGAAGGAATTCCTTTTATAGCAAAAATACCAATTTGGCCTTAACTCCGCAAAGGAAGGCTATTCCTGTGTTTCTTTCTCATACAAGGTCATTTAAAGAGGTTTATGCATGCAACCTACTTAGAATGGCTATATATGAAGGCCAAAAGAGTTTGAACTAGTTTGGACTGAAGGAATTCCTTTTATAGCAAAAATACCAATTTGGCCTTAACTCCGCAAAGGAAGGCTATTCCTGTGTTTCTTTCTCATACAAGGTCATTTAAAGAGGTTTATGTATGATACCTACTTAGAATGGCTATATATGAAGGCCAAAAGAGTTTGAACTTGTTTTGACTGAAGGAATTCCTTTTATAGCAAAAATACCAATTTGGCCTTATCTCCTCAAATGGAAGATTTTTCTGTGTTTCTTTCTCAAATAAGGTAATTTAAAGAGGTTTATGCATGGAACCTACTCAGAATGGATATATATCAAGGACAAAGGAGTATGAACTTGTTTTGACTGAAGGAATTTTTGTTTGTAGGCAAAAATCCGAAATTCGTCTTAACTCCGCAAAGGAAGGCTATTCCTGTGTTTCTTTTTCATACAAGGTCATTTAAAGAGGTTTATGCATGGAACCTACTTAAAATGGCTATATATGAAGGCCAAAAGAGTTTGACCTAGTTTGGACTGAAGGAATTCCTTTTATAGCAAAAATACCAATTTGGCCTTAACTCCGCAAAGGAAGGCTATTCCTGTGTTTCTTTCTCATACAAGGTCATTTAAAGAGGTTTATGCATGGAACCTACTTAGAATGGCTATATATGAAGGCCAAAAGAGTTTGAACTAGTTTGGACTGAAGGAATTCCTTTTATAGCAAAAATACCAATTTGGCCTTAACTCCGCAAAGGAAGGCTATTCCTGTGTTTCTTTCTCATACAAGGTCATTTAAAGAGGTTTATGCATGCAACCTACTTAAAATGGCTATATATGAAGGCCAAAAGAGTTTGAACTAGTTTGGACTGAAGGAATTCCTTTTATAGGAAAAATACCAATTTTGCCTTATCTCCTCAAATGGAAGATTTTTCTGTGTTTCTTTCTCAAATAAGGTAATTTAAAGAGGTTTATGCATGGAACCTACTCAGAATGGATATATATCAAGGACAAAGGAGTATGAACTTGTTTTGACTGAAGGAATTTGTGTTTATAGGCAAAAATCCGAAATTCGTCTTAACTCCGCAAAGGAAGGCTATTCCTGTGTTTCTTTTTCATACAAGGTCATTTAAAGATGTTTATGCATGGAACCTACTTAAAATGGCTATATATGAAGGCCAAAAGAGTTTGAACTAGTTTGGACTGAAGGAATTCCTTTTATAGCAAAAATACCAATTTGGCCTTATCTCCTCAAATGGAAGATTTTTCTGTGTTTCTTTCTCAAATAAGGTAATTTAAAGAGGTTTATGCATGGAACCTACTCAGAATGGATATATATCAAGGACAAAGGAGTATGAACTTGTTTTGACTGAAGGAATTCCTTTTATAGCAAAAATAACAATTTGGCCTTATCTCCGCAAAGGAAAGCTTTTTCTGTGTTTCTTTCTCAAACAAGGTAATTTAAAGAGGTTTATGCATGGAACCTACTCAGAATGGATATATATCAAGGACAAAGGAGTATGAACTTGTTTTGACTGAAGGAATTTGTGTTTATAGGCAAAAATCCGAAATTCGTCTTAACTCCGCAAAGGAAGGCTATTCCTGTGTTTCTTTTTCATACAAGGTCATTTAAAGATGTTTAGGCATGGAACCTACTTAAAATGGCTATATATGAAGGCCAAAAGAGTTTGAACTAGTTTGGACTGAAGGAATTCCTTTTATAGCAAAGATACCAATTTGGCCTTAACTCCGCAAAGGAAGGCTATTCCTGTGTTTCTTTCTCATACAAGGTCATTTAAAGAGGTTTATGCATGGAACCTACTTAGAATGGCTATATATGAAGGCCAAAAGAGTTTGAACTTGTTTTGACTGAAGGAATTCCTTTTATAGCAAAAATACCAATTTGGCCTTATCTCCGCAAAGGAAAGCTTTTTCTGTGTTTCTTTCTCAAACAAGGTAATTTAAAGAGGTTTATGCATGGAACCTACTCAGAATGGATATATATCAAGGACAAAGGAGTATGAACTTGTTTTGACTGAAGGAATTTGTGTTTATAGGCAAAAATCCGAAATTCGTCTTAACTCCGCAAAGGAAGGCTATTCCTGTGTTTCTTTTTCATACAAGGTCATTTAAAGATGTTTAGGCATGGAACCTACTTAAAATGGCTATATATGAAGGCCTAAAGATTTTGAACTAGTTTGGACTGAAGGAATTCCTTTTATAGCAAAAATACCAATTTGGCCTTGACTCCGCAAAGGAAGGCTATTCCTGTGTTTCTTTCTCATACAAGGTCATTTAAAGAGGTTTATGCATGGAACCTACTTAGAATGGCTATATATGAAGGCCAAAAGAGTTTGAACTTGTTTTGACTTAAGGAATTCCTTTTATAGCAAAAATACCAATTTGGCCTTATCTTCTCAAATGAAAGCTTTTTCTAATTTTCTTTCTCAAACAAGATCATTTAAAGAGGTTTATGCATGGAACCTACTTAAAATGGCTATATATGAAGGCCAAAAGAGTTTGAACTAGTTTGGACTGAAGGAATTCCTTTTATAGCAAAAATACCAATTTGGCCTTATCTCCTCAAATGGAAGATTTTTCTTTGTTTCTTTCTCAAATAAGGTAATTTAAAGATGTTTATGCATGGAACCTACTCAGAATGGATATATATCAAGGACAAAGGAGTATGAACTTGTTTTGACTGAAGGAATTTGTGTTTATAGGCAAAAATCCGAAATTCGTCTTAACTCCGCAAAGGAAGGCTATTCCTGTGTTTCTTTTTCATACAAGGTCATTTAAAGAGGTTTATGCATGGAACCTACTTAGAATGGCTATATATGAAGGCCAAAAGAGTTTGAACTTGTTTTGACTTAAGGAATTCCTTTTATAGCAAAAATACCAATTTCAATTCAATTCAATTCATTTTTATTTATATAGCGCCAAATACAACAAATGTCATCTCAAGGCACTTAGATAGTAAGTCCAATTCAAGCCAATTGGAATTCAATTAATTAATAATAATCATAATTCATAAAATAATCCAATTCGTTCATATAGAGCCAATTCAAAAACAATTTCCTAGCTAAGAAAACCAACAGATTGCACTGAAAACTTTTTGTTTTTCGGTCCAATCTCCCGGCCTGAGCGGCGTGCCTGAAGCGACTGTGGAGAGAAACGACTACCTTTTAATAGGAAGAAACCTCTGGCAGAACCAGACTCAGGAAGGGTGGCCATCCGCCTCGACCAGCTGGGGTTAATTTGGCCTTATCTCCTCAAATGAAAGCTTTTTCTAATTTTCTTTCTCAAACAAGGTCATTTAAAGAGGTTTATGCATGGAACCTACTCAGAATGGCTATATATGAAGGCCAAAAGAGTTTGAACTTGTTTTGACTGAAGGAATTCCTTTTATAGTAAAAATACCAATTTGGCCTTATGTCCTCAAAGGAAAGCTTTTTCTGTGTTTCTTTCTCAAACAAGGTAATTTAAAGAGGTTTATGCATGGAACCTACTCAGAATGGATATATATCAAGGACAAAGGAGTATGAACTTTTTTTGACTGAAGGAATTCCTTTTATAGCAAAAATACCAATTTGGCCTTATCTCCTCAAATGGAAGATTTTTCTGTGTTTCTTTCTCAAATAAGGTAATTTAAAGAGGTTTATGCATGGAACCTACTCAGAATGGATATATATCAAGGACAAAGGAGTATGAACTTGTTTTGACTGAAGGAATTTGTGTTTATAGGCAAAAATCCGAAATTCGTCTTAACTCCGCAAAGGAAGGCTATTCCTGTGTTTCTTTTTCATACAAGGTCATTTAAATATGTTTATGCATGGAACCTACTTAAAATGGCTATATATGAAGTCCAAAAGAGTTTGAACTAGTTTGGACTGAAGGAATTCCTTTAATAGCAAAAATACCAATTTGGCCTTAACTCCGCAAAAGAAGGCTATTCCTGTGTTTCTTTCTCATACAAGGTCATTTAAAGAGGTTTATGCATGCAACCTACTTAGAATGGCTATATATGAAGGCCAAAAGAGTTTGAACTTGTTTGGACTGAAGGAATTCCTTTTATAGCAAAAATACCAATTTGGCCTTATCTCCGCAAAGGAAAGCTTTTTCTGTGTTTCTTTCTCAAACAAGGTCATTTAAAGAGGTTTATGCATGGAACCTACTCAGAATGGATATATATCAAGGACAAAGGAGTATGAACTTGTTTTGACTGAAGGAATTTGTGTTTATAGGCAAAAATCCGAAATTCGTCTTAAATCCGCAAAGGAAGGCTATTCCTGTGTTTCTTTCTCATACAAGGTCATTTAAAGAGGTTTATGCATGCAACCCACTTAGAATGGCTATATATGAAGGCCAAAAGAGTTTGAACTAGTTTGGACTGAAGGAATTCCTCTTATAGTAAAAATACCAATTTGGCCTTAACTCCGCAAAGGAAGGCTATTCCTGTGTTTCTTTCTCATACAAGGTCATTTAAAGAGGTTTATGCATGCAACCCACTTAGAATGGCTATATATGAAGGCCAAAAGAGTTTGAACTTGTTTGGACTGAAGGAATTCCTTTTATAGCCAAAATACCAATTTGTCCTTATCTCCGCAAAGGAAAGCTTTTTCTGTGTTTCTTTCTCAAACAAGGTGATTTAAAGAGGTTTATGCATGGAACCTACTCAGAATGGATATATATCAAGGACAAAGGAGTATGAACTTGTTTTGACTGAAGGAATTTGTGTTTATAGGCAAAAATCCGAAATTCGTCTTAACTCCGCAAAGGAAGGCTATTCCTGTGTTTCTTTCTCATACAAGGTCATTTAAAGAGGTTTATGCATGCAACCCACTTAGAATGGCTATATATGAAGGCCAAATGAGTTTGAACTAGTTTGGACTGAAGGAATTCCTCTTATAGTAAAAATACCAATTTGGCCTTAACTCCGCAAAGGAAGGCTATTCCTGTGTTTCTTTCTCATACAAGGTCATTTAAAGAGGTTTATGCATGCAACCTACTTAGAATGGCTATATATGAAGGCCAAAAGAGTTTGAACTTGTTTTGACTGAAGGAATTCCTTTTATAGCAAAAATACCAATTTGGCCTTATCTCCTCAAATGAAAGCTTTTTCTAATTTTCTTTCTCAAACAAGGTCATTTAAAGAGGTTTATGCATGGAACCTACTTAAAATGGCTATATATGAAGGCCAAAAGAGTTTGAACTAGTTTGGACTGAAGGAATTCCTTTTATAGCAAAAATACCAATTTGGCCTTATCTCCTCAAATGGAAGATTTTTCTTTGTTTCTTTCTCAAATAAGGTAATTTATAGATGTTTATGCATGGAACCTACTCAGAATGGATATATATCAAGGACAAAGGAGTATGAACTTGTTTTGACTGAAGGAATTTGTGTTTATAGGCAAAAATCCGAAATTCGTCTTAACTCCGCAAAGGAAGGCTATTCCTGTGTTTCTTTTTCATACAAGGTCATTTAAAGATGTTTATGCATGGAACCTACTTAGAATGGCTATATATGAAGGCCAAAAGAGTTTGAACTTGTTTGGACTGAAGGAATTCCTTTTATAGCAAAAATACCAATTTGGCCTTATCTCCGCAAAGGAAAGCTTTTTCTGTGTTTCTTTCTCATACAAGGTCATTTAAAGAGGTTTATGCATGCAACCTACTTAGAATGGCTATATATGAAGGCCAAAAGAGTTTGAACTTGTTTGGACTGAAGGAATTCCTTTTATAGCAAAAATACCAATTTGGCCTTATCTCCGCAAAGGAAAGCTTTTTCTGTGTTTCTTTCTCAAACAAGGTCATTTAAAGAGGTTTATGCATGGAACCTACTCAGAATGGATATATATCAAGGACAAAGGAGTATGAACTTGTTTTGACTGAAGGAATTTGTGTTTATAGGCAAAAATCCGAAATTCGTCTTAAATCCGCAAAGGAAGGCTATTCCTGTGTTTCTTTCTCATACAAGGTCATTTAAAGAGGTTTATGCATGCAACCCACTTAGAATGGCTATATATGAAGGCCAAAAGAGTTTGAACTAGTTTGGACTGAAGGAATTCCTCTTATAGTAAAAATACCAATTTGGCCTTAACTCCGCAAAGGAAGGCTATTCCTGTGTTTCTTTCTCATACAAGGTCATTTAAAGAGGTTTATGCATGCAACCCACTTAGAATGGCTATATATGAAGGCCAAAAGAGTTTGAACTTGTTTGGACTGAAGGAATTCCTTTTATAGCCAAAATACCAATTTGTCCTTATCTCCGCAAAGGAAAGCTTTTTCTGTGTTTCTTTCTCAAACAAGGTAATTTAAAGAGGTTTATGCATGGAACCTACTCAGAATGGATATATATCAAGGACAAAGGAGTATGAACTTGTTTTGACTGAAGGAATTTGTGTTTATAGGCAAAAATCCGAAATTCGTCTTAACTCTCTAAAGGAAGGCTACTCCTGTGTTTCTTTTTCATACAAGGTCATTTAAAGATGTTTATGCATGGAACCTACTTAAAATGGCTATATATGAAGGCCAAAAGAGTTTGAACTAGTTTGGACTGAAGGAATTCCTTTTATAGCAAAAATACCAATTTTGCCTTATCTCCTCAAATGGAAGATTTTTCTGTGTTTCTTTCTCAAATAAGGTAATTTAAAGAGGTTTATGCATGGAACCTACTCAGAATGGATATATATCAAGGACAAAGGAGTATGAACTTGTTTTGACTGAAGGAATTTGTGTTTATAGGCAAAAATCCGAAATTCGTCTTAACTCCGCAAAGGAAGGCTATTCCTGTGTTTCTTTTTCATACAAGGTCATTTAAAGATGTTTATGCATGGAACCTACTTAAAATGGCTATATATGAAGGCCAAAAGAGTTTGAACTAGTTTGGACTGAAGGAATTCCTTTTATGGCAAAAATACCAATTTGGCCTTATCTCCTCAAATGGAAGATTTTTCTGTGTTTCTTTCTCAAATAAGGTAATTTAAAGAGGTTTATGCATGGAACCTACTCAGAATGGATATATATCAAGGACAAAGGAGTATGAACTTGTTTTGACTGAAGGAATTCCTTTTATAGCAAAAATAACAATTTGGCCTTATCTCCGCAAAGGAAAGCTTTTTCTGTGTTTCTTTCTCAAACAAGGTAATTTAAAGAGGTTTATGCATGGAACCTACTCAGAATGGATATATATCAAGGACAAAGGAGTATGAACTTGTTTTGACTGAAGGAATTTGTGTTTATAGGCAAAAATCCGAAATTCGTCTTAACTCCGCAAAGGAAGGCTATTCCTGTGTTTCTTTTTCATACAAGGTCATTTAAAGATGTTTAGGCATGGAACCTACTTAAAATGGCTATATATGAAAGCCAAAAGAGTTTGAACTAGTTTGGACTGAAGGAATTCCTTTTATAGCAAAGATACCAATTTGGCCTTAACTCCGCAAAGGAAGGCTATTCCTGTGTTTCTTTCTCATACAAGGTCATTTAAAGAGGTTTATGCATGGAACCTACTTAGAATGGCTATATATGAAGGCCAAAAGAGTTTGAACTTGTTTTGACTTAATGAATTCCTTTTATAGCAAAAATACCAATTTGGCCTTATCTCCTCAAATGAAAGCTTTTTCTAATTTTCTTTCTCAAACAAGGTCATTTAAAGAGGTTTATGCATGGAACCTACTTAAAATGGCTATATATGAAGGCCAAAAGAGTTTGAACTAGTTTGGACTGAAGGAATTCCTTTTATAGCAAAAATACCAATTTGGCCTTATCTCCTCAAATGGAAGATTTTTCTTTGTTTCTTTCTCAAATAAGGTAATTTAAAGATGTTTATGCATGGAACCTACTCAGAATGGATATATATCAAGGACAAAGGAGTATGAACTTGTTTTGACTGAAGGAATTTGTGTTTATAGGCAAAAATCCGAAATTCGTCTTAACTCCGCAAAGGAAGGCTATTCCTGTGTTTCTTTTTCATACAAGGTCATTTAAAGATGTTTATGCATGGAACCTGCTTAAAATGGCTATATATGAAGGCCAAAAGAGTTTGAACTAGTTTGGACTGAAGGAATTCCTTTTATAGCAAAAATACCAATTTGGCCTTATCTCCGCAAAGGAAAGCTTTTTCTGTGTTTCTTTCTCAAACAAGGTAATTTAAAGAGGTTTATGCATGGAACCTACTCAGAATGGATATATATCAAGGACAAAGGAGTGTGAACTTGTTTTGACTGAAGGAATTTGTGTCTATAGGCAAAAATCCGAAATTCGTCTTAACTCCGCAAAGGAAGGCTATTCCTGTGTTTCTTTTTCATACAAGGTCATTTAAAGATGTTTAGGCATGGAACCTACTTAAAATGGCTATATATGAAGGCCAAAAGAGTTTGAACTAGTTTGGACTGAAGGAATTCCTTTTATAGCAAAGATACCAATTTGGCCTTAACTCCGCAAAGGAAGGCTATTCCTGTGTTTCTTTCTCATACAAGGTCATTTAAAGAGGTTTATGCATGGAACCTACTTAGAATGGCTATATATGAAGGCCAAAAGAGTTTGAACTTGTTTTGACTTAAGGAATTCCTTTTATAGCAAAAATACCAATTTGGCCTTATCTCCTCAAATGAAAGCTTTTTCTAATTTTCTTTCTCAAACAAGGTCATTTAAAGAGGTTTATGCATGGAACCTACTTAGAATGGCTATATATGAAGGCCAAAAGAGTTTGAACTTGTTTTGACTTAAGGAATTCCTTTTATAGCAAAAATACCAATTTGGCCTTATTTACGCAAAGGAAAGCTTTTTCTGTGTTTCTTTCTCAAACAAGGTAATTTAAAGAGGTTTATGCATGGAACCTACTCAGAATGGATATATATCAAGGACAAAGGAGTATGAACTTGTTTTGACTGAAGGAATTTGTGTTTATAGGCAAAAATCCGAAATTCGTCTTAACTCCGCAAAGGAAGGCTATTCCTGTGTTTCTTTTTCATACAAGGTCATTTAAAGATGTTTAGGCATGGAACCTACTTAAAATGGCTATATATGAAGGCCAAAAGAGTTTGAACTAGTTTGGACTGAAGGAATTCCTTTTATAGCAAAGATACCAATTTGGCCTTAACTCCGCAAATTAAGGCTATTCCTGTGTTTCTTTCTCATACAAGGTCATTTAAAGAGGTTTATGCATGGAACCTACTTAGAATGGCTATATATGAAGGCCAAAAGAGTTTGAACTTGTTTTGACTGAAGGAATTCCTTTTATAGCAAAAATACCAATTTGGCCTTATCTCCGCAAAGGAAAGCTTTTTCTGTGTTTCTTTCTCAAACAAGGTAATTTAAAGAGGTTTATGTATGGAACCTACTCAGAATGGATATATATCAAGGACAAAGGAGTATGAACTTGTTTTGACTGAAGGAATTTGTGTTTATAGGCAAAAATCCGAAATTCGTCTTAACTCCGCAAAGGAAGGCTATTCCTGTGTTTCTTTTTCATACAAGGTCATTTAAAGATGTTTAGGCATGGAACCTACTTAAAATGGCTATATATGAAGGCCTAAAGATTTTGAACTAGTTTGGACTGAAGGAATTCCTTTTATAGCAAAAATACCAATTTGGCCTTGACTCCGCAAAGGAAGGCTATTCCTGTGTTTCTTTCTCATACAAGGTCATTTAAAGAGGTTTATGCATGGAACCTACTTAGAATGGCTATATATGAAGGCCAAAAGAGTTTGAACTTGTTTTGACTTAAGGAATTCCTTTTATAGCAAAAATACCAATTTGGCCTTATCTCCTCAAATGAAAGCTTTTTCTAATTTTCTTTCTCAAACAAGGTCATTTAAAGAGGTTTATGCATGGAACCTACTTAGAATGGCTATATATGAAGGCCAACAGAGTTTGAACTTGTTTTGACTTAAGGAATTCCTTTTATAGCAAAAATACCAATTTGGCCTTATTTACGCAAAGGAAAGCTTTTTCTGTGTTTCTTTCTCAAACAAGGTATTTTAAAGAGGTTTATGCATGGAACCTACTCAGAATGGATATATATCAAGGACAAAGGAGTATGAACTTGTTTTGACTGAAGGAATTTGTGTTTATAGGCAAAAATCCGAAATTCGTCTTAACTCCGCAAAGGAAGGCTATTCCTGTGTTTCTTTCTCATACAAGGTCATTTAAAGAGGTTTATGCATGGAACCTACTTAGAATGGCTATATATGAAGGCCAAAAGAGTTTGAACTTGTTTTGACTGAAGGAATTCCTTTTATAGCAAAAATACCAATTTGGCCTTATCTCCTCAAATGAAAGCTTTTTCTAATTTTCTTTCTCAAACAAGGTCATTTAAAGAGGTTTATGCATGGAACCTACTCAGAATGGATATATATCAAGGACAAAGGAGTATGAACTTGTTTTGACTGAAGGAATTTGTGTTTATAGGCAAAAATCCGAAATTCGTCTTAACTCCGCAAAGGAAGGCTATTCCTGTGTTTCTTTTTCATACAAGGTCATTTAAAGATGTTTATGCATGGAACCTACTTAAAATGGCTATATATGAAGGCCAAAAGAGTTTGAACTAGTTTGGACTGAAGGAATTCCTTTTATAGCAAAAATACCAATTTGGCCTTATCTCCGCAAAGGAAAGCTTTGTCTGTGTTTCTTTCTCAAACAAGGTCATTTAAAGAGGTTTATGCATGGAACCTACTTAAAATGGCTATATATGAAGGCCAAAAGAGTTTGAACTAGTTTGGACTGAAGGAATTCCTTTTATAGCAAAAATACCAATTTGGCCTTATCTCCTCAAATGGAAGATTTTTCTTTGTTTCTTTCTCAAATAAGGTAATTTAAAGATGTTTATGCATGGAACCTACTCAGAATGGATATATATCAAGGACAAAGGAGTATGAACTTGTTTTGACTGAAGGAATTTGTGTTTATAGGCAAAAATCCGAAATTCGTCTTAACTCCGCAAAGGAAGGCTATTCCTGTGTTTCTTTTTCATACAAGGTCATTTAAAGATGTTTATGCATGGAACCTGCTTAAAATGGCTATATATGAAGGCCAAAAGAGTTTGAACTAGTTTGGACTGAAGGAATTCCTTTTATAGCAAAAATACCAATTTGGCCTTATCTCCGCAAAGGAAAGCTTTTTCTGTGTTTCTTTCTCAAACAAGGTAATTTAAAGAGGTTTATGCATGGAACCTACTCAGAATGGATATATATCAAGGACAAAGGAGTGTGAACTTGTTTTGACTGAAGGAATTTGTGTCTATAGGCAAAAATCCGAAATTCGTCTTAACTCCGCAAAGGAAGGCTATTCCTGTGTTTCTTTTTCATACAAGGTCATTTAAAGATGTTTAGGCATGGAACCTACTTAAAATGGCTATATATGAAGGCCAAAAGAGTTTGAACTAGTTTGGACTGAAGGAATTCCTTTTATAGCAAAGATACCAATTTGGCCTTAACTCCGCAAAGGAAGGCTATTCCTGTGTTTCTTTCTCATACAAGGTCATTTAAAGAGGTTTATGCATGGAACCTACTTAGAATGGCTATATATGAAGGCCAAAAGAGTTTGAACTTGTTTTGACTGAAGGAATTCCTTTTATAGCAAAAATACCAATTTGGCCTTATCTCCGCAAAGGAAAGCTTTTTCTGTGTTTCTTTCTCAAACAAGGTAATTTAAAGAGGTTTATGTATGGAACCTACTCAGAATGGATATATATCAAGGACAAAGGAGTATGAACTTGTTTTGACTGAAGGAATTTGTGTTTATAGGCAAAAATCCGAAATTCGTCTTAACTCCGCAAAGGAAGGCTATTCCTGTGTTTCTTTTTCATACAAGGTCATTTAAAGATGTTTAGGCATGGAACCTACTTAAAATGGCTATATATGAAGGCCTGAAGATTTTGAACTAGTTTGGACTGAAGGAATTCCTTTTATAGCAAAAATACCAATTTGGCCTTGACTCCGCAAAGGAAGGCTATTCCTGTGTTTCTTTCTCATACAAGGTCATTTAAAGAGGTTTATGCATGGAACCTACTTAGAATGGCTATATATGAAGGCCAAAAGAGTTTGAACTTGTTTTGACTTAAGGAATTCCTTTTATAGCAAAAATACCAATTTGGCCTTATCTCCTCAAATGAAAGCTTTTTCTAATTTTCTTTCTCAAACAAGGTCATTTAAAGAGGTTTATGCATGGAACCTACTTAGAATGGCTATATATGAAGGCCAAAAGAGTTTGAACTTGTTTTGACTTAAGGAATTCCTTTTATAGCAAAAATACCAATTTGGCCTTATTTACGCAAAGGAAAGCTTTTTCTGTGTTTCTTTCTCAAACAAGGTAATTTAAAGAGGTTTATGCATGGAACCTACTCAGAATGGATATATATCAAGGACAAAGGAGTATGAACTTGTTTTGACTGAAGGAATTTGTGTTTATAGGCAAAAATCCGAAATTCGTCTTAACTCCGCAAAGGAAGGCTATTCCTGTGTTTCTTTTTCATACAAGGTCATTTAAAGATGTTTATGCATGGAACCTGCTTAAAATGGCTATATATGAAGGCCAAAAGAGTTTGAACTAGTTTGGACTGAAGGAATTCCTTTTATAGCAAAAATACCAATTTGGCCTTATCTCCGCAAAGGAAAGCTTTTTCTGTGTTTCTTTCTCAAACAAGGTAATTTAAAGAGGTTTATGCATGGAACCTACTCAGAATGGATATATATCAAGGACAAAGGAGTGTGAACTTGTTTTGACTGAAGGAATTTGTGTCTATAGGCAAAAATCCGAAATTCGTCTTAACTCCGCAAAGGAAGGCTATTCCTGTGTTTCTTTTTCATACAAGGTCATTTAAAGATGTTTAGGCATGGAACCTACTTAAAATGGCTATATATGAAGGCCAAAAGAGTTTGAACTAGTTTGGACTGAAGGAATTCCTTTTATAGCAAAGATACCAATTTGGCCTTAACTCCGCAAATTAAGGCTATTCCTGTGTTTCTTTCTCATACAAGGTCATTTAAAGAGGTTTATGCATGGAACCTACTTAGAATGGCTATATATGAAGGCCAAAAGAGTTTGAACTTGTTTTGACTGAAGGAATTCCTTTTATAGCAAAAATACCAATTTGGCCTTATCTCCGCAAAGGAAAGCTTTTTCTGTGTTTCTTTCTCAAACAAGGTAATTTAAAGAGGTTTATGTATGGAACCTACTCAGAATGGATATATATCAAGGACAAAGGAGTATGAACTTGTTTTGACTGAAGGAATTTGTGTTTATAGGCAAAAATCCGAAATTCGTCTTAACTCCGCAAAGGAAGGCTATTCCTGTGTTTCTTTTTCATACAAGGTCATTTAAAGATGTTTAGGCATGGAACCTACTTAAAATGGCTATATATGAAGGCCTAAAGATTTTGAACTAGTTTGGACTGAAGGAATTCCTTTTATAGCAAAAATACCAATTTGGCCTTGACTCCGCAAAGGAAGGCTATTCCTGTGTTTCTTTCTCATACAAGGTCATTTAAAGAGGTTTATGCATGGAACCTACTTAGAATGGCTATATATGAAGGCCAAAAGAGTTTGAACTTGTTTTGACTTAAGGAATTCCTTTTATAGCAAAAATACCAATTTGGCCTTATCTCCTCAAATGAAAGCTTTTTCTAATTTTCTTTCTCAAACAAGGTCATTTAAAGAGGTTTATGCATGGAACCTACTTAGAATGGCTATATATGAAGGCCAACAGAGTTTGAACTTGTTTTGACTTAAGGAATTCCTTTTATAGCAAAAATACCAATTTGGCCTTATTTACGCAAAGGAAAGCTTTTTCTGTGTTTCTTTCTCAAACAAGGTATTTTAAAGAGGTTTATGCATGGAACCTACTCAGAATGGATATATATCAAGGACAAAGGAGTATGAACTTGTTTTGACTGAAGGAATTTGTGTTTATAGGCAAAAATCCGAAATTCGTCTTAACTCCGCAAAGGAAGGCTATTCCTGTGTTTCTTTCTCATACAAGGTCATTTAAAGAGGTTTATGCATGGAACCTACTTAGAATGGCTATATATGAAGGCCAAAAGAGTTTGAACTTGTTTTGACTGAAGGAATTCCTTTTATAGCAAAAATACCAATTTGGCCTTATCTCCTCAAATGAAAGCTTTTTCTAATTTTCTTTCTCAAACAAGGTCATTTAAAGAGGTTTATGCATGGAACCTACTCAGAATGGATATATATCAAGGACAAAGGAGTATGAACTTGTTTTGACTGAAGGAATTTGTGTTTATAGGCAAAAATCCGAAATTCGTCTTAACTCCGCAAAGGAAGGCTATTCCTGTGTTTCTTTTTCATACAAGGTCATTTAAAGATGTTTATGCATGGAACCTACTTAAAATGGCTATATATGAAGGCCAAAAGAGTTTGAACTAGTTTGGACTGAAGGAATTCCTTTTATAGCAAAAATACCAATTTGGCCTTATCTCCGCAAAGGAAAGCTTTGTCTGTGTTTCTTTCTCAAACAAGGTCATTTAAAGAGGTTTATGCATGGAACCTACTTAAAATGGCTATATATGAAGGCCAAAAGAGTTTGAACTAGTTTGGACTGAAGGAATTCCTTTTATAGCAAAAATACCAATTTGGCCTTATCTCCTCAAATGGAAGATTTTTCTTTGTTTCTTTCTCAAATAAGGTAATTTAAAGATGTTTATGCATGGAACCTACTCAGAATGGATATATATCAAGGACAAAGGAGTATGAACTTGTTTTGACTGAAGGAATTTGTGTTTATAGGCAAAAATCCGAAATTCGTCTTAACTCCGCAAAGGAAGGCTATTCCTGTGTTTCTTTTTCATACAAGGTCATTTAAAGATGTTTATGCATGGAACCTGCTTAAAATGGCTATATATGAAGGCCAAAAGAGTTTGAACTAGTTTGGACTGAAGGAATTCCTTTTATAGCAAAAATACCAATTTGGCCTTATCTCCGCAAAGGAAAGCTTTTTCTGTGTTTCTTTCTCAAACAAGGTAATTTAAAGAGGTTTATGCATGGAACCTACTCAGAATGGATATATATCAAGGACAAAGGAGTGTGAACTTGTTTTGACTGAAGGAATTTGTGTCTATAGGCAAAAATCCGAAATTCGTCTTAACTCCGCAAAGGAAGGCTATTCCTGTGTTTCTTTTTCATACAAGGTCATTTAAAGATGTTTAGGCATGGAACCTACTTAAAATGGCTATATATGAAGGCCAAAAGAGTTTGAACTAGTTTGGACTGAAGGAATTCCTTTTATAGCAAAGATACCAATTTGGCCTTAACTCCGCAAAGGAAGGCTATTCCTGTGTTTCTTTCTCATACAAGGTCATTTAAAGAGGTTTATGCATGGAACCTACTTAGAATGGCTATATATGAAGGCCAAAAGAGTTTGAACTTGTTTTGACTGAAGGAATTCCTTTTATAGCAAAAATACCAATTTGGCCTTATCTCCGCAAAGGAAAGCTTTTTCTGTGTTTCTTTCTCAAACAAGGTAATTTAAAGAGGTTTATGTATGGAACCTACTCAGAATGGATATATATCAAGGACAAAGGAGTATGAACTTGTTTTGACTGAAGGAATTTGTGTTTATAGGCAAAAATCCGAAATTCGTCTTAACTCCGCAAAGGAAGGCTATTCCTGTGTTTCTTTTTCATACAAGGTCATTTAAAGATGTTTAGGCATGGAACCTACTTAAAATGGCTATATATGAAGGCCTGAAGATTTTGAACTAGTTTGGACTGAAGGAATTCCTTTTATAGCAAAAATACCAATTTGGCCTTGACTCCGCAAAGGAAGGCTATTCCTGTGTTTCTTTCTCATACAAGGTCATTTAAAGAGGTTTATGCATGGAACCTACTTAGAATGGCTATATATGAAGGCCAAAAGAGTTTGAACTTGTTTTGACTTAAGGAATTCCTTTTATAGCAAAAATACCAATTTGGCCTTATCTCCTCAAATGAAAGCTTTTTCTAATTTTCTTTCTCAAACAAGGTCATTTAAAGAGGTTTATGCATGGAACCTACTTAGAATGGCTATATATGAAGGCCAAAAGAGTTTGAACTTGTTTTGACTTAAGGAATTCCTTTTATAGCAAAAATACCAATTTGGCCTTATTTACGCAAAGGAAAGCTTTTTCTGTGTTTCTTTCTCAAACAAGGTAATTTAAAGAGGTTTATGCATGGAACCTACTCAGAATGGATATATATCAAGGACAAAGGAGTATGAACTTGTTTTGACTGAAGGAATTTGTGTTTATAGGCAAAAATCCGAAATTCGTCTTAACTCCGCAAAGGAAGGCTATTCCTGTGTTTCTTTTTCATACAAGGTCATTTAAAGATGTTTATGCATGGAACCTGCTTAAAATGGCTATATATGAAGGCCAAAAGAGTTTGAACTAGTTTGGACTGAAGGAATTCCTTTTATAGCAAAAATACCAATTTGGCCTTATCTCCGCAAAGGAAAGCTTTTTCTGTGTTTCTTTCTCAAACAAGGTAATTTAAAGAGGTTTATGCATGGAACCTACTCAGAATGGATATATATCAAGGACAAAGGAGTGTGAACTTGTTTTGACTGAAGGAATTTGTGTCTATAGGCAAAAATCCGAAATTCGTCTTAACTCCGCAAAGGAAGGCTATTCCTGTGTTTCTTTTTCATACAAGGTCATTTAAAGATGTTTAGGCATGGAACCTACTTAAAATGGCTATATATGAAGGCCAAAAGAGTTTGAACTAGTTTGGACTGAAGGAATTCCTTTTATAGCAAAGATACCAATTTGGCCTTAACTCCGCAAATTAAGGCTATTCCTGTGTTTCTTTCTCATACAAGGTCATTTAAAGAGGTTTATGCATGGAACCTACTTAGAATGGCTATATATGAAGGCCAAAAGAGTTTGAACTTGTTTTGACTGAAGGAATTCCTTTTATAGCAAAAATACCAATTTGGCCTTATCTCCGCAAAGGAAAGCTTTTTCTGTGTTTCTTTCTCAAACAAGGTAATTTAAAGAGGTTTATGTATGGAACCTACTCAGAATGGATATATATCAAGGACAAAGGAGTATGAACTTGTTTTGACTGAAGGAATTTGTGTTTATAGGCAAAAATCCGAAATTCGTCTTAACTCCGCAAAGGAAGGCTATTCCTGTGTTTCTTTTTCATACAAGGTCATTTAAAGATGTTTAGGCATGGAACCTACTTAAAATGGCTATATATGAAGGCCTAAAGATTTTGAACTAGTTTGGACTGAAGGAATTCCTTTTATAGCAAAAATACCAATTTGGCCTTGACTCCGCAAAGGAAGGCTATTCCTGTGTTTCTTTCTCATACAAGGTCATTTAAAGAGGTTTATGCATGGAACCTACTTAGAATGGCTATATATGAAGGCCAAAAGAGTTTGAACTTGTTTTGACTTAAGGAATTCCTTTTATAGCAAAAATACCAATTTGGCCTTATCTCCTCAAATGAAAGCTTTTTCTAATTTTCTTTCTCAAACAAGGTCATTTAAAGAGGTTTATGCATGGAACCTACTTAGAATGGCTATATATGAAGGCCAAAAGAGTTTGAACTTGTTTTGACTTAAGGAATTCCTTTTATAGCAAAAATACCAATTTGGCCTTATTTACGCAAAGGAAAGCTTTTTCTGTGTTTCTTTCTCAAACAAGGTATTTTAAAGAGGTTTATGCATGGAACCTACTCAGAATGGATATATATCAAGGACAAAGGAGTATGAACTTGTTTTGACTGAAGGAATTTGTGTTTATAGGCAAAAATCCGAAATTCGTCTTAACTCCGCAAAGGAAGGCTATTCCTGTGTTTCTTTCTCATACAAGGTCATTTAAAGAGGTTTATGCATGGAACCTACTTAGAATGGCTATATATGAAGGCCAAAAGAGTTTGAACTTGTTTTGACTGAAGGAATTCCTTTTATAGCAAAAATACCAATTTGGCCTTATCTCCTCAAATGAAAGCTTTTTCTAATTTTCTTTCTCAAACAAGGTCATTTAAAGAGGTTTATGCATGGAACCTACTCAGAATGGATATATATCAAGGACAAAGGAGTATGAACTTGTTTTGACTGAAGGAATTTGTGTTTATAGGCAAAAATCCGAAATTCGTCTTAACTCCGCAAAGGAAGGCTATTCCTGTGTTTCTTTTTCATACAAGGTCATTTAAAGATGTTTATGCATGGAACCTACTTAAAATGGCTATATATGAAGGCCAAAAGAGTTTGAACTAGTTTGGACTGAAGGAATTCCTTTTATAGCAAAAATACCAATTTGGCCTTGACTCCGCAAAGGAAGGCTATTCCTGTGTTTCTTTCTCATACAAGGTCATTTAAAGAGGTTTATGCATGGAACCTACTTAGAATGGCTATATATGAAGGCCAAAAGAGTTTGAACTTGTTTTGACTTAAGGAATTCCTTTTATAGCAAAAATACCAATTTGGCCTTATCTCCTCAAATGAAAGCTTTTTCTAATTTTCTTTCTCAAACAAGGTCATTTAAAGAGGTTTATGCATGGAACCTACTTAGAATGGCTATATATGAAGGCCAAAAGAGTTTGAACTAGTTTGGACTGAAGGAATTCCTTTTATAGCAAAAATACCAATTTGGCCTTATCTACGCAAAGGAAAGCTTTTTCTGTGTTTCTTTCTCAAACAAGGTAATTTAAAGAGGTTTATGCATGGAACCTACTCAGAATGGATATATATCAAGGACAAAGGAGTATGAACTTGTTTTGACTGAAGGAATTTGTGTTTATAGGCAAAAATCCGAAATTCGTCTTAACTCCGCAAAGGAAGGCTATTCCTGTGTTTCTTTCTCATACAAGGTCATTTAAAGAGGTTTATGCATGGAACCTACTTAGAATGGCTATATATGAAGGCCAAAAGAGTTTGAACTAGTTTGGACTGAAGGAATTCCTTTTATAGCAAAAATACCAATTTGGCCTTATGTCAGCAAATTAAAGCTTTTTCTGTGTTTCTTTCTCAAACAAGGTCATTTAAAGAGGTTTATGCATGGAACCTACTCAGAATGGATATATATCAAGGACAAAGGAGTATGAACTTGTTTTGACTGAAGGAATTTGTGTTTATAGGCAAAAATCCGAAATTCGTCTTAACTCCGCAAAGGAAGGCTATTCCTGTGTTTGTTTCTCATACAAGGTCATTTAAAGAGGTTTATGCATGGAACCTACTTAGAATGGCTATATATGAAGGCCAAAAGAGTTTGAACTAGTTTGGACTGAAGGAATTCCTTTTATAGCAAAAATACCAATTTGGCCTTATCTACGCAAAGGAAAGCTTTTTCTGTGTTTTTTTCTCAAACAAGGTAATTTAAAGAGGTTTATGCATGGAACATACTCAGAATGGATATATATCAAGGACAAAGGAGTATGAACTTGTTTTGAATGAAGGAATTTGTGTTTATAGGCAAATATCCGAAATTCGTCTTAACTCCGCAAAGGAAGGCTATTCCTGTGTTTCTTTCTCATACAAGGTCATTTAAAGAAGTTTATGCATGCAACCTACTTAGAATGGCTATATATGAAGGCCAAAAGAGTTTGAACTAGTTTGGACTGAAGGAATTCCTTTTATAGCAAAAATACCAATTTGGCCTTAACTCCGCAAAAGAAGGCTAATCCTGTGTTTCTTTCTCATACAAGGTCATTTAAAGAGGTTTTTTGCATGGAACCTACTTAGAATGGCTATATATGAAGGCCAAAAGAGTTTGAACTAGTTTGGATTGAAGGAAATCCGTTTATAGCAAAAATACCAATTTGGCCTTATCTCCGCAAAGGAAAGCTTTTTCTGTGTTTCTTTCTCATACAAGGTCATTTAAAGAGGTTTATGCACGGAACCTACTTAGAATGGCTATATATGAAGACCAAAAGAGTTTGAACTAGTTTGGACTGAAGGAATTCCTTTTATTGCAAAAATACCAATTTGGCCTTAACTCCTCAAATTAAAGCTTTTTCTGTGTTTCTTTCTCACACAAGGTCATTTTAAGATGTTTATGCATGCAACCTACTTAGAATGGCTATATATGAAGGCCAAAAGAGTTTGAACTAGTTTGGACTGAAGGAATTCTTTTTATAACAAAAATACCAATTTGGCCTTAACTCCTCAAAGGAAGGCTATTCCTGTGTTTCTTTCTCATACAAGGTCATTTAAAGAGGTTTATGCATGCAACCTACTTAGAATGGCTATATATGAAGGCCAAAAGAGTTTGAACTAGTTTGGACTGAAGTAATTCTTTTTATAACAAAAATACCAATTTGGCCTTAACTCCGCAAAGGAAGGCTATTCCTGTGTTTCTTTCTCATACAAGGTCATTTAAAGAGGTTTATGCATGCAATCTACTTAGAATGGCTATATATGAAGGCCAAAAGAGTTTGAACTAGTTTGGACTGAAGGAATTCCTTTTATAGCAAAAATACAAATTTGCCCTTAACCCTGCAAAGGAAGGCTATTCCTGTGTTTCTTTCTCATACAAGGTCATTTAAAGAGGTTTATGCATGGAACCTACTTAGAATGGCTATATATGAAGGCCAAAAGAGTTTGAACTAGTTTGGACTGAAGGAATTCCTTTTATAGCAAAAATACCAATTTGGCCTTAACTCCGGAAGGGAAATCTATTCCTGTGTTTCTTTCTCATACAAGGTCATTTAAAGAGGTTTATGCACGGAACCTACTTAGAATGGCTATATATGAAGACCAAAAGAGTTTGAACTAGTTTGGACTGAAGGAATTCCTTTTATAGCAAAAATACCAATTTGGCCTCATCTCCTCAAATGAAAGCTTTTTCTGTTTTTCTTTCTCAAACAAGGTCATTTAAAGAGGTTTATGCATGGAACCTACTCAGAATGGATATATATCAAGGACAAAGGAGTATGAACTTGTTTTGACTGAAGGAATTTGTGTTTATAAGCAAAAATCCGAAATTCATCTTAACTCCTCAAAGGAAGGCTATTCCTGTGTTTGTTTCTCATACAATGTCATTTAAAGAGGTTTATGCATGGAACCTACTTAGAATGGCTATATATGAAGGCCAAAAGAGTTTGAACTAGTTTGGACTTAAGCAATTCCTTTTATAGCAAAAATACCAATTTGGCCTTAACTCTGCAAAGGAAAGCTTTTTCTGTTTTTCTTTCTCATACAAGGTCATTTAAAGAGGTTTATGCATGGAACCTACTTAGAATGGCTATATATGAAGGCCAAAAGAGTTTGAACTAGTTTGGACTGAAGGAATTCCTTTTACAGCAAAAATACCAATTTGGCCTTATCTCCGCAAAGGAAAGCTTTTTCTGTGTTTCTTTCTCACACAAGGTCATTTAAAGAGGTTTATTCATGGAACCTACTCAGAATGGATATATATCAAGGACAAAGGAGTATGAACTTGTTTTGACTGAAGGAATTTGTGTTTATAATCAAAAATCCGAAATTCATCTTAACTCCGCAGAGGAAGGCTATTCCTGTGTTTCTTTCTCATACAAGGTCATTTAAAGAGGTTTATGCATGCAACCTACTTAGAATGGCTATATATGAAGGCCAAAAGAGTTTGAACTAGTTTGGACTGAAGGAATTCCTTTTATAGCAAAAATACAAATTTGCCCTTAACCCTGCAAAGGAAGTCTATTCCTGTGTTTCTTTCTCATACAAGGTCATTTAAAGAGGTTTATGCATGGAACCTACTTAGAATGGCTATATATGAAGGCCAAAAGAGTTTGAACTAGTTTGGACTGAAGGAATTCCTTTTATAGCAAAAATACCAATTTGGCCTTAACTCCTCAAATTAAAGCTTTTTCTGTGTTTCTTTCTCACACAAGGTCATTTTAAGATGTTTATGCATGCAACCTACTTAGAATGGCTATATATGAAGGCCAAAAGAGTTTGAACTAGTTTGGACTGAAGGAATTCTTTTTATAACAAAAATACCAATTTGGCCTTAACTCCGCAAAGGAAAGCTTTTTCTGTGTTTCTTTCTCACACAAGGTCATTTAAAGAGGTTTATGCATGCAACCTACTTAGAATGGCTATATATGAAGGCCAAAAGAGTTTGAACTAGTTTGGACCGAAGGAATTCCTTTTATAGCAAAAATACCAATTTGGCCTTATCTCCGCAAAGGAAAGCTTTTTCTGTGTTTCTTTCTCATACAAGGTCATTTAAAGAGGTTTATGCACGGAACCTACTTAGAATGGCTATATATGAAGGCCAAAAGAGTTTGAACTAGTTTGGACTGAAGGAATTCCTTTTATAGCAAAAATACCAATTTGGCCTTAACTCCTCAAATTAAAGCTTTTTCTGTGTTTCTTTCTCACACAAGGTCATTTTAAGATGTTTATGCATGCAACCTACTTAGAATGGCTATATATGAAGGCCAAAAGAGTTTGAACTAGTTTGGACTGAAGGAATTCTTTTTATAACAAAAATACCAATTTGGCCTTAACTCCGCAAAGGAAAGCTTTTTCTGTGTTTCTTTCTCACACAAGGTCATTTAAAGATGTTTATGCATGCAACCTACTTAGAATGGCTATATATGAAGGCCAAAAGAGTTTGAACTAGTTTTGACTGAAGGAATTCCTTTCATAGCAAAAATACCAATTTGGCCTTATCTCCTCAAATGAAAGCTTTTTCTGTTTTTCTTTCTCAAACAAGGTCATTTAAAGAGGTTTATTCATGGAACCTACTCAGAATGGATATATATCAAGGACAAAGGAGTATGAACTTGTTTTGACTGAAGGAATTTGTGTTTATAAGCAAAAATCCGAAATTCATCTTAACTCCGCAGAGGAAGGCTATTCCTGTGTTTGTTTCTCATACAATGTCATTTAAAGAGGTTTATGCATGGAACCTACTTAGAATGGCTATATATGAAGGCCAAAAGAGTTTGAACTAGTTTGGACTTAAGGAATTCCTTTTATAGCAAAAATACCAATTTGGCCTTAACTCTGCAAAGGAAAGCTTTTTCTGTTTTTCTTTCTCATACAAGGTCATTTAAAGAGGTTTATGCATGGAACCTACTTAGAATGGCTATATATGAAGGCCAAAAGAGTTTGAATTAGTTTGGACTGAAGGAATTCCTTTTACAGCAAAAATACCAATTTGGCCTTATCTCCGCAAAGGAAAGCTTTTTCTGTGTTTCTTTCTCAAACAAGGTCATTTAAAGATGTTTATGCATGCAACCTACTTAGAATGGCTATATATGAAGGCCAAAAGAGTTTCAACTAGTTTGGACTGAAGGAATTCCTTTTATTGCAAAAATACCAATTTGGCCTTATCTCCTCAAATGAAAGCTTTTTCTGATTTTCTTTCTCAAACAAGGTCATTTAAAGAGGTTTATTTATGGAACCTACTCAGAATGGATATATATCAAGGACAAAGGAGTATGAACTTGTTTTGACTGAAGGAATTTGTGTTTATAAGCAAAAATCCGAAATTCATCTTAACTCCGCAGAGGAAGGCTATTCCTGTGTTTCTTTCTCATACAAGGTCATTTAAAGAGGTTTATGCATGGAACCTACTTAGAATGGCTATATATGAAGGCCAAAAGAGTTTGAACTAGTTTGGACTGAAGGAATTCCTTTTATAGCAAAAATACCAATTTGGCCTTATCTCCGCAAAGGAAAGCTTTTTCTGTGTTTCCTTCTCACACAAGGTCATTTAAAGATGTTTATGCATGCAACCTACTTAGAATGGCTATATATGAAGGCCAAAAGAGTTTGAACTAGTTTGGACTGAAGATATTCCTTTTATAGCAAAAATACCAATTTGGCCTTATCTCCGCAAAGGAAAGCTTTGTCTGTGTTTCTTTCTCACACAAGGTCATTTAAAGATGTTTATGCATGCAACCTACTTAGAATGGCTATATATGAAGGCCAAAAGAGTTTGAACTAGTTTGGACTGAAGGAATTCTTTTTATAACAAAAATACCAATTTGGCCTTAACTCCGCAAAGGAAAGCTTTTTCTGTGTTTCTTTCTCACACAAGGTCATTTAAAGATGTTTATGCATGCAACCTACTTAGAATGGCTATATATGAAGGCCAAAAGAGTTTGAACTAGTTTTGACTGAAGGAATTCCTTTCATAGCAAAAATACCAATTTGGCCTTATCTCCTCAAATGAAAGCTTTTTCTGTTTTTCTTTCTCAAACAAGGTCATTTAAAGAGGTTTATTCATGGAACCTACTCAGAATGGATATATATCAAGGACAAAGGAGTATGAACTTGTTTTGACTGAAGGAATTTGTGTTTATAAGCAAAAATCCGAAATTCATCTTAACTCCGCAGAGGAAGGCTATTCCTGTGTTTCTTTCTCATACAAGGTCATTTAAAGAGGTTTATGCATGGAACCTACTTAGAATGGCTATATATGAAGGCCAAAAGAGTTTGAACTAGTTTGGACTGAAGGAATTCCTTTTATAGCAAAAATACCAATTTGGCCTTATCTCCGCAAAGGAAAGCTTTTTCTGTGTTTCCTTCTCACACAAGGTCATTTAAAGATGTTTATGCATGCAACCTACTTAGAATGGCTATATATGAAGGCCAAAAGAGTTTGAACTAGTTTGGACTGAAGATATTCCTTTTATAGCAAAAATACCAATTTGGCCTTATCTCCGCAAAGGAAAGCTTTGTCTGTGTTTCTTTCTCACACAAGGTCATTTAAAGATGTTTATGCATGCAACCTACTTAGAATGGCTATATATGAAGGCCAAAAGAGTTTGAACTAGTTTGGACTGAAGGAATTCTTTTTATAACAAAAATACCAATTTGGCCTTAACTCCGCAAAGGAAAGCTTTTTCTGTGTTTCTTTCTCACACAAAGTCATTTAAAGATGTTTATGCATGCAACCTACTTAGAATGGCTATATATGAAGGCCAAAAGAGTTTGAACTAGTTTTGACTGAAGGAATTCCTTTCATAGCAAAAATACCAATTTGGCCTTATCTCCTCAAATGAAAGCTTTTTCTGTTTTTCTTTCTCAAACAAGGTCATTTAAAGAGGTTTATTCATGGAACCTACTCAGAATGGATATATATCAAGGACAAAGGAGTATGAACTTGTTTTGACTGAAGGAATTTGTGTTTATAAGCAAAAATCCGAAATTCATCTTAACTCCGCAGAGGAAGGCTATTCCTGTGTTTGTTTCTCATACAATGTCATTTAAAGAGGTTTATGCATGGAACCTACTTAGAATGGCTATATATGAAGGCCAAAAGAGTTTGAACTAGTTTGGACTTAAGGAATTCCTTTTATAGCAAAAATACCAATTTGGCCTTAACTCTGCAAAGGAAAGCTTTTTCTGTTTTTCTTTCTCATACAAGGTCATTTAAAGAGGTTTATGCATGGAACCTACTTAGAATGGCTATATATGAAGGCCAAAAGAGTTTGAATTAGTTTGGACTGAAGGAATTCCTTTTACAGCAAAAATACCAATTTGGCCTTATCTCCGCAAAGGAAAGCTTTTTCTGTGTTTCTTTCTCACACAAGGTCATTTAAAGATGTTTATGCATGCAACCTACTTAGAATGGCTATATATGAAGGCCAAAAGAGTTTCAACTAGTTTGGACTCAAGGAATTCCTTTTATTGCAAAAATACCAATTTGGCCTTATCTCCTCAAATGAAAGCTTTTTCTGATTTTCTTTCTCAAACAAGGTCATTTAAAGAGGTTTATTTATGGAACCTACTCAGAATGGATATATATCAAGGACAAAGGAGTATGAACTTGTTTTGACTGAAGGAATTTGTGTTTATAAGCAAAAATCCGAAATTCATCTTAACTCCGCAGAGGAAGGCTATTCCTGTGTTTCTTTCTCATACAAGGTCATTTAAAGAGGTTTATGCATGGAACCTACTTAGAATGGCTATATATGAAGGCCAAAAGAGTTTGAACTAGTTTGGACTGAAGGAATTCCTTTTATAGCAAAAATACCAATTTGGCCTTATCTCCGCAAAGGAAAGCTTTTTCTGTGTTTCCTTCTCACACAAGGTCATTTAAAGATGTTTATGCATGCAACCTACTTAGAATGGCTATATATGAAGGCCAAAAGAGTTTGAACTAGTTTGGACTGAAGATATTCCTTTTATAGCAAAAATACCAATTTGGCCTTATCTCCGCAAAGGAAAGCTTTGTCTGTGTTTCTTTCTCACACAAGGTCATTTAAAGATGTTTATGCATGCAACCTACTTAGAATGGCTATATATGAAGGCCAAAAGAGTTTGAACTAGTTTGGACTGAAGGAATTCTTTTTATAACAAAAATACCAATATGGCATTAACTCCGCAAAGGAAAGCTTTTTCTGTGTTTCTTTCTCACACAAGGTCATTTAAAGATGTTTATGCATGCAACCTACTTAGAATGGCTATATATGAAGGCCAAAAGAGTTTGAACTAGTTTTGACTGAAGGAATTCCTTTCATAGCAAAAATACCAATTTGGCCTTATCTCCTCAAATGAAAGCTTTTTCTGTTTTTCTTTCTCAAACAAGGTCATTTAAAGAGGTTTATTCATGGAACCTACTCAGAATGGATATATATCAAGGACAAAGGAGTATGAACTTGTTTTGACTGAAGGAATTTGTGTTTATAAGCAAAAATCCGAAATTCATCTTAACTCCGCAGAGGAAGGCTATTCCTGTGTTTCTTTCTCATACAAGGTCATTTAAAGAGGTTTATGCATGGAACCTACTTAGAATGGCTATATATGAAGGCCAAAAGAGTTTGAACTAGTTTGGACTGAAGGAATTCCTTTTATAGCAAAAATACCAATTTGGCCTTATCTCCGCAAAGGAAAGCTTTTTCTGTGTTTCCTTCTCACACAAGGTCATTTAAAGATGTTTATGCATGCAACCTACTTAGAATGGCTATATATGAAGGCCAAAAGAGTTTGAACTAGTTTGGACTGAAGATATTCCTTTTATAGCAAAAATACCAATTTGGCCTTATCTCCGCAAAGGAAAGCTTTGTCTGTGTTTCTTTCTCACACAAGGTCATTTAAAGATGTTTATGCATGCAACCTACTTAGAATGGCTATATATGAAGGCCAAAAGAGTTTGAACTAGTTTGGACTGAAGGAATTCTTTTTATAACAAAAATACCAATTTGGCCTTAACTCCGCAAAGGAAAGCTTTTTCTGTGTTTCTTTCTCACACAAGGTCATTTAAAGATGTTTATGCATGCAACCTACTTAGAATGGCTATATATGAAGGCCAAAAGAGTTTGAACTAGTTTTGACTGAAGGAATTCCTTTCATAGCAAAAATACCAATTTGGCCTTATCTCCTCAAATGAAAGCTTTTTCTGTTTTTCTTTCTCAAACAAGGTCATTTAAAGAGGTTTATTCATGGAACCTACTCAGAATGGATATATATCAAGGACAAAGGAGTATGAACTTGTTTTGACTGAAGGAATTTGTGTTTATAAGCAAAAATCCGAAATTCATCTTAACTCCGCAGAGGAAGGCTATTCCTGTGTTTGTTTCTCATACAATGTCATTTAAAGAGGTTTATGCATGGAACCTACTTAGAATGGCTATATATGAAGGCCAAAAGAGTTTGAACTAGTTTGGACTTAAGGAATTCCTTTTATAGCAAAAATACCAATTTGGCCTTAACTCTGCAAAGGAAAGCTTTTTCTGTTTTTCTTTCTCATACAAGGTCATTTAAAGAGGTTTATGCATGGAACCTACTTAGAATGGCTATATATGAAGGCCAAAAGAGTTTGAATTAGTTTGGACTGAAGGAATTCCTTTTACAGCAAAAATACCAATTTGGCCTTATCTCCGCAAAGGAAAGCTTTTTCTGTGTTTCTTTCTCACACAAGGTCATTTAAAGATGTTTATGCATGCAACCTACTTAGAATGGCTATATATGAAGGCCAAAAGAGTTTCAACTAGTTTGGACTGAAGGAATTCCTTTTATTGCAAAAATACCAATTTGGCCTTATCTCCTCAAATGAAAGCTTTTTCTGATTTTCTTTCTCAAACAAGGTCATTTAAAGAGGTTTATTTATGGAACCTACTCAGAATGGATATATATCAAGGACAAAGGAGTATGAACTTGTTTTGACTGAAGGAATTTGTGTTTATAAGCAAAAATCCGAAATTCATCTTAACTCCGCAGAGGAAGGCTATTCCTGTGTTTCTTTCTCATACAAGGTCATTTAAAGAGGTTTATGCATGGAACCTACTTAGAATGGCTATATATGAAGGCCAAAAGAGTTTGAACTAGTTTGGACTGAAGGAATTCCTTTTATAGCAAAAATACCAATTTGGCCTTATCTCCGCAAAGGAAAGCTTTTTCTGTGTTTCCTTCTCACACAAGGTCATTTAAAGATGTTTATGCATGCAACCTACTTAGAATGGCTATATATGAAGGCCAAAAGAGTTTGAACTAGTTTGGACTGAAGATATTCCTTTTATAGCAAAAATACCAATTTGGCCTTATCTCCGCAAAGGAAAGCTTTGTCTGTGTTTCTTTCTCACACAAGGTCATTTAAAGATGTTTATGCATGCAACCTACTTAGAATGGCTATATATGAAGGCCAAAAGAGTTTGAACTAGTTTGGACTGAAGGAATTCTTTTTATAACAAAAATACCAATTTGGCCTTAACTCCGCAAAGGAAAGCTTTTTCTGTGTTTCTTTCTCACACAAGGTCATTTAAAGAGGTTTATTCATGGAACCTACTCAGAATGGATATATATCAAGGACAAAGGAGTATGAACTTGTTTTGACTGAAGGAATTTGTGTTTATAAGCAAAAATCCGAAATTCATCTTAACTCCTCAAAGGAAGGCTATTCCTGTGTTTGTTTCTCATACAATGTCATTTAAAGAGGTTTATGCATGGAACCTACTTAGAATGGCTATATATGAAGGCCAAAAGAGTTTGAATTAGTTTGGACTGAAGGAATTCCTTTTACAGCAAAAATACCAATTTGGCCTTATCTCCGCAAAGGAAAGCTTTTTCTGTGTTTCTTTCTCACACAAGGTCATTTAAAGATGTTTATGCATGCAACCTACTTAGAATGGCTATATATGAAGGCCAAAAGAGTTTCAACTAGTTTGGACTGAAGGAATTCCTTTTATTGCAAAAATACCAATTTGGCCTTATCTCCTCAAATGAAAGCTTTTTCTGATTTTCTTTCTCAAACAAGGTCATTTAAAGAGGTTTATTTATGGAACCTACTCAGAATGGATATATATCAAGGACAAAGGAGTATGAACTTGTTTTGACTGAAGGAATTTGTGTTTATAAGCAAAAATCCGAAATTCATCTTAACTCCGCAGAGGAAGGCTATTCCTGTGTTTCTTTCTCATACAAGGTCATTTAAAGAGGTTTATGCATGGAACCTACTTAGAATGGCTATATATGAAGGCCAAAAGAGTTTGAACTAGTTTGGACTGAAGGAATTCCTTTTATAGCAAAAATACCAATTTGGCCTTATCTCCGCAAAGGAAAGCTTTTTCTGTGTTTCCTTCTCACACAAGGTCATTTAAAGATGTTTATGCATGCAACCTACTTAGAATGGCTATATATGAAGGCCAAAAGAGTTTGAACTAGTTTGGACTGAAGATATTCCTTTTATAGCAAAAATACCAATTTGGCCTTATCTCCGCAAAGGAAAGCTTTGTCTGTGTTTCTTTCTCACACAAGGTCATTTAAAGATGTTTATGCATGCAACCTACTTAGAATGGCTATATATGAAGGCCAAAAGAGTTTGAACTAGTTTGGACTGAAGGAATTCTTTTTATAACAAAAATACCAATTTGGCCTTAACTCCGCAAAGGAAAGCTTTTTCTGTGTTTCTTTCTCACACAAGGTCATTTAAAGATGTTTATGCATGCAACCTACTTAGAATGGCTATATATGAAGGCCAAAAGAGTTTGAACTAGTTTTGACTGAAGGAATTCCTTTCATAGCAAAAATACCAATTTGGCCTTATCTCCTCAAATGAAAGCTTTTTCTGTTTTTCTTTCTCAAACAAGGTCATTTAAAGAGGTTTATTCATGGAACCTACTCAGAATGGATATATATCAAGGACAAAGGAGTATGAACTTGTTTTGACTGAAGGAATTTGTGTTTATAAGCAAAAATCCGAAATTCATCTTAACTCCGCAGAGGAAGGCTATTCCTGTGTTTCTTTCTCATACAAGGTCATTTAAAGAGGTTTATGCATGGAACCTACTTAGAATGGCTATATATGAAGGCCAAAAGAGTTTGAACTAGTTTGGACTGAAGGAATTCCTTTTATAGCAAAAATACCAATTTGGCCTTATCTCCGCAAAGGAAAGCTTTTTCTGTGTTTCCTTCTCACACAAGGTCATTTAAAGATGTTTATGCATGCAACCTACTTAGAATGGCTATATATGAAGGCCAAAAGAGTTTGAACTAGTTTGGACTGAAGATATTCCTTTTATAGCAAAAATACCAATTTGGCCTTATCTCCGCAAAGGAAAGCTTTGTCTGTGTTTCTTTCTCACACAAGGTCATTTAAAGATGTTTATGCATGCAACCTACTTAGAATGGCTATATATGAAGGCCAAAAGAGTTTGAACTAGTTTGGACTGAAGGAATTCTTTTTATAACAAAAATACCAATTTGGCCTTAACTCCGCAAAGGAAAGCTTTTTCTGTGTTTCTTTCTCACACAAAGTCATTTAAAGATGTTTATGCATGCAACCTACTTAGAATGGCTATATATGAAGGCCAAAAGAGTTTGAACTAGTTTTGACTGAAGGAATTCCTTTCATAGCAAAAATACCAATTTGGCCTTATCTCCTCAAATGAAAGCTTTTTCTGTTTTTCTTTCTCAAACAAGGTCATTTAAAGAGGTTTATTCATGGAACCTACTCAGAATGGATATATATCAAGGACAAAGGAGTATGAACTTGTTTTGACTGAAGGAATTTGTGTTTATAAGCAAAAATCCGAAATTCATCTTAACTCCGCAGAGGAAGGCTATTCCTGTGTTTGTTTCTCATACAATGTCATTTAAAGAGGTTTATGCATGGAACCTACTTAGAATGGCTATATATGAAGGCCAAAAGAGTTTGAACTAGTTTGGACTTAAGGAATTCCTTTTATAGCAAAAATACCAATTTGGCCTTAACTCTGCAAAGGAAAGCTTTTTCTGTTTTTCTTTCTCATACAAGGTCATTTAAAGAGGTTTATGCATGGAACCTACTTAGAATGGCTATATATGAAGGCCAAAAGAGTTTGAATTAGTTTGGACTGAAGGAATTCCTTTTACAGCAAAAATACCAATTTGGCCTTATCTCCGCAAAGGAAAGCTTTTTCTGTGTTTCTTTCTCACACAAGGTCATTTAAAGATGTTTATGCATGCAACCTACTTAGAATGGCTATATATGAAGGCCAAAAGAGTTTCAACTAGTTTGGACTCAAGGAATTCCTTTTATTGCAAAAATACCAATTTGGCCTTATCTCCTCAAATGAAAGCTTTTTCTGATTTTCTTTCTCAAACAAGGTCATTTAAAGAGGTTTATTAATGGAACCTACTCAGAATGGATATATATCAAGGACAAAGGAGTATGAACTTGTTTTGACTGAAGGAATTTGTGTTTATAAGCAAAAATCCGAAATTCATCTTAACTCCGCAGAGGAAGGCTATTCCTGTGTTTCTTTCTCATACAAGGTCATTTAAAGAGGTTTATGCATGGAACCTACTTAGAATGGCTATATATGAAGGCCAAAAGAGTTTGAACTAGTTTGGACTGAAGGAATTCCTTTTATAGCAAAAATACCAATTTGGCCTTATCTCCGCAAAGGAAAGCTTTTTCTGTGTTTCCTTCTCACACAAGGTCATTTAAAGATGTTTATGCATGCAACCTACTTAGAATGGCTATATATGAAGGCCAAAAGAGTTTGAACTAGTTTGGACTGAAGATATTCCTTTTATAGCAAAAATACCAATTTGGCCTTATCTCCGCAAAGGAAAGCTTTGTCTGTGTTTCTTTCTCACACAAGGTCATTTAAAGATGTTTATGCATGCAACCTACTTAGAATGGCTATATATGAAGGCCAAAAGAGTTTGAACTAGTTTGGACTGAAGGAATTCTTTTTATAACAAAAATACCAATATGGCATTAACTCCGCAAAGGAAAGCTTTTTCTGTGTTTCTTTCTCACACAAGGTCATTTAAAGATGTTTATGCATGCAACCTACTTAGAATGGCTATATATGAAGGCCAAAAGAGTTTGAACTAGTTTTGACTGAAGGAATTCCTTTCATAGCAAAAATACCAATTTGGCCTTATCTCCTCAAATGAAAGCTTTTTCTGTTTTTCTTTCTCAAACAAGGTCATTTAAAGAGGTTTATTCATGGAACCTACTCAGAATGGATATATATCAAGGACAAAGGAGTATGAACTTGTTTTGACTGAAGGAATTTGTGTTTATAAGCAAAAATCCGAAATTCATCTTAACTCCGCAGAGGAAGGCTATTCCTGTGTTTCTTTCTCATACAAGGTCATTTAAAGAGGTTTATGCATGGAACCTACTTAGAATGGCTATATATGAAGGCCAAAAGAGTTTGAACTAGTTTGGACTGAAGGAATTCCTTTTATAGCAAAAATACCAATTTGGCCTTATCTCCGCAAAGGAAAGCTTTTTCTGTGTTTCCTTCTCACACAAGGTCATTTAAAGATGTTTATGCATGCAACCTACTTAGAATGGCTATATATGAAGGCCAAAAGAGTTTGAACTAGTTTGGACTGAAGATATTCCTTTTATAGCAAAAATACCAATTTGGCCTTATCTCCGCAAAGGAAAGCTTTGTCTGTGTTTCTTTCTCACACAAGGTCATTTAAAGATGTTTATGCATGCAACCTACTTAGAATGGCTATATATGAAGGCCAAAAGAGTTTGAACTAGTTTGGACTGAAGGAATTCTTTTTATAACAAAAATACCAATTTGGCCTTAACTCCGCAAAGGAAAGCTTTTTCTGTGTTTCTTTCTCACACAAGGTCATTTAAAGATGTTTATGCATGCAACCTACTTAGAATGGCTATATATGAAGGCCAAAAGAGTTTGAACTAGTTTTGACTGAAGGAATTCCTTTCATAGCAAAAATACCAATTTGGCCTTATCTCCTCAAATGAAAGCTTTTTCTGTTTTTCTTTCTCAAACAAGGTCATTTAAAGAGGTTTATTCATGGAACCTACTCAGAATGGATATATATCAAGGACAAAGGAGTATGAACTTGTTTTGACTGAAGGAATTTGTGTTTATAAGCAAAAATCCGAAATTCATCTTAACTCCGCAGAGGAAGGCTATTCCTGTGTTTGTTTCTCATACAATGTCATTTAAAGAGGTTTATGCATGGAACCTACTTAGAATGGCTATATATGAAGGCCAAAAGAGTTTGAACTAGTTTGGACTTAAGGAATTCCTTTTATAGCAAAAATACCAATTTGGCCTTAACTCTGCAAAGGAAAGCTTTTTCTGTTTTTCTTTCTCATACAAGGTCATTTAAAGAGGTTTATGCATGGAACCTACTTAGAATGGCTATATATGAAGGCCAAAAGAGTTTGAATTAGTTTGGACTGAAGGAATTCCTTTTACAGCAAAAATACCAATTTGGCCTTATCTCCGCAAAGGAAAGCTTTTTCTGTGTTTCTTTCTCACACAAGGTCATTTAAAGATGTTTATGCATGCAACCTACTTAGAATGGCTATATATGAAGGCCAAAAGAGTTTCAACTAGTTTGGACTGAAGGAATTCCTTTTATTGCAAAAATACCAATTTGGCCTTATCTCCTCAAATGAAAGCTTTTTCTGATTTTCTTTCTCAAACAAGGTCATTTAAAGAGGTTTATTTATGGAACCTACTCAGAATGGATATATATCAAGGACAAAGGAGTATGAACTTGTTTTGACTGAAGGAATTTGTGTTTATAAGCAAAAATCCGAAATTCATCTTAACTCCGCAGAGGAAGGCTATTCCTGTGTTTCTTTCTCATACAAGGTCATTTAAAGAGGTTTATGCATGGAACCTACTTAGAATGGCTATATATGAAGGCCAAAAGAGTTTGAACTAGTTTGGACTGAAGGAATTCCTTTTATAGCAAAAATACCAATTTGGCCTTATCTCCGCAAAGGAAAGCTTTTTCTGTGTTTCCTTCTCACACAAGGTCATTTAAAGATGTTTATGCATGCAACCTACTTAGAATGGCTATATATGAAGGCCAAAAGAGTTTGAACTAGTTTGGACTGAAGATATTCCTTTTATAGCAAAAATACCAATTTGGCCTTATCTCCGCAAAGGAAAGCTTTGTCTGTGTTTCTTTCTCACACAAGGTCATTTAAAGATGTTTATGCATGCAACCTACTTAGAATGGCTATATATGAAGGCCAAAAGAGTTTGAACTAGTTTGGACTGAAGGAATTCTTTTTATAACAAAAATACCAATTTGGCCTTAACTCCGCAAAGGAAAGCTTTTTCTGTGTTTCTTTCTCACACAAGGTCATTTAAAGAGGTTTATTCATGGAACCTACTCAGAATGGATATATATCAAGGACAAAGGAGTATGAACTTGTTTTGACTGAAGGAATTTGTGTTTATAAGCAAAAATCCGAAATTCATCTTAACTCCTCAAAGGAAGGCTATTCCTGTGTTTGTTTCTCATACAATGTCATTTAAAGAGGTTTATGCATGGAACCTACTTAGAATGGCTATATATGAAGGCCAAAAGAGTTTGAATTAGTTTGGACTGAAGGAATTCCTTTTACAGCAAAAATACCAATTTGGCCTTATCTCCGCAAAGGAAAGCTTTTTCTGTGTTTCTTTCTCACACAAGGTCATTTAAAGATGTTTATGCATGCAACCTACTTAGAATGGCTATATATGAAGGCCAAAAGAGTTTCAACTAGTTTGGACTGAAGGAATTCCTTTTATTGCAAAAATACCAATTTGGCCTTATCTCCTCAAATGAAAGCTTTTTCTGATTTTCTTTCTCAAACAAGGTCATTTAAAGAGGTTTATTTATGGAACCTACTCAGAATGGATATATATCAAGGACAAAGGAGTATGAACTTGTTTTGACTGAAGGAATTTGTGTTTATAAGCAAAAATCCGAAATTCATCTTAACTCCGCAGAGGAAGGCTATTCCTGTGTTTCTTTCTCATACAAGGTCATTTAAAGAGGTTTATGCATGGAACCTACTTAGAATGGCTATATATGAAGGCCAAAAGAGTTTGAACTAGTTTGGACTGAAGGAATTCCTTTTATAGCAAAAATACCAATTTGGCCTTATCTCCGCAAAGGAAAGCTTTTTCTGTGTTTCCTTCTCACACAAGGTCATTTAAAGATGTTTATGCATGCAACCTACTTAGAATGGCTATATATGAAGGCCAAAAGAGTTTGAACTAGTTTGGACTGAAGATATTCCTTTTATAGCAAAAATACCAATTTGGCCTTATCTCCGCAAAGGAAAGCTTTGTCTGTGTTTCTTTCTCACACAAGGTCATTTAAAGATGTTTATGCATGCAACCTACTTAGAATGGCTATATATGAAGGCCAAAAGAGTTTGAACTAGTTTGGACTGAAGGAATTCTTTTTATAACAAAAATACCAATTTGGCCTTAACTCCGCAAAGGAAAGCTTTTTCTGTGTTTCTTTCTCACACAAGGTCATTTAAAGATGTTTATGCATGCAACCTACTTAGAATGGCTATATATGAAGGCCAAAAGAGTTTGAACTAGTTTTGACTGAAGGAATTCCTTTCATAGCAAAAATACCAATTTGGCCTTATCTCCGCAAAGGAAAGCTTTTTCTGTGTTTCCTTCTCACACAAGGTCATTTAAAGATGTTTATGCATGCAACCTACTTAGAATGGCTATATATGAAGGCCAAAAGAGTTTGAACTAGTTTGGACTGAAGATATTCCTTTTATAGCAAAAATACCAATTTGGCCTTATCTCCGCAAAGGAAAGCTTTGTCTGTGTTTCTTTCTCACACAAGGTCATTTAAAGATGTTTATGCATGCAACCTACTTAGAATGGCTATATATGAAGGCCAAAAGAGTTTGAACTAGTTTTGACTGAAGGAATTCCTTTCATAGCAAAAATACCAATTTGGCCTTATCTCCTCAAATGAAAGCTTTTTCTGTTTTTCTTTCTCAAACAAGGTCATTTAAAGAGGTTTATTCATGGAACCTACTCAGAATGGATATATATCAAGGACAAAGGAGTATGAACTTGTTTTGACTGAAGGAATTTGTGTTTATAAGCAAAAATCCGAAATTCATCTTAACTCCGCAGAGGAAGGCTATTCCTGTGTTTGTTTCTCATACAATGTCATTTAAAGAGGTTTATGCATGGAACCTACTTAGAATGGCTATATATGAAGGCCAAAAGAGTTTGAACTAGTTTGGACTTAAGGAATTCCTTTTATAGCAAAAATACCAATTTGGCCTTAACTCTGCAAAGGAAAGCTTTTTCTGTTTTTCTTTCTCATACAAGGTCATTTAAAGAGGTTTATGCATGGAACCTACTTAGAATGGCTATATATGAAGGCCAAAAGAGTTTGAATTAGTTTGGACTGAAGGAATTCCTTTTACAGTAAAAATACCAATTTGGCCTTATCTCCGCAAAGGAAAGCTTTTTCTGTGTTTCTTTCTCACACAAGGTCATTTAAAGATGTTTATGCATGCAACCTACTTAGAATGGCTATATATGAAGGCCAAAAGAGTTTCAACTAGTTTGGACTGAAGGAATTCCTTTTATTGCAAAAATACCAATTTGGCCTTATCTCCTCAAATGAAAGCTTTTTCTGATTTTCTTTCTCAAACAAGGTCATTTAAAGAGGTTTATTTATGGAACCTACTCAGAATGGATATATATCAAGGACAAAGGAGTATGAACTTGTTTTGACTGAAGGAATTTGTGTTTATAAGCAAAAATCCGAAATTCATCTTGTTCCGCAGAGGAAGGCTATTCCTGTGTTTCTTTCTCATACAAGGTCATTTAAAGAGGTTTATGCATGGAACCTACTTAGAATGGCTATATATGAAGGCCAAAAGAGTTTGAACTAGTTTGGACTGAAGGAATTCCTTTTATAGCAAAAATACCAATTTGGCCTTATCTCCGCAAAGGAAAGCTTTTTCTGTGTTTCCTTCTCACACAAGGTCATTTAAAGATGTTTATGCATGCAACCTACTTAGAATGGCTATATATGAAGGCCAAAAGAGTTTGAACTAGTTTGGACTGAAGGAATTCTTTTTATAACAAAAATACCAATTTGGCCTTAACTCCGCAAAGGAAAGCTTTTTCTGTGTTTCTTTCTCACACAAGGTCATTTAAAGAGGTTTATTCATGGAACCTACTCAGAATGGATATATATCAAGGACAAAGGAGTATGAACTTGTTTTGACTGAAGGAATTTGTGTTTATAAGCAAAAATCCGAAATTCATCTTAACTCCTCAAAGGAAGGCTATTCCTGTGTTTGTTTCTCATACAATGTCATTTAAAGAGGTTTATGCATGGAACCTACTTAGAATGGCTATATATGAAGGCCAAAAGAGTTTGAATTAGTTTGGACTGAAGGAATTCCTTTTACAGCAAAAATACCAATTTGGCCTTATCTCCGCAAAGGAAAGCTTTTTCTGTGTTTCTTTCTCACACAAGGTCATTTAAAGATGTTTATGCATGCAACCTACTTAGAATGGCTATATATGAAGGCCAAAAGAGTTTCAACTTGTTTGGACTGAAGGAATTCCTTTTATTGCAAAAATACCAATTTGGCCTTATCTCCTCAAATGAAAGCTTTTTCTGATTTTCTTTCTCAAACAAGGTCATTTAAAGAGGTTTATTTATGGAACCTACTCAGAATGGATATATATCAAGGACAAAGGAGTATGAACTTGTTTTGACTGAAGGAATTTGTGTTTATAAGCAAAAATCCGAAATTCATCTTAACTCCGCAGAGGAAGGCTATTCCTGTGTTTCTTTCTCATACAAGGTCATTTAAAGAGGTTTATGCATGGAACCTACTTAGAATGGCTATATATGAAGGCCAAAAGAGTTTGAACTAGTTTGGACTGAAGGAATTCCTTTTATAGCAAAAATACCAATTTGGCCTTATCTCCGCAAAGGAAAGCTTTTTCTGTGTTTCCTTCTCACACAAGGTCATTTAAAGATGTTTATGCATGCAACCTACTTAGAATGGCTATATATGAAGGCCAAAAGAGTTTGAACTAGTTTGGACTGAAGATATTCCTTTTATAGCAAAAATACCAATTTGGCCTTATCTCCGCAAAGGAAAGCTTTGTCTGTGTTTCTTTCTCACACAAGGTCATTTAAAGATGTTTATGCATGCAACCTACTTAGAATGGCTATATATGAAGGCCAAAAGAGTTTGAACTAGTTTGGACTGAAGGAATTCTTTTTATAACAAAAATACCAATTTGGCCTTAACTCCGCAAAGGAAAGCTTTTTCTGTGTTTCTTTCTCACACAAGGTCATTTAAAGATGTTTATGCATGCAACCTACTTAGAATGGCTATATATGAAGGCCAAAAGAGTTTGAACTAGTTTTGACTGAAGGAATTCCTTTCATAGCAAAAATACCAATTTGGCCTTATCTCCTAAAATGAAAGCTTTTTCTGTTTTTCTTTCTCAAACAAGGTCATTTAAAGAGGTTTATTCATGGAACCTACTCAGAATGGATATATATCAAGGACAAAGGAGTATGAACTTGTTTTGACTGAAGGAATTTGTGTTTATAAGCAAAAATCCGAAATTCATCTTAACTCCGCAGAGGAAGGCTATTCCTGTGTTTCTTTCTCATACAAGGTCATTTAAAGAGGTTTATGCATGGAACCTACTTAGAATGGCTATATATGAAGGCCAAAAGAGTTTGAACTAGTTTGGACTGAAGGAATTCCTTTTATAGCAAAAATACCAATTTGGCCTTATCTCCGCAAAGGAAAGCTTTTTCTGTGTTTCCTTCTCACACAAGGTCATTTAAAGATGTTTATGCATGCAACCTACTTAGAATGGCTATATATGAAGGCCAAAAGAGTTTGAACTAGTTTGGACTGAAGATATTCCTTTAATAGCAAAAATACCAATTTGGCCTTATCTCCGCAAAGGAAAGCTTTGTCTGTGTTTCTTTCTCACACAAGGTCATTTAAAGATGTTTATGCATGCAACCTACTTAGAATGGCTATATATGAAGGCCAAAAGAGTTTGAACTAGTTTGGACTGAAGGAATTCTTTTTATAACAAAAATACCAATTTGGCCTTAACTCCGCAAAGGAAAGCTTTTTCTGTGTTTCTTTCTCACACAAGGTCATTTAAAGATGTTTATGCATGCAACCTACTTAGAATGGCTATATATGAAGGCCAAAAGAGTTTGAACTAGTTTTGACTGAAGGAATTCCTTTCATAGCAAAAATACCAATTTGGCCTTATCTCCTCAAATGAAAGCTTTTTCTGTTTTTCTTTCTCAAACAAGGTCATTTAAAGAGGTTTATTCATGGAACCTACTCAGAATGGATATATATCAAGGACAAAGGAGTATGAACTTGTTTTGACTGAAGGAATTTGTGTTTATAAGCAAAAATCCGAAATTCATCTTAACTCCGCAGAGGAAGGCTATTCCTGTGTTTGTTTCTCATACAATGTCATTTAAAGAGGTTTATGCATGGAACCTACTTAGAATGGCTATATATGAAGGCCAAAAGAGTTTGAACTAGTTTGGACTTAAGGAATTCCTTTTATAGCAAAAATACCAATTTGGCCTTAACTCTGCAAAGGAAAGCTTTTTCTGTTTTTCTTTCTCATACAAGGTCATTTAAAGAGGTTTATGCATGGAACCTACTTAGAATGGCTATATATGAAGGCCAAAAGAGTTTGAATTAGTTTGGACTGAAGGAATTCCTTTTACAGCAAAAATACCAATTTGGCCTTATCTCCGCAAAGGAAAGCTTTTTCTGTGTTTCTTTCTCACACAAGGTCATTTAAAGATGTTTATGCATGCAACCTACTTAGAATGGCTATATATGAAGGCCAAAAGAGTTTCAACTAGTTTGGACTGAAGGAATTCCTTTTATTGCAAAAATACCAATTTGGCCTTATCTCCTCAAATGAAAGCTTTTTCTGATTTTCTTTCTCAAACAAGGTCATTTAAAGAGGTTTATTTATGGAACCTACTCAGAATGGATATATATCAAGGACAAAGGAGTATGAACTTGTTTTGACTGAAGGAATTTGTGTTTATAAGCAAAAATCCGAAATTCATCTTAACTCCGCAGAGGAAGGCTATTCCTGTGTTTCTTTCTCATACAAGGTCATTTAAAGAGGTTTATGCATGGAACCTACTTAGAATGGCTATATATGAAGGCCAAAAGAGTTTGAACTAGTTTGGACTGAAGGAATTCCTTTTATAGCAAAAATACCAATTTGGCCTTATCTCCGCAAAGGAAAGCTTTTTCTGTGTTTCCTTCTCACACAAGGTCATTTAAAGATGTTTATGCATGCAACCTACTTAGAATGGCTATATATGAAGGCCAAAAGAGTTTGAACTAGTTTGGACTGAAGATATTCCTTTTATAGCAAAAATACCAATTTGGCCTTATCTCCGCAAAGGAAAGCTTTGTCTGTGTTTCTTTCTCACACAAGGTCATTTAAAGATGTTTATGCATGCAACCTACTTAGAATGGCTATATATGAAGGCCAAAAGAGTTTGAACTAGTTTGGACTGAAGGAATTCTTTTTATAACAAAAATACCAATTTGGCCTTAACTCCGCAAAGGAAAGCTTTTTCTGTGTTTCTTTCTCACACAAGGTCATTTAAAGATGTTTATGCATGCAACCTACTTAGAATGGCTATATATGAAGGCCAAAAGAGTTTGAACTAGTTTTGACTGAAGGAATTCCTTTCATAGCAAAAATACCAATTTGGCCTTATCTCCTCAAATGAAAGCTTTTTCTGTTTTTCTTTCTCAAACAAGGTCATTTAAAGAGGTTTATTCATGGAACCTACTCAGAATGGATATATATCAAGGACAAAGGAGTATGAACTTGTTTTGACTGAAGGAATTTGTGTTTATAAGCAAAAATCCGAAATTCATCTTAACTCCGCAGAGGAAGGCTATTCCTGTGTTTCTTTCTCATACAAGGTCATTTAAAGAGGTTTATGCATGGAACCTACTTAGAATGGCTATATATGAAGGCCAAAAGAGTTTGAACTAGTTTGGACTGAAGGAATTCCTTTTATAGCAAAAATACCAATTTGGCCTTATCTCCGCAAAGGAAAGCTTTTTCTGTGTTTCCTTCTCACACAAGGTCATTTAAAGATGTTTATGCATGCAACCTACTTAGAATGGCTATATATGAAGGCCAAAAGAGTTTGAACTAGTTTGGACTGAAGATATTCCTTTTATAGCAAAAATACCAATTTGGCCTTATCTCCGCAAAGGAAAGCTTTGTCTGTGTTTCTTTCTCACACAAGGTCATTTAAAGATGTTTATGCATGCAACCTACTTAGAATGGCTATATATGAAGGCCAAAAGAGTTTGAACTAGTTTGGACTGAAGGAATTCTTTTTATAACAAAAATACCAATTTGGCCTTAACTCCGCAAAGGAAAGCTTTTTCTGTGTTTCTTTCTCACACAAGGTCATTTAAAGATGTTTATGCATGCAACCTACTTAGAATGGCTATATATGAAGGCCAAAAGAGTTTGAACTAGTTTTGACTGAAGGAATTCCTTTCATAGCAAAAATACCAATTTGGCCTTATCTCCGCAAAGGAAAGCTTTTTCTGTGTTTCCTTCTCACACAAGGTCATTTAAAGATGTTTATGCATGCAACCTACTTAGAATGGCTATATATGAAGGCCAAAAGAGTTTGAACTAGTTTGGACTGAAGATATTCCTTTTATAGCAAAAATACCAATTTGGCCTTATCTCCGCAAAGGAAAGCTTTGTCTGTGTTTCTTTCTCACACAAGGTCATTTAAAGATGTTTATGCATGCAACCTACTTAGAATGGCTATATATGAAGGCCAAAAGAGTTTGAACTAGTTTGGACTGAAGGAATTCTTTTTATAACAAAAATACCAATTTGGCCTTAACTCCGCAAAGGAAAGCTTTTTCTGTGTTTCTTTCTCACACAAGGTCATTTAAAGATGTTTATGCATGCAACCTACTTAGAATGGCTATATATGAAGGCCAAAAGAGTTTGAACTAGTTTTGACTGAAGGAATTCCTTTCATAGCAAAAATACCAATTTGGCCTTATCTCCTCAAATGAAAGCTTTTTCTGTGTTTCTTTCTCACACAAGGTCATTTAAAGAGGTTTATTCATGGAACCTACTCAGAATGGATATATATCAAGGACAAAGGAGTATGAACTTGTTTTGACTGAAGGAATTTGTGTTTATAAGCAAAAATCCGAAATTCATCTTAACTCCTCAAAGGAAGGCTATTCCTGTGTTTGTTTCTCATACAATGTCATTTAAAGAGGTTTATGCATGGAACCTACTTAGAATGGCTATATATGAAGGCCAAAAGAGTTTGAACTAGTTTGGACTGAAGGAATTCTTTTTATAACAAAAATACCAATTTGGCCTTAACTCCGCAAAGGAAAGCTTTTTCTGTGTTTCTTTCTCACACAAGGTCATTTAAAGATGTTTATGCATGCAACCTACTTAGAATGGCTATATATGAAGGCCAAAAGAGTTTGAACTAGTTTTGACTGAAGGAATTCCTTTCATAGCAAAAATACCAATTTGGCCTTATCTCCTCAAATGAAAGCTTTTTCTGTTTTTCTTTCTCAAACAAGGTCATTTAAAGAGGTTTATTCATGGAACCTACTCAGAATGGATATATATCAAGGACAAAGGAGTATGAACTTGTTTTGACTGAAGGAATTTGTGTTTATAAGCAAAAATCCGAAATTCATCTTAACTCCGCAGAGGAAGGCTATTCCTGTGTTTGTTTCTCATACAATGTCATTTAAAGAGGTTTATGCATGGAACCTACTTAGAATGGCTATATATGAAGGCCAAAAGAGTTTGAACTAGTTTGGACTTAAGGAATTCCTTTTATAGCAAAAATACCAATTTGGCCTTAACTCTGCAAAGGAAAGCTTTTTCTGTTTTTCTTTCTCATACAAGGTCATTTAAAGAGGTTTATGCATGGAACCTACTTAGAATGGCTATATATGAAGGCCAAAAGAGTTTGAATTAGTTTGGACTGAAGGAATTCCTTTTACAGCAAAAATACCAATTTGGCCTTATCTCCGCAAAGGAAAGCTTTTTCTGTGTTTCTTTCTCACACAAGGTCATTTAAAGATGTTTATGCATGCAACCTACTTAGAATGGCTATATATGAAGGCCAAAAGAGTTTCAACTAGTTTGGACTGAAGGAATTCCTTTTATTGCAAAAATACCAATTTGGCCTTATCTCCTCAAATGAAAGCTTTTTCTGATTTTCTTTCTCAAACAAGGTCATTTAAAGAGGTTTATTTATGGAACCTACTCAGAATGGATATATATCAAGGACAAAGGAGTATGAACTTGTTTTGACTGAAGGAATTTGTGTTTATAAGCAAAAATCCGAAATTCATCTTAACTCCGCAGAGGAAGGCTATTCCTGTGTTTCTTTCTCATACAAGGTCATTTAAAGAGGTTTATGCATGGAACCTACTTAGAATGGCTATATATGAAGGCCAAAAGAGTTTGAACTAGTTTGGACTGAAGGAATTCCTTTTATAGCAAAAATACCAATTTGGCCTTATCTCCGCAAAGGAAAGCTTTTTCTGTGTTTCCTTCTCACACAAGGTCATTTAAAGATGTTTATGCATGCAACCTACTTAGAATGGCTATATATGAAGGCCAAAAGAGTTTGAACTAGTTTGGACTGAAGGAATTCTTTTTATAACAAAAATACCAATTTGGCCTTAACTCCGCAAAGGAAAGCTTTTTCTGTGTTTCTTTCTCACACAAGGTCATTTAAAGAGGTTTATTCATGGAACCTACTCAGAATGGATATATATCAAGGACAAAGGAGTATGAACTTGTTTTGACTGAAGGAATTTGTGTTTATAAGCAAAAATCCGAAATTCATCTTAACTCCTCAAAGGAAGGCTATTCCTGTGTTTGTTTCTCATACAATGTCATTTAAAGAGGTTTATGCATGGAACCTACTTAGAATGGCTATATATGAAGGCCAAAAGAGTTTGAATTAGTTTGGACTGAAGGAATTCCTTTTACAGCAAAAATACCAATTTGGCCTTATCTCCGCAAAGGAAAGCTTTTTCTGTGTTTCTTTCTCACACAAGGTCATTTAAAGATGTTTATGCATGCAACCTACTTAGAATGGCTATATATGAAGGCCAAAAGAGTTTCAACTTGTTTGGACTGAAGGAATTCCTTTTATTGCAAAAATACCAATTTGGCCTTATCTCCTCAAATGAAAGCTTTTTCTGATTTTCTTTCTCAAACAAGGTCATTTAAAGAGGTTTATTTATGGAACCTACTCAGAATGGATATATATCAAGGACAAAGGAGTATGAACTTGTTTTGACTGAAGGAATTTGTGTTTATAAGCAAAAATCCGAAATTCATCTTAACTCCGCAGAGGAAGGCTATTCCTGTGTTTCTTTCTCATACAAGGTCATTTAAAGAGGTTTATGCATGGAACCTACTTAGAATGGCTATATATGAAGGCCAAAAGAGTTTGAACTAGTTTGGACTGAAGGAATTCCTTTTATAGCAAAAATACCAATTTGGCCTTATCTCCGCAAAGGAAAGCTTTTTCTGTGTTTCCTTCTCACACAAGGTCATTTAAAGATGTTTATGCATGCAACCTACTTAGAATGGCTATATATGAAGGCCAAAAGAGTTTGAACTAGTTTGGACTGAAGATATTCCTTTTATAGCAAAAATACCAATTTGGCCTTATCTCCGCAAAGGAAAGCTTTGTCTGTGTTTCTTTCTCACACAAGGTCATTTAAAGATGTTTATGCATGCAACCTACTTAGAATGGCTATATATGAAGGCCAAAAGAGTTTGAACTAGTTTGGACTGAAGGAATTCTTTTTATAACAAAAATACCAATTTGGCCTTAACTCCGCAAAGGAAAGCTTTTTCTGTGTTTCTTTCTCACACAAGGTCATTTAAAGATGTTTATGCATGCAACCTACTTAGAATGGCTATATATGAAGGCCAAAAGAGTTTGAACTAGTTTTGACTGAAGGAATTCCTTTCATAGCAAAAATACCAATTTGGCCTTATCTCCTCAAATGAAAGCTTTTTCTGTTTTTCTTTCTCAAACAAGGTCATTTAAAGAGGTTTATTCATGGAACCTACTCAGAATGGATATATATCAAGGACAAAGGAGTATGAACTTGTTTTGACTGAAGGAATTTGTGTTTATAAGCAAAAATCCGAAATTCATCTTAACTCCGCAGAGGAAGGCTATTCCTGTGTTTCTTTCTCATACAAGGTCATTTAAAGAGGTTTATGCATGGAACCTACTTAGAATGGCTATATATGAAGGCCAAAAGAGTTTGAACTAGTTTGGACTGAAGGAATTCCTTTTATAGCAAAAATACCAATTTGGCCTTATCTCCGCAAAGGAAAGCTTTTTCTGTGTTTCCTTCTCACACAAGGTCATTTAAAGATGTTTATGCATGCAACCTACTTAGAATGGCTATATATGAAGGCCAAAAGAGTTTGAACTAGTTTGGACTGAAGATATTCCTTTTATAGCAAAAATACCAATTTGGCCTTATCTCCGCAAAGGAAAGCTTTGTCTGTGTTTCTTTCTCACACAAGGTCATTTAAAGATGTTTATGCATGCAACCTACTTAGAATGGCTATATATGAAGGCCAAAAGAGTTTGAACTAGTTTGGACTGAAGGAATTCTTTTTATAACAAAAATACCAATTTGGCCTTAACTCCGCAAAGGAAAGCTTTTTCTGTGTTTCTTTCTCACACAAGGTCATTTAAAGATGTTTATGCATGCAACCTACTTAGAATGGCTATATATGAAGGCCAAAAGAGTTTGAACTAGTTTTGACTGAAGGAATTCCTTTCATAGCAAAAATACCAATTTGGCCTTATCTCCTCAAATGAAAGCTTTTTCTGTTTTTCTTTCTCAAACAAGGTCATTTAAAGAGGTTTATTCATGGAACCTACTCAGAATGGATATATATCAAGGACAAAGGAGTATGAACTTGTTTTGACTGAAGGAATTTGTGTTTATAAGCAAAAATCCGAAATTCATCTTAACTCCGCAGAGGAAGGCTATTCCTGTGTTTGTTTCTCATACAATGTCATTTAAAGAGGTTTATGCATGGAACCTACTTAGAATGGCTATATATGAAGGCCAAAAGAGTTTGAACTAGTTTGGACTTAAGGAATTCCTTTTATAGCAAAAATACCAATTTGGCCTTAACTCTGCAAAGGAAAGCTTTTTCTGTTTTTCTTTCTCATACAAGGTCATTTAAAGAGGTTTATGCATGGAACCTACTTAGAATGGCTATATATGAAGGCCAAAAGAGTTTGAATTAGTTTGGACTGAAGGAATTCCTTTTACAGCAAAAATACCAATTTGGCCTTATCTCCGCAAAGGAAAGCTTTTTCTGTGTTTCTTTCTCACACAAGGTCATTTAAAGATGTTTATGCATGCAACCTACTTAGAATGGCTATATATGAAGGCCAAAAGAGTTTCAACTAGTTTGGACTGAAGGAATTCCTTTTATTGCAAAAATACCAATTTGGCCTTATCTCCTCAAATGAAAGCTTTTTCTGATTTTCTTTCTCAAACAAGGTCATTTAAAGAGGTTTATTTATGGAACCTACTCAGAATGGATATATATCAAGGACAAAGGAGTATGAACTTGTTTTGACTGAAGGAATTTGTGTTTATAAGCAAAAATCCGAAATTCATCTTAACTCCGCAGAGGAAGGCTATTCCTGTGTTTCTTTCTCATACAAGGTCATTTAAAGAGGTTTATGCATGGAACCTACTTAGAATGGCTATATATGAAGGCCAAAAGAGTTTGAACTAGTTTGGACTGAAGGAATTCCTTTTATAGCAAAAATACCAATTTGGCCTTATCTCCGCAAAGGAAAGCTTTTTCTGTGTTTCCTTCTCACACAAGGTCATTTAAAGATGTTTATGCATGCAACCTACTTAGAATGGCTATATATGAAGGCCAAAAGAGTTTGAACTAGTTTGGACTGAAGATATTCCTTTTATAGCAAAAATACCAATTTGGCCTTATCTCCGCAAAGGAAAGCTTTGTCTGTGTTTCTTTCTCACACAAGGTCATTTAAAGATGTTTATGCATGCAACCTACTTAGAATGGCTATATATGAAGGCCAAAAGAGTTTGAACTAGTTTGGACTGAAGGAATTCTTTTTATAACAAAAATACCAATTTGGCCTTAACTCCGCAAAGGAAAGCTTTTTCTGTGTTTCTTTCTCACACAAGGTCATTTAAAGATGTTTATGCATGCAACCTACTTAGAATGGCTATATATGAAGGCCAAAAGAGTTTGAACTAGTTTTGACTGAAGGAATTCCTTTCATAGCAAAAATACCAATTTGGCCTTATCTCCTCAAATGAAAGCTTTTTCTGTTTTTCTTTCTCAAACAAGGTCATTTAAAGAGGTTTATTCATGGAACCTACTCAGAATGGATATATATCAAGGACAAAGGAGTATGAACTTGTTTTGACTGAAGGAATTTGTGTTTATAAGCAAAAATCCGAAATTCATCTTAACTCCGCAGAGGAAGGCTATTCCTGTGTTTCTTTCTCATACAAGGTCATTTAAAGAGGTTTATGCATGGAACCTACTTAGAATGGCTATATATGAAGGCCAAAAGAGTTTGAACTAGTTTGGACTGAAGGAATTCCTTTTATAGCAAAAATACCAATTTGGCCTTATCTCCGCAAAGGAAAGCTTTTTCTGTGTTTCCTTCTCACACAAGGTCATTTAAAGATGTTTATGCATGCAACCTACTTAGAATGGCTATATATGAAGGCCAAAAGAGTTTGAACTAGTTTGGACTGAAGATATTCCTTTTATAGCAAAAATACCAATTTGGCCTTATCTCCGCAAAGGAAAGCTTTGTCTGTGTTTCTTTCTCACACAAGGTCATTTAAAGATGTTTATGCATGCAACCTACTTAGAATGGCTATATATGAAGGCCAAAAGAGTTTGAACTAGTTTGGACTGAAGGAATTCTTTTTATAACAAAAATACCAATTTGGCCTTAACTCCGCAAAGGAAAGCTTTTTCTGTGTTTCTTTCTCACACAAGGTCATTTAAAGATGTTTATGCATGGAACCTACTTAGAATGGCTATATATGAAGGCCAAAAGAGTTTGAACTAGTTTTGACTGAAGGAATTCCTTTCATAGCAAAAATACCAATTTGGCCTTATCTCCGCAAAGGAAAGCTTTTTCTGTGTTTCCTTCTCACACAAGGTCATTTAAAGATGTTTATGCATGCAACCTACTTAGAATGGCTATATATGAAGGCCAAAAGAGTTTGAACTAGTTTGGACTGAAGATATTCCTTTTATAGCAAAAATACCAATTTGGCCTTATCTCCGCAAAGGAAAGCTTTGTCTGTGTTTCTTTCTCACACAAGGTCATTTAAAGATGTTTATGCATGCAACCTACTTAGAATGGCTATATATGAAGGCCAAAAGAGTTTGAACTAGTTTGGACTGAAGGAATTCTTTTTATAACAAAAATACCAATTTGGCCTTAACTCCGCAAAGGAAAGCTTTTTCTGTGTTTCTTTCTCACACAAGGTCATTTAAAGATGTTTATGCATGCAACCTACTTAGAATGGCTATATATGAAGGCCAAAAGAGTTTGAACTAGTTTTGACTGAAGGAATTCCTTTCATAGCAAAAATACCAATTTGGCCTTATCTCCTCAAATGAAAGCTTTTTCTGTGTTTCTTTCTCACACAAGGTCATTTAAAGAGGTTTATTCATGGAACCTACTCAGAATGGATATATATCAAGGACAAAGGAGTATGAACTTGTTTTGACTGAAGGAATTTGTGTTTATAAGCAAAAATCCGAAATTCATCTTAACTCCTCAAAGGAAGGCTATTCCTGTGTTTGTTTCTCATACAATGTCATTTAAAGAGGTTTATGCATGGAACCTACTTAGAATGGCTATATATGAAGGCCAAAAGAGTTTGAATTAGTTTGGACTGAAGGAATTCCTTTTACAGCAAAAATACCAATTTGGCCTTATCTCCGCAAAGGAAAGCTTTTTCTGTGTTTCTTTCTCACACAAGGTCATTTAAAGATGTTTATGCATGCAACCTACTTAGAATGGCTATATATGAAGGCCAAAAGAGTTTCAACTAGTTTGGACTGAAGGAATTCCTTTTATTGCAAAAATACCAATTTGGCCTTATCTCCTCAAATGAAAGCTTTTTCTGATTTTCTTTCTCAAACAAGGTCATTTAAAGAGGTTTATTTATGGAACCTACTCAGAATGGATATATATCAAGGACAAAGGAGTATGAACTTGTTTTGACTGAAGGAATTTGTGTTTATAAGCAAAAATCCGAAATTCATCTTAACTCCGCAGAGGAAGGCTATTCCTGTGTTTCTTTCTCATACAAGGTCATTTAAAGAGGTTTATGCATGGAACCTACTTAGAATGGCTATATATGAAGGCCAAAAGAGTTTGAACTAGTTTGGACTGAAGGAATTCCTTTTATAGCAAAAATACCAATTTGGCCTTATCTCCGCAAAGGAAAGCTTTTTCTGTGTTTCTTTCTCACAGAAGGTCATTTAAAGATGTTTATGCATGCAACCTACTTAGAATGGCTATATATGAAGGCCAAAAGAGTTTGAACTAGTTTTGACTGAAGGAATTCCTTTCATAGCAAAAATACCAATTTGGCCTTATCTCCGCAAAGGAAAGCTTTTTCTGTGTTTCCTTCTCACACAAGGTCATTTAAAGATGTTTATGCATGCAACCTACTTAGAATGGCTATATATGAAGGCCAAAAGAGTTTGAACTAGTTTGGACTGAAGATATTCCTTTTATAGCAAAAATACCAATTTGGCCTTATCTCCGCAAAGGAAAGCTTTGTCTGTGTTTCTTTCTCACACAAGGTCATTTAAAGATGTTTATGCATGCAACCTACTTAGAATGGCTATATATGAAGGCCAAAAGAGTTTGAACTAGTTTGGACTGAAGGAATTCTTTTTATAACAAAAATACCAATTTGGCCTTAACTCCGCAAAGGAAAGCTTTTTCTGTGTTTCTTTCTCACACAAGGTCATTTAAAGATGTTTATGCATGCAACCTACTTAGAATGGCTATATATGAAGGCCAAAAGAGTTTGAACTAGTTTTGACTGAAGGAATTCCTTTCATAGCAAAAATACCAATTTGGCCTTATCTCCTCAAATGAAAGCTTTTTCTGTGTTTCTTTCTCACACAAGGTCATTTAAAGAGGTTTATTCATGGAACCTACTCAGAATGGATATATATCAAGGACAAAGGAGTATGAACTTGTTTTGACTGAAGGAATTTGTGTTTATAAGCAAAAATCCGAAATTCATCTTAACTCCTCAAAGGAAGGCTATTCCTGTGTTTGTTTCTCATACAATGTCATTTAAAGAGGTTTATGCATGGAACCTACTTAGAATGGCTATATATGAAGGCCAAAAGAGTTTGAATTAGTTTGGACTGAAGGAATTCCTTTTACAGCAAAAATACCAATTTGGCCTTATCTCCGCAAAGGAAAGCTTTTTCTGTGTTTCTTTCTCACACAAGGTCATTTAAAGATGTTTATGCATGCAACCTACTTAGAATGGCTATATATGAAGGCCAAAAGAGTTTCAACTAGTTTGGACTGAAGGAATTCCTTTTATTGCAAAAATACCAATTTGGCCTTATCTCCTCAAATGAAAGCTTTTTCTGATTTTCTTTCTCAAACAAGGTCATTTAAAGAGGTTTATTTATGGAACCTACTCAGAATGGATATATATCAAGGACAAAGGAGTATGAACTTGTTTTGACTGAAGGAATTTGTGTTTATAAGCAAAAATCCGAAATTCATCTTAACTCCGCAGAGGAAGGCTATTCCTGTGTTTCTTTCTCATACAAGGTCATTTAAAGAGGTTTATGCATGGAACCTACTTAGAATGGCTATATATGAAGGCCAAAAGAGTTTGAACTAGTTTGGACTGAAGGAATTCCTTTTATAGCAAAAATACCAATTTGGCCTTATCTCCGCAAAGGAAAGCTTTTTCTGTGTTTCTTTCTCACAGAAGGTCATTTAAAGATGTTTATGCATGCAACCTACTTAGAATGGCTATATATGAAGGCCAAAAGAGTTTGAACTAGTTTTGACTGAAGGAATTCCTTTCATAGCAAAAATACCAATTTGGTTTTATCTCCGCAAAGGAAAGCTTTTTCTGTGTTTCCTTCTCACACAAGGTCATTTAAAGATGTTTATGCATGCAACCTACTTAGAATGGCTATATATGAAGGCCAAAAGAGTTTGAACTAGTTTGGACTGAAGATATTCCTTTTATAGCAAAAATACCAATTTGGCCTTATCTCCGCAAAGGAAAGCTTTGTCTGTGTTTCTTTCTCACACAAGGTCATTTAAAGATGTTTATGCATGCAACCTACTTAGAATGGCTATATATGAAGGCCAAAAGAGTTTGAACTAGTTTGGACTGAAGGAATTCTTTTTATAACAAAAATACCAATTTGGCCTTAACTCCGCAAAGGAAAGCTTTTTCTGTGTTTCTTTCTCACACAAGGTCATTTAAAGATGTTTATGCATGCAACCTACTTAGAATGGCTATATATGAAGGCCAAAAGAGTTTGAACTAGTTTTGACTGAAGGAATTCCTTTCATAGCAAAAATACCAATTTGGCCTTATCTCCTCAAATGAAAGCTTTTTCTGTTTTTCTTTCTCAAACAAGGTCATTTAAAGAGGTTTATTCATGGAACCTACTCAGAATGGATATATATCAAGGACAAAGGAGTATGAACTTGTTTTGACTGAAGGAATTTGTGTTTATAAGCAAAAATCCGAAATTCATCTTAACTCCGCAGAGGAAGGCTATTCCTGTGTTTGTTTCTCATACAATGTCATTTAAAGAGGTTTATGCATGGAACCTACTTAGAATGGCTATATATGAAGGCCAAAAGAGTTTGAACTAGTTTGGACTTAAGGAATTCCTTTTATTGCAAAAATACCAATTTGGCCTTAACTCTGCAAAGGAAAGCTTTTTCTGTGTTTCTTTCTCACACAAGGTCATTTAAAGATGTTTATGCATGCAACCTACTTAGAATGGCTATATATGAAGGCCAAAAGAGTTTCAACTAGTTTGGACTGAAGGAATTCCTTTTATTGCAAAAATACCAATTTGGCCTTATCTCCTCAAATGAAAGCTTTTTCTGATTTTCTTTCTCAAACAAGGTCATTTAAAGAGGTTTATTTATGGAACCTACTCAGAATGGATATATATCAAGGACAAAGGAGTATGAACTTGTTTTGACTGAAGGAATTTGTGTTTATAAGCAAAAATCCGAAATTCATCTTAACTCCGCAGAGGAAGGCTATTCCTGTGTTTCTTTCTCATACAAGGTCATTTAAAGAGGTTTATGCATGGAACCTACTTAGAATGGCTATATATGAAGGCCAAAAGAGTTTGAACTAGTTTGGACTGAAGGAATTCCTTTTATAGCAAAAATACCAATTTGGCCTTATCTCCGCAAAGGAAAGCTTTTTCTGTGTTTCCTTCTCACACAAGGTCATTTAAAGATGTTTATGCATGCAACCTACTTAGAATGGCTATATATGAAGGCCAAAAGAGTTTGAACTAGTTTGGACTGAAGATATTCCTTTTATACCAAAAATACCAATTTGGCCTTATCTCCGCAAAGGAAAGCTTTGTCTGTGTTTCTTTCTCACACAAGGTCATTTAAAGATGTTTATGCATGCAACCTACTTAGAATGGCTATATATGAAGGCCAAAAGAGTTTGAACTAGTTTGGACTGAAGGAATTCTTTTTATAACAAAAATACCAATTTGGCCTTAACTCCGCAAAGGAAAGCTTTTTCTGTGTTTCTTTCTCACACAAGGTCATTTAAAGAGGTTTATTCATGGAACCTACTCAGAATGGATATATATCAAGGACAAAGGAGTATGAACTTGTTTTGACTGAAGGAATTTGTGTTTATAAGCAAAAATCCGAAATTCATCTTAACTCCGCAGAGGAAGGCTATTCCTGTGTTTCTTTCTCATACAAGGTCATTTAAAGAGGTTTATGCATGGAACCTACTTAGAATGGCTATATATGAAGGCCAAAAGAGTTTGAACTAGTTTGGACTGAAGGAATTCCTTTTATAGCAAAAATACCAATTTGGCCTTATCTCCGCAAAGGAAAGCTTTTTCTGTGTTTCCTTCTCACACAAGGTCATTTAAAGATGTTTATGCATGCAACCTACTTAGAATGGCTATATATGAAGGCCAAAAGAGTTTGAACTAGTTTGGACTGAAGATATTCCTTTTATAGCAAAAATACCAATTTGGCCTTATCTCCGCAAAGGAAAGCTTTGTCTGTGTTTCTTTCTCACACAAGGTCATTTAAAGATGTTTATGCATGCAACCTACTTAGAATGGCTATATATGAAGGCCAAAAGAGTTTGAACTAGTTTGGACTGAAGGAATTCTTTTTATAACAAAAATACCAATTTGGCCTTAACTCCGCAAAGGAAAGCTTTTTCTGTGTTTCTTTCTCACACAAGGTCATTTAAAGATGTTTATGCATGCAACCTACTTAGAATGGCTATATATGAAGGCCAAAAGAGTTTGAACTAGTTTTGACTGAAGGAATTCCTTTCATAGCAAAAATACCAATTTGGCCTTATCTCCTCAAATGAAAGCTTTTTCTGTTTTTCTTTCTCAAACAAGGTCATTTAAAGAGGTTTATTCATGGAACCTACTCAGAATGGATATATATCAAGGACAAAGGAGTATGAACTTGTTTTGACTGAAGGAATTTGTGTTTATAAGCAAAAATCCGAAATTCATCTTAACTCCGCAGAGGAAGGCTATTCCTGTGTTTGTTTCTCATACAATGTCATTTAAAGAGGTTTATGCATGGAACCTACTTAGAATGGCTATATATGAAGGCCAAAAGAGTTTGAACTAGTTTGGACTTAAGGAATTCCTTTTATAGCAAAAATACCAATTTGGCCTTAACTCTGCAAAGGAAAGCTTTTTCTGTTTTTCTTTCTCATACAAGGTCATTTAAAGAGGTTTATGCATGGAACCTACTTAGAATGGCTATATATGAAGGCCAAAAGAGTTTGAATTAGTTTGGACTGAAGGAATTCCTTTTACAGCAAAAATACCAATTTGGCCTTATCTCCGCAAAGGAAAGCTTTTTCTGTGTTTCTTTCTCACACAAGGTCATTTAAAGATGTTTATGCATGCAACCTACTTAGAATGGCTATATATGAAGGCCAAAAGAGTTTCAACTAGTTTGGACTGAAGGAATTCCTTTTATTGCAAAAATACCAATTTGGCCTTATCTCCTCAAATAAAAGCTTTTTCTGATTTTCTTTCTCAAACAAGGTCATTTAAAGAGGTTTATTTATGGAACCTACTCAGAATGGATATATATCAAGGACAAAGGAGTATGAACTTGTTTTGACTGAAGGAATTTGTGTTTATAAGCAAAAATCCGAAATTCATCTTAACTCCGCAGAGGAAGGCTATTCCTGTGTTTCTTTCTCATACAAGGTCATTTAAAGAGGTTTATGCATGGAACCTACTTAGAATGGCTATATATGAAGGCCAAAAGAGTTTGAACTAGTTTGGACTGAAGGAATTCCTTTTATAGCAAAAATACCAATTTGGCCTTATCTCCGCAAAGGAAAGCTTTTTCTGTGTTTCCTTCTCACACAAGGTCATTTAAAGATGTTTATGCATGCAACCTACTTAGAATGGCTATATATGAAGGCCAAAAGAGTTTGAACTAGTTTGGACTGAAGATATTCCTTTTATAGCAAAAATACCAATTTGGCCTTATCTCCGCAAAGGAAAGCTTTGTCTGTGTTTCTTTCTCACACAAGGTCATTTAAAGATGTTTATGCATGCAACCTACTTAGAATGGCTATATATGAAGGCCAAAAGAGTTTGAACTAGTTTGGACTGAAGGAATTCTTTTTATAACAAAAATACCAATTTGGCCTTAACTCCGCAAAGGAAAGCTTTTTCTGTGTTTCTTTCTCACACAAGGTCATTTAAAGAGGTTTATTCATGGAACCTACTCAGAATGGATATATATCAAGGACAAAGGAGTATGAACTTGTTTTGACTGAAGGAATTTGTGTTTATAAGCAAAAATCCGAAATTCATCTTAACTCCGCAGAGGAAGGCTATTCCTGTGTTTCTTTCTCATACAAGGTCATTTAAAGAGGTTTATGCATGGAACCTACTTAGAATGGCTATATATGAAGGCCAAAAGAGTTTGAACTAGTTTGGACTGAAGGAATTCCTTTTATAGCAAAAATACCAATTTGGCCTTATCTCCGCAAAGGAAAGCTTTTTCTGTGTTTCCTTCTCACACAAGGTCATTTAAAGATGTTTATGCATGCAACCTACTTAGAATGGCTATATATGAAGGCCAAAAGAGTTTGAACTAGTTTGGACTGAAGATATTCCTTTTATAGCAAAAATACCAATTTGGCCTTATCTCCGCAAAGGAAAGCTTTGTCTGTGTTTCTTTCTCACACAAGGTCATTTAAAGATGTTTATGCATGCAACCTACTTAGAATGGCTATATATGAAGGCCAAAAGAGTTTGAACTAGTTTGGACTGAAGGAATTCTTTTTATAACAAAAATACCAATTTGGCCTTAACTCCGCAAAGGAAAGCTTTTTCTGTGTTTCTTTCTCACACAAGGTCATTTAAAGATGTTTATGCATGCAACCTACTTAGAATGGCTATATATGAAGGCCAAAAGAGTTTGAACTAGTTTTGACTGAAGGAATTCCTTTCATAGCAAAAATACCAATTTGGCCTTATCTCCTCAAATGAAAGCTTTTTCTGTTTTTCTTTCTCAAACAAGGTCATTTAAAGAGGTTTATTCATGGAACCTACTCAGAATGGATATATATCAAGGACAAAGGAGTATGAACTTGTTTTGACTGAAGGAATTTGTGTTTATAAGCAAAAATCCGAAATTCATCTTAACTCCGCAGAGGAAGGCTATTCCTGTGTTTGTTTCTCATACAATGTCATTTAAAGAGGTTTATGCATGGAACCTACTTAGAATGGCTATATATGAAGGCCAAAAGAGTTTGAACTAGTTTGGACTTAAGGAATTCCTTTTATAGCAAAAATACCAATTTGGCCTTAACTCTGCAAAGGAAAGCTTTTTCTGTTTTTCTTTCTCATACAAGGTCATTTAAAGAGGTTTATGCATGGAACCTACTTAGAATGGCTATATATGAAGGCCAAAAGAGTTTGAATTAGTTTGGACTGAAGGAATTCCTTTTACAGCAAAAATACCAATTTGGCCTTATCTCCGCAAAGGAAAGCTTTTTCTGTGTTTCTTTCTCACACAAGGTCATTTAAAGATGTTTATGCATGCAACCTACTTAGAATGGCTATATATGAAGGCCAAAAGAGTTTCAACTAGTTTGGACTGAAGGAATTCCTTTTATTGCAAAAATACCAATTTGGCCTTATCTCCTCAAATAAAAGCTTTTTCTGATTTTCTTTCTCAAACAAGGTCATTTAAAGAGGTTTATTTATGGAACCTACTCAGAATGGATATATATCAAGGACAAAGGAGTATGAACTTGTTTTGACTGAAGGAATTTGTGTTTATAAGCAAAAATCCGAAATTCATCTTAACTCCGCAGAGGAAGGCTATTCCTGTGTTTCTTTCTCATACAAGGTCATTTAAAGAGGTTTATGCATGGAACCTACTTAGAATGGCTATATATGAAGGCCAAAAGAGTTTGAACTAGTTTGGACTGAAGGAATTCCTTTTATAGCAAAAATACCGATTTGGCCTTATCTCCGCAAAGGAAAGCTTTTTCTGTGTTTCCTTCACACACAAGGTCATTTAAAGATGTTTATGCATGCAACCTACTTAGAATGGCTATATATGAAGGCCAAAAGAGTTTGAACTAGTTTGGACTGAAGATATTCCTTTTATAGCAAAAATACCAATTTGGCCTTATCTCCGCAAAGGAAAGCTTTGTCTGTGTTTCTTTCTCACACAAGGTCATTTAAAGATGTTTATGCATGCAACCTACTTAGAATGGCTATATATGAAGGCCAAAAGAGTTTGAACTAGTTTGGACTGAAGGAATTCTTTTTATAACAAAAATACCAATTTGGCCTTAACTCCGCAAAGGAAGGCTATTCCTGTGTTTCTTTCTCATACAAGGTCATTTAAAGATGTTTATGCATGGAACCTACTTAGAATGGATATATATCAAGGACAAAGGAGTATGAACTTGTTTTGGCTGAAGGAATTTGTGTTTATAGCAAAAATCCGAAATTCGTCTTAACTCCGCAAAGGAAGGCTATTCCTGTGTTTCTTTCTCATACAAGGTCATTTAAAGAGGTTTATGCATGGAACCTACTTAGAATGGCTATATATGAAGGCCAAAAGAGTTTGAACTAGTTTGGACTGAAGGAATTCCTTTTACAGCAAAAATACCAATTTGGCCTTATCTCCGCAAAGGAAAGCTTTTTCTGTGTTTCTTTCTCACACAAGGTCATTTAAAGAGGTTTATTCATGGAACCTACTCAGAATGGATATATATCAAGGACAAAGGAGTATGAACTTGTTTTGACTGAAGGAATTTGTGTTTATAATCAAAAATCCGAAATTCATCTTAACTCCGCAGAGGAAGGCTATTCCTGTGTTTCTTTCTCATACAAGGTCATTTAAAGAGGTTTATGCATGCAACCTACTTAGAATGGCTATATATGAAGGCCAAAAGAGTTTGAACTAGTTTGGACTGAAGGAATTCCTTTTATAGCAAAAATACAAATTTGCCCTTAACCCTGCAAAGGAAGTCTATTCCTGTGTTTCTTTCTCATACAAGGTCATTTAAAGAGGTTTATGCATGGAACCTACTTAGAATGGCTATATATGAAGGCCAAAAGAGTTTGAACTAGTTTGGACTGAAGGAATTCCTTTTATAGCAAAAATACCAATTTGGCCTTAACTCCTCAAATTAAAGCTTTTTCTGTGTTTCTTTCTCACACAAGGTCATTTTAAGATGATTATGCATGCAACCTACTTAGAATGGCTATATATGAAGGCCAAAAGAGTTTGAACTAGTTTGGACTGAAGGAATTCTTTTTATAACAAAAATACCAATTTGGCCTTAACTCCGCAAAGGAAAGCTTTTTCTGTGTTTCTTTCTCACACAAGGTCATTTAAAGAGGTTTATGCATGCAACCTACTTAGAATGGCTATATATGAAGGCCAAAAGAGTTTGAACTAGTTTGGACCGAAGGAATTCCTTTTATAGCAAAAATACCAATTTGGCCTTATCTCCGCAAAGGAAAGCTTTTTCTGTGTTTCTTTCTCATACAAGGTCATTTAAAGAGGTTTATGCACGGAACCTACTTAGAATGGCTATATATGAAGGCCAAAAGAGTTTGAACTAGTTTGGACTGAAGGAATTCCTTTTATAGCAAAAATACCAATTTGGCCTTAACTCCTCAAATTAAAGCTTTTTCTGTGTTTCTTTCTCACACAAGGTCATTTTAAGATGTTTATGCATGCAACCTACTTAGAATGGCTATATATGAAGGCCAAAAGAGTTTGAACTAGTTTGGACTGAAGGAATTCTTTTTATAACAAAAATACCAATTTGGCCTTAACTCCGCAAAGGAAAGCTTTTTCTGTGTTTCTTTCTCACACAAGGTCATTTAAAGATGTTTATGCATGCAACCTACTTAGAATGGCTATATATGAAGGCCAAAAGAGTTTGAACTAGTTTTGACTGAAGGAATTCCTTTCATAGCAAAAATACCAATTTGGCCTTATCTCCTCAAATGAAAGCTTTTTCTGTTTTTCTTTCTCAAACAAGGTCATTTAAAGAGGTTTATTCATGGAACCTACTCAGAATGGATATATATGAAGGACAAAGGAGTATGAACTTGTTTTGACTGAAGGAATTTGTGTTTATAAGCAAAAATCCGAAATTCATCTTAACTCCGCAGAGGAAGGCTATTCCTGTGTTTGTTTCTCATACAATGTCATTTAAAGAGGTTTATGCATGGAACCTACTTAGAATGGCTATATATGAAGGCCAAAAGAGTTTGAACTAGTTTGGACTTAAGGAATTCCTTTTATAGCAAAAATACCAATTTGGCCTTAACTCTGCAAAGGAAAGCTTTTTCTGTTTTTCTTTCTCATACAAGGTCATTTAAAGAGGTTTATGCATGGAACCTACTTAGAATGGCTATATATGAAGGCCAAAAGAGTTTGAATTAGTTTGGACTGAAGGAATTCCTTTTACAGCAAAAATACCAATTTGGCCTTATCTCCGCAAAGGAAAGCTTTTTCTGTGTTTCTTTCTCACACAAGGTCATTTAAAGATGTTTATGCATGCAACCTACTTAGAATGGCTATATATGAAGGCCAAAAGAGTTTCAACTAGTTTGGACTGAAGGAATTCCTTTTATTGCAAAAATACCAATTTGGCCTTATCTCCTCAAATGAAAGCTTTTTCTGATTTTCTTTCTCAAACAAGGTCATTTAAAGAGGTTTATTTATGGAACCTACTCAGAATGGATATATATCAAGGACAAAGGAGTATGAACTTGTTTTGACTGAAGGAATTTGTGTTTATAAGCAAAAATCCGAAATTCATCTTAACTCCGCAGAGGAAGGCTATTCCTGTGTTTCTTTCTCATACAAGGTCATTTAAAGAGGTTTATGCATGGAACCTACTTAGAATGGCTATATATGAAGGCCAAAAGAGTTTGAACTAGTTTGGACTGAAGGAATTCCTTTTATAGCAAAAATACCAATTTGGCCTTATCTCCGCAAAGGAAAGCTTTTTCTGTGTTTCCTTCTCACACAAGGTCATTTAAAGATGTTTATGCATGCAACCTACTTAGAATGGCTATATATGAAGGCCAAAAGAGTTTGAACTAGTTTGGACTGAAGATATTCCTTTTATAGCAAAAATACCAATTTGGCCTTATCTCCGCAAAGGAAAGCTTTGTCTGTGTTTCTTTCTCACACAAGGTCATTTAAAGATGTTTATGCATGCAACCTACTTAGAATGGCTATATATGAAGGCCAAAAGAGTTTGAACTAGTTTGGACTGAAGGAATTCTTTTTATAACAAAAATACCAATTTGGCCTTAACTCCGCAAAGGAAAGCTTTTTCTGTGTTTCTTTCTCACACAAGGTCATTTAAAGATGTTTATGCATGCAACCTACTTAGAATGGCTATATATGAAGGCCAAAAGAGTTTGAACTAGTTTTGACTGAAGGAATTCCTTTCATAGCAAAAATACCAATTTGGCCTTATCTCCTCAAATGAAAGCTTTTTCTGTTTTTCTTTCTCAAACAAGGTCATTTAAAGAGGTTTATTCATGGAACCTACTCAGAATGGATATATATCAAGGACAAAGGAGTATGAACTTGTTTTGACTGAAGGAATTTGTGTTTATAAGCAAAAATCCGAAATTCATCTTAACTCCGCAGAGGAAGGCTATTCCTGTGTTTCTTTCTCATACAAGGTCATTTAAAGAGGTTTATGCATGGAACCTACTTAGAATGGCTATATATGAAGGCCAAAAGAGTTTGAACTAGTTTGGACTGAAGATATTCCTTTTATTGCAAAAATACCAATTTGGCCTTAACTCCTCAAATTAAAGCTTTTTCTGTGTTTCTTTCTCACACAAGGTCATTTAAAGAGGTTTATGCATGCAATCTACTTAGAATGGCTATATATGAAGGCCAAAAGAGTTTGAACTAGTTTGGACTGAAGGAATTCCTTTTATAGCAAAAATACAAATTTGCCCTTAACCCTGCAAAGGAAGGCTATTCCTGTGTTTCTTTCTCATACAAGGTCATTTAAAGAGGTTTATGCATGGAACCTACTTAGAATGGCTATATATGAAGGCCAAAATAGTTTGAACTAGTTTGGACTGAAGGAATTCCTTTTATAGAAAAAATACCAATTTGGCCTTAACTCCGGAAGGGAAATCTATTCCTGTGTTTCTTTCTCATACAAGGTCATTTAAAGAGGTTTATGCATGAAACCTACTTAGAATGGCTATATATGAAGACCAAAAGAGTTTGAACTAGTTTGGACTGAAGGAATTCCTTTTATAGCAAAAATACCAATTTGGCCTCATCTCCTCAAATGAAAGCTTTTTCTGTTTTACTTTCTCAAACAAGGTCATTTAAAGAGGTTTATGCATGGAACCTACTCAGAATGGATATATATCAAGGACAAAGGAGTATGAACTTGTTTTGACTGAAGGAATTTGTGTTTATAAGCAAATATCCGAAATTCGTCTTAACTCGGCAAAGGAAGGCTATTCCTGTGTTTCTTTCTCATACAAGGTCATTTAAAGAGGTTTATGCATGGAACCTACTTAGAATGGCTATATATGAAGGCCAAAAGAGTTTGAACTAGTTTGGACTGAAGGAATTCTTTTTATAACAAAAATACCAATTTGGCCTTAACTCCGCAAAGGAAGGCTATTCCTGTGTTTCTTTCTCATACAAGGTCATTTAAAGAGGTTTATGCATGCAACCTACTTAGAATGGCTATATATGAAGGCCAAAAGAGTTTGAACTAGTTTGGACTGAAGGAATTCCTTTTATAGCAAAAATATCAATTTGGCCTTATCTCCGCAAAGGAAAGCTTTTTCTGTGTTTCTTTCTCACACAAGGTCATTTAAAGATGTTTATGCATGCAACCTACTTAGAATGGCTATATATGAAGGCCAAAAGAGTTTGAACTAGTTTTGCCTGAAGGAATTCCTTTCATAGCAAAAATACCAATTTGGCCTTATCTCCTCAAATGAAAGCTTTTTCTGTTTTTCTTTCTCAAACAAGGTCATTTAAAGAGGTTTATTTATGGAACCTACTCAGAATGGATATATATCAAGGACAAAGGAGTATGAACTTGTTTTGACTGAAGGAATTTGTGTTTATAAGCAAAAATCCGAAATTCATCTTAACTCCTCAAAGGAAGGCTATTCCTGTGTTTGTTTCTCATACAATGTCATTTAAAGAGGTTTATGCATGGAACCTACTTAGAATGGCTATATATGAAGGCCAAAAGAGTTTGAACTAGTTTGGACTTAAGGAATTCCTTTTATAGCAAAAATACCAATTTGGCCTTAAGTCTGCAAAGGAAAGCTTTTTCTGTTTTTCTTTCTCATACAAGGTCATTTAAAGAGGTTTATGCATGGAACCTACTTAGAATGGCTATATATGAAGGCCAAAAGAGTTTGAACTAGTTTGGACTGAAGGAATTCCTTTTACAGCAAAAATACCAATTTGGCCTTATCTCCGCAAAGGAAAGCTTTTTCTGTGTTTCTTTCTCACACAAGGTCATTTAAAGATGTTTATGCATGCAACCTACTTAGAATGGCTATATATGAAGGCCAAAAGAGTTTCAACTAGTTTGGACTGAAGGAATTCCTTTTATAGCAAAAATACCAATTTGGCCTTATCTCCTCAAATGAAAGCTTTTTCTGATTTTCTTTCTCAAACAAGGTCATTTAAAGAGGTTTATTCATGGAACCTACTCAGAATGGATATATATCAAGGACAAAGGAGTATGAACTTGTTTTGACTGAAGGAATTTGTGTTTATAATCAAAAATCCGAAATTCATCTTAACTCCGCAGAGGAAGGCTATTCCTGTGTTTCTTTCTCATACAAGGTCATTTAAAGAGGTTTATGCATGCAACCTACTTAGAATGGCTATATATGAAGGCCAAAAGAGTTTGAACTAGTTTGGACTGAAGGAATTCCTTTTATAGCAAAAATACAAATTTGCCCTTAACCCTGCAAAGGAAGTCTATTCCTGTGTTTCTTTCTCATACAAGGTCATTTAAAGAGGTTTATGCATGGAACCTACTTAGAATGGCTACATATGAAGGCCAAAAGAGTTTGAACTAGTTTGGACTGAAGGAATTCCTTTTATAGCAAAAATACCAATTTGGCCTTAACTCCTCAAATTAAAGCTTTTTCTGTGTTTCTTTCTCACACAAGGTCATTTTAAGATGTTTATGCATGCAACCTACTTAGAATGGCTATATATGAAGGCCAAAAGAGTTTGAACTAGTTTGGACTGAAGGAATTCTTTTTATAACAAAAATACCAATTTGGCCTTAACTCCGCAAAGGAAAGCTTTTTCTGTGTTTCTTTCTCACACAAGGTCATTTAAAGAGGTTTATGCATGCAACCTACTTAGAATGGCTATATATGAAGGCCAAAAGAGTTTGAACTAGTTTGGACCGAAGGAATTCCTTTTATAGCAAAAATACCAATTTGGCCTTATCTCCGCAAAGGAAAGCTTTTTCTGTGTTTCTTTCTCATACAAGGTCATTTAAAGAGGTTTATGCACGGAACCTACTTAGAATGGCTATATATGAAGACCAAAATAGTTTGAACTAGTTTGGACTGAAGGAATTCCTTTTATAGCAAAAATACCAATTTGGCCTCATCTCCTCAAATGAAAGCTTTTTCTGTTTTTCTTTCTCAAACAAGGTCATTTAAAGAGGTTTATGCATGGAACCTACTCAGAATGGATATATATCAAGGACAAAGGAGTATGAACTAGTTTTGACTGAAGGAATTTGTGTTTATAAGCAAATATCCGAAATTCGTCTTAACTCCGCAAAGGAAGGCAATTCCTGTGTTTCTTTCTCATACAAGGTCATTTAAAGATGTTTATGCATGGAACCTACTCAGAATGGCTATATATGAGGGCCAAAAGAGTTTGAACTAGTTTGGACTGAAGGAATTCCTTTTATTGCAAAAATACCAATTTGGCATTAACTCCTCAAAGGAAAGCTTTTTCTGTGTTTCTTTCTCACACAAGGTCATTTAAAGATGTTTATGCATGCAACCTACTTAGAATGGCTATATATGAAGGCCAAAAGAGTTTGAACTAGTTTGGACTGAAGGAATTCCTTTTATAGCAAAAATACAAATTTGACCTTAACCCTGATAAAAGAAGGCTTTTCCTGTGTTTCTTTCTCATACAAGGTCATTTAAAGAGGTTTATGCATGGAACCTACTTAGAATGGCTATATATGAAGGCCAAAAGAGTTTGAACTAGTTTGGACTGAAGGAATTCCTTTTATAGCAAAAATACCAATTTGGCCTTAACTCCGCAAAGGAAAGCTTTTTCTGTGTTTCTTTCTCACACAAGGTCATTTAAAGATGTTTATGCATGCAACCTACTTAGAATGGCTATATATGAAGGCCAAAAGAGTTTGAACTAGTTTTGACTGAAGGAATTCCTTTCATAGCAAAAATACCAATTTGGCCTTATCTCCTCAAATGAAAGCTTTTTCTGTTTTTCTTTCTCAAACAAGGTCATTTAAAGAGGTTTATTCATGGAACCTACTCAGAATGGATATATATCAAGGACAAAGGAGTATGAACTTGTTTTGACTGAAGGAATTTGTGTTTATAAGCAAAAATCCGAAATTCATCTTAACTCCGCAGAGGAAGGCTATTCCTGTGTTTCTTTCTCATACAATGTCATTTAAAGAGGTTTATGCATGGAACCTACTTAGAATGGCTATATATGAAGGCCAAAAGAGTTTGAACTAGTTTGGACTTAAGGAATTCCTTTTATAGCAAAAATACCAATTTGGCCTTAACTCTGCAAAGGAAAGCTTTTTCTGTTTTTCTTTCTCATACAAGGTCATTTAAAGAGGTTTATGCATGGAACCTACTTAGAATGGCTATATATGAAGGCCAAAAGAGTTTGAATTAGTTTGGACTGAAGGAATTCCTTTTACAGCAAAAATACCAATTTGGCCTTATCTCCGCAAAGGAAAGCTTTTTCTGTGTTTCTTTCTCACACAAGGTCATTTAAAGATGTTTATGCATGCAACCTACTTAGAATGGCTATATATGAAGGCCAAAAGAGTTTCAACTAGTTTGGACTGAAGGAATTCCTTTTATTGCAAAAATACCAATTTGGCCTTATCTCCTCAAATGAAAGCTTTTTCTGATTTTCTTTATCAAACAAGGTCATTTAAAGAGGTTTATTTATGGAACCTACTCAGAATGGATATATATCAAGGACAAAGGAGTATGAACTTGTTTTGACTGAAGGAATTTGTGTTTATAAGCAAAAATCCGAAATTCATCTTAACTCCGCAGAGGAAGGCTATTCCTGTGTTTCTTTCTCACACAAGGTCATTTAAAGAGGTTTATGCATGGAACCTTCTTAGAATGGCTATATATGAAGGCCAAAAGAGTTTTAACTAGTTTGGACTAAAGATAATCCTTTTATAGCAAAAATACCAATTTGGCCTTATCTCCGCAAAGGAAAGCTTTTTCTGTGTTTCTTTCTCAAACAACTTCATTTAAAGAGGTGTATGCATGGAACCTACTTAGAATGGATATATATCAAGGACAAAGGAGTATGAACTAGTTTGGACTGAAGGAATTCCTATTGTAGCAAAAATACCAATTTGGCCTTAACTCCGAAAAGGAAAGCTTTTTCTGTGTTTCTTTCTCAAACAAGGTCATTTAAAGAGGTTTATTCATGGAACCTACTTAGAATGGCTATATATGAAGGCCAAAAGAGTTTGAACTAGTTTGGACTAAAGATATTCCTTTTATAGCAAAAATACCAATTTGGCCTTATCTCCGCAAAGGAAAGCTTTTTCTGTGTTTCTTTCTCACACAAGGTCATTTAAAGATGTTTATGCATGCAACCTACTTAGAATGGCTATATATGAAGGCCAAAAGAGTTTCAACTAGTTTGGACTGAAGGAATTCTTTTTATAGCAAAAATACCAATTTGGCATTAATTCCGCAAAGGAAGGCTATTCCTGTGTTTCTTTCTCATACAAGGTCATTTAAAGATGTTTATGCATGCAACCTACTTAGAATGGCTATATATGAAGGCCAAAAGAGTTTGAACTAGTTTGGACTGAAGGAATTCCTTTTATAGCAAAAATACAAATTTGCCCTTAACCCTGCAAATGAAGGCTATTCCTGTGTTTCTTTCTCATACAAGGTCATTTAAAGATGTTTATGCATGGAACCTGCTTAGAATGGCTATATATGAGGGCCAAAAGAGTTTGAACTAGTTTGGACTGAAGGAATTCCTTTTATTGCAAAAATACCAATTTGGCATTAACTCCTCAAATTAAAGCTTTTTCTGTGTTTCTTTCTCACACAAGGTCATTTAAAGATGTTTATGCATGCAACCTACTTAGAATGGCTATATATGAAGGCCAAAAGAGTTTGAACTAGTTTGGACTGAAGGAATTCCTTTTATAGCAAAAATACAAATTTGCCCTTAACCCTGCAAAGGAAGGCTATTCCTGTGTTTCTTTCTCATACAAGGTCATTTAAAGAGGTTTATGCATGGAACCTACTTAGAATGGCTATATATGAAGGCCAAAAGAGTTTGAACTAGTTTAGACTGAAGGAATTCCTTTTTTTGCAAAAATACCAATTTGGCCTTAACTCCTCAAATTAAAGCTTTTTCTGTGTTTCTTTCTCACACAAGGTCATTTAAAGATGTTTATGCATGGAACCTACTTAGAATGGCTATATATGAAGGCCAAAAGAGTTTGAACTAGTTTGGACTGAAGGAATTCTTTTTATAACAAAAATACCAATTTGGCCTTAACTCCGCAAAGGAAGGCTATTCCTGTGTTTCTTTCTCATACAAGGTCATTTAAAGAGGTTTATGTATGCAACCTACTTAGAATGGCTATATATGAAGGCCAAAAGAGTTTGAACTAGTTTTGACTGAAGGAATTCCTTTCATAGCAAAAATACCAATTTGGCCTTATCTCCTCAAATGAAAGCTTTTTCTGTTTTTCTTTCTCAAACAAGGTCATTTAAAGAGGTTTATTTATGGAACCTACTCAGAATGGATATATATCAAGGACAAAGGAGTATGAACTTGTTTTGACTGAAGGAATTTGTGTTTATAAGCAAAAATCCGAAATTCATCTTAACTCCGCAGAGGAAGGCTATTCCTGTGTTTCTTTCTCATACAAGGTCATTTAAAGAGGTTTATGCATGGAACCTACTTAGAATGGCTATATATGAAGGCCAAAAGAGTTAGAACTAGTTTGGACTGAAGGAATTCCTTTTATAGCAAAAATACCAATTTGGCCTTATCTCCGCAAAGGAAAGCTTTTTCTGTGTTTCCTTCTCACACAAGGTCATTTAAAGATGTTTATGCATGCAACCTACTTAGAATGGCTATATATGAAGGCCAAAAGAGTTTGAACTAGTTTGGACTGAAGATATTCCTTTTATAGCAAAAATACCAATTTGGCCTTATCTCCGCAAAGGAAAGCTTTGTCTGTGTTTATTTCTCACACAAGGTCATTTAAAGATGTTTATGCATGCAACCTACTTAGAATGGCTATATATGAAGGCCAAAAGAGTTTCAACTAGTTTGGACTGAAGGAATTCTTTTTATAGCAAAAATACCAATTTTGCCTTAATTCCGCAAAGGAAGGCTATTCCTGTGTTTCTTTCTCATACAAGGTCATTTAAAGAGGTTTATGCATGGAACCTACTTAGAATGGCTATATATGAAGGCCAAAAGAGTTTGAACTAGTTTGGACTGAAGGAATTCCTTTTATAGCAAAAATACCAATTTGGCCTTATCTCCGCAAAGGAAAGCTTTTTCTGTGTTTCTTTCTCAAACAAGGTAATTTAAAGAGGTTTATGCATGGAACCTACTCAGAATGGATATATATCAAGGACAAAGGAGCATGAACTTGTTTTGCCTGAAGGAATTTGTGTTTATAGGCAAAAATCCGAAATTCGTCTTAACTCCGCAAAGGAAGGCTATTCCTGTGTTTCTTTCTCATACAAGGTCATTTAAAGAGGTTTATGCATGGAACCTACTTAGAATGGCTATATATGAAGGCCAAAAGAGTTTGAACTAGTTTGGACTGAAGGAATTCCTTTTATTGCAAAAATACCAATTTGGCCTTAACTCCTCAAATTAAAGCTTTTTCTGTGTTTCTTTCTCACACAAGGTCATTTAAAGATGTTTATGCATGCAATCTACTTAGAATGGCTATATATGAAGGCCAATAGAGTTTGAACTAGTTTGGACTGAAGAAATTCTTTTTATAACAAAAATACCAATTTGGCCTTAACTCCGCAAAGGAAGGCTATTCCTGTGTTTCTTTCTCATACAAGGTCATTTAAAGAGGTTTATTCATGGAACCTACTCAGAATGGATATATATCAAGGACAAAGGAGTATGAACTTGTTTTGACTGAAGGAATTTGTGTTTATAAGCAAAAATCCGATATTCGTCTTAACTCCGCAAAGGAAGGCTATTCCTGTGTTTCTTTCTCATACAAGGTCATTTAAAGAGGTTTATGCATGGAACCTTCTTAGAATGGCTATATATGAAGGCCAAAAGAGTTTGAACTAGTTTGGACTGAAGGAATTCCTTTTATAGCAAAAATACCAATTTGGCCTTAACTCCGCAAAGGAAGGCTATTCCTGTGTTTCTTTCTCACACAAGGTCATTTAAAGAGGTTTATGCATGGAACCTACTCAGAATGGATATATATCAAGGACAAAGGAGTATGAACTAGTTTGGACTGAAGGAATTCCTATTGTAGCAAAAATACCAATTTGGCCTTAACTCCGAAAAGGAAAGCTTTTTATGTGTTTCTTTCTCAAACAAGGTCATTTAAAGAGGTTTATTCATGGAACCTACTTAGAATGGCTATATATGAAGGCCAAAAGAGTTTGAACTAGTTTGGACTGAAGGAATTCCTTTTATAACAAAAATACCAATTTGGCCTTAACTCCGCAAAGGAAGGCTATTCCTGTGTTTCTTTCTCATACAAGGTCATTTAAAGATGTTTATGCATGAAACCTACTTAGAATGGCTATATATGAAGGCCAAAAGAGTTTGAACTAGTTTGGACTGAAGGAATTCCTTTTAAAGCAAAAATACCAATTTGGCCTTATCTCCTCAAATGAAAGCTTTTTCTGTTTTTCTTTCTCAAACAAGGTAATTTAAAGAGGTTTATGCATGGAACCTACTCAGAATGGATATATATCAAGGACAAAGGAGCATGAACTTGTTTTGCCTGAAGGAATTTGTGTTTATAGGCAAAAATCCGAAATTCGTCTTAACTCCGCAAAGGAAGGCTATTCCTGTGTTTCTTTCTCATACAAGGTCATTTAAAGAGGTTTATGCATGGAACCTACTTAGAATGGCTATATATGAAGGCCAAAAGAGTTTGAACTAGTTTGGACTGAAGATATTCCTTTTATAGCAAAAATACCAATTTGGCCTTATCTCCGCAAAGGAAAGCTTTGTCTGTGTTTCTTTCTCACACAAGGTCATTTAAAGATGTTTATGCATGCAACCTACTTAGAATGGCTATATATGAAGGCCAAAAGAGTTTGAACTAGTTTGGACTGAAGGAATTCTTTTTATAACAAAAATACCAATTTGGCCTTAACTCCGCAAAGGAAGGCTATTCCTGTGTTTCTTTCTCATACAAGGTCATTTAAAGATGTTTATGCATGGAACCTACTTAGAATGGATATATATCAAGGACAAAGGAGTATGAACTTGTTTTGGCTGAAGGAATTTGTGTTTATAGCAAAAATCCGAAATTCGTCTTAACTCCGCAAAGGAAGGCTATTCCTGTGTTTCTTTCTCATACAAGGTCATTTAAAGAGGTTTATGCATGGAACCTACTTAGAATGGCTATATATGAAGGCCAAAAGAGTTTGAACTAGTTTGGACTGAAGGAATTCCTTTTACAACAAAAATACCAATTTGGCCTTATCTCCGCAAAGGAAAGCTTTTTCTGTGTTTCTTTCTCACACAAGGTCATTTAAAGAGGTTTATTCATGGAACCTACTCAGAATGGATATATATCAAGGACAAAGGAGTATGAACTTGTTTTGACTGAAGGAATTTGTGTTTATAATCAAAAATCCGAAATTCATCTTAACTCCGCAGAGGAAGGCTATTCCTGTGTTTCTTTCTCATACAAGGTCATTTAAAGAGGTTTATGCATGCAACCTACTTAGAATGGCTATATATGAAGGCCAAAAGAGTTTGAACTAGTTTGGACTGAAGGAATTCCTTTTATAGCAAAAATACAAATTTGCCCTTAACCCTGCAAAGGAAGTCTATTCCTGTGTTTCTTTCTCATACAAGGTCATTTAAAGAGGTTTATGCATGGAACCTACTTAGAATGGCTATATATGAAGGCCAAAAGAGTTTGAACTAGTTTGGACTGAAGGAATTCCTTTTATAGCAAAAATACCAATTTGGCCTTAACTCCTCAAATTAAAGCTTTTTCTGTGTTTCTTTCTCACACAAGGTCATTTTAAGATGATTATGCATGCAACCTACTTAGAATGGCTATATATGAAGGCCAAAAGAGTTTGAACTAGTTTGGACTGAAGGAATTCTTTTTATAACAAAAATACCAATTTGGCCTTAACTCCGCAAAGGAAAGCTTTTTCTGTGTTTCTTTCTCACACAAGGTCATTTAAAGAGGTTTATGCATGCAACCTACTTAGAATGGCTATATATGAAGGCCAAAAGAGTTTGAACTAGTTTGGACCGAAGGAATTCCTTTTATAGCAAAAATACCAATTTGGCCTTATCTCCGCAAAGGAAAGCTTTTTCTGTGTTTCTTTCTCATACAAGGTCATTTAAAGAGGTTTATGCACGGAACCTACTTAGAATGGCTATATATGAAGGCCAAAAGAGTTTGAACTAGTTTGGACTGAAGGAATTCCTTTTATAGCAAAAATACCAATTTGGCCTTAACTCCTCAAATTAAAGCTTTTTCTGTGTTTCTTTCTCACACAAGGTCATTTTAAGATGTTTATGCATGCAACCTACTTAGAATGGCTATATATGAAGGCCAAAAGAGTTTGAACTAGTTTGGACTGAAGGAATTCTTTTTATAACAAAAATACCAATTTGGCCTTAACTCCGCAAAGGAAAGCTTTTTCTGTGTTTCTTTCTCACACAAGGTCATTTAAAGATGTTTATGCATGCAACCTACTTAGAATGGCTATATATGAAGGCCAAAAGAGTTTGAACTAGTTTTGACTGAAGGAATTCCTTTCATAGCAAAAATACCAATTTGGCCTTATCTCCTCAAATGAAAGCTTTTTCTGTTTTTCTTTCTCAAACAAGGTCATTTAAAGAGGTTTATTCATGGAACCTACTCAGAATGGATATATATCAAGGACAAAGGAGTATGAACTTGTTTTGACTGAAGGAATTTGTGTTTATAAGCAAAAATCCGAAATTCATCTTAACTCCGCAGAGGAAGGCTATTCCTGTGTTTGTTTCTCATACAATGTCATTTAAAGAGGTTTATGCATGGAACCTACTTAGAATGGCTATATATGAAGGCCAAAAGAGTTTGAACTAGTTTGGACTTAAGGAATTCCTTTTATAGCAAAAATACCAATTTGGCCTTAACTCTGCAAAGGAAAGCTTTTTCTGTTTTTCTTTCTCATACAAGGTCATTTAAAGAGGTTTATGCATGGAACCTACTTAGAATGGCTATATATGAAGGCCAAAAGAGTTTGAATTAGTTTGGACTGAAGGAATTCCTTTTACAGCAAAAATACCAATTTGGCCTTATCTCCGCAAAGGAAAGCTTTTTCTGTGTTTCTTTCTCACACAAGGTCATTTAAAGATGTTTATGCATGCAACCTACTTAGAATGGCTATATATGAAGGCCAAAAGAGTTTCAACTAGTTTGGACTGAAGGAATTCCTTTTATTGCAAAAATACCAATTTGGCCTTATCTCCTCAAATGAAAGCTTTTTCTGATTTTCTTTCTCAAACAAGGTCATTTAAAGAGGTTTATTTATGGAACCTACTCAGAATGGATATATATCAAGGACAAAGGAGTATGAACTTGTTTTGACTGAAGGAATTTGTGTTTATAAGCAAAAATCCGAAATTCATCTTAACTCCGCAGAGGAAGGCTATTCCTGTGTTTCTTTCTCATACAAGGTCATTTAAAGAGGTTTATGCATGGAACCTACTTAGAATGGCTATATATGAAGGCCAAAAGAGTTTGAACTAGTTTGGACTGAAGGAATTCCTTTTATAGCAAAAATACCAATTTGGCCTTATCTCCGCAAAGGAAAGCTTTTTCTGTGTTTCCTTCTCACACAAGGTCATTTAAAGATGTTTATGCATGCAACCTACTTAGAATGGCTATATATGAAGGCCAAAAGAGTTTGAACTAGTTTGGACTGAAGATATTCCTTTTATAGCAAAAATACCAATTTGGCCTTATCTCCGCAAAGGAAAGCTTTGTCTGTGTTTCTTTCTCACACAAGGTCATTTAAAGATGTTTATGCATGCAACCTACTTAGAATGGCTATATATGAAGGCCAAAAGAGTTTGAACTAGTTTGGACTGAAGGAATTCTTTTTATAACAAAAATACCAATTTGGCCTTAACTCCGCAAAGGAAAGCTTTTTCTGTGTTTCTTTCTCACACAAGGTCATTTAAAGATGTTTATGCATGCAACCTACTTAGAATGGCTATATATGAAGGCCAAAAGAGTTTGAACTAGTTTTGACTGAAGGAATTCCTTTCATAGCAAAAATACCAATTTGGCCTTATCTCCTCAAATGAAAGCTTTTTCTGTTTTTCTTTCTCAAACAAGGTCATTTAAAGAGGTTTATTCATGGAACCTACTCAGAATGGATATATATCAAGGACAAAGGAGTATGAACTTGTTTTGACTGAAGGAATTTGTGTTTATAAGCAAAAATCCGAAATTCATCTTAACTCCGCAGAGGAAGGCTATTCCTGTGTTTCTTTCTCATACAAGGTCATTTAAAGAGGTTTATGCATGGAACCTACTTAGAATGGCTATATATGAAGGCCAAAAGAGTTTGAACTAGTTTGGACTGAAGATATTCCTTTTATTGCAAAAATACCATTTGGCCTTAAACTCCTCAAATTAAAGCTTTTTCTGTGTTTCTTTCTCACACAAGGTCATTTAAAGAGGTTTATGCATGCAATCTACTTAGAATGGCTATATATGAAGGCCAAAAGAGTTTGAACTAGTTTGGACTGAAGGAATTCCTTTTATAGCAAAAATACAAATTTGCCCTTAACCCTGCAAAGGAAGGCTATTCCTGTGTTTCTTTCTCATACAAGGTCATTTAAAGAGGTTTATGCATGGAACCTACTTAGAATGGCTATATATGAAGGCCAAAATAGTTTGAACTAGTTTGGACTGAAGGAATTCCTTTTATAGAAAAAATACCAATTTGGCCTTAACTCCGGAAGGGAAATCTATTCCTGTGTTTCTTTCTCATACAAGGTCATTTAAAGAGGTTTATGCATGAAACCTACTTAGAATGGCTATATATGAAGACCAAAAGAGTTTGAACTAGTTTGGACTGAAGGAATTCCTTTTATAGCAAAAATACCAATTTGGCCTCATCTCCTCAAATGAAAGCTTTTTCTGTTTTACTTTCTCAAACAAGGTCATTTAAAGAGGTTTATGCATGGAACCTACTCAGAATGGATATATATCAAGGACAAAGGAGTATGAACTTGTTTTGACTGAAGGAATTTGTGTTTATAAGCAAATATCCGAAATTCGTCTTAACTCGGCAAAGGAAGGCTATTCCTGTGTTTCTTTCTCATACAAGGTCATTTAAAGAGGTTTATGCATGGAACCTACTTAGAATGGCTATATATGAAGGCCAAAAGAGTTTGAACTAGTTTGGACTGAAGGAATTCTTTTTATAACAAAAATACCAATTTGGCCTTAACTCCGCAAAGGAAGGCTATTCCTGTGTTTCTTTCTCATACAAGGTCATTTAAAGAGGTTTATGCATGCAACCTACTTAGAATGGCTATATATGAAGGCCAAAAGAGTTTGAACTAGTTTGGACTGAAGGAATTCCTTTTATAGCAAAAATATCAATTTGGCCTTATCTCCGCAAAGGAAAGCTTTTTCTGTGTTTCTTTCTCACACAAGGTCATTTAAAGATGTTTATGCATGCAACCTACTTAGAATGGCTATATATGAAGGCCAAAAGAGTTTGAACTAGTTTTGCCTGAAGGAATTCCTTTCATAGCAAAAATACCAATTTGGCCTTATCTCCTCAAATGAAAGCTTTTTCTGTTTTTCTTTCTCAAACAAGGTCATTTAAAGAGGTTTATTTATGGAACCTACTCAGAATGGATATATATCAAGGACAAAGGAGTATGAACTTGTTTTGACTGAAGGAATTTGTGTTTATAAGCAAAAATCCGAAATTCATCTTAACTCCTCAAAGGAAGGCTATTCCTGTGTTTGTTTCTCATACAATGTCATTTAAAGAGGTTTATGCATGGAACCTACTTAGAATGGCTATATATGAAGGCCAAAAGAGTTTGAACTAGTTTGGACTTAAGGAATTCCTTTTATAGCAAAAATACCAATTTGGCCTTAAGTCTGCAAAGGAAAGCTTTTTCTGTTTTTCTTTCTCATACAAGGTCATTTAAAGAGGTTTATGCATGGAACCTACTTAGAATGGCTATATATGAAGGCCAAAAGAGTTTGAACTAGTTTGGACTGAAGGAATTCCTTTTACAGCAAAAATACCAATTTGGCCTTATCTCCGCAAAGGAAAGCTTTTTCTGTGTTTCTTTCTCACACAAGGTCATTTAAAGATGTTTATGCATGCAACCTACTTAGAATGGCTATATATGAAGGCCAAAAGAGTTTCAACTAGTTTGGACTGAAGGAATTCCTTTTATAGCAAAAATACCAATTTGGCCTTATCTCCTCAAATGAAAGCTTTTTCTGATTTTCTTTCTCAAACAAGGTCATTTAAAGAGGTTTATTCATGGAACCTACTCAGAATGGATATATATCAAGGACAAAGGAGTATGAACTTGTTTTGACTGAAGGAATTTGTGTTTATAATCAAAAATCCGAAATTCATCTTAACTCCGCAGAGGAAGGCTATTCCTGTGTTTCTTTCTCATACAAGGTCATTTAAAGAGGTTTATGCATGCAACCTACTTAGAATGGCTATATATGAAGGCCAAAAGAGTTTGAACTAGTTTGGACTGAAGGAATTCCTTTTATAGCAAAAATACAAATTTGCCCTTAACCCTGCAAAGGAAGTCTATTCCTGTGTTTCTTTCTCATACAAGGTCATTTAAAGAGGTTTATGCATGGAACCTACTTAGAATGGCTACATATGAAGGCCAAAAGAGTTTGAACTAGTTTGGACTGAAGGAATTCCTTTTATAGCAAAAATACCAATTTGGCCTTAACTCCTCAAATTAAAGCTTTTTCTGTGTTTCTTTCTCACACAAGGTCATTTTAAGATGTTTATGCATGCAACCTACTTAGAATGGCTATATATGAAGGCCAAAAGAGTTTGAACTAGTTTGGACTGAAGGAATTCTTTTTATAACAAAAATACCAATTTGGCCTTAACTCCGCAAAGGAAAGCTTTTTCTGTGTTTCTTTCTCACACAAGGTCATTTAAAGAGGTTTATGCATGCAACCTACTTAGAATGGCTATATATGAAGGCCAAAAGAGTTTGAACTAGTTTGGACCGAAGGAATTCCTTTTATAGCAAAAATACCAATTTGGCCTTATCTCCGCAAAGGAAAGCTTTTTCTGTGTTTCTTTCTCATACAAGGTCATTTAAAGAGGTTTATGCACGGAACCTACTTAGAATGGCTATATATGAAGACCAAAATAGTTTGAACTAGTTTGGACTGAAGGAATTCCTTTTATAGCAAAAATACCAATTTGGCCTCATCTCCTCAAATGAAAGCTTTTTCTGTTTTTCTTTCTCAAACAAGGTCATTTAAAGAGGTTTATGCATGGAACCTACTCAGAATGGATATATATCAAGGACAAAGGAGTATGAACTAGTTTTGACTGAAGGAATTTGTGTTTATAAGCAAATATCCGAAATTCGTCTTAACTCCGCAAAGGAAGGCTATTCCTGTGTTTCTTTCTCATACAAGGTCATTTAAAGATGTTTATGCATGGAACCTACTTAGAATGGCTATATATGAGGGCCAAAAGAGTTTGAACTAGTTTGGACTGAAGGAATTCCTTTTATTGCAAAAATACCAATTTGGCATTAACTCCTCAAAGGAAAGCTTTTTCTGTGTTTCTTTCTCACACAAGGTCATTTAAAGATGTTTATGCATGCAACCTACTTAGAATGGCTATATATGAAGGCCAAAAGAGTTTGAACTAGTTTGGACTGAAGGAATTCCTTTTATAGCAAAAATACAAATTTGACCTTAACCCTGATAAAAGAAGGCTATTCCTGTGTTTCTTTCTCATACAAGGTCATTTAAAGAGGTTTATGCATGGAACCTACTTAGAATGGCTATATATGAAGGCCAAAAGAGTTTGAACTAGTTTGGACTGAAGGAATTCCTTTTATAGCAAAAATACCAATTTGGCCTTAACTCCGCAAAGGAAAGCTTTTTCTGTGTTTCTTTCTCACACAAGGTCATTTAAAGATGTTTATGCATGCAACCTACTTAGAATGGCTATATATGAAGGCCAAAAGAGTTTGAACTAGTTTTGACTGAAGGAATTCCTTTCATAGCAAAAATACCAATTTGGCCTTATCTCCTCAAATGAAAGCTTTTTCTGTTTTTCTTTCTCAAACAAGGTCATTTAAAGAGGTTTATTCATGGAACCTACTCAGAATGGATATATATCAAGGACAAAGGAGTATGAACTTGTTTTGACTGAAGGAATTTGTGTTTATAAGCAAAAATCCGAAATTCATCTTAACTCCGCAGAGGAAGGCTATTCCTGTGTTTCTTTCTCATACAATGTCATTTAAAGAGGTTTATGCATGGAACCTACTTAGAATGGCTATATATGAAGGCCAAAAGAGTTTGAACTAGTTTGGACTTAAGGAATTCCTTTTATAGCAAAAATACCAATTTGGCCTTAACTCTGCAAAGGAAAGCTTTTTCTGTTTTTCTTTCTCATACAAGGTCATTTAAAGAGGTTTATGCATGGAACCTACTTAGAATGGCTATATATGAAGGCCAAAAGAGTTTGAATTAGTTTGGACTGAAGGAATTCCTTTTACAGCAAAAATACCAATTTGGCCTTATCTCCGCAAAGGAAAGCTTTTTCTGTGTTTCTTTCTCACACAAGGTCATTTAAAGATGTTTATGCATGCAACCTACTTAGAATGGCTATATATGAAGGCCAAAAGAGTTTCAACTAGTTTGGACTGAAGGAATTCCTTTTATTGCAAAAATACCAATTTGGCCTTATCTCCTCAAATGAAAGCTTTTTCTGATTTTCTTTATCAAACAAGGTCATTTAAAGAGGTTTATTTATGGAACCTACTCAGAATGGATATATATCAAGGACAAAGGAGTATGAACTTGTTTTGACTGAAGGAATTTGTGTTTATAAGCAAAAATCCGAAATTCATCTTAACTCCGCAGAGGAAGGCTATTCCTGTGTTTCTTTCTCACACAAGGTCATTTAAAGAGGTTTATGCATGGAACCTTCTTAGAATGGCTATATATGAAGGCCAAAAGAGTTTGAACTAGTTTGGACTAAAGATAATCCTTTTATAGCAAAAATACCAATTTGGCCTTATCTCCGCAAAGGAAAGCTTTTTCTGTGTTTCTTTCTCAAACAACTTCATTTAAAGAGGTGTATGCATGGAACCTACTTAGAATGGATATATATCAAGGACAAAGGAGTATGAACTAGTTTGGACTGAAGGAATTCCTATTGTAGCAAAAATACCAATTTGGCCTTAACTCCGAAAAGGAAAGCTTTTTCTGTGTTTCTTTCTCAAACAAGGTCATTTAAAGAGGTTTATTCATGGAACCTACTTAGAATGGCTATATATGAAGGCCAAAAGAGTTTGAACTAGTTTGGACTAAAGATATTCCTTTTATAGCAAAAATACCAATTTGGCCTTATCTCCGCAAAGGAAAGCTTTTTCTGTGTTTCTTTCTCACACAAGGTCATTTAAAGATGTTTATGCATGCAACCTACTTAGAATGGCTATATATGAAGGCCAAAAGAGTTTCAACTAGTTTGGACTGAAGGAATTCTTTTTATAGCAAAAATACCAATTTGGCATTAATTCCGCAAAGGAAGGCTATTCCTGTGTTTCTTTCTCATACAAGGTCATTTAAAGATGTTTATGCATGCAACCTACTTAGAATGGCTATATATGAAGGCCAAAAGAGTTTGAACTAGTTTGGACTGAAGGAATTCCTTTTATAGCAAAAATACAAATTTGCCCTTAACCCTGCAAATGAAGGCTATTCCTGTGTTTCTTTCTCATACAAGGTCATTTAAAGATGTTTATGCATGGAACCTGCTTAGAATGGCTATATATGAGGGCCAAAAGAGTTTGAACTAGTTTGGACTGAAGGAATTCCTTTTATTGCAAAAATACCAATTTGGCATTAACTCCTCAAATTAAAGCTTTTTCTGTGTTTCTTTCTCACACAAGGTCATTTAAAGATGTTTATGCATGCAACCTACTTAGAATGGCTATATATGAAGGCCAAAAGAGTTTGAACTAGTTTGGACTGAAGGAATTCCTTTTATAGCAAAAATACAAATTTGCCCTTAACCCTGCAAAGGAAGGCTATTCCTGTGTTTCTTTCTCATACAAGGTCATTTAAAGAGGTTTATGTATGCAACCTACTTAGAATGGCTATATATGAAGGCCAAAAGAGTTTGAACTAGTTTTGACTGAAGGAATTCCTTTCATAGCAAAAATACCAATTTGGCCTTATCTCCTCAAATGAAAGCTTTTTCTGTTTTTCTTTCTCAAACAAGGTCATTTAAAGAGGTTTATTTATGGAACCTACTCAGAATGGATATATATCAAGGACAAAGGAGTATGAACTTGTTTTGACTGAAGGAATTTGTGTTTATAAGCAAAAATCCGAAATTCATCTTAACTCCGCAGAGGAAGGCTATTCCTGTGTTTCTTTCTCATACAAGGTCATTTAAAGAGGTTTATGCATGGAACCTACTTAGAATGGCTATATATGAAGGCCAAAAGAGTTAGAACTAGTTTGGACTGAAGGAATTCCTTTTATAGCAAAAATACCAATTTGGCCTTATCTCCGCAAAGGAAAGCTTTTTCTGTGTTTCCTTCTCACACAAGGTCATTTAAAGATGTTTATGCATGCAACCTACTTAGAATGGCTATATATGAAGGCCAAAAGAGTTTGAACTAGTTTGGACTGAAGATATTCCTTTTATAGCAAAAATACCAATTTGGCCTTATCTCCGCAAAGGAAAGCTTTGTCTGTGTTTATTTCTCACACAAGGTCATTTAAAGATGTTTATGCATGCAACCTACTTAGAATGGCTATATATGAAGGCCAAAAGAGTTTCAACTAGTTTGGACTGAAGGAATTCTTTTTATAGCAAAAATACCAATTTTGCCTTAATTCCGCAAAGGAAGGCTATTCCTGTGTTTCTTTCTCATACAAGGTCATTTAAAGAGGTTTATGCATGGAACCTACTTAGAATGGCTATATATGAAGGCCAAAAGAGTTTGAACTAGTTTGGACTGAAGGAATTCCTTTTATAGCAAAAATACCAATTTGGCCTTATCTCCGCAAAGGAAAGCTTTTTCTGTGTTTCTTTCTCAAACAAGGTAATTTAAAGAGGTTTATGCATGGAACCTACTCAGAATGGATATATATCAAGGACAAAGGAGCATGAACTTGTTTTGCCTGAAGGAATTTGTGTTTATAGGCAAAAATCCGAAATTCGTCTTAACTCCGCAAAGGAAGGCTATTCCTGTGTTTCTTTCTCACACAAGGTCATTTAAAGAGGTTTATGCATGGAACCTACTTAGAATGGCTATATATGAAGGCCAAAAGAGTTTGAACTAGTTTGGACTGAAGGAATTCCTTTTATTGCAAAAATACCAATTTGGCCTTAACTCCTCAAATTAAAGCTTTTTCTGTGTTTCTTTCTCACACAAGGTCATTTAAAGATGTTTATGCATGCAATCTACTTAGAATGGCTATATATGAAGGCCAATAGAGTTTGAACTAGTTTGGACTGAAGGAATTCTTTTTATAACAAAAATACCAATTTGGCCTTAACTCCGCAAAGGAAGGCTATTCCTGTGTTTCTTTCTCATACAAGGTCATTTAAAGAGGTTTATTCATGGAACCTACTCAGAATGGATATATATCAAGGACAAAGGAGTATGAACTTGTTTTGACTGAAGGAATTTGTGTTTATAAGCAAAAATCCGATATTCGTCTTAACTCCGCAAAGGAAGGCTATTCCTGTGTTTCTTTCTCATACAAGGTCATTTAAAGAGGTTTATGCATGGAACCTTCTTAGAATGGCTATATATGAAGGCCAAAAGAGTTTGAACTAGTTTGGACTGAAGGAATTCCTTTTATAGCAAAAATACCAATTTGGCCTTAACTCCGCAAAGGAAGGCTATTCCTGTGTTTCTTTCTCACACAAGGTCATTTAAAGAGGTTTATGCATGGAACCTACTCAGAATGGATATATATCAAGGACAAAGGAGTATGAACTAGTTTGGACTGAAGGAATTCCTATTGTAGCAAAAATACCAATTTGGCCTTAACTCCGAAAAGGAAAGCTTTTTATGTGTTTCTTTCTCAAACAAGGTCATTTAAAGAGGTTTATTCATGGAACCTACTTAGAATGGCTATATATGAAGGCCAAAAGAGTTTGAACTAGTTTGGACTGAAGGAATTCCTTTTATAACAAAAATACCAATTTGGCCTTAACTCCGCAAAGGAAGGCTATTCCTGTGTTTCTTTCTCATACAAGGTCATTTAAAGATGTTTATGCATGAAACCTACTTAGAATGGCTATATATGAAGGCCAAAAGAGTTTGAACTAGTTTGGACTGAAGGAATTCCTTTTAAAGCAAAAATACCAATTTGGCCTTATCTCCTCAAATGAAAGCTTTTTCTGTTTTTCTTTCTCAAACAAGGTAATTTAAAGAGGTTTATGCATGGAACCTACTCAGAATGGATATATATCAAGGACAAAGGAGCATGAACTTGTTTTGCCTGAAGGAATTTGTGTTTATAGGCAAAAATCCGAAATTCGTCTTAACTCCGCAAAGGAAGGCTATTCCTGTGTTTCTTTCTCATACAAGGTCATTTAAAGAGGTTTATGCATGGAACCTACTTAGAATGGCTATATATGAAGGCCAAAAGAGTTTGAACTAGTTTGGACTGAAGGAATTCTTTTTATAACAAAAATACCAATTTGGCCTTAACTCCGCAAAGGAAGGCTATTCCTGTGTTTCTTTCTCATACAAGGTCATTTAAAGAGGTTTATTCATGGAACCTACTCAGAATGGATATATATCAAGGACAAAGGAGTATGAACTTGTTTTGACTGAAGGAATTTGTGTTTATAAGCAAAAATCCGATATTCGTCTTAACTCCGCAAAGGAAGGCTATTCCTGTGTTTCTTTCTCATACAAGGTCATTTAAAGAGGTTTATGCATGGAACCTTCTTAGAATGGCTATATATGAAGGCCAAAAGAGTTTGAACTAGTTTGGACTGAAGGAATTCCTTTTATAGCAAAAATACCAATTTGGCCTTAAATCCGCAAAGGAAGGCTATTCCTGTGTTTCTTTCTCACACAAGGTCATTTAAAGAGGTTTATGCATGGAACCTACTCAGAATGGATATATATCAAGGACAAAGGAGTATGAACTAGTTTGGACTGAAGGAATTCCTATTGTAGCAAAAATACCAATTTGGCCTTAACTCCGAAAAGGAAAGCTTTTTATGTGTTTCTTTCTCAAACAAGGTCATTTAAAGAGGTTTATTCATGGAACCTACTTAGAATGGCTATATATGAAGGCCAAAAGAGTTTGAACTAGTTTGGACTGAAGGAATTCCTTTTATAACAAAAATACCAATTTGGCCTTAACTCCGCAAAGGAAGGCTATTCCTGTGTTTCTTTCTCATACAAGGTCATTTAAAGATGTTTATGCATGAAACCTACTTAGAATGGCTATATATGAAGGCCAAAAGAGTTTGAACTAGTTTGGACTGAAGGAATTCCTTTTAAAGCAAAAATACCAATTTGGCCTTATCTCCTCAAATGAAAGCTTTTTCTGTTTTTCTTTCTCAAACAAGGTCATTTAAAGAGGTTTATGCATGGAACCTACTCAGAATGGATATATATCAAGGACAAAGGAGTATGAACTTGTTTTGACTGAAGGAATTTGTGTTTATAAGCAAAAATCCGAAATTCGTCTTAACTCCGCAAAGGAAGGCTATTCCTGTGTTTCTTTCTCATACAAGGTCATTTAAAGAGGTTTATGCATGGAACCTTCTTAGAATGGCTATATATGAAGGCCAAAAGAGTTTGAACTAGTTTGGACTGAAGGAATTCCTTTTATAGCAAAAATACCAATTTGGCCTTAACTCCGCAAAGGAAGGCTATTCCTGTGTTTCTTTCTCACACAAGGTCATTTAAAGAGGTTTATTCATGGAACCTACTTAGAATGGCTATATATGAAGGCCAAAAGCGTTTGAACTAGTTTTGACTGAAGGAATTTGTGTTTATAGGCAAAAATGGGAAATTCGACTTAACTCCGCAAAGGAAGGCTATTCCTGTGTTTCTTTCTCATACAAGGTCATTTAAAGATGTTTATGCATGGAACCTACTTAGAATGGCTATATATGAAGGCCAAAAGAGTTTGAACTAGTTTGGACTGAAGGAATTCCTTTTATAGCAAAAATACCAATTTGGCCTCATCTCCGCAAAGGAAAGCTTTTTCTGTGTTTCTTTCTCACACAAGGTCATTTAAAGATGTTTATGCATGCAACCTACTTAGAATGGCTATATATGAAGGCCAAAAGAGTTTGAACTAGTTTGGAATGAAGGAATTCTTTTTATAGCAAAATTACCAATTTGGCCTTAACTCCGCAAAGGAAGGCTATTCCTGTGTTTCTTTCTCATACAAGGTCATTTAAAGAGGTTTACGCATGGAACCTTCTTAGAATGGCTATATATGAAGGCCAAAAGAGTTTGAACTAGTTTGGACTGAAGGAATTCCTTTTATAGCAAAAATACCAATTTGGCCTTAACTCCGCAAAGGAAGGCTATTCCTGTGTTTCTTTCTCATACAAGGTCATTTAAAGAGGTTTATGCATGGAACCTACTCAGAATGGATATATATCAAGGACAAAGGAGTATGAACTAGTTTGGACTGAAGGAATTCCTATTGTAGCAAAAATACCAATTTGGCCTTAACTCCGAAAAGGAAAGCTTTTTCTGTGTTTCTTTCTCAAACAAGGTCATTTAAAGAGGTTTATTCATGGAACCTACTTAGAATGGATATATATCAAAGAAAAAGGAATATGAACTTGTTTTGACAGAAAGGAATTTGTGTTTATAAGCAAAAATCCGAATTTCGTCTTAACTCCGCAAAGGAAGGATATTCCTGTGTTTCTTTCTCAAACAAGGTCATTTAAAGAGGTTTATGCATGGAACCTACTTAGAATGGCTATATATGAAGGCCAAAAGAGTTTGAACTAGTTTGGACTGAAGGAATTCCTTTTATAACAAAAATACCAATTTGGCCTTAACTCCGCAAAGGAAGGCTATTCCTGTGTTTCTTTCTCATACAAGGTCATTTAAAGATGTTTATGCATGAAACCTACTTAGAATGGCTATATATGAAGGCCAAAAGAGTTTGAACTAGTTTGGACTGAAGGAATTCCTTTTAAAGCAAAAATACCAATTTGGCCTTATCTCCTCAAATGAAAGCTTTTTCTGTTTTTCTTTCTCAAACAAGGTCATTTAAAGAGGTTTATTCATGGAACCTACTTAGAATGGATATATATCAAAGAAAAAGGAATATGAACTTGTTTTGACAGAAAGGAATTTGTGTTTATAAGCAAAAATCCGAATTTCGTCTTAACTCCGCAAAGGAAGGATATTCCTGTGTTTCTTTCTCAAACAAGGTCATTTAAAGAGGTTTATGCATGGAACCTACTTAGAATGGCTATATATGAAGGCCAAAAGAGTTTGAACTAGTTTGGACTGAAGGAATTCCTTTTATAACAAAAATACCAATTTGGCCTTAACTCCGCAAAGGAAGGCTATTCCTGTGTTTCTTTCTCATACAAGGTCATTTAAAGATGTTTATGCATGAAACCTATTTAGAATGGCTATATATGAAGGCCAAAAGAGTTTGAACTAGTTTGGACTGAAGGAATTCCTTTTAAAGCAAAAATACCAATTTGGCCTCATCTCCTCAAATGAAAGCTTTTTCTGTTTTTCTTTCTCACACAAGGTCATTTAAAGAGGTTTATGCATGGAACCTACTCAGAATGGATATATATCAAGGACAAAGGAGTATGAACTTGTTTTGACTGAAGGAATTTGTGTTTATAAGCAAAAATCCGAAATTCGTCTTAACTCCGCAAAGGAAGGCTATTCCTGTGTTTCTTTCTCATACAAGGTCATTTAAAGAGGTTTATGCATGGAACCTTCTTAGAATGGCTATATATGAAGGCCAAAAGAGTTTGAACTAGTTTGGACTAAAGATAATCCTTTTATAGCAAAAATACCAATTTGGCCTTATCTCCGCAAAGGAAAGCTTTTTCTGTGTTTCTTTCTCAAACAACTTCATTTAAAGAGGTGTATGCATGGAACCTACTTAGAATGGATATATATCAAGGACAAAGGAGTATGAACTAGTTTGGACTGAAGGAATTCCTATTGTAGCAAAAATACCAATTTGGCCTTAACTCCGAAAAGGAAAGCTTTTTCTGTGTTTCTTTCTCAAACAAGGTCATTTAAAGAGGTTTATTCATGGAACCTACTTAGAATGGCTATATATGAAGGCCAAAAGAGTTTGAACTAGTTTGGACTAAAGATATTCCTTTTATAGCAAAAATACCAATTTGGCCTTATCTCCGCAAAGGAAAGCTTTTTCTGTGTTTCTTTCTCACACAAGGTCATTTAAAGATGTTTATGCATGCAACCTACTTAGAATGGCTATATATGAAGGCCAAAAGAGTTTCAACTAGTTTGGACTGAAGGAATTCTTTTTATAGCAAAAATACCAATTTGGCATTAATTCCGCAAAGGAAGGCTATTCCTGTGTTTCTTTCTCATACAAGGTCATTTAAAGATGTTTATGCATGCAACCTACTTAGAATGGCTATATATGAAGGCCAAAAGAGTTTGAACTAGTTTGGACTGAAGGAATTCCTTTTATAGCAAAAATACAAATTTGCCCTTAACCCTGCAAATGAAGGCTATTCCTGTGTTTCTTTCTCATACAAGGTCATTTAAAGATGTTTATGCATGGAACCTACTTAGAATGGCTATATATGAGGGCCAAAAGAGTTTGAACTAGTTTGGACTGAAGGAATTCCTTTTATTGCAAAAATACCAATTTGGCATTAACTCCTCAAATTAAAGCTTTTTCTGTGTTTCTTTCTCACACAAGGTCATTTAAAGATGTTTATGCATGCAACCTACTTAGAATGGCTATATATGAAGGCCAAAAGAGTTTGAACTAGTTTGGACTGAAGGAATTCCTTTTATAGCAAAAATACAAATTTGCCCTTAACCCTGCAAAGGAAGGCTATTCCTGTGTTTCTTTCTCATACAAGGTCATTTAAAGAGGTTTATGCATGGAACCTACTTAGAATGGCTATATATGAAGGCCAAAAGAGTTTGAACTAGTTTAGACTGAAGGAATTCCTTTTTTTGCAAAAATACCAATTTGGCCTTAACTCCTCAAATTAAAGCTTTTTCTGTGTTTCTTTCTCACACAAGGTCATTTAAAGATGTTTATGCATGGAACCTACTTAGAATGGCTATATATGAAGGCCAAAAGAGTTTGAACTAGTTTGGACTGAAGGAATTCTTTTTATAACAAAAATACCAATTTGGCCTTAACTCCGCAAAGGAAGGCTATTCCTGTGTTTCTTTCTCATACAAGGTCATTTAAAGAGGTTTATGTATGCAACCTACTTAGAATGGCTATATATGAAGGCCAAAAGAGTTTGAACTAGTTTTGACTGAAGGAATTCCTTTCATAGCAAAAATACCAATTTGGCCTTATCTCCTCAAATGAAAGCTTTTTCTGTTTTTCTTTCTCAAACAAGGTCATTTAAAGAGGTTTATTTATGGAACCTACTCAGAATGGATATATATCAAGGACAAAGGAGTATGAACTTGTTTTGACTGAAGGAATTTGTGTTTATAAGCAAAAATCCGAAATTCATCTTAACTCCGCAAAGGAAGGCTATTCCTGTGTTTCTTTCTCATACAAGGTCATTTAAAGAGGTTTATGCATGGAACCTACTTAGAATGGCTATATATGAAGGCCAAAAGAGTTTGAACTAGTTTGGACTGAAGGAATTCCTTTTATAGCAAAAATACCAATTTGGCCTTATCTCCGCAAAGGAAAGCTTTTTCTGTGTTTCCTTCTCACACAAGGTCATTTAAAGATGTTTATGCATGCAACCTACTTAGAATGGCTATATATGAAGGCCAAAAGAGTTTGAACTAGTTTGGACTGAAGATATTCCTTTTATAGCAAAAATACCAATTTGGCCTTATCTCCGCAAAGGAAAGCTTTGTCTGTGTTTATTTCTCACACAAGGTCATTTAAAGATGTTTTTGCATGCAACCTACTTAGAATGGCTATATATGAAGGCCAAAAGAGTTTCAACTAGTTTGGACTGAAGGAATTCTTTTTATAGCAAAAATACCAATTTTGCCTTAATTCCGCAAAGGAAGGCTATTCCTGTGTTTCTTTCTCATACAAGGTCATTTAAAGAGGTTTATGCATGGAACCTACTTAGAATGGCTATATATGAAGGCCAAAAGAGTTTGAACTAGTTTGGACTGAAGGAATTCCTTTTATAGCAAAAATACCAATTTGGCCTTATCTCCGCAAAGGAAAGCTTTTTCTGTGTTTCTTTCTCAAACAAGGTAATTTAAAGAGGTTTATGCATGGAACCTACTCAGAATGGATATATATCAAGGACAAAGGAGCATGAACTTGTTTTGCCTGAAGGAATTTGTGTTTATAGGCAAAAATCCGAAATTCGTCTTAACTCCGCAAAGGAAGGCTATTCCTGTGTTTCTTTCTCATACAAGGTCATTTAAAGAGGTTTATGCATGGAACCTACTTAGAATGGCTATATATGAAGGCCAAAAGAGTTTGAACTAGTTTGGACTGAAGGAATTCCTTTTATTGCAAAAATACCAATTTGGCCTTAACTCCTCAAATTAAAGCTTTTTCTGTGTTTCTTTCTCACACAAGGTCATTTAAAGATGTTTATGCATGCAATCTACTTAGAATGGCTATATATGAAGGCCAATAGAGTTTGAACTAGTTTGGACTGAAGGAATTCTTTTTATAACAAAAATACCAATTTGGCCTTAACTCCGCAAAGGAAGGCTATTCCTGTGTTTCTTTCTCATACAAGGTCATTTAAAGAGGTTTATTCATGGAACCTACTCAGAATGGATATATATCAAGGACAAAGGAGTATGAACTTGTTTTGACTGAAGGAATTTGTGTTTATAAGCAAAAATCCGATATTCGTCTTAACTCCGCAAAGGAAGGCTATTCCTGTGTTTCTTTCTCATACAAGGTCATTTAAAGAGGTTTATGCATGGAACCTTCTTAGAATGGCTATATATGAAGGCCAAAAGAGTTTGAACTAGTTTGGACTGAAGGAATTCCTTTTATAGCAAAAATACCAATTTGGCCTTAACTCCGCAAAGGAAGGCTATTCCTGTGTTTCTTTCTCACACAAGGTCATTTAAAGAGGTTTATGCATGGAACCTACTCAGAATGGATATATATCAAGGACAAAGGAGTATGAACTAGTTTGGACTGAAGGAATTCCTATTGTAGCAAAAATACCAATTTGGCCTTAACTCCGAAAAGGAAAGCTTTTTATGTGTTTCTTTCTCAAACAAGGTCATTTAAAGAGGTTTATTCATGGAACCTACTTAGAATGGCTATATATGAAGGCCAAAAGCGTTTGAACTAGTTTTGACTGAAGGAATTTGTGTTTATAGGCAAAAATGGGAAATTCGACTTAACTCCGCAAAGGAAGGCTATTCCTGTGTTTCTTTCTCATACAAGGTCATTTAAAGAGGTTTATGCATGGAACCTACTTAGAATGGCTATATATGAAGGCCAAAAGAGTTTGAACTAGTTTGGACTGAAGGAATTCCTTTTATAGCAAAAATACCAATTTGGCCTCATCTCCACAAAGGAAAGCTTTTTCTGTGTTTCTTTCTCAAACAACTTCATTTAAAGAGGTGTATGCATGGAACCTACTTAGAATGGATATATATCAAAGACAAAGGAATATGAACTTGTTTTGACAGAAAGGAATTTGTGTTTATAAGCAAAAATCCGAATTTCGTCTTAACTCTGCAAAGGAAGGATATTCCTGTGTTTCTTTCTCAAACAAGGTCATTTAAAGAGGTTTATGCATGGAACCTACTTAGAATGGCTATATATGAAGGCCAAAAGAGTTTGAACTAGTGTGGACTGAAGGAATTCCTTTTATAACAAAAATACCAATTTGGCCTTAACTCCGCAAAGGAAGGCTATTCCTGTGTTTCTTTCTCATACAAGGTCATTTAAAGATGTTTATGCATGGAACCTACTTAGAATGGCTATATATGAAGGCCAAAAGAGTTTGAACTTGTTTTGACTGAAGGAATTTGTGTTTATAAGCAAAAATCCGAATTTCGTCTTAACTCCGCAAAGGAAGGATATTCCTGTGTTTCTTTCTCAAACAAGGTCATTTAAAGAGGTTTATGCATGGAACCTACTTAGAATGGCTATATATGAAGGCCAAAAGAGTTTGAACTAGTTTGGACTGAAGGAATTCCTTTTATAACAAAAATACCAATTTGGCCTTAACTCCGCAAAGGAAGGCTATTCCTGTGTTTCTTTCTCATACAAGGTCATTTAAAGATGTTTATGCATGAAACCTACTTAGAATGGCTATATATGAAGGCCAAAAGAGTTTGAACTAGTTTGGACTGAAGGAATTCCTTTTAAAGCAAAAATACCAATTTGGCCTTATCTCCTCAAATGAAAGCTTTTTCTGTTTTTCTTTCTCAAACAAGGTCATTTAAAGAGGTTTATGCATGGAACCTACTCAGAATGGATATATATCAAGGACAAAGGAGTATGAACTTGTTTTGACTGAAGGAATTTGTGTTTATAAGCAAAAATCCGAAATTCGTCTTAACTCCGCAAAGGAAGGCTATTCCTGTGTTTCTTTCTCATACAAGGTCATTTAAAGAGGTTTATGCATGGAACCTTCTTAGAATGGCTATATATGAAGGCCAAAAGAGTTTGAACTAGTTTGGACTGAAGGAATTCCTTTTATAGCAAAAATACCAATTTGGCCTTAACTCCGCAAAGGAAGGCTATTCCTGTGTTTCTTTCTCATACAAGGTCATTTAAAGAGGTTTATGCATGGAACCTACTCAGAATGGATATATATCAAGGACAAAGGAGTATGAACTAGTTTGGACTGAAGGAATTCCTATTGTAGCAAAAATACCAATTTGGCCTTAACTCCGAAAAGGAAAGCTTTTTCTGTGTTTCTTTCTCAAACAAGGTCATTTAAAGAGGTTTATTCATGGAACCTACTTAGAATGGATATATATCAAAGAAAAAGGAATATGAACTTGTTTTGACAGAAAGGAATTTGTGTTTATAAGCAAAAATCCGAATTTCGTCTTAACTCCGCAAAGGAAGGATATTCCTGTGTTTCTTTCTCAAACAAGGTCATTTAAAGAGGTTTATGCATGGAACCTACTTAGAATGGCTATATATGAAGGCCAAAAGAGTTTGAACTAGTTTGGACTGAAGGAATTCCTTTTATAACAAAAATACCAATTTGGCCTTAACTCCGCAAAGGAAGGCTATTCCTGTGTTTCTTTCTCATACAAGGTCATTTAAAGATGTTTATGCATGAAACCTACTTAGAATGGCTATATATGAAGGCCAAAAGAGTTTGAACTAGTTTGGACTGAAGGAATTCCTTTTAAAGCAAAAATACCAATTTGGCCTTATCTCCTCAAATGAAAGCTTTTTCTGTTTTTCTTTCTCAAACAAGGTCATTTAAAGAGGTTTATTCATGGAACCTACTTAGAATGGATATATATCAAAGAAAAAGGAATATGAACTTGTTTTGACAGAAAGGAATTTGTGTTTATAAGCAAAAATCCGAATTTCGTCTTAACTCCGCAAAGGAAGGATATTCCTGTGTTTCTTTCTCAAACAAGGTCATTTAAAGAGGTTTATGCATGGAACCTACTTAGAATGGCTATATATGAAGGCCAAAAGAGTTTGAACTAGTTTGGACTGAAGGAATTCCTTTTATAACAAAAATACCAATTTGGCCTTAACTCCGCAAAGGAAGGCTATTCCTGTGTTTCTTTCTCATACAAGGTCATTTAAAGATGTTTATGCATGAAACCTACTTAGAATGGCTATATATGAAGGCCAAAAGAGTTTGAACTAGTTTGGACTGAAGGAATTCCTTTTAAAGCAAAAATACCAATTTGGCCTTATCTCCTCAAATGAAAGCTTTTTCTGTTTTTCTTTCTCAAACAAGGTCATTTAAAGAGGTTTATGCATGGAACCTACTCAGAATGGATATATATCAAGGACAAAGGAGTATGAACTTGTTTTGACTGAAGGAATTTGTGTTTATAAGCAAAAATCCGAAATTCGTCTTAACTCCACAAAGGAAGGCTATTCCTGTGTTTCTTTCTCATACAAGGTCATTTAAAGAGGTTTATGCATGGAACCTTCTTAGAATGGCTATATATGAAGGCCAAAAGAGTTTGAACTAGTTTGGACTGAAGGAATTCCTTTTATAGCAAAAATACCAATTTGGCCTTAACTCCGCAAAGGAAGGCTATTCCTGTGTTTCTTTCTCATACAAGGTCATTTAAAGAGGTTTATGCATGGAACCTACTCAGAATGGATATATATCAAGGACAAAGGAGTATGAACTAGTTTGGACTGAAGGAATTCCTATTGTAGCAAAAATACCAATTTGGCCTTAACTCCGAAAAGGAAAGCTTTTTCTGTGTTTCTTTCTCAAACAAGGTCATTTAAAGAGGTTTATTCATGGAACCTACTTAGAATGGCTATATATGAAGGCCAAAAGAGTTTGAACTAGTTTGGACTAAAGATATTCCTTTTATAGCAAAAATACCAATTTGGCCTTATCTCCTCAAATGAAAGCTTTTTTTGATTTTCTTTATCAAACAAGGTCATTTAAAGAGGTTTATTTATGGAACCTACTCAGAATGGATATATATCAAGGACAAAGGAGTATGAACTTGTTTTGACTGAAGGAATTTGTGTTTATAAGCAAAAATCCGAAATTCATCTTAACTCCGCAGAGGAAGGCTATTCCTGTGTTTCTTTCTCACACAAGGTCATTTAAAGAGGTTTATGCATGGAACCTTCTTAGAATGGCTATATATGAAGGCCAAAAGAGTTTGAACTAGTTTGGACTAAAGATAATCCTTTTATAGCAAAAATACCAATTTGGCCTTATCTCCGCAAAGGAAAGCTTTTTCTGTGTTTCTTTCTCAAACAACTTCATTTAAAGAGGTGTATGCATGGAACCTACTTAGAATGGATATATATCAAGGACAAAGGAGTATGAACTAGTTTGGACTGAAGGAATTCCTATTGTAGCAAAAATACCAATTTGGCCTTAACTCCGAAAAGGAAAGCTTTTTCTGTGTTTCTTTCTCAAACAAGGTCATTTAAAGAGGTTTATTCATGGAACCTACTTAGAATGGCTATATATGAAGGCCAAAAGAGTTTGAACTAGTTTGGACTAAAGATATTCCTTTTATAGCAAAAATACCAATTTGGCCTTATCTCCGCAAAGGAAAGCTTTTTCTGTGTTTCTTTCTCACACAAGGTCATTTAAAGATGTTTATGCATGCAACCTACTTAGAATGGCTATATATGAAGGCCAAAAGAGTTTCAACTAGTTTGGACTGAAGGAATTCTTTTTATAGCAAAAATACCAATTTGGCATTAATTCCGCAAAGGAAGGCTATTCCTGTGTTTCTTTCTCATACAAGGTCATTTAAAGATGTTTATGCATGCAACCTACTTAGAATGGCTATATATGAAGGCCAAAAGAGTTTGAACTAGTTTGGACTGAAGGAATTCCTTTTATAGCAAAAATACAAATTTGCCCTTAACCCTGCAAATGAAGGCTATTCCTGTGTTTCTTTCTCATACAAGGTCATTTAAAGATGTTTATGCATGGAACCTGCTTAGAATGGCTATATATGAGGGCCAAAAGAGTTTGAACTAGTTTGGACTGAAGGAATTCCTTTTATTGCAAAAATACCAATTTGGCATTAACTCCTCAAATTAAAGCTTTTTCTGTGTTTCTTTCTCACACAAGGTCATTTAAAGATGTTTATGCATGCAACCTACTTAGAATGGCTATATATGAAGGCCAAAAGAGTTTGAACTAGTTTGGACTGAAGGAATTCCTTTTATAGCAAAAATACAAATTTGCCCTTAACCCTGCAAAGGAAGGCTATTCCTGTGTTTCTTTCTCATACAAGGTCATTTAAAGAGGTTTATGCATGGAACCTACTTAGAATGGATATATATGAAGGCCAAAAGAGTTTGAACTAGTTTAGACTGAAGGAATTCCTTTTTTTGCAAAAATACCAATTTGGCCTTAACTCCTCAAATTAAAGCTTTTTCTGTGTTTCTTTCTCACACAAGGTCATTTAAAGATGTTTATGCATGGAACCTACTTAGAATGGCTATATATGAAGGCCAAAAGAGTTTGAACTAGTTTGGACTGAAGGAATTCTTTTTATAACAAAAATACCAATTTGGCCTTAACTCCGCAAAGGAAGGCTATTCCTGTGTTTCTTTCTCATACAAGGTCATTTAAAGAGGTTTATGTATGCAACCTACTTAGAATGGCTATATATGAAGGCCAAAAGAGTTTGAACTAGTTTTGACTGAAGGAATTCCTTTCATAGCAAAAATACCAATTTGGCCTTATCTCCTCAAATGAAAGCTTTTTCTGTTTTTCTTTCTCAAACAAGGTCATTTAAAGAGGTTTATTTATGGAACCTACTCAGAATGGATATATATCAAGGACAAAGGAGTATGAACTTGTTTTGACTGAAGGAATTTGTGTTTATAAGCAAAAATCCGAAATTCATCTTAACTCCGCAGAGGAAGGCTATTCCTGTGTTTCTTTCTCATACAAGGTCATTTAAAGAGGTTTATGCATGGAACCTACTTAGAATGGCTATATATGAAGGCCAAAAGAGTTAGAACTAGTTTGGACTGAAGGAATTCCTTTTATAGCAAAAATACCAATTTGGCCTTATCTCCGCAAAGGAAAGCTTTTTCTGTGTTTCCTTCTCACACAAGGTCATTTAAAGATGTTTATGCATGCAACCTACTTAGAATGGCTATATATGAAGGCCAAAAGAGTTTGAACTAGTTTGGACTGAAGATATTCCTTTTATAGCAAAAATACCAATTTGGCCTTATCTCCGCAAAGGAAAGCTTTGTCTGTGTTTATTTCTCACACAAGGTCATTTAAAGATGTTTATGCATGCAACCTACTTAGAATGGCTATATATGAAGGCCAAAAGAGTTTCAACTAGTTTGGACTGAAGGAATTCTTTTTATAGCAAAAATACCAATTTTGCCTTAATTCCGCAAAGGAAGGCTATTCCTGTGTTTCTTTCTCATACAAGGTCATTTAAAGAGGTTTATGCATGGAACCTACTTAGAATGGCTATATATGAAGGCCAAAAGAGTTTGAACTAGTTTGGACTGAAGGAATTCCTTTTATAGCAAAAATACCAATTTGGCCTTATCTCCGCAAAGGAAAGCTTTTTCTGTGTTTCTTTCTCAAACAAGGTAATTTAAAGAGGTTTATGCATGGAACCTACTCAGAATGGATATATATCAAGGACAAAGGAGCATGAACTTGTTTTGCCTGAAGGAATTTGTGTTTATAGGCAAAAATCCGAAATTCGTCTTAACTCCGCAAAGGAAGGCTATTCCTGTGTTTCTTTCTCATACAAGGTCATTTAAAGAGGTTTATGCATGGAACCTACTTAGAATGGCTATATATGAAGGCCAAAAGAGTTTGAACTAGTTTGGACTGAAGGAATTCCTTTTATTGCAAAAATACCAATTTGGCCTTAACTCCTCAAATTAAAGCTTTTTCTGTGTTTCTTTCTCACACAAGGTCATTTAAAGATGTTTATGCATGCAATCTACTTAGAATGGCTATATATGAAGGCCAATAGAGTTTGAACTAGTTTGGACTGAAGGAATTCTTTTTATAACAAAAATACCAATTTGGCCTTAACTCCGCAAAGGAAGGCTATTCCTGTGTTTCTTTCTCATACAAGGTCATTTAAAGAGGTTTATTCATGGAACCTACTCAGAATGGATATATATCAAGGACAAAGGAGTATGAACTTGTTTTGACTGAAGGAATTTGTGTTTATAAGCAAAAATCCGATATTCGTCTTAACTCCGCAAAGGAAGGCTATTCCTGTGTTTCTTTCTCATACAAGGTCATTTAAAGAGGTTTATGCATGGAACCTTCTTAGAATGGCTATATATGAAGGCCAAAAGAGTTTGAACTAGTTTGGACTGAAGGAATTCCTTTTATAGCAAAAATACCAATTTGGCCTTAACTCCGCAAAGGAAGGCTATTCCTGTGTTTCTTTCTCACACAAGGTCATTTAAAGAGGTTTATGCATGGAACCTACTCAGAATGGATATATATCAAGGACAAAGGAGTATGAACTAGTTTGGACTGAAGGAATTCCTATTGTAGCAAAAATACCAATTTGGCCTTAACTCCGAAAAGGAAAGCTTTTTATGTGTTTCTTTCTCAAACAAGGTCATTTAAAGAGGTTTATTCATGGAACCTACTTAGAATGGCTATATATGAAGGCCAAAAGAGTTTGAACTAGTTTGGACTGAAGGAATTCCTTTTATAACAAAAATACCAATTTGGCCTTAACTCCGCAAAGGAAGGCTATTCCTGTGTTTCTTTCTCATACAAGGTCATTTAAAGATGTTTATGCATGAAACCTACTTAGAATGGCTATATATGAAGGCCAAAAGAGTTTGAACTAGTTTGGACTGAAGGAATTCCTTTTAAAGCAAAAATACCAATTTGGCCTTATCTCCTCAAATGAAAGCTTTTTCTGTTTTTCTTTCTCAAACAAGGTAATTTAAAGAGGTTTATGCATGGAACCTACTCAGAATGGATATATATCAAGGACAAAGGAGCATGAACTTGTTTTGCCTGAAGGAATTTGTGTTTATAGGCAAAAATCCGAAATTCGTCTTAACTCCGCAAAGGAAGGCTATTCCTGTGTTTCTTTCTCATACAAGGTCATTTAAAGAGGTTTATGCATGGAACCTACTTAGAATGGCTATATATGAAGGCCAAAAGAGTTTGAACTAGTTTGGACTGAAGGAATTCTTTTTATAACAAAAATACCAATTTGGCCTTAACTCCGCAAAGGAAGGCTATTCCTGTGTTTCTTTCTCATACAAGGTCATTTAAAGAGGTTTATTCATGGAACCTACTCAGAATGGATATATATCAAGGACAAAGGAGTATGAACTTGTTTTGACTGAAGGAATTTGTGTTTATAAGCAAAAATCCGATATTCGTCTTAACTCCGCAAAGGAAGGCTATTCCTGTGTTTCTTTCTCATACAAGGTCATTTAAAGAGGTTTATGCATGGAACCTTCTTAGAATGGCTATATATGAAGGCCAAAAGAGTTTGAACTAGTTTGGACTGAAGGAATTCCTTTTATAGCAAAAATACCAATTTGGCCTTAAATCCGCAAAGGAAGGCTATTCCTGTGTTTCTTTCTCACACAAGGTCATTTAAAGAGGTTTATGCATGGAACCTACTCAGAATGGATATATATCAAGGACAAAGGAGTATGAACTAGTTTGGACTGAAGGAATTCCTATTGTAGCAAAAATACCAATTTGGCCTTAACTCCGAAAAGGAAAGCTTTTTATGTGTTTCTTTCTCAAACAAGGTCATTTAAAGAGGTTTATTCATGGAACCTACTTAGAATGGCTATATATGAAGGCCAAAAGAGTTTGAACTAGTTTGGACTGAAGGAATTCCTTTTATAACAAAAATACCAATTTGGCCTTAACTCCGCAAAGGAAGGCTATTCCTGTGTTTCTTTCTCATACAAGGTCATTTAAAGATGTTTATGCATGAAACCTACTTAGAATGGCTATATATGAAGGCCAAAAGAGTTTGAACTAGTTTGGACTGAAGGAATTCCTTTTAAAGCAAAAATACCAATTTGGCCTTATCTCCTCAAATGAAAGCTTTTTCTGTTTTTCTTTCTCAAACAAGGTCATTTAAAGAGGTTTATGCATGGAACCTACTCAGAATGGATATATATCAAGGACAAAGGAGTATGAACTTGTTTTGACTGAAGGAATTTGTGTTTATAAGCAAAAATCCGAAATTCGTCTTAACTCCGCAAAGGAAGGCTATTCCTGTGTTTCTTTCTCATACAAGGTCATTTAAAGAGGTTTATGCATGGAACCTTCTTAGAATGGCTATATATGAAGGCCAAAAGAGTTTGAACTAGTTTGGACTGAAGGAATTCCTTTTATAGCAAAAATACCAATTTGGCCTTAACTCCGCAAAGGAAGGCTATTCCTGTGTTTCTTTCTCACACAAGGTCATTTAAAGAGGTTTATTCATGGAACCTACTTAGAATGGCTATATATGAAGGCCAAAAGCGTTTGAACTAGTTTTGACTGAAGGAATTTGTGTTTATAGGCAAAAATGGGAAATTCGACTTAACTCCGCAAAGGAAGGCTATTCCTGTGTTTCTTTCTCATACAAGGTCATTTAAAGATGTTTATGCATGGAACCTACTTAGAATGGCTATATATGAAGGCCAAAAGAGTTTGAACTAGTTTGGACTGAAGGAATTCCTTTTATAGCAAAAATACCAATTTGGCCTCATCTCCGCAAAGGAAAGCTTTTTCTGTGTTTCTTTCTCACACAAGGTCATTTAAAGATGTTTATGCATGCAACCTACTTAGAATGGCTATATATGAAGGCCAAAAGAGTTTGAACTAGTTTGGAATGAAGGAATTCTTTTTATAGCAAAATTACCAATTTGGCCTTAACTCCGCAAAGGAAGGCTATTCCTGTGTTTCTTTCTCATACAAGGTCATTTAAAGAGGTTTACGCATGGAACCTTCTTAGAATGGCTATATATGAAGGCCAAAAGAGTTTGAACTAGTTTGGACTGAAGGAATTCCTTTTATAGCAAAAATACCAATTTGGCCTTAACTCCGCAAAGGAAGGCTATTCCTGTGTTTCTTTCTCATACAAGGTCATTTAAAGAGGTTTATGCATGGAACCTACTCAGAATGGATATATATCAAGGACAAAGGAGTATGAACTAGTTTGGACTGAAGGAATTCCTATTGTAGCAAAAATACCAATTTGGCCTTAACTCCGAAAAGGAAAGCTTTTTCTGTGTTTCTTTCTCAAACAAGGTCATTTAAAGAGGTTTATTCATGGAACCTACTTAGAATGGATATATATCAAAGAAAAAGGAATATGAACTTGTTTTGACAGAAAGGAATTTGTGTTTATAAGCAAAAATCCGAATTTCGTCTTAACTCCGCAAAGGAAGGATATTCCTGTGTTTCTTTCTCAAACAAGGTCATTTAAAGAGGTTTATGCATGGAACCTACTTAGAATGGCTATATATGAAGGCCAAAAGAGTTTGAACTAGTTTGGACTGAAGGAATTCCTTTTATAACAAAAATACCAATTTGGCCTTAACTCCGCAAAGGAAGGCTATTCCTGTGTTTCTTTCTCATACAAGGTCATTTAAAGATGTTTATGCATGAAACCTACTTAGAATGGCTATATATGAAGGCCAAAAGAGTTTGAACTAGTTTGGACTGAAGGAATTCCTTTTAAAGCAAAAATACCAATTTGGCCTTATCTCCTCAAATGAAAGCTTTTTCTGTTTTTCTTTCTCAAACAAGGTCATTTAAAGAGGTTTATTCATGGAACCTACTTAGAATGGATATATATCAAAGAAAAAGGAATATGAACTTGTTTTGACAGAAAGGAATTTGTGTTTATAAGCAAAAATCCGAATTTCGTCTTAACTCCGCAAAGGAAGGATATTCCTGTGTTTCTTTCTCAAACAAGGTCATTTAAAGAGGTTTATGCATGGAACCTACTTAGAATGGCTATATATGAAGGCCAAAAGAGTTTGAACTAGTTTGGACTGAAGGAATTCCTTTTATAACAAAAATACCAATTTGGCCTTAACTCCGCAAAGGAAGGCTATTCCTGTGTTTCTTTCTCATACAAGGTCATTTAAAGATGTTTATGCATGAAACCTACTTAGAATGGCTATATATGAAGGCCAAAAGAGTTTGAACTAGTTTGGACTGAAGGAATTCCTTTTAAAGCAAAAATACCAATTTGGCCTCATCTCCTCAAATGAAAGCTTTTTCTGTTTTTCTTTCTCACACAAGGTCATTTAAAGAGGTTTATGCATGGAACCTACTCAGAATGGATATATATCAAGGACAAAGGAGTATGAACTTGTTTTGACTGAAGGAATTTGTGTTTATAAGCAAAAATCCGAAATTCGTCTTAACTCCGCAAAGGAAGGCTATTCCTGTGTTTCTTTCTCATACAAGGTCATTTAAAGAGGTTTATGCATGGAACCTTCTTAGAATGGCTATATATGAAGGCCAAAAGAGTTTGAACTAGTTTGGACTAAAGATAATCCTTTTATAGCAAAAATACCAATTTGGCCTTATCTCCGCAAAGGAAAGCTTTTTCTGTGTTTCTTTCTCAAACAACTTCATTTAAAGAGGTGTATGCATGGAACCTACTTAGAATGGATATATATCAAGGACAAAGGAGTATGAACTAGTTTGGACTGAAGGAATTCCTATTGTAGCAAAAATACCAATTTGGCCTTAACTCCGAAAAGGAAAGCTTTTTCTGTGTTTCTTTCTCAAACAAGGTCATTTAAAGAGGTTTATTCATGGAACCTACTTAGAATGGCTATATATGAAGGCCAAAAGAGTTTGAACTAGTTTGGACTAAAGATATTCCTTTTATAGCAAAAATACCAATTTGGCCTTATCTCCGCAAAGGAAAGCTTTTTCTGTGTTTCTTTCTCACACAAGGTCATTTAAAGATGTTTATGCATTCAACCTACTTAGAATGGCTATATATGAAGGCCAAAAGAGTTTCAACTAGTTTGGACTGAAGGAATTCTTTTTATAGCAAAAATACCAATTTGGCATTAATTCCGCAAAGGAAGGCTATTCCTGTGTTTCTTTCTCATACAAGGTCATTTAAAGATGTTTATGCATGCAACCTACTTAGAATGGCTATATATGAAGGCCAAAAGAGTTTGAACTAGTTTGGACTGAAGGAATTCCTTTTATAGCAAAAATACAAATTTGCCCTTAACCCTGCAAATGAAGGCTATTCCTGTGTTTCTTTCTCATACAAGGTCATTTAAAGATGTTTATGCATGGAACCTACTTAGAATGGCTATATATGAGGGCCAAAAGAGTTTGAACTAGTTTGGACTGAAGGAATTCCTTTTATTGCAAAAATACCAATTTGGCATTAACTCCTCAAATTAAAGCTTTTTCTGTGTTTCTTTCTCACACAAGGTCATTTAAAGATGTTTATGCATGCAACCTACTTAGAATGGCTATATATGAAGGCCAAAAGAGTTTGAACTAGTTTGGACTGAAGGAATTCCTTTTATAGCAAAAATACAAATTTGCCCTTAACCCTGCAAAGGAAGGCTATTCCTGTGTTTCTTTCTCATACAAGGTCATTTAAAGAGGTTTATGCATGGAACCTACTTAGAATGGCTATATATGAAGGCCAAAAGAGTTTGAACTAGTTTAGACTGAAGGAATTCCTTTTTTTGCAAAAATACCAATTTGGCCTTAACTCCTCAAATTAAAGCTTTTTCTGTGTTTCTTTCTCACACAAGGTCATTTAAAGATGTTTATGCATGGAACCTACTTAGAATGGCTATATATGAAGGCCAAAAGAGTTTGAACTAGTTTGGACTGAAGGAATTCTTTTTATAACAAAAATACCAATTTGGCCTTAACTCCGCAAAGGAAGGCTATTCCTGTGTTTCTTTCTCATACAAGGTCATTTAAAGAGGTTTATGTATGCAACCTACTTAGAATGGCTATATATGAAGGCCAAAAGAGTTTGAACTAGTTTTGACTGAAGGAATTCCTTTCATAGCAAAAATACCAATTTGGCCTTATCTCCTCAAATGAAAGCTTTTTCTGTTTTTCTTTCTCAAACAAGGTCATTTAAAGAGGTTTATTTATGGAACCTACTCAGAATGGATATATATCAAGGACAAAGGAGTATGAACTTGTTTTGACTGAAGGAATTTGTGTTTATAAGCAAAAATCCGAAATTCATCTTAACTCCGCAGAGAAAGGCTATTCCTGTGTTTCTTTCTCATACAAGGTCATTTAAAGAGGTTTATGCATGGAACCTACTTAGAATGGCTATATATGAAGGCCAAAAGAGTTTGAACTAGTTTGGACTGAAGGAATTCCTTTTATAGCAAAAATACCAATTTGGCCTTATCTCCGCAAAGGAAAGCTTTTTCTGTGTTTCCTTCTCACACAAGGTCATTTAAAGATGTTTATGCATGCAACCTACTTAGAATGGCTATATATGAAGGCCAAAAGAGTTTGAACTAGTTTGGACTGAAGATATTCCTTTTATAGCAAAAATACCAATTTGGCCTTATCTCCGCAAAGGAAAGCTTTGTCTGTGTTTATTTCTCACACAAGGTCATTTAAAGATGTTTATGCATGCAACCTACTTAGAATGGCTATATATGAAGGCCAAAAGAGTTTCAACTAGTTTGGACTGAAGGAATTCTTTTTATAGCAAAAATACCAATTTTGCCTTAATTCCGCAAAGGAAGGCTATTCCTGTGTTTCTTTCTCATACAAGGTCATTTAAAGAGGTTTATGCATGGAACCTACTTAGAATGGCTATATATGAAGGCCAAAAGAGTTTGAACTAGTTTGGACTGAAGGAATTCCTTTTATAGCAAAAATACCAATTTGGCCTTATCTCCGCAAAGGAAAGCTTTTTCTGTGTTTCTTTCTCAAACAAGGTAATTTAAAGAGGTTTATGCATGGAACCTACTCAGAATGGATATATATCAAGGACAAAGGAGCATGAACTTGTTTTGCCTGAAGGAATTTGTGTTTATAGGCAAAAATCCGAAATTCGTCTTAACTCCGCAAAGGAAGGCTATTCCTGTGTTTCTTTCTCATACAAGGTCATTTAAAGAGGTTTATGCATGGAACCTACTTAGAATGGCTATATATGAAGGCCAAAAGAGTTTGAACTAGTTTGGACTGAAGGAATTCCTTTTATTGCAAAAATACCAATTTGGCCTTAACTCCTCAAATTAAAGCTTTTTCTGTGTTTCTTTCTCACACAAGGTCATTTAAAGATGTTTATGCATGCAATCTACTTAGAATGGCTATATATGAAGGCCAATAGAGTTTGAACTAGTTTGGACTGAAGGAATTCTTTTTATAACAAAAATACCAATTTGGCCTTAACTCCGCAAAGGAAGGCTATTCCTGTGTTTCTTTCTCATACAAGGTCATTTAAAGAGGTTTATTCATGGAACCTACTCAGAATGGATATATATCAAGGACAAAGGAGTATGAACTTGTTTTGACTGAAGGAATTTGTGTTTATAAGCAAAAATCCGATATTCGTCTTAACTCCGCAAAGGAAGGCTATTCCTGTGTTTCTTTCTCATACAAGGTCATTTAAAGAGGTTTATGCATGGAACCTTCTTAGAATGGCTATATATGAAGGCCAAAAGAGTTTGAACTAGTTTGGACTGAAGGAATTCCTTTTATAGCAAAAATACCAATTTGGCCTTAACTCCGCAAAGGAAGGCTATTCCTGTGTTTCTTTCTCACACAAGGTCATTTAAAGAGGTTTATGCATGGAACCTACTCAGAATGGATATATATCAAGGACAAAGGAGTATGAACTAGTTTGGACTGAAGGAATTCCTATTGTAGCAAAAATACCAATTTGGCCTTAACTCCGAAAAGGAAAGCTTTTTATGTGTTTCTTTCTCAAACAAGGTCATTTAAAGAGGTTTATTCATGGAACCTACTTAGAATGGCTATATATGAAGGCCAAAAGCGTTTGAACTAGTTTTGACTGAAGGAATTTGTGTTTATAGGCAAAAATGGGAAATTCGACTTAACTCCGCAAAGGAAGGCTATTCCTGTGTTTCTTTCTCATACAAGGTCATTTAAAGAGGTTTATGCATGGAACCTACTTAGAATGGCTATATATGAAGGCCAAAAGAGTTTGAACTAGTTTGGACTGAAGGAATTCCTTTTATAGCAAAAATACCAATTTGGCCTCATCTCCACAAAGGAAAGCTTTTTCTGTGTTTCTTTCTCAAACAACTTCATTTAAAGAGGTGTATGCATGGAACCTACTTAGAATGGATATATATCAAAGACAAAGGAATATGAACTTGTTTTGACAGAAAGGAATTTGTGTTTATAAGCAAAAATCCGAATTTCGTCTTAACTCTGCAAAGGAAGGATATTCCTGTGTTTCTTTCTCAAACAAGGTCATTTAAAGAGGTTTATGCATGGAACCTACTTAGAATGGCTATATATGAAGGCCAAAAGAGTTTGAACTAGTGTGGACTGAAGGAATTCCTTTTATAACAAAAATACCAATTTGGCCTTAACTCCGCAAAGGAAGGCTATTCCTGTGTTTCTTTCTCATACAAGGTCATTTAAAGATGTTTATGCATGGAACCTACTTAGAATGGCTATATATGAAGGCCAAAAGAGTTTGAACTTGTTTTGACTGAAGGAATTTGTGTTTATAAGCAAAAATCCGAATTTCGTCTTAACTCCGCAAAGGAAGGATATTCCTGTGTTTCTTTCTCAAACAAGGTCATTTAAAGAGGTTTATGCATGGAACCTACTTAGAATGGCTATATATGAAGGCCAAAAGAGTTTGAACTAGTTTGGACTGAAGGAATTCCTTTTATAACAAAAATACCAATTTGGCCTTAACTCCGCAAAGGAAGGCTATTCCTGTGTTTCTTTCTCATACAAGGTCATTTAAAGATGTTTATGCATGAAACCTACTTAGAATGGCTATATATGAAGGCCAAAAGAGTTTGAACTAGTTTGGACTGAAGGAATTCCTTTTAAAGCAAAAATACCAATTTGGCCTTATCTCCTCAAATGAAAGCTTTTTCTGTTTTTCTTTCTCAAACAAGGTCATTTAAAGAGGTTTATGCATGGAACCTACTCAGAATGGATATATATCAAGGACAAAGGAGTATGAACTTGTTTTGACTGAAGGAATTTGTGTTTATAAGCAAAAATCCGAAATTCGTCTTAACTCCGCAAAGGAAGGCTATTCCTGTGTTTCTTTCTCATACAAGGTCATTTAAAGAGGTTTATGCATGGAACCTTCTTAGAATGGCTATATATGAAGGCCAAAAGAGTTTGAACTAGTTTGGACTGAAGGAATTCCTTTTATAGCAAAAATACCAATTTGGCCTTAACTCCGCAAAGGAAGGCTATTCCTGTGTTTCTTTCTCATACAAGGTCATTTAAAGAGGTTTATGCATGGAACCTACTCAGAATGGATATATATCAAGGACAAAGGAGTATGAACTAGTTTGGACTGAAGGAATTCCTATTGTAGCAAAAATACAAATTTGGCCTTAACTCCGAAAAGGAAAGCTTTTTCTGTGTTTCTTTCTCAAACAAGGTCATTTAAAGAGGTTTATTCATGGAACCTACTTAGAATGGATATATATCAAAGAAAAAGGAATATGAACTTGTTTTGACAGAAAGGAATTTGTGTTTATAAGCAAAAATCCGAATTTCGTCTTAACTCCGCAAAGGAAGGATATTCCTGTGTTTCTTTCTCAAACAAGGTCATTTAAAGAGGTTTATGCATGGAACCTACTTAGAATGGCTATATATGAAGGCCAAAAGAGTTTGAACTAGTTTGGACTGAAGGAATTCCTTTTATAACAAAAATACCAATTTGGCCTTAACTCCGCAAAGGAAGGCTATTCCTGTGTTTCTTTCTCATACAAGGTCATTTAAAGATGTTTATGCATGAAACCTACTTAGAATGGCTATATATGAAGGCCAAAAGAGTTTGAACTAGTTTGGACTGAAGGAATTCCTTTTAAAGCAAAAATACCAATTTGGCCTTATCTCCTCAAATGAAAGCTTTTTCTGTTTTTCTTTCTCAAACAAGGTCATTTAAAGAGGTTTATTCATGGAACCTACTTAGAATGGATATATATCAAAGAAAAAGGAATATGAACTTGTTTTGACAGAAAGGAATTTGTGTTTATAAGCAAAAATCCGAATTTCGTCTTAACTCCGCAAAGGAAGGATATTCCTGTGTTTCTTTCTCAAACAAGGTCATTTAAAGAGGTTTATGCATGGAACCTACTTAGAATGGCTATATATGAAGGCCAAAAGAGTTTGAACTAGTTTGGACTGAAGGAATTCCTTTTATAACAAAAATACCAATTTGGCCTTAACTCCGCAAAGGAAGGCTATTCCTGTGTTTCTTTCTCATACAAGGTCATTTAAAGATGTTTATGCATGAAACCTACTTAGAATGGCTATATATGAAGGCCAAAAGAGTTTGAACTAGTTTGGACTGAAGGAATTCCTTTTAAAGCAAAAATACCAATTTGGCCTTATCTCCTCAAATGAAAGCTTTTTCTGTTTTTCTTTCTCAAACAAGGTCATTTAAAGAGGTTTATGCATGGAACCTACTCAGAATGGATATATATCAAGGACAAAGGAGTATGAACTTGTTTTGACTGAAGGAATTTGTGTTTATAAGCAAAAATCCGAAATTCGTCTTAACTCCACAAAGGAAGGCTATTCCTGTGTTTCTTTCTCATACAAGGTCATTTAAAGAGGTTTATGCATGGAACCTTCTTAGAATGGCTATATATGAAGGCCAAAAGAGTTTGAACTAGTTTGGACTGAAGGAATTCCTTTTATAGCAAAAATACCAATTTGGCCTTAACTCCGCAAAGGAAGGCTATTCCTGTGTTTCTTTCTCATACAAGGTCATTTAAAGAGGTTTATGCATGGAACCTACTCAGAATGGATATATATCAAGGACAAAGGAGTATGAACTAGTTTGGACTGAAGGAATTCCTATTGTAGCAAAAATACCAATTTGGCCTTAACTCCGAAAAGGAAAGCTTTTTCTGTGTTTCTTTCTCAAACAAGGTCATTTAAAGAGGTTTATTCATGGAACCTACTTAGAATGGCTATATATGAAGGCCAAAAGAGTTTGAACTAGTTTGGACTAAAGATATTCCTTTTATAGCAAAAATACCAATTTGGCCTTATCTCCGCAAAGGAAAGCTTTTTCTGTGTTTCTTTCTCACACAAGGTCATTTAAAGATGTTTATGCATGCAACCTACTTAGAATGGCTATATATGAAGGCCAAAAGAGTTTCAACTAGTTTGGACTGAAGGAATTCTTTTTATAGCAAAAATACCAATTTGGCATTAATTCCGCAAAGGAAGGCTATTCCTGTGTTTCTTTCTCATACAAGGTCATTTAAAGAGGTTTATGCATGCAACCTACTTAGAATGGCTATATATGAAGGCCAAAAGAGTTTGAACTAGTTTGGACTGAAGGAATTCCTTTTATAGCAAAAATACAAATTTGCCCTTAACCCTGCAAATGAAGGCTATTCCTGTGTTTCTTTCTCATACAAGGTCATTTAAAGATGTTTATGCATGGAACCTACTTAGAATGGCTATATATGAGGGCCAAAAGAGTTTGAACTAGTTTGGACTGAAGGAATTCCTTTTATTGCAAAAATACCAATTTGGCATTAACTCCTCAAATTAAAGCTTTTTCTGTGTTTCTTTCTCACACAAGGTCATTTAAAGATGTTTATGCATGCAACGTACTTAGAATGGCTATATATGAAGGCCAAAAGAGTTTGAACTTGTTTGGACTGAAGGAATTCTTTTTATAACAAAAATACCAATTTGGCCTTAACTCCGCAAAGGAAGGCTATTCCTGTGTTTCTTTCTCATACAAGGTCATTTAAAGATGTTTATGCATGCAACCTACTTAGAATGGCTATATATGAAGGCCAAAAGAGTTTGAACTAGTTTTGACTGAAGGAATTCCTTTCATAGCAAAAATACCAATTTTGCCTTATCTCCTCAATTGAAAGCTTTTTCTGTTTTTCTTTCTCAAACAAGGTCATTTAAAGAGGTTTATTTATGGAACCTACTCAGAATGGATATATATCAAGGACAAAGGAGTATGAACTTGTTTTGACTGAAGGAATTTGTGTTTATAAGCAAAAATCCGGAATTCATCTTAACTCCGCAGAGGAAGGCTATTCCTGTGTTTGTTTCTCATACAATGTCATTTAAAGAGGTTTATGCATGGAACCTACTTAGAATGGCTATATATGAAGGCCAAAAGAGTTTGAACTAGTTTGGACTTAAGGAATTCCGTTTATAGCAAAAATACCAATTTGGCCTTAACTCTGCAAAGGAAAGCTTTTTCTGTTTTTCTTTCTCATACAAGGTCATTTAAAGAGGTTTATGCATGGAACCTACTTAGAATGGCTATATATGAAGGCCAAAAGAGTTTGAACTAGTTTGGACTGAAGGAATTCCTTTTACAGCAAAAATACCAATTTGGCCTTATCTCCGCAAAGGAAAGCTTTTTCTGTGTTTCTTTCTCACACAAGGTCATTTAAAGATGTTTATGCATGCAACCTACTTAGAATGGCTATATATGAAGGCCAAAAGAGTTTCAACTAGTTTGGACTGAAGGAATTCCTTTTATAGCAAACATACCAATTTGGCCTTATCTCCTCAAATGAAAGCTTTTTCTGATTTTCTTTCTCAAACAAGGTCATTTAAAGAGGTTTATTCATGGAACCTACTCAGAATGGATATATATCAAGGACAAAGGAGTATGAACTTGTTTTGACTGAAGGAATTTGTGTTTATAAGCAAAAATCCGAAATTCATCTTAACTCCGCAGAGGAAGGCTATTCCTGTGTTTCTTTCTCATACAAGGTCATTTAAAGAGGTTTATGCATGGAACCTACTTAGAATGGCTATATATGAAGGCCAAAAGAGTTTGAACTAGTTTGGACTGAAGGAATTCCTTTTATAGCAAAAATACCAATTTGGCCTTATCTCCGCAAAGGAAAGCTTTTTCTGTGTTTCTTTCTCACACAAGGTCATTTAAAGATGTTTATGCATGCAACCTACTTAGAATGGCTATATATGAAGGCCAAAAGAGTTTGAACTAGTTTGGACTGAAGGAATTCCTTTTATAGCAAAAATACAAATTTGCCCTTAACCCTGCAAAGGAAGGCTATTCCTGTGTTTCTTTCTCATACAAGGTCATTTAAAGAGGTTTATGCATGGAACCTACTTAGAATGGCTATATATGAAGGCCAAAAGAGTTTGAACTAGTTTGGACTGAAGGAATTCCTTTTATAGCAAAAATACCAATTTGGCCTTATCTCCGCAAAGGAAAGCTTTTTCTGTGTTTCTTTCTCACACAAGGTCATTTAAAGATGTTTATGCATGCAACCTACTTAAAATGGCTATATATGAAGGCCAAAAGAGTTTGAACTAGTTTTGACTGAAGGAATTCTTTTTATAGCAAAAATACCAATTTGGCCTTAACTCCGGAAGGGAAGTCTATTCCTGTGTTTCTTTCTCATACAAGGTCATTTAAAGAGGTTTATGCATGGAACCTACTTAGAATGGCTATATATGAAGGCCAAAAGAGTTTGAACTAGTTTGGACTGAAGGAATTCCTTTTATAGCAAAAATACCAATTTGGCCTTATCTCCGCAAAGGAAAGCTTTTTCTGTGTTTCTTTCTCACACAAGGTCATTTAAAGATGTTTATGCATGCAACCTACTTAGAATGGCTATATATGAAGGCCAAAAGAGTTTGAACTAGTTTTGACTGAAGGAATTCCTTTCATAGCAAAAATACCAATTTGGCCTTATCTCCCCAAATGAAAGCTTTTTCTGTTTTTCTTTCTCAAACAAGGTCATTTAAAGAGGTTTATTCATGGAACCTACTCAGAATGGATATATATCAAAGACAAAGGAGTATGAACTTGTTTTGACTGAAGGAATTTGTGTTTATAAGCAAAAATCCGAAATTCGTCTTAACTCCGCAAAGGAAGGCTATTCCTGTGTTTCTTTCTCATACAAGGTCATTTAAAGAGGTTTATGCATGGAACCTTCTTAGAATGGCTATATATGAAGGCCAAAAGAGTTTGAACTAGTTTGGACTGAAAGAATTCCTTTTATAGCAAAAATACCAATTTGGCCTTAACTCCGCAAAGGAAGGCTATTCCTGTGTTTCTTTCTCACACAAGGTCATTTAAAGAGGTTTATTCATGGAACCTACTTAGAATGGCTATATATGAAGGCCAAAAGCGTTTGAACTAGTTTTGACTGAAGGAATTTGTGTTTATAGGCAAAAATGGGAAATTCGACTTAACTCCGCAAAGGAAGGCTATTCCTGTGTTTCTTTCTCATACAAGGTCATTTAAAGAGGTTTATGCATGCAACCCACTTAGAATGGCTATATATGAAGGCCAAAAGAGTTTGAACTAGTTTGGACTGAAGGAATTCCTTTTATAGCAAAAATACCAATTTGGCCTCATCTCCGCAAATGAAAGCTTTTTCTGTGTTTCTTTCTCACACAAGGTCATTTAAAGATGTTTATGCATGCAACCTACTTAGAATGGCTATATATGAAGGCCAAAAGAGTTTGAACTAGTTTGGAATGAAGGAATTCTTTTTATAGCAAAATTACCAATTTGGCCTTAACTCCGCAAAGGAAGGCTATTCCTGTGTTTCTTTCTCATACAAGGTCATTTAAAGATGTTTATGCATACAACCTACTTAGAATGGCTATATATGAAGGCCAAAAGAGTTTGAACTAGTTTGGACTGAAGGAATTCCTTTTATTGCAAAAATACCAATTTGGCCTTATCTCCTCAAATGAAAGCTTTTTCTGTTTTTCTTTCTCAAACAAGGTCATTTAAAGAGGTTTATGCATGGAACCTACTCAGAATGGATATATATCAAGGACAAAGGAGTATGAACTTGTTTTGACTGAAGGAATTTGTGTTTATAAGCAAAAATCCGAAATTCGTCTTAACTCCGCAAAGGAAGGCTATTCCTGTGTTTCTTTCTCATACAAGGTCATTTAAAGAGGTTTATGCATGGAACCTTCTTAGAATGGCTATATATGAAGGCCAAAAGAGTTTGAACTAGTTTGGACTGAAGGAATTCCTTTTATAGCAAAAATACCAATTTGGCCTTAACTCCGCAAAGGAAGGCTATTCCTGTGTTTCTTTCTCATACAAGGTCATTTAAAGAGGTTTATGCATGGAACCTACTCAGAATGGATATATATCAAGGACAAAGGAGTATGAACTAGTTTGGACTGAAGGAATTCCTATTGTAGCAAAAATACCAATTTGGCCTTAACTCCGAAAAGGAAAGCTTTTTCTGTGTTTCTTTCTCAAACAAGGTCATTTAAAGAGGTTTATTCATGGAACCTACTTAGAATGGATATATATCAAAGAAAAAGGAATATGAACTTGTTTTGACAGAAAGGAATTTGTGTTTATAAGCAAAAATCCGAATTTCGTCTTAACTCCGCAAAGGAAGGATATTCCTGTGTTTCTTTCTCAAACAAGGTCATTTAAAGAGGTTTATGCATGGAACCTACTTAGAATGGCTATATATGAAGGCCAAAAGAGTTTGAACTAGTTTGGACTGAAGGAATTCCTTTTATAACAAAAATACCAATTTGGCCTTAACTCCGCAAAGGAAGGCTATTCCTGTGTTTCTTTCTCATACAAGGTCATTTAAAGATGTTTATGCATGAAACCTACTTAGAATGGCTATATATGAAGGCCAAAAGAGTTTGAACTAGTTTGGACTGAAGGAATTCCTTTTAAAGCAAAAATACCAATTTGGCCTTATCTCCTCAAATGAAAGCTTTTTCTGTTTTTCTTTCTCAAACAAGGTCATTTAAAGAGGTTTATGCATGGAACCTACTCAGAATGGATATATATCAAGGACAAAGGAGTATGAACTTGTTTTGACTGAAGGAATTTGTGTTTATAAGCAAAAATCCGAAATTCGTCTTAACTCCGCAAAGGAAGGCTATTCCTGTGTTTCTTTCTCATACAAGGTCATTTAAAGAGGTTTATGCATGGAACCTTCTTAGAATGGCTATATATGAAGGCCAAAAGAGTTTGAACTAGTTTGGACTGAAGGAATTCCTTTTATAGCAAAAATACCAATTTGGCCTTAACTCCGCAAAGGAAGGCTATTCCTGTGTTTCTTTCTCATACAAGGTCATTTAAAGAGGTTTATGCATGGAACCTACTCAGAATGGATATATATCAAGGACAAAGGAGTATGAACTAGTTTGGACTGAAGGAATTCCTATTGTAGCAAAAATACCAATTTGGCCTTAACTCCGAAAAGGAAAGCTTTTTCTGTGTTTCTTTCTCAAACAAGGTCATTTAAAGAGGTTTATTCATGGAACCTACTTAGAATGGCTATATATGAAGGCCAAAAGAGTTTGAACTAGTTTGGACTAAAGATATTCCTTTTATAGCAAAAATACCAATTTGGCCTTATCTCCGCAAAGGAAAGCTTTTTCTGTGTTTCTTTCTCACACAAGGTCATTTAAAGATGTTTATGCATGCAACCTACTTAGAATGGCTATATATGAAGGCCAAAAGAGTTTCAACTAGTTTGGACTGAAGGAATTCTTTTTATAGCAAAAATACCAATTTGGCATTAATTCCGCAAAGGAAGGCTATTCCTGTGTTTCTTTCTCATACAAGGTCATTTAAAGATGTTTATGCATGCAACCTACTTAGAATGGCTATATATGAAGGCCAAAAGAGTTTGAACTAGTTTGGACTGAAGGAATTCCTTTTATAGCAAAAATACAAATTTGCCCTTAACCCTGCAAATGAAGGCTATTCCTGTGTTTCTTTCTCATACAAGGTCATTTAAAGATGTTTATGCATGGAACCTACTTAGAATGGCTATATATGAGGGCCAAAAGAGTTTGAACTAGTTTGGACTGAAGGAATTCCTTTTATTGCAAAAATACCAATTTGGCATTAACTCCTCAAATTAAAGCTTTTTCTGTGTTTCTTTCTCACACAAGGTCATTTAAAGATGTTTATGCATGCAACCTACTTAGAATGGCTATATATGAAGGCCAAAAGAGTTTGAACTAGTTTGGACTGAAGGAATTCCTTTTATAGCAAAAATACAAATTTGCCCTTAACCCTGCAAAGGAAGGCTATTCCTGTGTTTCTTTCTCATACAAGGTCATTTAAAGAGGTTTATGCATGGAACCTACTTAGAATGGCTATATATGAAGGCCAAAAGAGTTTGAACTAGTTTGGACTGAAGGAATTCCTTTTACAGCAAAAATACCAATTTGGCCTTATCTCCGCAAAGGAAAGCTTTTTCTGTGTTTCTTTCTCACACAAGGTCATTTAAAGATGTTTATGCATGCAACCTACTTAGAATGGCTATATATGAAGGCCAAAAGAGTTTCAACTAGTTTGGACTGAAGGAATTCTTTTTATAACAAAAATACCAATTTGGCCTTAACTCCGCAAAGGAAGGCTATTCCTGTGTTTCTTTCTCATACAAGGTCATTTAAAGAGGTTTATGTATGCAACCTACTTAGAATGGCTATATATGAAGGCCAAAAGAGTTTGAACTAGTTTTGACTGAAGGAATTCCTTTCATAGCAAAAATACCAATTTGGCCTTATCTCCTCAAATGAAAGCTTTTTCTGTTTTTCTTTCTCAAACAAGGTCATTTAAAGAGGTTTATTTATGGAACCTACTCAGAATGGATATATATTAAGGACAAAGGAGTATGAACTTGTTTTGACTGAAGGAATTTGTGTTTATAAGCAAAAATCCGAAATTCATCTTAACTCCGCAGAGGAAGGCTATTCCTGTGTTTGTTTCTCATACAATGTCATTTAAAGAGGTTTATGCATGGAACCTACTTAGAATGGCTATATATGAAGGCCAAAAGAGTTTGAACTAGTTTGGACTGAAGGAATTCCTTTTATAGCAAAGATACCAATTTGGCCTTAACTCCGCAAAGGAAGGCTATTCCTGTGTTTCTTTCTCATACAAGGTCATTTAAAGAGGTTTATGCATGGAACCTACTCAGAATGGATATATATCAAGGACAAAGGAGTATGAACTAGTTTGGACTGAAGGAATTCCTATTGTAGCAAAAATACCAATTTGGCCTTAACTCCGAAAAGGAAAGCTTTTTATGTGTTTCTTTCTCAAACAAGGTCATTTAAAGAGGTTTATTCATGGAACCTACTTAGAATGGCTATATATGAAGGCCAAAAGCGTTTGAACTAGTTTTGACTGAAGGAATTTGTGTATATAGGCAAAAATGGGAAATTCGACTTAACTCCGCAAAGGAAGGCTATTCCTGTGTTTCTTTCTCATACAAGGTCATTTAAAGAGGTTTATGCATGGAACCTACTTAGAATGGCTATATATGAAGGCCAAAAGAGTTTGAACTAGTTTGGACTGAAGGAATTCCTTTTATAGCAAAAAAACCAATTTGGCCTCATCTCCGCAAAGGAAAGCTTTTTCTGTGTTTCTTTCTCACACAAGGTCATTTAAAGATGTTTATGCATGCAACCTACTTAGAATGGCTATATATGAAGGCCAAAAGCGTTTGAACTAGTTTGGAATGAAGGAATTCTTTTTATAGCAAAATTACCAATTTGGCCCTAACTCCGCAAAGGAAGGCTATTCCTGTTTTTCTTTCTCATACAAGGTCATTTAAAGATGTTTATGCATACAACCTACTTAGAATGGCTATATATGAAGGCCAAAAGAGTTTCAACTAGTTTGGACTGAAGGAATTCCTTTTATTGCAAAAATACCAATTTGGCCTTATCTCCTCAAATGAAAGCTTTTTCTGTTTTTCTTTCTCAAACAAGGTCATTTAAAGAGGTTTATGCATGGAACCTACTCAGAATGGATATATATCAAGGACAAAGGAGTATGAAATTGTTTTGACTGAAGGAATTTGTGTTTATAAGCAAAAATCCGAAATTCGTCTTAACTCCGCAAAGGAAGGCTATTCCTGTGTTTCTTTCTCATACAAGGTCATTTAAAGAGGTTTATGCATGGAACCTTCTTAGAATGGCTATATATGAAGGCCAAAAGAGTTTGAACTAGTTTGGACTGAAGGAATTCCTTTTATAGCAAAAATACCAATTTGGCCTTAACTCCGCAAAGGAAGGCTATTCCTGTGTTTCTTTCTCATACAAGGTCATTTAAAGAGGTTTATGCATGCAACCTACTTAGAATGGCTATATATGAAGGCCAAAAGAGTTTGAACTAGTTTGGACTGAAGGAATTCCTTTTATAGCAAAAATACCAATTTGGCCTTATCTCCGCAAAGGAAAGCTTTTTCTGTGTTTCTTTCTCACACAAGGTCATTTAAAGATGTTTATGCATGCAACCTACTTAGAATGGCTATATATGAAGGCCAAAAGAGTTTGAACTAGTTTTGACTGAAGGAATTCCTTTCATAGCAAAAATACCAATTTGGCCTTATCTCCTCAAATGAAAGCTTTTTCTGTTTTTCTTTCTCAAACAAGGTCATTTAAAGAGGTTTATTCATGGAACCTACTCAGAATGGATATATATCAAGGACAAAGGAGTATGAACTTGTTTTGACTGAAGGAATTTGTGTTTATAAGCAAAAATCCGAAATTCGTCTTAACTCCGCAAAGGAAGGCTATTCCTGTGTTTCTTTCTCATACAAGGTCATTTAAAGAGGTTTATGCATGGCACCTTCTTAGAATGGCTATATATGAAGGCCAAAAGAGTTTGAACTAGTTTGGACTGAAGGAATTCCTTTTATAGCAAAAATACAAATTTGCCCTTAACCCTGCAAAGGAAGGCTATTCCTGTGTTTCTTTCTCATACAAGGTCATTTAAAGAGGTTTATGCATGGAACCTACTTAGAATGGCTATATATGAAGGCCAAAAGAGTTTGAACTAGTTTGGACTGAAGGAATTCCTTTTATAGCAAAAATACCAATTTGGCCTTATCTCCGCAAAGGAAAACTTTTTCTGTGTTTCTTTCTCACACAAGGTCATTTAAAGATGTTTATGCATGCAACCTACTTAAAATGGCTATATATGAAGGCCAAAAGAGTTTGAACTAGTTTTGACTGAAGGAATTCTTTTTATAGCAAAAATACCAATTTGGCCTTAACTCCGGAAGGGAAGTCTATTCCTGTGTTTCTTTCTCATACAAGGTCATTTAAAGAGGTTTATGCATGGAACCTACTTAGAATGGCTATATATGAAGGCCAAAAGAGTTTGAACTAGTTTGGACTGAAGGAATTCCTTTTATAGCAAAAATACCAATTTGGCCTTATCTCCTCAAATGAAAGCTTTTTCTGTTTTTCTTTCTCAAACAAGGTCATTTAAAGAGGTTTATGCATGGAACCTACTCAGAATGGATATATATCAAGGACAAAGGAGTATGAACTTGTTTTGACTGAAGGAATTTGTGTTTATAAGCAAATATCCGAAATTCGTCTTAACTCGGCAAAGGAAGGCTATTCCTGTGTTTCTTTCTCATACAAGGTCATTTAAAGATGTTTATGCATGGAACCTACTTAGAATGGCTATATATAAGGGCCAAAAGAGTTTGAACTAGTTTGGACTGAAGGAATTCCTTTTATTGCAAAAATACCAATTTGGCCTTAACTCCTCAAATTAAAGCTTTTTCTGTGTTTCTTTCTCACACAAGGTCATTGTAAGATGTTTATGCATACAACCTACTTAGAATGGCTATATATGAAGGCCAAAAGAGTTTGAACTAGTTTGGACTGAAGGAATTCCTTTTATAGCAAAAATACAAATTTACCCTTAACCCTGCAAATGAAGACTATTCCTGTGTTTCTTTCTCATACAAGGTCATTTAAAGAGGTTTATGCATGGAACCTACTTAGAATGGCTATATATGAAGGCCAAAAGAGTTTGAACTAGTTTGGACTGAAGGAATTCCTTTTATAGCAAAATTACCAATTTGGCCTTAACTCCACAAAGGAAGGCTATTCCTGTGTTTCTTTCTCATACAAGGTCATTTAAAGATGTTTATGCATACAACCTACTTAGAATGGCTATATATGAAGGCCAAAAGAGTTTGAACTAGTTTTGACTGAAGGAATTCCTTTTATAGCAAAAATACCAATTTGGCCTTATCTCCGAAAAGGAAAGCTTTTTCTTTGTTTCTTTCTCACATAAGGTCATTTAAAGAGGTTTATGCATGGAACCTACTTAGAATGGCTATATATGAAGGCCAAAAGAGTTTGAACTAGTTTGGACTGAAGGAATTCCTTTTAAAGCAAAAATACCAATTTGGCCTTATCTCCTCAAATGAAAGCTTTTTCTGTTTTTCTTTCTCAAATAAGGTCATTTAAAGAGGTTTATGCATGGAACCTGCTCAGAATGGATATATATCAAGGACAAAGGAATATGAACTTGTTTTGACTGAAGGAATTTGTATTTATAGGCAAAAATCCAAAATTCATCTTAACTCCGCAAAGGAAGGATATTCTTCTGTTTCTTTCTCATACAAGGTCATTTAAAGAGGTTTATGCATGGAACCTACTTAGAATGGCTATATATGAAGGCCAAAAGAGTTTGAACTTGTTTTGACTGAAGGAATTCCTTTTATAGCAAAAATACCAATTTGGCCTTAACTCCGAAAAGGAAATCTTTTTCTGTGTTTCTTTCTCACACAACGTCATTTAAAGAGGTGTATGCATGGAACCTACTTAGAATGGATATATATCAAAGACAAATGAATATGAACTTGTTTTGACAGAAAGGAATTTGTGTTTATAAGCAAAAATCCGAATTTCGTCTTAACTCCGCAAAGGAAGGATATTCCTGTGTTTCTTTCTCATATAAGGTCATTTAAAGAGATTTATACATGGAACCTACTGTTAAAATTGGCTTTGTTCTTAGACATTATGAAGGAAATAGGGCTCAGTACTTTTCCATTATGACCTAAAGTGATCCAGGAGTAGAAAGACAAAACAATTAGGAAAGCCTGGGAAAGCAAGGGCAGATTCACACACACACATTGTTTTGGGCTGATCCAGAGAATATGACGAAGCATGTTGAACCTACTCATGTCCAATCATACTCGGTCGAATGTGAGTCCAACCTATGAGACTATAAATAAACATGATAACCGGAAATCATGGCCAGTCTGACAGACTTCCTGCGGGAGCTCTGTTCCACTGAGCCCAGCGCTGATATGCTTTGATGTGTGACTACCAATAAACACTTCATTTTCACTTGAATTACTGCGGTCCGTTCTTAAGCCTCCTACTAAAAGAACCGAATCTAATAAATGGTGCCGTGACACGAGGTTGGAAGGCTGAAGGACCACCGTGTCGTGAGACCGACCCCGTCCGAGGGAGGACGCCTCGAGGTGATAGGAGAGACAGCTTTGTTCAGACAATCAGGCGCCAAGAAAAAGGTGAGCAGAACACCACTTAATGACTAAATGTTTAATTTCTGCATATTGAATAACCTAAATGAAGTTGTCTGAATTAAGTTGTCCTCTGGTCATGGTAAATCCATGTGTTAATGTACTGTCTGATGTTTGCATTGAATGGTAACACGTGAAGTATAACTACACATAGTTACATGCAGGGAAAGTGAATAAGTGTCCTGACAAGTGAATTCGAACAAAGTGACAAGATAAATTCATTTTATAAATGAATGTCCCATGCGGGGAGCTTGTCTTCAAAATTTTTTACCTAGCACTAATAGCTAAGTGTGACTGAAGTGGTTTATAAAATCCCCAAATTGAAGGGGGTCAACCAAATAAATAAATAAAATTCGTAGAAATCCGACACGGAAGATTCTCCGCTGACGGAAGTTAGAACGAGGGATTGAGTCTTCCGGGGTGCGAAGCGGTCTATAATTCCGAGACATAGTCGGTCTGACAAGAATAAATTTATACTGTAGGACACAGGGTCAGATTTTTTAATTTTTATGCAACTGTGGGGTGGGGTTCGCCGCTCGAAGATATTTGACTGCGCCAGCAGATCTCGAGTGGTTTCTGTTCAATATTGGGGTTGGTATAGATAAAAAGGGGGAAAAACGAGTGGCTGCGCGTGCTATACGGGTCGCTTTGTTTGGGGAAATCAGTATTTTTATGGTGTGACCCAAAGTTTTGGAATGAACAAATGCTTTTATAAGTGGAGCGCACAGAACACAGCGTTCTGCGTAGAAGTTTCTTCACTACTTTCAGCATTTGGGCAACTAAGGCCTTCCATATACTTTGAATAACACGTGTATAACTTTTGAATGTGTCACAAAAATTGATTGACGACTGGAAAAAATGCAAATCCGGCTCGCTGGGGTCGGTGCTGGTTGACACGTTAGAAAGATGGAAGAAATGGTCCCGGGGTGAGAAGAAAAACGAGGGACAGATAAATTGGACTGGAGAAATGCAGAAAAAAGAGTGTGCGAGTTTTCTCCACTGAGGCTGAGTGTGTGTGTTCAAAATGTTTTCAAAACAAACGAGAGAGTAAGAATCAAGCACATGCATGATACAGGAGGAAAAAGTTGATATATGATATATTTGATCCCAAAGTTTGACAAAAGTTAATAATTTTTTTCAGCATCAAAGCACTAATAAGAGACCTGTAAGGAAAAAATTAACAGATTTGGAGGCTTGACCTGAGGCCTGAGGTTTCTAACTAAAGATCAGCTGTGCAGCAGCATTACAGGAAATAATGAATAATGAATAATGAAAAGCCTCAAACACTTTTTGAGCCATAATATTCCCAATTTAATTTTATAGTTGTTCTCTTTATCATAAATGCGCACACCCTAAGATTGTCTTCTTTCTCTCATTCAGCCCTGAGAGTGAGAACAATCCAAACAGACTCTGGGTGATCATTGGCCTGAGTTTATAATGATATACTGCTTATAATAGAGGTTTAAGTTTGTATTAGAGCAAATAGTATTGATTCATCCATCTATTTTAAAATGCATATGATTGGGAAAGACACCAAAGTATGTAGATAAACTGAAAACAGCTTTACAATGAAAAAATCACAGAGATGAGATAAGAAACAATAAATCCAGGAAGAACAGTGTTTGAGACATTCATATAAATTGTTGCTGAAATAGGATTTAACAGCTCTCTTAAAGAGCTAAAGTCAAATACACAAGCAGAGGGTTTAGGAGATTTGCTCCTTTAATTAAAATACAATCTGAAAAAATGTTCTCCACCTGAAACAGGACTGAGAGCAGGCAGTCAGACCAAATGACATAAGTTAAAAGGAAAAAACAGGATTTAGGATTTAATATCGCAGCCAGACGGTCAGATGTCAAACAATTTGATAACATATTAAAGTTATTGAGACTTGGCCTTTATTCTTATTAGGAGATATTAACTTGACTATAAAATTTTAGCTGCTCGGAATTTCCTGCCTCTTGTCACCAATTCGGAGTCAATAGTTATCACCAATATTTAGATTCAAACTAAAACATTTGACTATTTAACTAAATCATTTAACTACTTAACTGCAACAGATTTATGAAACAATTAATATGCTAACTTAATAAAGCAGCAAAGTGCTTCATAGAAGTTTGGATAGATTAGGGCATTGGGAGAATAGCAACAGGACAGCTGCAGCAAAGACTGAGCCATAACAAGACAAGTCAAGGTTTGTTTTTATGGCGCATTTAAAAACAGTGAGCAGAGTGCAGCTTGGTTAGCCAAAATAACGATCTATGCAGACACAGACTTAATTTGGCTGAAGCTATCCCTATTATGCATTATATTGGTGCCCAACGCGTAGTTTAATTTTATGCATTATTTAACCTACTATTTTATATGACATATAATATATGACCTATATATGAATGTTTTCAGGTTGTCCCACATGAGGCCTGGACGAGGAGAAAATACCCTGTCCATAGCTTCTTTGGGACACTAGGAGATATTGTGTGAATGTGGAAAAATTTGGGTTGCCAAGCAACAGCCATGGTGAGTGGGGGCTGAGGAGTTCCCAAAGGGGGCACTAACGGCTTGGGGGACAAGGGCTACCTGAGGGAGAAGGAGAAGGACGCCAATAGGTGGCGTGATGGAAATTCAAACTGTGCTGAGTCAGTGCCTGTGGTTGAAAGAAAAAGGATATGAATGGGATGACTGAAATGTTCTGTAATTAGGTGTTTTGGGTCATCGGAAGACGTTCCATTAGAGATGACCAGAAAGTTTTTAATCTACTACACTAAATCGATCAGTCAGACATTATTTATATAGCAGTTTATATAGCACTTCTCAACCCAAGAAAATATAGAACAAAGACCTTTCAGATCAAACGAAGCAGTGAAACCCAAGGCCACATACAGACACATGCACACTCACATATAAAGCCACGCACACACACACACCACACATACTGGAAACAGGGACCACAACGTGATCCTTAAAGAAAAATAAAGGATGAATTAGGATAAATAAAGAAATAAAATTAACCTAGGCTTGTAATATCTGTATGGAAACATGTTATGGTATCATGTTATGGTTAGAAACAGCTCTGATGTCACACCGTTGGTACAACATGAGGTGTTTCTGATTCAATTAGAACCGGAAAAAACTTAATGCTGATCCTGAACTGTCTGTGTATGCCTCAGCATAAAAAAAAAAAAACACAGCCACTTGTAAAAATTAAACAACATTATTACTAACTAACAAGTAAGAATAAAGCAGGTTATGCTGAAATTTTATTTTTTAACGATCTGACCTGAATTCAGAGAGGACAGACAATATTTAGCCTAAACAACTTAATCAGTTCGTCATTGGAAAAATGTCTGCTTTCTTGATGCTGTGCTGCTCCCAAGATGAGATCTAACCACAAATATTTCTGTCCTGCAGCAAACAACAACACAGGAGGAGAAACTGCAGTGGAGCAGTTCGGCAATAAATTAACAATTAATCATTCAAACTTCTCAAGTTTTCCCAAAAATTCTGTGTGTGTTTGTGTCTTCTTTTGCATTAAGACTTCCCGGACCTGGAAGAGGAAGACATGGATCAAACTCATAATATGAAGACCACTGTTTGTTTACTTAGGCCTAAATGAAGACATGAGGGTTGTTTGGTCAAACCCAGAAATGCGATATATGTTTGTCATCTGTTGTCATCTGCTGTCCTAACCTGTGTTGTCTGGTGTTGAGTGTTGTTTGTGTGTTGTCATGATCCCAAAACTGTCTAAATGATTTTCCACAGCAGAATAAATGGATAATACAAAAGATCTCATGAATGCTGGACAGCAACTTGGTGAGAATTCTGTTGTTGTCCTATAAAGAAGGATTATACCAACTGTGTTGATGTTGATCGTGATGATGTGTTCCCTAGACAATTTGAATTTTTAAACAGCAAAATAAGGAGATGGTACGGGGGGGGGGGGGGGCGGCTGTAACACCATTCAAAGGATATCTGTTGGAACAGGGAAACACGAGTTAATGACCATAATAATATCACATATACATAAAGAGAGTGAAGTGAGGAAAGGTGTGTCAGATGAGGCCCCCCAGCAGTCTAGGCCTATAGCAGCTTAACTATGGGATGTTTCAGGATCACCTGAGCCATCCCTAACTATAAGCTTTATCAAAAAGGAAAGTTTTAAGCCTGGTCTTAAAAGTGGAAAGGGTGTCTGCTTCCCGGACATTTACTGGCAGCTTATTCCACAATAGAGGGGCCTGATAACTGAAGGCTCTGCCTCCCATTCTACTTTTAGAAACTCTGGGAACCTCAAGTAAACCTGCAGTTTGGGAACGAAGTGCTCTGTTAGAAAAATATCTTACAATGAGATCTTTAAGATATGATGGAGCTCGGTCATTAAGAGCTTTATATGTAAGGAGAAGAATCTTAAATTCTATTCTGAATTTAACAGGGAGCCAATGAAGAGAAGCTAAAACTGGAGAAATATGATCTCTCCTGTTAGTTCTCGTCAAAACTCTGGCTGCAGCATTTTGGATCAACTGAAGGCTTTTCAGAGAATATGTGGGACAGCCCAATAATAAAGAATTACAGTAGTCCAATCTTGAAGTAACAAATGCATGAATTAGTTTTTCTGCATCACTCTGAGACAAGATGTTCCTGATTTTAACAATATTACGAAGATGAAAGAAGGTAGTCCTAGAAACCTGTTTTATATGCGAGTCAAATGATAAGTTCTGGTCAAAAATAACTCCAAGGTTCCTCACTGTAGAACTAGAAGCCAAGGAAATACCATCTAGAGTAACTATATAGCTAGACAATTTCTCCCTGAAACGCTCAGGTCCAAAGATAACGACTTCAGTTTTGTCTGAATTTAGCAGCAGACAGTTCTGAGTCATCCAGGTCTTTATGTCTTTAAAGGATAAGACCGGTTTTTTGACATTGGGCCCTTGATTTCACATTATAACATGATGTTCTACTCACCCCTGCTTGTTGTTGGTCATTTGGAGCTGTTCCGAAGATATTCGCGAGGCGTCTGGCTGGTCTCTTGAGATATTCGGCCATGAAACGGTTTCCTATGGGCAAGCTTATACAGGCACAAACTATGCTGTTTATAAGTTATTAATTACTGTACACTAGCACTGATAACGTGGAGGTGCGTCGCTTACTTAAAAAAATCCGGGTTACTAATTTTGAATTTTAGCCAAATGAATAAATAGGCAGCAGGTCTGTGGGCTGTCTGTGGCAGTAGCACCACAAGGACGTCAGTAACACCCACTTTACAACAAAAAAATCAAAATTACAATAACCCGGATTTTTTTAAGTAAGCGACGCACCTCCACGTTATCAGTGCTAGTGTACAGTAATTAATAAATTATAAACAGCATAGTTTGTGCCTGTTTAAGCTTGCCCATAGGAAACCGTTTCATGGCCGAATATCTCAAGAGAGCAGCCAGACGCCTCGCGAATATCTTCGGAACAGCTCCAAATGTTCAACAACAAGCAGGGGTGAGTAGAACATCATGTTATAATGTGAAATCAAGGGTCCAATGTCAAAAAACCGGTCTTATCCTTTAAGACATGCTTGTAGTCTGACCAACCTATTGGGTTCATCTGGTTTTATAGATAAGTACAGCTGAGTATCATCAGCATAGCAATGGAAATTTATGCCATGCTGTCTAATAATGTTACCTAATGGAAGCAAGTATAAAGTAAAAAGAATCGGTCCAAGCACAGAACCCTGGGGAACTCCATGACTTACTCTGGTGTGTGAGGAAGATTCTTCATTTACAAGAACAAACTGAAATCTATCAGATAAATATGATTTAAACCAGCCTAATGCAGTTCCTTTAATCCCAATAACATTTTCAAGTCTGTGTAATAAGATACTGTGATCGACCGTATCAAATGCAGCACTGAGATCCAACAGGACAAGCACAGACACAAGTCCGCTATCAGAGGCTAAGAGGAGATCATTGGTAACTTTCAGCAGTGCTGTTTCAGTGCTATGATGCACTCTGAATCCTGACTGAAACTCTTCAAACAGATTATTTCTGTGTAAATGATCACAAAGCTGAGCTGCAACTATTTTTTCAAGAACTTTAGACATAAAAGGGAGATTGGATATAGGTCTATAATGAGCCAACACTTCTGAATCAAGAGTAGGTTTTTTAAGTAAAGGTTTAATTACAGCAACCTTAAAAGTCTGAGGTACATATCCTGTCAACAAAGACAGATTGATCAAATCCAATATGGAAGTGTCAATTAATGGGAAAACCTCCTTGAACAGTCTGGTTGGGATTGGGTCTAAAACACAAGTTGATGGTTTAGAAGAGACTATTGCTGTTGTTAGTTCAGAGAGATCAACTGGACAGAAGCCGTCTAAATACAAATCAGGTTCTAAAGATACTTCTAAAGCTGCTGTACTTGATGATACATCACTGACAATAGTGGGAAGGATTCCATTAATCTTCTCTCTAATAGAAACAATTTTATTAATAAAGAAGCTCATGAAATCATCACTGCTGAGAGTTAAAGGAATAACTGGCTCAGCAGAGCTCGGACTCTTAGTCAGACTGGCTACAGTGCTGAAAAGAAACCTGGGATTATTCTTATTCTCTTCTATCAATGATGAATAATAAGCAGTTCTAGCTTTACGAAGGGCTTTCTTATACATTGTTAAACTATCTTTCCAGACTAATTGAGACTCTTCTAAATTAGAGGAACGCCACTGTCTCTCCAGCTTTCTTGCAGTCTGCTTTAAAGCATGCAGCTGTGAATTATACCAAGGAGCCAACCTCTTCTGACTGATTACCTTCCTTTTCAGAGGGGCAACATTGTCCAGTGCTGTACGCATTGAAACTATAGTGCTGTCAACAAGAGAGTCAAGTGCTGCTGGAGTAAAGTTTAGGTAGTCGTCCTCTGTCATATCTGCACATGGCAGTGAAGAAAAGGATGATGGAATTAATTCTTTAAATCTGGTTACAGCATCCTCTGATAGACACCTTCTTTACGTAAATTTCTTCTCAGAAACTGTGTAGTCAAGTAATGTAAACTCAAAGGTTATCAAAAAATGGTCAGATAAGACAGGGTTATGAGGGAACACTGTTAACTGTTCACTCTCAATGCCATAAGTCAGCACAAGATCAAGGGTGTGATTAAGGCAGTGAGTCGGTCCGTGAACACTCTGAGAAAATCCAATAGAGTCCAAAATAGAATTAAAGATCATATTCAGGCTGTCATTTTCAACATCTACATGAATATTAAAGTCACCCACTACAATGACTTTATCTGTACTCAGCACTAACTGGGATAAAAACTCTGAGAATTCAGACAGAAACTCAGAATAAGGGCCAGGTGGACGATACACAACAACAAACACAAGAGGTTTCTGGGATTTCCACTTTGCGTGGGAAAAACTGAGAATCAGATATTCAAAAGAGCTCAAACTAATCTTGGGTCTGGGACTGATGAGTAACCCTGATCTGAAAATAGCTGCCACTCCTCCTCCTCTGCCTGTGGTTCGAGGAACGTGAACATTTAAACAGTCAGAGGGAGTTGCTTCATTAATGCTAACATGATCCTCCTGCTGCAGCCAGGTTTCTGTAAGACAAAATATATCAATATGATGATCACAAATCAACTCATTCACTAACAGAGACTTCGAAAGGAGAGATCTGATATTCAGCAAACCACATTTAATAGTTTGATGTTTTTGTTCAGTTAAAGTTTTTGTTTTAATCATTTCTTTTTGCACAAGAGGATTTGCTCCTTTTGTGTTAATCGATTGGGTGGGTAGCAGCAGGTGGGAAGCTGCAGAGAAGTGTGTAAGACTACAACTCTGCATCCTGGTCTGAACCCTGGGTTGTCATGTTTTAGGGTGGCAAATAAATTCATCCATATTTCTAGAAATGAGAGCTGCTCCTTCCAAAGTGGGATGGATGCTGTCTCTCCTCATCAGACCAGGTTTTCTCCAGAAAGATTGCCAATTATCTATGTAGCCCACGTTGTTTGCTGGACACCATCTAGACAACCAGCGATTGTAGGACGACATGCGGCTAAACATGTCATCACTGGTCAGATTTGGCAGGGGTCCAGAGAAAACTACGGAGTCCGACATTGTTTTGGCAAAATTACACACCGATGCAACATTAATTTTAGTTACCTCCGATTGGCGTAACCGGGTGTCATTAACGCCGACGTGAATAACTATTTTACCGTATTTACGTTTATCCTTAGCCAGCAGTTTTAAATAGGATTCTATGTCGCCCGCTCTGGCCCCTGGAATGCATTTGACTATGGCCGCTGGTGTCTCTAATGCCACGTTTCTGACTATGGAGCTGCCAATTACCAGGGTTTTTTCCTCAGCGGGTGTGTCGCTGAGTGGGGAAAATCTGTTTGAAGCGTGGACAGGTCGATGGTGAACAACGGGCTTGACTTTAGAGCTATGCCTCTTCCTGACAGTCACCCAGCCACGTTGTAATCCTGGCTGCTCAGGTTCTGCTAGGGGGAGGCTAATTGAGCTAGCTACGCTAGGTGGCTCCACACTGGCAAAAGGGACCTGGCTCGCTATCGGTTGATTTTCAACAGTGCAGAGCCGAGCTTCCAATTCAGATAACCTCGCCTCCAAAACTACAAAAAGACTACATTTGTTACATATACCATTATCGCTAAAGGAGGCAGAGGAGTAACTAAACATCTGACACACGGAGCAGGTGAAAGCAGGAGAAGGAGGAAGAGAACCGGTAGCCATGCTACGCTAGAGAACCAGACACACCGTTAAAAAGTGACAATAAAGATCTGTAGGAGTGTGTTAGAACAGAACGGTAAGCTATAGAGTTTAACTATGCAAAATTGTGTAAGTTATAGATCGAAATAAAGTGATTATCAGTACTCCAAGCGGAGCAAGAAATTCCACAGTGCACGAGCAAGGTAACAGGAAGTGATGCAACACGTCTTACCGCAAAGCGTCACAGCGTCATCCAGCCTGTTAAAAAAGCTGTTAAAGCCTGGCTGCTGCTGTTAAAGCTTGGCTGCTAATATGAAAGAGTGGCTGCTGTTAAAGCTTGGCTGCTGTTAATGCCTGGCTGCTGTGAAAGCGTGGCTGCTGCTGTGAAAGCCTGTCTGCTGCTGTTAAAGCCTGACTGCTGTGAAAGCCTGGCTGCTGCTGTTAAAGCCTGTCTGCTGTAAAAGCCTGGCTGCTGTGAAAGCCTGGCTGCTGCTGTTAAGGACTGGCTGCTGCTATTAAAGCCTGGCTGCTGCTGTTAAAGCCTGGCTGCTGTGAAAGCCTGGCTGTTGTGAAAGCCTGGCTGCTGCTGTTAAGGCCTGGCTGCTGCTATTAAAGCCTGGCTGCTGCTGTTAAAGCTTGGCTCCTGTTAAAGCCTGGCTTCTGTTAAAGCCTGGCTGCTGCTTTTAAAGCCTGACTACTGCTGTTAAAGCCTGGCTGCTGCTGTTAAAGCTTGGCTGCTAAAGTGAAAGCGTGACTGCTGTTAAAGCTTGGCTGCTGTTAATGCCTGGCTGCTGTGAAAGCGTGGCTGCTGCTGTGAAAGCCTGTCTGCTGCTGTTAAAACCTGACTGCTGTGAAAGCCTGGCTGCTTCTGTTAAAGCCTGTCTGCTGTAAAAGCTTGGCTATTGTTAAAGCCTGGCTGCTGCTGTGAAAGCCTGGCTGCTGCTGTGAAAGCCTGGCTGCTGTGAAAGCCTGGCTGCTGCTGTTAAGGCCTGGCTGCTGCTGTTAAGGCCTGTCTGCTGCTGTTAAAGCCTGGCTGCTGCTGTCAAAGTCTGACTTCTGTTGTTAAAGCATGGCTGCTGTGAAAGCCTGGCTGCAATTGTTAAAGCCTGGCTGCTGCTGTGAAAGCTTGGCTGCTGTGAAAGCCTGGCTGCTGTGAAAGCGTGGCTGCTGCCGTGAAAGCCTGGCTGCTGCTGTTAAAGCTTGGCTACTGTGAAAGCCTGGCTGCTGCTGTTAAAGCCTGGCCGCTGCTGTTAAAGCCTGACTGCTGCTGTTAAAGCCTGGCTGCTGCTGTTAAAGCCTGGCCGCTATTGCTAAAGCCTGGCTGCTGCTGCTCTTAAAGCCTGGCTGCTGCTGTTAAAGCCTTACTGTTGTTAAAGCCTGGCTGCTGCTCTTAAAGCCTTGCTGCTGTTAAAGCCTGGCTGCTATCGTGAAAGCCTGGCTGCTGCTTTGAAATTCTGGCTGCTGATGTTAAAGCCTGGCTGCTCTGAAAGTCTGGCTACTGCTGTGAAAGCTTGGCTGCTGTTAAATCCTGGCTGCTGTGAAAGAGTGGCTGCTGCTGTGAAAGCCTGGCTTCTGCTGCTAAAGCCTAGCTGCTGCTGTGAAGGCCTGGATGCTGTTAAATCCTAGCTGCTGTGAAAGCATGGCTGCTGTTGTTAAAGCCTGGCTGCTGTGAAAGTCTGGCTAATGCTGTGAAAGTCTAGCTGCTGCTTTGAAAGCCTGAATGCTGCTTTGAAAGCCTGGCTGCTGTTAAAGCCTGGCTGCTGCTGCTAAAGCCTAGCTGTTGCTGTTAAAGCCTGGCTGCTGCTGCTAAAGCCTAGCTGTTGCTGTTAAAGCCTGGCTGCTGTTGTGAAAGCCTAGCTGCTGCTGTTAAAGCCTGGCTTCTGTTAAAGCCTGGCTAATGTTAAAGCCTGGCTGCTGCTTTTAAAGCATGGCTGCTGTGAAAGCCTGGCTGCTATTGTGAAAGTCTGGCTGCTGCTGTGAAAGCTTGGCTGCTGTTAAAGCCTGGTTGCTCTGAAAGCGTGGCTGCCGCTGTTAAATCCTGGCTGCTGTGAATGTCTGGCTGCTGCTGTTAAAGCATAGCTCCTGTTAAAGCCTGGCTAATGTTAAAGAATGGCTGCTGCTGTGAAAGCCTGGCTGCTTTTAAAGCCTGGCTGCTGCTGTGAAAGCTTGGCTGCTGTTAAAGCCTGGTTGCTCTGAAAGCGTGGCTGCCGCTGTTAAATCCTGGCTGCTGTGAAAGTCTGGCTGCTGCTGTTAAAGCATGGCTCCTGTTAAAGCCTGGCTAATGTTAAAGCCTGGCTGCTGCTTTTAAAGCATGGCTGCTGTGAAAGCCTGGCTGCTATTGTGAAAGTCTGGCTGCTGCTGTGAAAGCTTGGCTGCTGTTAAAGCCTGGTTGCTCTGAAAGCGTGGCTGCCGCTGTTAAATCCTGGCTGCTGTGAATGTCTGGCTGCTGCTGTTAAAGCATGGCTCCTGTTAAAGCCTGGCTAATGTTAAAGAATGGCTGCTGCTGTGAAAGCCTGGCTGCTTTTAAAGCCTGGCTGCTGCTGTGAAAGCTTGGCTGCTGTTAAAGCCTGGTTGCTCTGAAAGCGTGGCTGCCGCTGTTAAATCCTGGCTGCTGTGAAAGTCTGGCTGCTGCTGTTAAAGCATGGCTCCTGTTAAAGCCTGGCTAATGTTAAAGAATGGCTGCTGCTGTGAAAGACAGGGTGCTTTTAAAGCCTGGCTGCTGCTGTGAAAGCCTGGCTGCTTTCAAAGCCTGGCTGCTTCTGTTAAAGGTTGGCTGCTGCTGTGAAAGCCTGGCTGCTATTGTGATAGCCTGGCTGCTGCTGCTAAAGCCTAGCTGTTGCTGTGAAAGCCTAGATGCTGTTAAATCCTGGCTACTGTGAAAGCCTGGCTGCTGCTGTTAAAGCCTGGCTGCTGATGTGAAAGCCTTGCTGCTGCTGTTAAGGCCTGGTTGCTGCTGTTAAAGCCTGGCTACTGCTGTTAAAGCCTGGCTGCTGCTGTTGAAGCATGGCTGCTGTGAAAGCCTGGCTGCTGTGAAAGCCTGGCTGCTATATGGAAAGCCTGGCTGCTGCTGTGAAAGCTTGACAGCTGTTAAAGCCTTGCTGCTGTGAAAAAGTGGCTGCTGCTGTGAAAGCCTGGCTGCTGCTGTTAAAGCCTGAATGCTGCTGTGAAAGCCTGGCTGCTGCTGTTAAAGCGTGGCTGTTGCTGTTAATGCCTGGCTGCTCTGAAAGTCTGGCTGCTGCTGTGAAAGCCTGGTTGCTGCTGTTAAAGTCTGACTGCTTTTAAAGCCTGGCTGCTTTTAAAGCCTAACTGCTTTTAAAGCCTGGCTTGTGCTGTGAAAGCCTGGATGCTGCTGTTAAAGCTTGGTTGCTGCTGTCAAATCCTGGCTGCTGTTAAAGACTGGCTGCTCTTAGAGCCTGGCTGCTGCTGCTGTATAAGCTGCTGTGAAAGCTTGGCTGCTATTGTGAAAGCTTGGCTACTGCTGTGAAAGCTTTGCTGCTGTTAAAGCCTGGCTGCTATTGTGAAAGCCTGGCTGCTGCTTTGAAAGTCTGGCTTCTTTTAAAGCCTGGCTGCTGCTGTTAAAGCCTGTCTGCTGTAAAAGATTGGCTGCTGTTAAAGCCTGGCTGCTGTGAAAGCGTGGCTGCTGCTGTGAAAGTCTGGCTGCTGCTGTGAAAGCCTGGCTGCTGCTCTGAAAGCCTGGCTGCTGCTGTGAAAGCCTGGCTGCTGCTCTGAAAGCCTGGCTGCTGCTGTGAAAGCCTGGCTGCTGCTGTGAAAGCCTGGCTGCTGCTGTTAAAGCCTGGCTGCTGCTGTTAAAGCCTGGCCGCTGCTATTAAGGCCTGGCTGCTGCTGTTAAAGCCTGGCTGCTGTTAAAAAAAGCCTGGCTGCTATTGTGATAGCCTGGATGCTGCTGCTAAAGCCTAGCTGTTGCTGTGAAAGCCTGGATGCTGTTAAATCCTGGCTACTGTGAAAGCCTGGCTGCTGCTGTTAAAGCATGGCTGCTGTGAAAGTCTGGCTGCTATTGTGAAAGCCTGGCTGCTGCTTTTAAAGCCTGGCTGCTGATGTGAAAGCCTTGCTGCTGCTGTTAAGGCCTGGTTGCTGCTGTTAAAGCCTGGCTACTGCTGTTAAAGCCTGGCTGCTGCTGTTGAAGCATGGCTGCTGTGAAAGCCTGGCTGCTGTGAAAGCCTGGCTGCTATATGGAAAGCCTGGCTGCTGCTGTGAAAGCTTGACAGCTGTCAAAGCCTTGCTGCTGTGAAAAAGTGGCTGCTGCTGTGAAAGCCTGGCTGTTGCTGTTTAAGCCTGGCTGCTGATGTGAAAGCTTGGCTATTGCTGTGAAAGCTTGGCTGCTGCTGTGAAAGCTTGGCTGCTGTTAAAGCCTGGCTGCTGTTAAATTCTGGCTGCTGTGAAAGCCTTGCTGCTGCTGTATTAGCATGGCTGCTGTGAAAGCTTGGCTGCTGCTGTGAAAGCTTGGCTGCCGCTGTGAAAGCTTGGCTGCTGCTGTGAAAGCTTGGCTGCTGCTGTGAAAGCTTGGCTGCTGCTGTGAAAGCTTGGCTGCCGCTGTTAAAGCCTGGCTGCTATGAATGTCTGGCTGCTGCTGTTAAAGCCTGGCTGCTGCTTTTAAAGCATGGCTTCTGTGAAAGCCTGGCTGCTATTGTGAAAGCCTGGCTGCTGCTGTGAAAGCTTGGCTGCTGTTAAAGCCTGGTTGTTCTGAAAGCGTGGCTGCCGCTGTTAAATCCTGGCTGCTGTGAATGTCTGGCTGCTTCTGTTAAAGCCTGGCTAATGTTAAAGAATGGCTGCTGCTGTGAAAGCCTGGCTGCTTTTAAAGCCTGGCTGCTGCTGTGAAAGCTTGGCTGCTGTTAAAGCCTGGTTGCTCTGAAAGCGTGGCTGCCGCTGTTAAATCCTGGCTGCTGTGAAAGTCTGGCTGCTGCTGTTAAAGCATGGCTCCTGTTAAAGCCTGGCTAATGTTAAAGAATGGCTGCTGCTGTGAAAGACAGGCTGCTTTTAAAGCCTGGCTGCTGCTGTGAAAGCCTGGCTGCTTTCAAAGCCTGGCTGCTTTCAAAGCCTGGCTGCTTTCAAAGGCTGGCTGCTGCTGTTAAAGCTTGGCTACTGCTGTGAAAGCCTGGCTGCAGTTAAAAAAAGCCTGGCTGCTATTGTGATAGCCTGGCTGCTGCTGCTAAAGCCTAGCTGTTGCTCTGAAAGCCTGGATGCTGTTAAATCCTGGCTACTGTGAAAGCCTGGCTGCTGCTGTTAAAGCATGGCTGCTGTGAAAGTCTGGCTGCTATTGTGAAAGCCTGGCTGCTGCTTTTAAAGCCTGGCTGCTGATGTGAAAGCCTTGCTGCTGCTGTTAAGGCCTGGTTGCTGCTGTTAAAGCCTGGCTACGGCTGTTAAAGCCTGGCTGCTGCTGTTGAAGCATGGCTGCTGTGAAAGCCTGGCTGCTATATGGAAAGCCTGGCTGCTGCTGTTGAAGCATGGCTGCTGTGAAAGCCTGGCTGCTATATGGAAAGCCTGGCTGCTGCTGTGAAAGCTTGACTGCTGTTAAAGCCTTGCTGCTGTGAAAAAGTGGCTGCTGCTGTGAAAGTCTGGCTGCTGATGTGAAAGCTTGGCTATTGCTGTGAAAGCTTGGCTGCTGCTGTGAAAGCTTGGCTGCTGTTAAAGCCTGGCTGCTGTTAAATTCTGGCTGCTGTGAAAGCCTTGCTGCTGCTGTATTAGCATGGCTGCTGTGAAAGCTTGGCTGCTATTGTGAAAGCTTGGCTGCCGCTGTGAAAGCTTGGCTGCTGCTGTGAAAGCTTGGCTGCTGCTGTGAAAGCTTGGCTGCTGCTGTTAAAGCCTGGCTGCTATGAATGTCTGGCTGCTGCTGTTAAAGCCTGGCTGCTGCTTTTAAAGCATGGCTGCTGTGAAAGCCTGGCTGCTATTGTGAAAGCCTGGCTGCTGCTGTGAAAGCTTGGCTGCTGTTAAAGCCTGGTTGCTCTGAAAGCGTGGCTGCCGCTGTTAAATCCTGGCTGCTGTGAATGTCTGGCTGCTTCTGTTAAAGCCTGGCTAATGTTAAAGAATGGCTGCTGCTGTGAAAGCCTGGCTGCTTTTAAAGCCTGGCTGCTGCTGTGAAAGCTTGGCTGCTGTTAAAGCCTGGTTGCTCTGAAAGCGTGGCTGCCGCTGTTAAATCCTGGCTGCTGTGAAAGTCTGGCTGCTGCTGTTAAAGCATGGCTCCTGTTAAAGCCAGGCTGCTTTCAAAGGCTGGCTGCTGCTGTGAAAGCCTGGCTGCTTTCAAAGCCTGGCTGCTTTCAAAGGCTGGCTGCTGCTGTTAAAGCTTGGCTACTGCTGTGAAAGCCTGGCTGCAGTTAAAAAAAGCCTGGCTGCTATTGTGATAGCCTGGCTGCTGCTGCTAAAGCCTAGCTGTTGCTCTGAAAGCCTGGATGCTGTTAAATCCTGGCTACTGTGAAAGCCTGGCTGCTGCTGTTAAAGCATGGCTGCTGTGAAAGTCTGGCTGCTATTGTGAAAGCCTGGCTGCTGCTTTTAAAGCCTGGCTGCTGATGTGAAAGCCTTGCTGCTGCTGTTAAGGCCTGGTTGCTGCTGTTAAAGCCTGGCTACGGCTGTTAAAGCCTGGCTGCTGCTGTTGAAGCATGGCTGCTGTGAAAGCCTGGCTGCTGTGAAAGCCTGGCTGCTATATGGAAAGCCTGGCTGCTGCTGTGAAAGCTTGACTGCTGTTAAAGCCTTGCTGCTGTGAAAAAGTGGCTGCTGCTGTGAAAGTCTGGCTGCTGCTGTTAAAGCCCTTCTGCTGCTGTGAAAGCCTGGCTGCTGCTGTTAAAGCGTGGCTGCTGCTGTTAATGCCTGGCTGCTCTGAAAGTCTGGCTGCTGCTGTGAAAGCCTGGCTGCTGCTTTTAAAGCATGGCTGCTGATGTGAAAGCCTTGCTGCTGCTGTTAAGGCCTGGTTGCTGCTGTTAAAGCCTGGCTACTGCTGTTAAAGCCTGGCTGCTGCTGTTGAAGCATGGCTGCTGTGAAAGCCTGGCTGCTATATGGAAAGCCTGGCTGCTGCTGTGAAAGCTTGACTGCTGTTAAAGCCTTGCTGCTGTGAAAAAGTGGCTGCTGCTGTGAAAGCCTGGCTGTTGCTGTTTAAGCCTGGCTGCTGATGTGAAAGCTTGGCTATTGCTGTGAAAGCTTGGCTGCTGCTGTGAAAGCTTGGCTGCTGTTAAAGCCTGGCTGCTGTTAAATTCTGGCTGCTGTGAAAGCCTTGCTGCTGCTGTATTAGCATGGCTGCTGTGAAAGCTTGGCTGCTATTGTGAAAGCTTGGCTGCCGCTGTGAAAGCTTGGCTGCCGCTGTGAAAGCTTGGCTGCTGCTGTGAAAGCTTGGCTGCTGCTGTTAAAGCCTGGCTGCTATGAATGTCTGGCTGCTGCTGTTAAAGCCTGGCTGCTGCTTTTAAAGCATGGCTGCTGTGAAAGCCTGGCTGCTATTGTGAAAGCCTGGCTGCTGCTGTGAAAGCTTGGCTGCTGTTAAAGCCTGGTTGCTCTGAAAGCGTGGCTGCCGCTGTTAAATCCTGGCTGCTGTGAATGTCTGGCTGCTTCTGTTAAAGCCTGGCTAATGTTAAAGAATGGCTGCTGCTGTGAAAGCCTGGCTGCTTTTAAAGCCTGGCTGCTGCTGTGAAAGCTTGGCTGCTGTTAAAGCCTGGTTGCTCTGAAAGCGTGGCTGCCGCTGTTAAATCCTGGCTGCTGTGAAAGTCTGGCTGCTGCTGTTAAAGCATGGCTCCTGTTAAAGCCTGGCTAATGTTAAAGAATGGCTGCTGCTGTGAAAGACAGGCTGCTTTTAAAGCCTGGCTGCTGCTGTGAAAGCCTGGCTGCTTTCAAAGCCTGGCTGCTTTCAAAGGCTGGCTGCTGCTGTTAAAGCTTGGCTACTGCTGTGAAAGCCTGGCTGCAGTTAAAAAAAGCCTGGCTGCTATTGTGATAGCCTGGCTGCTGCTGCTAAAGCCTAGCTGTTGCTCTGAAAGCCTGGATGCTGTTAAATCCTGGCTACTGTGAAAGCCTGGCTGCTGCTGTTAAAGCATGGCTGCTGTGAAAGTCTGGCTGCTATTGTGAAAGCCTGGCTGCTGCTTTTAAAGCCTGGCTGCTGATGTGAAAGCCTTGCTGCTGCTGTTAAGGCCTGGTTGCTGCTGTTAAAGCCTGGCTACGGCTGTTAAAGCCTGGCTGCTGCTGTTGAAGCATGGCTGCTGTGAAAGCCTGGCTGCTGTGAAAGCCTGGCTGCTATATGGAAAGCCTGGCTGCTATATGGAAAGCCTGGCTGCTGCTGTGAAAGCTTGACTGCTGTTAAAGCCTTGCTGCTGTGAAAAAGTGGCTGCTGCTGTGAAAGCCTGGCTGCTTCTGTTAAAACCTTGCTGCTGCTGTGAAAGCCTGGCTGCTGCTGTTAAAGTCTGACTGCTTTTAAAGCCTGGCTGCTTTTAAAGCCTAACTGATTTTAAAGCCTGGCTTGTGCTGTGAAAGCCTGGCTGCTGCTGTTAAAGCTTGGCTGCTGCTGTTAAAGCCTGGCTGCTGTTAAAGCCTGGCTGCTGCTGTTAAAGCCTGGCTACTGTTAAAGCCTGGCTGCTGTTGTGTAAGCCTGGCTGCTGCTCTGAAAGCCTGGCTGCTGCTGTTAAAGCCTAGCTGCTGTTGAAGCCTGGCTGCTGTTAAAGCCTGGCTGCTGCTGTTAAAGCCTGGCTGCTGCTGTTAAAGCCTGGCTGCTACTGTTAAAGCCTGGCTGCTGTTGTGTAAGCCTGGCTGCTGCTCTGAAAGCCTGGCTGCTGCTGTTAAAGCCTAGCTGCTGTTAAAGCCTGGCTGCTGTTAAAGCCTGGCTGCTGCTGTGAAACCTTGTCTGCTGCTGTTAAAGCCTGGCTGATGCTCTTAAAGCCTTGCTGCTGTTAAAGCCTGACTGCTCTTAAAGCCTTGCTGCTGTTAAAGCCTGACTGCTGTGAAAGCCTGGCTGCTGCTGTGAAAGACTGGCTGCTGCTGTTAAAGCCTGGCTGCTGTGAAAACCTGGCTAATGTTAAAGCCTGGCTGCTGTGAAAGCCTGGCTGCTATGAAAGCCTGGCTGCTGCTGTGAAAGCCTGGCTGCTGCTGTTAAAGCCTGGCCTCTGCTGTTAAAGCCTGGCTGCTGCTGTGAAAGACTGGCTGCTGCTGTTAAAGCCTGGCTGCTGTTAAAGCCTGGCTGCTGTGAAAACCTGGCTAATGTTAAAACCTGGCTAATGTTAAAGCCTGGCTGCTATGAAAGCCTGGCTGCTGCTGTGAAAGCCTGGCTGCTGCTGTTAAAGCCTGGCCGCTGCTGTTAAAGCCTGGCATCTGCTATTAAAGCCTGGCTGCTGTTAAAGCCTGGCTGCTGCTGTTAAAGCCTGGCTGCTGCTGTTAAAGCCTGGCTGCTGCTGTTAAAGCCTGGCTACTGTTAAAGCCTGGCTGATGTTGTGTAAGCCTGGCTGCTGCTCTGAAAGCCTGGCTGCTGTTAAAGCCTGGGTGCTGTTAAAGCCTGGCTGCTGTTAAAGCCTAGCTGCTGTTAAAGCCTGGGTGTTGTTAAAGCCTGGCTGCTGTTACAGCCTGGCTGCTGCTGTGAAACCTTGGCTGCTGCTGTTAAAGCCTGGCCGCTGCTGTGAAAGCCTGGCTGCTGCTGTTAAAGCCTGGCCTCTGCTGTTAAAGCCTGGCTGCTGTTAAAGCCTGGCCGCTGCTGTTAAAGCCTGGCTGCTGCTGTGAAAGACTGGCTGCTGTTGTTAAAGCCTGGCTGCTGTGAAAGCCTGGCTGCTGTGAAAACCTGGCTAATGTTAAAACCTGGCTAATGTTAAAGCCTGGCTGCTGTGAAAGTCTGGCTGCTATGAAAGCCTGGCTGCTGCTGTGAAAGCCTGGCTGCTGCATTTAAAGCCTGGCCACTGCTGTTAAAGCCTGGCTGCTGCTATTAAAGCCTGGCTGCTATTAAAGCCTGGCTGCTGCTGTTAAAGCCTGGCTGCTGCTGTTAAAGCCTTGCTGCTGCTGTTAAAGCCTGGCTGCTACTGTTAAAGCCTGGCTGATGTTGTGTAAGCCTGGCTGCTGCTCTGAAAGCCTGGCTGCTGTTAAAGCCTGGGTGCTGTTAAAGCCTGGCTGCTGTTAAAGCCTAGCTGCTGTTAAAGCCTGGGTGTTGTTAAAGCCTGGCTGCTGTTAAAGCCTGGGTGCTGCTGTGAAACCTTGGCTGCTGCTGTTAAAGCCTGGCCGCTGCTGTTAAAGCCTGGCTGCTGTTAAAGCCTGGCTGCTGCTGTTAAAGCCTGGCTGATGTTGTGTAAGCCTGGCTGCTGCTCTGAAAGCCTGGCTGCTGTTAAAGCCTGGGTGCTGGTAAAGCCTGGCTGCTGTTAAAGCCTAGCTGCTGTTAAAGCCTGGGTGTTGTTAAAGCCTGGCTGCTGTTAAAGCCTGGCTGCTGCTGTGAAACCTTGGCTGCTGCTGTTAAAGCCTGGCTGATGCTCTTAAAGCCTTGCTGCTGTTAAAGCCTGACTGCTCTTAAAGCCTTGCTGCTGTAAAAGCCTGACTGCTGTGAAAGCCTGGCTGCTGCTGTGAAAGACTGGCCGCTGCTCTTAAAGCCTGGCTGCTGCTGTGAAAGCCTAGCTGCTGCTGTTAAAGCCTGGCTGCTGCTCTTAAAGCCTTGCTGCTGTTAAAGCCTGGCTTCTGTGAAAGCCTGGCTGCTGCTGTGAAAGCCTGGCTGCTGTGAAAGCCTGGCTGCTGTTAAAGTCTGGCTGCTGTGAAAGCCTGGCTACTGTGAAAGCCTGGCTGCTGCTGTGAAAGCCTGTGTGCTGCTGTTAAAGCCTGGCCGCTGCAGTTAAAGCTTGGCTGCTGCTGTTAAAGCCTGGCTGCTATTATAGCCTGGCTGCTGTTAAAGCCTGGCTGCTGTTAAAACCTGGCTGCTGCTGTTAAAGCCTGGCCACTGCTGTTAAAGCCTGGCCGCTGCTGTTAAGGCCTGGTTGCTGCTGTTAAAGCCTGGCTACGGCTGTTAAAGCCTGGCTGCTGCTGTTGAAGCATGGCTGCTGTGAAAGCCTGGCTGCTGTGAAAGCCTGGCTGCTATATGGAAAGCCTGGCTGCTGCTGTGAAAGCTTGACTGCTGTTAAAGCCTTGCTGCTGTGAAAAAGTGGCTGCTGCTGTGAAAGTCTGGCTGCTGCTGTTAAAGCCCTTCTGCTGCTGTGAAAGCCTGGCTGCTGCTGTTAAAGCGTGGCTGCTGCTGTTAATGCCTGGCTGCTCTGAAAGTCTGGCTGCTGCTGTGAAAGCCTGGCTGCTGCTTTTAAAGCATGGCTGCTGATGTGAAAGCCTTGCTGCTGCTGTTAAGGCCTGGTTGCTGCTGTTAAAGCCTGGCTACTGCTGTTAAAGCCTGGCTGCTGCTGTTGAAGCATGGCTGCTGTGAAAGCCTGGCTGCTATATGGAAAGCCTGGCTGCTGCTGTGAAAGCTTGACTGCTGTTAAAGCCTTGCTGCTGTGAAAAAGTGGCTGCTGCTGTGAAAGCCTGGCTGTTGCTGTTTAAGCCTGGCTGCTGATGTGAAAGCTTGGCTATTGCTGTGAAAGCTTGGCTGCTGCTGTGAAAGCTTGGCTGCTGTTAAAGCCTGGCTGCTGTTAAATTCTGGCTGCTGTGAAAGCCTTGCTGCTGCTGTATTAGCATGGCTGCTGTGAAAGCTTGGCTGCTATTGTGAAAGCTTGGCTGCCGCTGTGAAAGCTTGGCTGCCGCTGTGAAAGCTTGGCTGCTGCTGTGAAAGCTTGGCTGCTGCTGTTAAAGCCTGGCTGCTATGAATGTCTGGCTGCTGCTGTTAAAGCCTGGCTGCTGCTTTTAAAGCATGGCTGCTGTGAAAGCCTGGCTGCTATTGTGAAAGCCTGGCTGCTGCTGTGAAAGCTTGGCTGCTGTTAAAGCCTGGTTGCTCTGAAAGCGTGGCTGCCGCTGTTAAATCCTGGCTGCTGTGAATGTCTGGCTGCTTCTGTTAAAGCCTGGCTAATGTTAAAGAATGGCTGCTGCTGTGAAAGCCTGGCTGCTTTTAAAGCCTGGCTGCTGCTGTGAAAGCTTGGCTGCTGTTAAAGCCTGGTTGCTCTGAAAGCGTGGCTGCCGCTGTTAAATCCTGGCTGCTGTGAAAGTCTGGCTGCTGCTGTTAAAGCATGGCTCCTGTTAAAGCCTGGCTAATGTTAAAGAATGGCTGCTGCTGTGAAAGACAGGCTGCTTTTAAAGCCTGGCTGCTGCTGTGAAAGCCTGGCTGCTTTCAAAGCCTGGCTGCTTTCAAAGGCTGGCTGCTGCTGTTAAAGCTTGGCTACTGCTGTGAAAGCCTGGCTGCAGTTAAAAAAAGCCTGGCTGCTATTGTGATAGCCTGGCTGCTGCTGCTAAAGCCTAGCTGTTGCTCTGAAAGCCTGGATGCTGTTAAATCCTGGCTACTGTGAAAGCCTGGCTGCTGCTGTTAAAGCATGGCTGCTGTGAAAGTCTGGCTGCTATTGTGAAAGCCTGGCTGCTGCTTTTAAAGCCTGGCTGCTGATGTGAAAGCCTTGCTGCTGCTGTTAAGGCCTGGTTGCTGCTGTTAAAGCCTGGCTACGGCTGTTAAAGCCTGGCTGCTGCTGTTGAAGCATGGCTGCTGTGAAAGCCTGGCTGCTGTGAAAGCCTGGCTGCTATATGGAAAGCCTGGCTGCTATATGGAAAGCCTGGCTGCTGCTGTGAAAGCTTGACTGCTGTTAAAGCCTTGCTGCTGTGAAAAAGTGGCTGCTGCTGTGAAAGCCTGGCTGCTTCTGTTAAAACCTTGCTGCTGCTGTGAAAGCCTGGCTGCTGCTGTTAAAGTCTGACTGCTTTTAAAGCCTGGCTGCTTTTAAAGCCTAACTGATTTTAAAGCCTGGCTTGTGCTGTGAAAGCCTGGCTGCTGCTGTTAAAGCTTGGCTGCTGCTGTTAAAGCCTGGCTGCTGTTAAAGCCTGGCTGCTGCTGTTAAAGCCTGGCTACTGTTAAAGCCTGGCTGCTGTTGTGTAAGCCTGGCTGCTGCTCTGAAAGCCTGGCTGCTGCTGTTAAAGCCTAGCTGCTGTTGAAGCCTGGCTGCTGTTAAAGCCTGGCTGCTGCTGTTAAAGCCTGGCTGCTGCTGTTAAAGCCTGGCTGCTACTGTTAAAGCCTGGCTGCTGTTGTGTAAGCCTGGCTGCTGCTCTGAAAGCCTGGCTGCTGCTGTTAAAGCCTAGCTGCTGTTAAAGCCTGGCTGCTGTTAAAGCCTGGCTGCTGCTGTGAAACCTTGTCTGCTGCTGTTAAAGCCTGGCTGATGCTCTTAAAGCCTTGCTGCTGTTAAAGCCTGACTGCTCTTAAAGCCTTGCTGCTGTTAAAGCCTGACTGCTGTGAAAGCCTGGCTGCTGCTGTGAAAGACTGGCTGCTGCTGTTAAAGCCTGGCTGCTGTGAAAACCTGGCTAATGTTAAAGCCTGGCTGCTGTGAAAGCCTGGCTGCTATGAAAGCCTGGCTGCTGCTGTGAAAGCCTGGCTGCTGCTGTTAAAGCCTGGCCTCTGCTGTTAAAGCCTGGCTGCTGCTGTGAAAGACTGGCTGCTGCTGTTAAAGCCTGGCTGCTGTGAAAACCTGGCTAATGTTAAAACCTGGCTAATGTTAAAGCCTGGCTGCTGTGAAAGTCTGGCTGCTATGAAAGCCTGGCTGCTGCTGTGAAAGCCTGGCTGCTGCTGTTAAAGCCTGGCCGCTGCTGTTAAAGCCTGGCATCTGCTATTAAAGCCTGGCTGCTGTTAAAGCCTGGCTGCTGCTGTTAAAGCCTGGCTGCTGCTGTTAAAGCCTGGCTGCTGCTGTTAAAGCCTGGCTACTGTTAAAGCCTGGCTGATGTTGTGTAAGCCTGGCTGCTGCTCTGAAAGCCTGGCTGCTGTTAAAGCCTGGGTGCTGTTAAAGCCTGGCTGCTGTTAAAGCCTAGCTGCTGTTAAAGCCTGGGTGTTGTTAAAGCCTGGCTGCTGTTACAGCCTGGCTGCTGCTGTGAAACCTTGGCTGCTGCTGTTAAAGCCTGGCCGCTGCTGTGAAAGCCTGGCTGCTGCTGTTAAAGCCTGGCCTCTGCTGTTAAAGCCTGGCTGCTGTTAAAGCCTGGCCGCTGCTGTTAAAGCCTGGCTGCTGCTGTGAAAGACTGGCTGCTGTTGTTAAAGCCTGGCTGCTGTGAAAGCCTGGCTGCTGTGAAAACCTGGCTAATGTTAAAACCTGGCTAATGTTAAAGCCTGGCTGCTGTGAAAGTCTGGCTGCTATGAAAGCCTGGCTGCTGCTGTGAAAGCCTGGCTGCTGCATTTAAAGCCTGGCCACTGCTGTTAAAGCCTGGCTGCTGCTATTAAAGCCTGGCTGCTATTAAAGCCTGGCTGCTGCTGTTAAAGCCTGGCTGCTGCTGTTAAAGCCTTGCTGCTGCTGTTAAAGCCTGGCTGCTACTGTTAAAGCCTGGCTGATGTTGTGTAAGCCTGGCTGCTGCTCTGAAAGCCTGGCTGCTGTTAAAGCCTGGGTGCTGTTAAAGCCTGGCTGCTGTTAAAGCCTAGCTGCTGTTAAAGCCTGGGTGTTGTTAAAGCCTGGCTGCTGTTAAAGCCTGGGTGCTGCTGTGAAACCTTGGCTGCTGCTGTTAAAGCCTGGCCGCTGCTGTTAAAGCCTGGCTGCTGTTAAAGCCTGGCTGCTGCTGTTAAAGCCTGGCTGATGTTGTGTAAGCCTGGCTGCTGCTCTGAAAGCCTGGCTGCTGTTAAAGCCTGGGTGCTGGTAAAGCCTGGCTGCTGTTAAAGCCTAGCTGCTGTTAAAGCCTGGGTGTTGTTAAAGCCTGGCTGCTGTTAAAGCCTGGCTGCTGCTGTGAAACCTTGGCTGCTGCTGTTAAAGCCTGGCTGATGCTCTTAAAGCCTTGCTGCTGTTAAAGCCTGACTGCTCTTAAAGCCTTGCTGCTGTAAAAGCCTGACTGCTGTGAAAGCCTGGCTGCTGCTGTGAAAGACTGGCCGCTGCTCTTAAAGCCTGGCTGCTGCTGTGAAAGCCTAGCTGCTGCTGTTAAAGCCTGGCTGCTGCTCTTAAAGCCTTGCTGCTGTTAAAGCCTGGCTTCTGTGAAAGCCTGGCTGCTGCTGTGAAAGCCTGGCTGCTGTGAAAGCCTGGCTGCTGTTAAAGTCTGGCTGCTGTGAAAGCCTGGCTACTGTGAAAGCCTGGCTGCTGCTGTGAAAGCCTGTGTGCTGCTGTTAAAGCCTGGCCGCTGCAGTTAAAGCTTGGCTGCTGCTGTTAAAGCCTGGCTGCTATTATAGCCTGGCTGCTGTTAAAGCCTGGCTGCTGTTAAAACCTGGCTGCTGCTGTTAAAGCCTGGCCACTGCTGTTAAAGCCTGGCCGCTGCTGTTAAAGCCTTGCCGCTGCTGTTAAAGCCTGGCTCTTGCTGTGGAAGCCTGTTCTTGCTGTGAAAGCCTGGCTGCTGCTCTGAAAGCCTGGCTGCTGTGAAAGCCTGGCTGCTGTTAAAGCTTGGGTGCTGCTGTTAAAGCCTGGCTGCTGCTATCAAAGCCTGGCTGCATCTGTTAAAGCCTGGTTGCTGTGAAAGTCTGGCTAGTGCTGTGAAAGCCTGGCTGCTGTGAATGACTGGCTGCTGTTAAAGCCTGGCTGCTGCTGCTGTTAAAGCCTGGCCGCTGCAGTTAAAGCCTGGCCGCTGCTGTTAAAGCCTGGCTTCTTTTAAAGCCTGGCTGCTGCTGTTAAAGCCAGGCTGCTGCTGTGAAAGTCTGGCTAGTGCTGTGAAAGCCTGGCTGCTGTGAAAACCTGGCTAATGTTAAAGCCTGGCTGCTGTGACAATCTGGCTGCTATGAAAGCCTGGCTGCTGCTGTGAAAGTCTGGCTGCTGCTGTTAAAGCCTGGCCGCTGCTGTTAAAGCCTGGCTGCTGTTAAAGCCTGGCTGCTGTTAAAGCCTGGCTGCTGCTGTTAAAGCCTGGCTGCTGTTGAAGCCTGGCTGCTGCTGTTAAAGCCTGGCTGCTGCTGTTAAAGCCTTGCTGCTGCTGTTAAAGCCTGGCTTCTGTTAAAGCCTGGCTGCTGTTGTGTAAGCCTGGCTGCTGCTCTGAAAGCCTGATTGCTGCTGTTAAAGCCTGGGTGCTGTTAAAGCCTGGGTGCTGTTAAAGCCTGGCTGCTGTTAAAGCCTGGCTGCTGCTGTGAAACCTTGGCTGCTGCTGTTAAAGCCTAGCTGATGCTCTTAAAGCCTTGCTACTGTTAAAGCCTGACTGCTGTTAAAGCCTGGCTGCTGTTAAAACCTAGCTGCCTTTAAAGCCTGGCTGCTGCTGTGAAAGCCTGGCTGCTGCTGTGAAAGCCTGACTGCTGCAGTTAAAGCCTGGCCGCTTCTGTTAAAGCCTGGCCGCTGCAGTTAAAGCCTGGCTGCTGTTAAAGCCTGGCTGCTGCTTTTAAAGCCTGGCTGCTGCTTTTAAAGCCTGCCTGCTGCTTTTAAAGCCTGCCTGCTGCTTTTAAAGCCTGGGTGCTGTGAAAGCCTGGCTGCTGCTGTGAAAGCCTGGCTGCTGCCGTGAAAGCCTGGCTGCTGCTGTGAAAGCCTGGCTGCTGCTTTTAAATCTTGGCTGCTGCTGTTAAAGCCTGGCTGCTGCTGTTAAAGCCTGGCTGCTACTGTTAAAGCCTGGCTGCTACTGTTAAAGCCTGGCTGCTGCTGTTAAAGCCTGGCTGTTGCTGCGAAAGCCTGGCTGCTGTGAAAGCCTGGCTGCTGCTGTCAAAGCCTGGCTGCTGTTAAGCCTGACTGGGATGGCTACTTGGATAGTATGTCACAATGTGGGACCTATGGCGACCACATAACTCTACAAAGGGCTGCTGAGATTTTCAATGTTCAGTTTCTCGTTGTCTCCTCACTAGGTCTTGATGCATCTTCCATTATATCTCAGTCTAATAGATATTGTGACAGTTGTCCTTTGTTAGTCCCTGGACACATTGCTGAGGGACATGGAGAACATTACTTAAGTCTGGAAGGTTCAGTCTCTTCATTTTTTGAAAACATCTTAGAAGCAGAGAGAGAAAGGATAATTCAACATAAAAATGAATCAGACCAAGAGAGTGAAAATGAAGAATTCACACCAAACGACAACACAGACAATGAAACTCTTACTGATGGACCACACGATGATGCCACACTGAATGAACCTCACAATGATTCCCAACTAGATGAACCCCAAAATGATGTCCATCTAGATGATCAGTCCAACGATGATGCTCAACGAGACCAAGATGATGTCCAGTTGTGTGGAACTCCAGATAATGATGCAGAAAACAGAATGCATGGCACACCCATCTTGCCTACAGAATTGCGGTCATTTATCATCCTGTTGACCCTTAATGCAGACTCCTCAATGCTCTGGGCATTTAATAGAGTTTCTAAACTTTTTCTAGATCTTGCAGATCCGTTCCATCCCCAAATCTACATCAGAGAAACTTTAGCTGACACCCTAAACTTGGATTATGATCGTGACAATTCCATAAGCATAATGAGGCTCTATAAATCCGCTGGACGCAGTAGTGGTCTTGCTATTAGACTGAGGGAGCTATTCAGCCAAAATAGCAGGTGGATGATGGCCTGGCTTCTGATAAAGCACATTGGCCATGGTCATTTTAAAATCAAGGACATTTTTTGGAAACCTTAGGGCTATATTTTGTTTTGCATTGTAGGTAGATTTTCTTGAGTCTCCCTAGTTCAAATGTAAATTTTTAGATGGGTTAGTTGTGTGGTTATATGTGTGCCATGGCCTGTAATAGTTCTAGAACATTGTTAAATTTTACGTTTCCACTTTATTATCCACTACAGTTCCATTGTGTGTGTGTGTTAGGCTCTATGCTGTGGCTGGATTGTTTTTCATTTAGTTGATTGAGATATTAGGCATATTATCAAAGATTGCCATAATATTTGCTGTTCATTACACATTGTTCATCCATGATGTCTGTACCTCTACAGGATGGTATAGTATTGGGCTTTAGAGAATAAATAATTTGAAATAATTAACTGTTCGACATCAGTCATTTTTTCTGCAACTATTTTTTGTCTCTTACTCTGGGTTTGCATGACATAGGCTATTCTACATTTTTGTGTCAGAATAATACTTAGTATAATTTTGTGAGACTGCCAGTGCTACATTACTGCAGGTACTATTACTGTAGGTGTTATTGGAAATATGCATTATGAAGGAAGGTTAAGGTTACATGGAACATGACCTTTATTGAATAGGCTAGACTACATAGTGCTGTTGTGCACAGCCCATGTTTAATTATTTGGTGTTGTATGTCTTTTCTTTACTGCTGCTTGAGCATAGATAGAGATTTAGTTGACAATTTTCTAAATTGGTTAACTATCAGAAGCACTTACCTCCAAACTTGATCTCATGACTAATCTAACTGCAAATATGAATTGAAAATAACCCCTTAAATGAGCACAACCAAAGTTAAAAGGTGGACAATGTAAGCTGAGCAATAGTTGACATACTGTCCTCTTAATTATTATTTTTGAGTAAAATACACATTATCATGCTGTTTCTAATCAATGAAAATGTCAATTTCGGTTGGTTATTACATAATGCACCAATTGTTACATTTTGCTAAAAAAAAATCGCAACACCCGCATTATGTAGTAACCACAATATGTAATAACTTATTACATAATGCGGCAAAATGTATTACATATTGCGTTCAAGAAGTTTATTACATAATGCGGCAGATTATTACAAAATGCGGCAATTATTACATAATGGCGTGCAAATTTATTACATTATTACATAATGCGGCGTTATTACATAATGTGGCGTTATTACATAATGCGGTGTTACAAGACCCTCTTGTTGGAGACCCAGAGGTCAAGGCTGTGGTTGTAAGCGCTGCTCAAGTGGAGCAAGTCAGTCCAGTTGAGAAGCTCATTGGCTACTTTTCTTCGTGGATTCTCCTCAAAAGAGCTGTTTGTTGGCTTCTCAAGTTTAAGACCTTGCTGTTGTCTTTGGTGCAACATCGACGGATGCTGAGAGAAACCCTTACTCAGTCAGGTATAAGTGCTGAGCAGCTGGAGAAGGAAGTCCAGGTCTGGGTGGGAAACATCAAAGCCCAAGTGCCAAAGTCTATTCTGTCCATTTATGGTTGTGGCAGAATCAGTTGTTATCCGTTTTTGTCAAAGAACAAGGTTTCCGGAGGAACTGACCAACTTGGAAAAAGGAGAGAGTGTGAGAGGCGAACGAGTCATCTTTTCAAGCTTAGCCCGATCTTGGATGATGGTCTTATGAGGTTGCCTAGGTAACCATAAAGCGGCAGCGCGATCGTTTTCGCAGCGACCCCTCGAGAGGAAAAACTGTGTAAAACAGTGTAATTTTAGTGTATTATTGTATTTATATCGTTAAGTTATGTGTCTGAAATCTACAAACTGCACTCAAGAGGCCGCTAAACTGCAACACTCAGATGCAGTATCACAAGTCTACCAACGGAGTCTACTTATGGGACTTAAACACTGCCCAACGGCGTTACCAACGGAGACAAAGGACGCGCTACAGTCTACCAGCCTGCTTCGCAAATTCCCGAGCTCGCCTGAAGACAAGGACCGGGTGAGGAGGCGCCGAAAGCGGTGTGAGAGAAGACGGAAGAGGGGCAAGAGAGCCGGTGTCCGTGCTAGGCTGATGGCTAATGCTCGCCGACCTGCTCTCCCGTCCAGCCTGCTCTCTAACGTCCGCTAACTTGAAAATAAACTGGACTACATCAAACTACAACGGACTACTCAACGGGACACTAGGGACTGCTGTGTGTATGTTTTCACAGAAACATGGCTCAGCGACCGCGTCCCGGAGGCGGCCATTCAGCTAGACGGACTAGCCTCGCATCGAGCCGACAGAGACCCGCTGTGCGGTAAGACACGAGGCGGGGGACTGTGTGTTTACATCAACACGGACTGGTGCAACAACTCTGTCCTAGTCTCCAAGTCCTGTTCATCGCTGGTGGAATACGCGGTCGTGAGATGTAGACCATTCTACTTACCAAGAGAGATCTCCTCCCTGCACATTGTAGCTGTGTACATTCCTCCCAGCGCTAACGCTAAGGAAGCGCTAACCGCACTGTACGGGGCCATCAGTGATCTCCAAAACAAACATCCAGAAAGGACTGCTTATTGTCGCCGGAGACTTCAATCATGCAAATCTAAAAACAGTGCTTCCAAAATTCTACCAACATTTGGATTTTGCAACGAGAGGAGCGAACACGCTGGATCTTGTTTACACCACCATACCCGGTGCATATCGTGCCGAGCCCCGCCCCCACCTGGGATATTCTGACCACATCTCCGTCAAGCTGATCCCAGCATACAGACCGCTGGTCAGACGCTCCAGACCAGTCAACAAACAGGTAAAGACCTGGCCGGAAGGAGCCATCTCTACCCTCCAGGACTGTTTTGAGTGCACTGACTGGCAAATGTTTAGGGAAGCAGCAACCACCAACGGCTCCACTGACCTAGAGGAGTACACGGCTTCAGTCACTGGTTTCATCAGTAAGTGCACTGATGACGTCACGGTCATCAAATCCATCACCACGCGCTCTAACCAGAAGCAATGGATGACTGCTGAGGTGCGTGCACTGCTGAGAGCCACAGACGCAGCATTCAGAACAGGAGAAAAGGAGACCCTGAGCAGAGCGCGGGCAACACTGGCCCAGGCTATCAGGGATGCAAAGCGAGCGCATGCCCAGAAAATCCACGGCCACTTCAGAGACAGTGGAGACACACGGCCGCTGTGGCAGGGAATCCAAGCCATCACTAACTTCAGGACAACAACACCAGCCTGTGACAGTGATGCCTCCCTGCCCGATGCGCTGAACGTGTTCTACAGTCGTTTTGATGCAGAGAATGATGTGGTGGCAAGGAAGAACACCCCCCCTCCTGGCGAACAAGTGCTATGCCTGACCACAGCTGAAGTGAGAAAGACTCTGCAAAGAGTCAACCCACGTAAGGCTGCTGGCCCAGACAACATTCCCGGGAGTGTGCTCAGGGGATGTGCAGACCAACTGGCAGATGTCTTCACGGACATCTTCAACATCTCCCTGAGCAGTGCCATCGTCCCATCGTGCTTCAAAACCACCACCATCGTCCCTGTGCCCAAGAAGTCGCCTGTGTCATGCCTCAATGATCACCGCCCCATCGCACTCACCCCTACCATCATGAAGTGCTTTGAGAGGCTGATCCTGAAGCACATCAAGAACCATCTGCCTCCCACCCTAGACCCCCTGCAGTTCGCGTACCGAGCCAACCGCTCCACCGACGACGCCATCAACACCACCCTCCACCTAGCACTCACCCACCTGGACAAAAAAGACACTTACGTCAGAATGCTGTTCATAGACTTCAGTTCAGCATTCAACACTATCATCCCACAGCACCTGACTAGGAAGCTGAGCTTGCTTGGCCTGAACACTACCCTCTGCAACTGGATCCTGGACTTTCTTACGGAGAGACCCCAGTCAGTCCGGATCGGAAACAACACCTCCAGCACCACCACACTGAGCACAGGGGCACCTCAAGGCTGCGTGCTCAGTCCACTGCTGTTCACACTCCTAACCCACGACTGCACAGCACTACACGACTCGAACCACATAATCAAGTTCGCTGACGATACAACCGTGGTGGGTCTCATCGAAAAGAACGACGAGTCATCACACAGGGAGGAGGTGGAAAAGCTGATCACCTGGTGCAAAGCCAACAACCTGTCTCTGAATGTGGACAAAACTAAAGAGATGGTTGTTGACTTCCGCAGAGCACAGAGGGACCACGAGCCTCTGCACATCGAAGGCTCCCCGGTGGAGATTGTGGAGAACACCAAATTCCTTGGTGTCCATCTGGCGGAGAACTTCACCTGGTCCCTCAACACCGGCTCCACCGTAAAGAAGGCTCAGCAGCATCTCCACTTCCTGAGAAGGCTGAAGAGAGCCCACCTCCCTCCCACCATTCTCACCACCTTCTACAGAGGGACCATAGAGAGCCTCCTGGGTAGCTGCATCACCGCCTGGTTCGGTAACTGCACCCAACTGGACCGCAAAAACCTTCAGCGTGTGGTGAGGACGGCTGAAAAGATCATTGGAGCCACTCTCCCCTCCGTCTCAGACATCTACACCACACGCTGCATCCGCAAGTCAACCAGGATTCTTAAAGACCCCACCCACCCCTCACATAGACTTTTCTCACCCCTCCCATCTGGCAGAAGGTACCGCAGCATACGGTCTGTCACCACCAGACTACAAAACAGCTTCTTCCCCCAGGCCACACGACTCCTCAACGCTCAGAGACTGATCTGATCACCTCTGTTGTCCCAGCTGTTCTTTATTGTTGCTGTTTGTTGCACTGAAAAACTTCTCGAGAAACGTTATTTCATTGCACTGTATACTGTGTATATGGCTGGAATGACAATAAACCCTCTTGAATCTTGAATCTTGAATCTTATTAGGGTCGGAGGGCGGCTTAGTAGAGCAGCTATGCCAGTAGAGGCGAAGCATCCAGTAATACTCGCTAAAGACCTGCACATCTCCAATCTGATTCTCCGACATGTACATGAAGTGACAGGCCATGGTGGACGAAACCACATGCTGTCTCACCTGCGTCAGAAATATTTGATTCCTGGTGCGTGTGTTGCCATACGAAAGGTTCTGTCCAAGTGTGTTATCTGCCGTCGATTGTTTGCTTCCCCAGGACAACAGAATAACTCCTGATGAGCCTCCTTTCAGTCGAGTTGGTTTGGACTGCTTTGGACCATTTGAGGTTAAGTGAGGAAGATCTGTAGTCAAGAGGTATTGGCTTATTTTTACCTGCCTGGCAATACGAGCCATACACCTTGAAGTGTTGGCATCTTTGGACACAGACTCATTTATCAATGGTCTCAGAAGGTTTATTGCACGTTGTGGTCAAGTCCTGGAAATCCGTTCAGATAATGGTACTAACTTCGTGGGCGCTGAACGAGAATTAAGGGAGGCCATTGAGAAGCTGAACCACAACCTCATAAACAACGTGCTGCTGCAGAAGAATCCGAAATGGGTTTTCAATACCCCAACAGCGTCACACCATGGAGGTGCTTGGGAGAAGTTGATCCGTTCAGTCCGTAAAGTGCTCCGCTCCATTTTGAAAACGCAGAACCTGGACGAAGAAGGTTTGGTAACCGTGTTTTGTGAGGCTGAAGCTATTGTTAACAGCCGTCCAATGACGAAAGCATCGACGGATCCTCAAGACCTGGAGGCATTGACTCCTAACCATCTACTTCTACTCAAAACACAGCCGTTGGTACCACCTGGAGTGTTTGAGAAGGAGGATACGTATGCTCGTCGTCGCTGGAAACGAGTGCAGTACATGGTGGATCTGTTCTGGAAGCGCAGGGTGAAGGAGTACCTTCCTGGGCTTCAGGAGCGCCAGAAATGGAAGACTGCAAAGAGAAACTTCGTTTCTGGAGATACACATTAGGTACACCTGAGAAGAGCAGCTGTGAAAAATAAACTAAATTCCAAATAAAATCCAAAATAAATCCGAAATAAAACTTAGTTGCAGTGAGAAAGGTATGCGTGGGGTTACTACACTATTGTATTGAAGCACTCGACACGGCAATTGCAACAGTCTCAGGATTAAAAGACTATTGTTTGGATAGAAACCAAAGTTTACACGTCTGTTTCCGCGAAGCCCGCGGATTGTCGGACCCCTACAATCTTTGGATTGTCATTGGTTTTCGCCGAACCGCGTCATAGCTCATTACCACAATGTTAGCTTGAGTTTAATCGCTGGAATCTGCTCTGGTAGCTCAGTTCTCTTCGCCACTGGCGAATCCGCTCTGGTAGCCCAGTTAGCTCACCTCCATAGAGAAATAATGATTTCCGGCGCTCAGGTAGCGTAGGTCGCTCTTGGTGTACACGCAGCATTAGCCGGCCGCGGCGTTTGGATTGTTTTTTAAGTTTATACGCCGCAATAAAGGCTATTCCTTTGTTTCTTTCTCATACAAGGTCATTTAAAGAGGTTTATGCATGGAACCTACTTCGAATGGATATGGACAAAGGAGTTTGAACTTGTTTTGACTGAAGGAATTAATTTTATAGCAAAAGTACCAATATCGCCTTAACTCTGCAAGGAAGGCTATTTCTGTATTTCTTTCTCATACAAGGTAATTTAAAGAGGTTTATGCAGTTCCTACTTAGAATTGACATATATGAAGGACAGAGGAGTTTGAACTTGTTTTGACTGAAGTAAGAAAAAATCTGATTTTCGTCTTAAAGCAGGGCTCAGTAATACAGGGTTTGTTTACCATGCAATACACACCCCAAAGCTGTAGGGGGAGTTCCGTAGAAAATAGGCAACAGTCTAGCCAGATCGTCGTAAACCCACAGGAGGCAATTTACGGTTTATTTTTCAAGACACTGGCAGAGAGTTGGAGAAGACGACGGAGGTTCGCGATGTCTTCAAAGGTATGTAGTAAAAGTAATTATCAAAGCAGTATAAAAGCAAAGAATGAATTGTAAACCATATGTGCATGTTTGTCTTGTACTATATCATACCTGGCTCGGCTCAGAGTCCTTTACGACCTATCAGTAGTTCTCGGCTCTCATGTGTCATGAGCCTTCCAGAGCTAAACAAAGCACGCGGCGCCACAGGCAAAGTTGCAAGCGCTGTTTCGGGCTAGGGCCACCAGATGGAGATGGAAATGTCACCGTTTTCATCGGAATGGGTCAGCCAAGCAAACTGATGATTGCCAAGCAATTTTGTGACCATGAAAAAGTTGCATAGCATGTCTTTAACTCCGCAAGGAGGGCTATTCCTGTGTTTCTTTTTCATACAAGGTAATTTAAAAAGGTTTATGCATGTAACCTACTTAGAATGGATATATATGAAGGACAAAGGAGTTTGACCTTGTTTTGACTGGAGGAATTTGTGTTTATAAGCAAAAATCCGAATTTCGTCTTAACTCAACAAAAGAAGGCTATTCTTGTGTTTCTTTCTCAAACAAGGTAATTTAAAAAGGTTTATGCATGGAACCTACTTAGAAGGGATATTTATGAAGGACAAATGAGTTTGAACTTGTTTGACTGAAGGAATTTGTGTTTATAAGCAAAAATCCGAATGTCGTTTAACTCCGCAAAAGAAGCCTATTTCTGTGTTTCTTTCTCATACAAGGTCATTTAAAGAGGTTTATGCATGGAACCTACTTAGAATGGATATATATCAAGGACAAAGGAGTTTGAACTTGGTTTGACTGAAGGAATTCATTTTATAGCAAAAATACCAATATCACCTTAACTCCGCAAAGGAAGCCTATTCCTGTGTTTCTTTCTCATACAAAGTCATTTAAAGAGGTTTATGCATGGAACCTACTTAGAATGGATATATATCAAGGACAAAGGAGTTTGAACTTGGTTTGACTGAAGGAATTCATTTTATAGCAAAAATACCAATATCGCCTTAACTCCGCAAAGGAAGGCTATTGTGTTTCTTTCTCAAACAAGGTCATTTAAAGAGGTTTATGTTTAGAAGCTACTTAGAATGGATAAATATGAATGACAAAGGAGTTTGAACTTTTTTTGACTGAAGGAATTTGTGTTTATAAGAAAAAAATACCATTATCACCTTAACTCCGCAAAGGAAGCCTATTCCTGTGTTTCTTTCTCAAACAACCTCATTTAAAGAGGTTTTATGCATGGAACCTACTTAGAATGGATATATATGAAGGACAAAGGAGTTTGAACTTTTTTTGACTGAAGGAATTTGTGTTTATAAGCAAAAATCCGAAGTTCGTCTTAACTCAAAAAAAGAAGGCTATTCTTGTGTTTCTTTCTCAAACAAGGTAATTTAAAGAGGTTTATTCATGGAACCTACTTAGAATGGATATATATGAAGGACAAATGAGTTTGAACTTGTTTTGACTGAAGGAATTCATTTTATAGCAAAAATACCAATATCGCCTAAACTCCGCAAAGGAAGGCTATTCCTGTGTTTCTTTCTCATACAAGGTCATTTAAAGAGGTTTATGGTTAGAAGCTACTTAGAATGGATATATATGAAGGACAAAGGAGTTTGAACTTGTTTTGACTGAAGGAATTTGTGTTTATAAGCAAAAATCCGAATTTCGTCTTAACTCCGCAAAAGAAGCCTATTTCTGTGTTTCTTTCTCATCCAAGGTCATTTAAAGAGGTTTATGCATGGAACCTAGTTAGAATGGATATATATGTCGGACAAATGAGTTTGAACTTGGTTTGACTGAAGGAATTATTTTTATAGCAAAAATACCAATATCGCCTTAACTCCGAAAAGGAAGCCTATTCCTGTGTTTCTTTCTCATACAAGGTCATTTAAAGAGGTTTATGCATGGAACCTACTTAGAATGGACAGTGGCGGACTTAGCAATTTGGGGGCTCAAGGCAAATTTAGCTAGGGGGCCCATCAACATTAATATGCGAGAAATAAGTTTACTGTATATGGAACTGTCGTCTAGCGCAGAGCTATAGAGTAATACAGAGTTGCGACACGCTTTGAAGTCGCCGCTAGGGCTGTCACGTGGTTCATGTAAGCCTCCGGAGTTCCAAACTTCACAGCGCTGTCAGTCAGTTTGAACGGGTCTTAGCGGGACGGAGCACAAAAATTATAACTTTAACATTTACAACGCAATTTTTGGTAAATATTGACCCATAATGTGCATTGATCACTTCACTGACGATGTATTTTATCAACGTTTTTCTTTTTTGGAGCGCAGAGACACATTTATCACCGTTTTAAATCGTAGAGGGTGCCCCTGCATGCTAGCAGGGGGCAGCTACCTTGTCCTCCTTTATACTGAATCATGCCAGTGGTCCAGCTTACCTTCAGATCTACATCCTTCAACAGAGCCTGATGTTACTGTCTGTTCCCAGGATCTACTCCTGTCCCAAACACTCCATCTGTAGAAGATGTCATTCAGTCTGTCTGTTCTTTCTGGTGTCAGATGGACAATGAGCCCCCCCGCGACCCGACCGATGGATTCAGCGGGTATAATGGATGGATGGATGGATTATCATGGAGACGGCGCCGCGGATGGCTGCCTCGGTACTTCGCTCTCTCGTGTTTTTTACGTTTTTGTGCATTTGTCGTGTGTTCTGTGCTCCTTCTCTGGTCACTTACTCCAGAGAAGAACATTGGAGGAGCAGCAGCTCTCTGTGTTCTCCGCTGGAGACGCCGGACACATCGGGGGAAGCGAGCCGGCGCACTTGTCAGATTGCGGCAGCGGGGGTTTCGCACAGCGCTCCCGTCTATTCACCTGGCCAACGTCCGCTCTCTGGCGAACAAGGTGGACGAACTGCAGCTCCTCAATACAACCAACACGGACTTCAACAGATCTGCTGCCTTGTGCTTCACCGAAACCTGGCTCGCTGAGCACATCCCGGACACTGCTCTCTACCTGCCTGGATTTCAGCTGCACCGAGCGGACCGGATAACGGAGCTTACGGGGAAAACGAGGGGAGGCGGAATCTGCTTCTACATTAACGAAGGTTGGTGTACTGATGTCACGGTCCTAAACAAATCATGCAGTCCTCAACTAGAAACACTCTTCATCAACTGTAAACCGTTCTATTCGCCGCGGGAGTTTTCCTCGTTTGTTCTGGTCGGAGTCTACATCCCTCCTCAGGCCTGTGTTACTGAGGCGTTACAACACCTGGCCGACCAGATTAATAACGTGGAGAAAAAACACCCGGACTCTCTGCTCATTGTTTTGGGGGACTTTAACAGAGCAAACCTCAGCCACGAACTGCCAAAATATAAACAGGGAGTCAAACACTCTGGACCACTGTTACACTGTTTTTAAGAACTCATATAACTCTGTCCCCCGTGCAGCCCTGGGACTCTCTGACCACTGCATGGTTCATCTTATCCCGACCTACAGGCAGAAGCTGAAATCTGCTAAGCCTGTGGTCAAGACGGTGAGGAGATGGACCAACAACGCCAAAGTGGAATTACAAGCCTGCTTTGACTGCAATGATTGGAGTGTTTTTGAGACTGCAGCCTCAGACCTGCATGAACTGACTGATACCGTGACATCTTACATCAGCTTTTGAGAGGACATGTGTGTGCCCACCAAAACCTTCCGCACATACAGCAACAACAAACCCTGGTTCACTGCAAAACTCAGGCAACTTCGTCAGGCCAAGGAGGAGGCCTACAGAAGTGGGGACAGAGTCCTGTACAACCAGGCCAGAAACACGCTGACAATGGAGGTGAAAGCAGCCAAGAGGAGCTACGCTGAAAAGATTAAAAACAGCCTTTCAGCCAACGATCCAGCGTCAGTGTGGAGAGGCCTGCAGTCTATCACCAACTACAGGAGACCATCCCCAAACACTGCAGCGAATCATCAACTGGCTGACGAGCTGAATGTGTTCTACTGCAGGTTTGACACATTCACACCTCTCCACCTCCCCCCCCCATTGACATCACCTGCCACTCTGCCACCTCTCCCCTCTGACCCCCCACCAGCACTCACGATCTGTGAAGAGGATGTTCTGTCAGTCTTTCACAGACAAAAGATCAGGAAGGCACCCGGCCCAGACGGTGTGTCACCTTCCTGCCTGAAGGTCTGCGCTGACCAACTGGCCCCCATCTTCACCCGGATCTTCAACAGATCCCTGGAGCTGTGCGAAGTCCCCTCATGCTTCAAACTCTCCACAATAATCCCGGTCCCCAAGAAACCCACCATCACAGGACTGAACGACTACAGGCCTGTTGCCCTCACATCTGTAGTCATGAAGTCCTTCGAGAGACTGGTGTTGGGGTACCTGAAGGACATTACAGACCCCCTGCTGTACCCCCTGCAGTTCGCCTACCGAGCGAACAGGTCAGCGGATGATGCCGTTAACATGGGACTGCACTACATCCTGCAACACCTCGACTCTGCAGGGACGTACGCCAGGATCCTGTTTGTCGACTTCAGTTCGGCGTTCAACACCATCGTCCCAGCCATCCTCCGCAACAAACTCACCCAGCTCACTGTGCCCTCCTCCACCTGTCAGTGGATTACAAACTTCCTGACTGACAGGAAGCAGCAGGTGAGGCTGAGGAGCATCACATCCAGCACCCGTCATCAGCACAGGTGCCCCCCAGGGGTGTGTACTCTCCCCACTGCTCTTCTCCCTTTACACCAACGACTGCACCTCAAGAGACCCGTCTGTTAAACTCCTGAAGTTTGCAGATGACACAACAGTCATCGGCCTCATCCGGGACGGTGATGAGTCTGCATACAGACGGGAGGTTGAACGGCTGGTCTGCTGGTGTGGTCAGAACAATCTGGAGCTGAACACGCTAAAAACAGTGGAGATGACAGTGGACTTTAGGAGAAGCCCCCCCACTCTGCCACCCATCACCATCACCAACAACGCAGTGTCTGCTGTGGAATCCTTCAGGTTTCTGGGCCCCACAATCTCTCAGGACCTGAAGTGGGAGACCAACACAGTCACTACCATCAAAAAGGCACAGCAGAGGTTGTACTTCCTGCGGCAGCTCAGGAAGCTCAACCTACCTAAGGAGCTGCTGATCCAGTTTTACACCGCCATTGTTCAGTCTGTTCTCTGTTCATCCATCACCGTTTGGTTCGGATCAACCACCAAACAGGAAAAAAACAGACTGCAACGGACAATAAGGTCTGCAGAGAAGATTATTGGTGTCAGCCTGCCCTCCATCCAGGATCTGTACCTGTCCAGAGTCAGGAAACGGGCAGGTTACATCTCTGCAGACCCATCACACCCTGGACACAAACTGTTTAAACTCCTCCCTTCTGCAAGGCGCTACAGAACTCTGTACGCCAAAACAACAAGACACAGGAACAGCTTCTTCCCTCAGGCTGTCTCTGTGTTAAACAGCTAAAACCGGACTTCAGTGTTTCATCCTTGCACCATGCACCAATTTGCACTTCTGATTTAATCTTGTTCTATGTCTATTTTTTTGTCTATTTTTTTGTAATTGTTGCACTAAAGAGAGTGAGGTGTAACCGGAGTCAAATTCCTCGTGTGTGTCCACATACCTGGCAATAAAAAGCGATTCTGATTCTGATTCTGATTAAAATATGAATTTAACTTTTTTCTGGTTAAAACCATATTAATGACAAAATAAATGTGTCAGTTGTGAAAAAAATAAACAAAACAGATTTAAACCAAACATTTTATTATAAAATGTCATCATGGAAAATGTAAAACAAGCCTTAATAAAGAAGTTCTTTTACTGCTATTCATACTGTTGGGTAGATTAATCTGCAACAATGAACTGTATTTGATCAAATTTAAGCGTTTGGACATTGTAGAAATCGGCTGAAGCCCTAATAAGGGTTGATCCATGGCAGCATGACAGCAGCGACCACCACATCTGCTGACCTCCCTGACAACAACAACAGAGAAATTCATAAATTCATTATCACAGCTGCAAAGTCATGCTGAAAAAAACTTACTTAATTAAAGACCAGTCAGCTAATGCCTCACTATGCCAAAAATGTTGTAATTTAATCAATTTACCGGAGAAAATACGTCAGAAATACCAAAAATGTATTAAATGTATTATTACTATAGGCCTATATAGTATTTTGGTAATGTTTTAAAACCTAACAATCAAAACAACTTTACATAATGTCACCTGACAATAAGTTAACGGACTTTAGTGAAATGATCACGTTAATTACCTCACGTTAGCCTCCGTTACCAAGCTTTCAGCTAGGTCCCTAAATCCATTCCATTTTTAACATCAACATCGACATTTCATGCAAACCAAATGTAAAGATAACGATGTCTAAGAGTATACTTCTGATAGATAATGTTTAAAAATTTAAAAAAACGTTTAAAATGCTGTTATTTTATTAACTTACCAGTAATTGTTCTTGACAAGTAATTGAGGTTAACGGAGCTGCATCTCTTGTTTGGAACTCTGGCGTCTCCGTGACCCACGTGACTTCCGCATTCCTTTCTTTCTATAGAAGTCTGTGGGAGTGTCGCCACTCTCTTTTTACACCACTCTGGTCTAGCGCACATGGCATTGATGGAATATTCCATTTTAACGCGAATAAGAGGGGGTGTGCACGTAATCTGTATTTCTTTGTAATTTATTGTGTTGTTTTTGTTTCCAATTTAAACATACAAATATCACCATTTATGAACGCACTATCTGTGAATTACTGTCCAAAGGGCCCCAATTACAAGCTGTAGGCCTATGGGAAGTTTGCAGCTAGTCAGGGGGCCACTACAGTGGAGGGGCCCAAGGCAGTTGCTTAGCTATGCCTCTATGCAAAGACCGCTTCTGCGTAAGTATGTCACAATTTTAGAGCCTTTATCGTGAATATACCACGTTTTCCCCCGTGGACCAACGTAGGTATTACACGCTTTGCTGTGAGACTGGGTTGCCATTCTAAGTAGGTTCCAACCATAAACCTCTTTAAATTACCTTGTTTGAGAAAGAAACACAGGAAAAGCTTTCCTTTGCGGAGTTAAGGCGAAATTGGTATTTTTGCTATAAAATGAATTCCTTCAGTCAAACCAAGTTCAAACTTGTTGTGGAAATTTTAGTAAGGCACAGAGTCAGTTATTTTCTGAGGATATAAGATGCTTTTAATAATATCTTGCAAGAGAGAACAACACAGATCAGAATACAGAGTTACTCTGACTCTTAGGCGAAAACAAGTCAGTTAACATACAGGTTAATACATAATCGCTCCTTTGATATGTTCAAGCATTTGTTATCTATCTTTCCTCCCTTTCTATAGCCAAGGCGCCTCGGTATCGTGCCATCTTCCCTGTCAAACTCCTTAAAGTTGTTAAATCATAAGAGCACAATACCCTCATTGAAAGAGGGAGAAAAGAGAAAAACAAGTGTCTTAAATGAGTTATTACCGGGTGATACAGAGTAACACTCATTCAATGTATATGTGAATTAATTTTTCCCTTACACTCAACCCTTTTGATTATAATAATACCATTATATTAATCAACCCAAAAGAAGCAAGAAAAATAATAACTTTATCTGTAAACATCAGCCTGCATTCACACACAACGTGAGTTTAAAACGCAGGCATCATAGTGATAAAGGGTCCAATGATAAACAATCAAAACATCAACAATTAAAAAGAAACATCGTCATCCATGTCCAAATCAGAGTCACTAAAAGGACAACCTGAAAGCAAAGGAGTTTGTTGAGTCAGTTGAATCATTTGGTGAGACACAGACTTATCAATGGCGCGCACAATGAGGCCTCGCACACAGGGAATAATACAACAGCCACAAAGAGCCAATAGACACAATCCAATAATTAACCCTGTGAGGAGGGAAAGAATAAGAGTCTTCCATTTGCCAAACATTGAATCAAGCCAACCAGTAAGGGAGGTGTCAACGCCAAAGTTTTCAGCCAGTTCTTCTCTAAGGGAGCGGAGGCCATCCAGAGCTCTGGTCACAGAGCCATCCAGAGCTGTATTATTAGGAATAAAAGTGTAACATGAATCACCCATCAAAGCACACACCCCTCCGCGTTCAGCTAGCAACATATCTAAAGCCATTCTGTTTTGCCAAGCCATAAGAGAAGTGGGGCCTAGCTGTTCAGCTAGTCCTTCAGTAGCTTCATGAGTGTAATTAATAAAACGCTGTTGGTTATAAAAAAGATAATTGATCCAGTCCACACTTTTGTTAATAGTAGGCCATAAGAAAATGGACTCAAAACCAGCAGCTATCTGATTTCTGGCTTTGTATTCGTCAGGGACACCTCTGGTAACTCCAATTACATCAACATAGACACGATCATCAAAACTGCCAGGAATAGAGCGTTTGCGTACTGAGCGTGTGGGTTGAGGAGCAAAAGCAGCAATACGGACATTATATACCAACATCACATGGGCACACCTACCAGTCCAATTGGCAGGCAAACTAGAATGTAGCTTACTGTGACGGCCACACAGCCAAAACATGTCAGGGACAGGGCGAGTGGAATGCATAGTATCATTAAAAATCCAATGAGACATGGAGGGAGAATCAAATAGGCAACAAGTAAAAATACAATGAAAAGCTACTGAATTCTGAGTACTACTCTGTCCCCATGTGACAGGGACGGTAACATTACACATGTAAGGTGGGACACTGCCCAGTGCATGTCTGTTGAATTCATTTGCAGGTTCAGGTTGGGATTCATAGCAAACTATATAAGTATTTCGTGCTCTAGATAACTTAAAATGTGGTGGTGGTGGAATAATGCGACTGGTGAGTGGCGGACATTCAGTACTCCAAGTACTCCCTTACTATGATATTTGCCATCCACGCCCTTAAAATAACTTCCTCTCATCAGCCAACAATGTGTCAAACACAGGTGATAAGTACAATTCATATCACGGAATGGAGACGTTGTCATCTCAGGGGCAACTTCAGGCAGGTACAGCGTCACATTACGACTGCTTTTAGAGCAGATGGCATAGGAAGTACAAGTTAAAGGATCAACTTCCCCAGGCACACCTGTAAAAGCAACAGGCTGTGCGTCTTTCATACAAACCACACAAGAAGCATCGGTGACAGATTTAACAGAATAATTCGCCAATTGATACCAAACGTTGCGTGTCACCCATGGTTCTTGTAAAACATTTCTGGACTTGCCACCAGGAGAGGCATCTTTAACATGATCTGCATTATTGCTGCCTGTGAAATCAAGATAAAATGTACACATGCTGGTTACAAATAATAAAATACAAACAACAAACAGTTTCTGCCATTGTTCACACGTGTGATGATCACGTCGCTTCATCGCAGGTCTCGGTGAGGTTGTCTCAATCTTCGGTGTCAGAGGTTACTAGCACTTAACACACCGGTGGAGTACAGCTTTTACTGCTGACTCTTTTCTTCGTCCTTCAGGGCGAGTTGGTTAGGTTGATGTATGTCAGGGTGGAAGTCATCTACTGGTTCTGGCACCTTCTTACAGTGACTGGCGTGAATCCAGGTTGCTCTTTCTGCGACTTTAACAGCTGTGTGAGTGACCAGTAGCACCTGGAACGGGCCTTGCCAGTGTTTGGACTTCCAGTGTTTCCTGCGAAATTCCTTCACCACTATCCAATCACCTCGTTGGAGTGGGTGCAGGGGTGTGTCTGCTGAGGCTGGAAGTGCTGCTTTCACTGTCTGTGAAACTTGAGAGAGGACAGTGGAAAGGTTTCGACAGTTAGACAACATTGCATCATCACAAACAGTTGTGGAGGGGAGGGGTCTGGTTACAGGTCCCACTCCCAGGTTAGGTCGTCTGCCAAATAAAACTTCAAATGGGCTGAGGTTCACTCGAGCTCTAATTCTCATCCTCATATAGGTGAGCACAATAGGTAATGCTTTTGTCCATGGCAGACCCGTTTCTTCACAACATTTGACTAGCTTGGACTTTAAAGTACCATTTTCTCTCTCCACAGCACCTCCGCTCTGTGGATGATAAGCACAATGTGTACGCAAGCTTATTCCCAGGAACTTACCAACCTCGGTCAATGCTGTGTTGACAAAGTGTCTGCCATTATCACTGCTGATCTTCTCTGGAATGCCCCACCTTGGAATGATTTCTGTCAGCAGTGCTTTAGTTACTGCATGACTGTTTGCATGTTTTGCAGGAAAAACTTCAACCCATTTACCAAACATGTCCACTACTACGAGTGCATATTTCTTTCCTTCAGCTGGTGTGAGTTCAACAAAGTCCATCATTAAATCTTCGAAAGGTCTTTCTGGTGGAGGATGTGCAGCTTGTGAAGTGTGTATTGCTTTCCCTGCATTGTGTGTAGCACAAACCATACATGACTGACAGTATTTCTGTGCATATGAGCTGAACCCTTTTGTGAACCAATGAGCAGTGAGAGCATTCAGCATCCCCCCTTTTGACACATGGTCTAACCCGTGTGTCAATTTAGCAAAGTGAGGGAAAAAATGTTTAGGAAGACAGGGTTTACCATCAGGTCCCAGCCAAACACCATCTGTATGAGTTGCACCCGCTGAGGACCAAATGCGTTTTTCATCTGCAGTAGCAAAACTTTGCAAAGCATGGAAATCTGTGAGCGTGTCTTCCGCTTGCAAAAAGAGGGAAGTGAAAACAGGAAAAGAGTTAGCTGCCTGCTTAGCTGCAGCATCAGCTCTAGCATTGCCACGAGCAACAGGATCATCTGAGTTAGTGTGAGCCGCACACTTACAGACCAAAATTGCTGTAGGCAAAAGGATCGCATCAAGAAGATCAGAAACCTGTGAGGAGTTCAAAATGGGTTTGCCATCTGATTTAAGGAAATGTCTGTGTTTCCACAGTGCACCGCATCATGAACAACACCAAAAGCATATCTGGAATCTGTGTAAATGGTGACAGACTTACCAGCTGCCAGCTTACAAGCTTCAGTAAGTGCAATGAGTTCAGCAGTTTGGGCAGAGAAGTGTTTAGGGAGGGAGCCAGACAGCAAAGTGTCAAGAACATACTGCAAACCCAACACAGTAAGTACCTGTGGCTGGATCACGCAAAGCTGATCCATCTACAAAAAGAATCATGTCAGAGTTGGGAAGAGGAATGTCAGAAAGATCAGGTCTGGGTGTACAAACCTGTTCCAGAACAGCTGCGCAGTCATGCGGCTCCCCGTCATTAGAAGTGGGAAGCAACATAGCCGGATTCAGAACAGTACAACGTTTAACCGGGACATTTGGCATATCAAGGAGCACAGAGGTGTATCTGAGCCAGCGAGCAGCTGAAAGATGTGAGGTTTTCTGCTCAAGAAGAATAATGGCAACAGAATGAGTAACCAAAACAGTCAAATTACTGTAGCCTACAACATCTCGGGAGGCCAGGACAGCTTTCTCTGCAGCTGCAACAGCACGAAGACAACCAGGCAGACCTGCAGCCACAGGATCCAATTTTGCGGAGAAATAAGCCACTGGCCTTTGTCTTCCCCCGTGTTCCTGCATAAGAACAGATGTCATACAACCATGCTTCTCATCAACTGCCTGTATGAAAGGTTTATGAGGATCTGGGATGCCAAGCGTAGGAGCTGTTTGAAGAGCCAGCTTAAGCTGAGTGAAGGCTGATTCAGCCTCCGGAGTCCATGGAACACGATCAGCTGACTGGAGGCCTTTCCCATGGATAAGAGCACCTAAAGGAGCTTCGAGAGAAGAGTAGTTAGGAATGAAGTTCCTGCAGTAAGATGTTATGCCTAAAAATGACATGAGCTGTTTTTTAGTAACTGGTTTAGGAATGTTCTGAACTGCAGCAACGCATTTAGGAGAAAGTGAGCGCCCCTCCTTGGAAATCACATGGCCCAAAAAGGTGACTTTGTCCTGGACAAACTGCTATTTAGAAAGGCTGACTTTGTGGCCACAAGAATGAAGATGCTTCAGCAGAGTCACTGGCCCTCATTTATCAAACTTGCGCAAGACTAAAAACATGCGTAGGTCGTGTGTACGTTCTTTTCTGCGCAAAGGTTGGCATTTATCAAATCCATCGTGAGCGCAGGAAAGATGAAATCACCACGACAGGTCTGAGGCCGTGTACGCACTTTTCCATTTTGACTTGCGGTGACTGCAATAGCATACATAAACAGCAGCGTCACTAGTGCGTGCCTCATGAGTCGCAACAAATCCCTAGGTTAAAATTACAGACTTATCACTTCAAAGAAGACCCATGTTTTATTTGACTTCAACATAAATATAAACATAAACGCAAATTAAATAAATTAAAAAATTAAACAAGTACAACTCCGTAGAATCAAGTCCAATTGGAGTGCTACCTGGAACTAGTACTTAGTAGAGATGGTGCTCTTTGGTGACAGGCTTAGTTAATTCCAAAAGTTGTAGAATACCAAGGCACTCATCTTCTTAGTAGTTAAAATGCCTTTATTTTATGGGCAAAACATGATTAAAACACTTCGACGCGTTTCGGCATGAAGCCTTTGTCAGGAAGTGAACAGTTTCTTGTGTGGCAAAACTGAATTAAAAGACATCCATTCCATTAGTGTTCTCAGGTGTGTACAACTCCGTAATTGGAAGAGTGATGGCTCATTATTCAACCGCCTATTTAAGAGGTGCTTCTAGCGGCGTGGTAATGGCGAAACGATGGCAGATCTGGCTTTGTTAGAGGACCTGAACGCGCGCATCAGGCGCAAGAGAGTGTTCCGGGACCGGCAGGATTTCTTTCGGGAAAATGATGAGTGGCTTATGAGCCGTTTTTGTCTCCCTAGGCATCTCCTTATTGAGCTCTGTGGCATCCTAGAGCCACAGTTAAGGCGAGACACCCGGCGGTCCAATGCCATACCTGTGCCTGTACAGGTGCTGTCCACCCTGGCATTCCTGGCCAGGGGTCATTTCAGAGGGAGATAGGGGACAGATCTGGCATTTCTCAGCCATCCATCAGCCGAACCATGCCAGGCGTGTTAAAGGCTATAAATTCCCTGTCTGGCAGGTACATCCAGTTCCCCTACAATGATGCTCAGCAAACGGTGATTAAAATGGCATTTTATGAGATTGCTGAGTTTCCAAACGTGATTGGAGCGATTGATTGTACCCATGTGCGTCTGAAGCCACCATCCGTTGATGATTATGCATACATCAATCGCAAACACTTTCACTCCATCAATGTGCAGATAATTTGCACATAGATAAACTGTCGATGCTAAACCTTGTAGCCCGGTGGCCTGGGGGCACACATGATTCCTTCATCTTTCAAAACAGCATCGTCGGCACTCGGTTGGAGGGAGGCGCACTGCGCGGTCGGAGCCATCTCATCGGTGAGTTGGGCACAATTACAATTTATTTTCAGACGTTGCACAACCAGCCAGAGGTGGCCAAAGTTGTTGTAGTAAATGCATGGTGTAAGTACAACACATATGGTTACACCAGTTATTCCATTGTAGCCTACCTAATGGGGTGGCTAGACGTTACTGAAAAGATAAAACCTAAAAGGAAACCCCCCAAATCCTACATCAGGAGAATCAGGTGCATCGCTCTAACTGTAGCTCACTTACTCAGTGAAGTTACTTATGTTGGAAGGAAACTGAGGTTTTGTTATTTCTACCTTTACGTTGCCCATCTCTGCAAACTAAAACTTCCATGTAATTTCCCTAGGCGATAAAGGTTATCCATTGACTGAGTACCTGATTACCCCTCTGGCGCACCCTCACACCGAACAGGAGAGGCGCTTTAACACTGCGCATACGTGCACGTGTGCCACTGTGGAGAGGTGTATAGGGCTCCTAAAGGGCAGGTGGATCTGTCTCTCGGCTGCGGGGGGAACCCTTCTATATACGCCCGAAAAGGTATGCAATATTATTATTGCATGCGGGGTTCTCCATAACATTGCCCAAAAAAATGGAGTGCCATTTCCAGATGTACATCCAGAGGACCCCGTACCCAGAGATCCCTACCACCAGCCTGCACAGCCAAGAGCGCTCAGGAGGAGAGAGGAACTTATTCAGCGATTCTGACTTTTGGTAAGCATTCTGTTATTCAAGGAAAAAAGAAAGAACAACGATTTCTTTCAACATTTATTCTGTGACTTCAGTGTTTCATTTATGTCTTTCGATGTACTGTCGATAGATTGCATGGTGTGTGTTAAAGCCATCATCCACTTCACAATCTCTGTTTGTCTTTCTAGGACCTCTGTGGTTAACACGGCTGGCCGGTGTGACGCTGCAGACCGGGGGGCAGAGGCAGAGGCAGACGCTTCGGATGTTGACGGGGCCGCGTATTCGTTGCCCGGATGCCACTTCGGATTCATCTGTGAATGAAAAATATTAGTTTGATTAGGAAGCTCATTTGTGTTGAATATTAAAGCAACTGTGTTATTTAAACGTCTTGGGTGTGCAGTCATTCTTACCATTCTCGAGCTCTGACATGGGCGCATCAGTGTCAAGTCCCCCTGGCATGCCCGATGAGGACGTAGCTCCGATCAGGCCAGCCACCCTCTCCTCCAAGGCACTCAAATCCAAACCTGGATCGGAGCTCCCCCCCCTGTTTGTGACATGCTGCGTCGGAGAGCTGCGACCTTCTTTTTTGTGGCCAATTTCATATCGGACCACTTCTTCCTGATCTTTTTGGAGAAAAAGTAAAACATCGTTCAATTTTAGATTTCATTTAATCTGGAGTTTATCACATTTTATTGACCATCACAGTAGGGGAAAATACATACCTCGTCCGGTGTGCGATTTACATCGCCAACGCTGTTGACAGCCGCGGCAATCTCCTTCCAAGTGCGCGTTTTTTGGGTGCTCTTTATGCCAGCTTTCATACTTCCAAACAGCACCAGGCGGTGTTTCTCCACCTGGGCTGTGAGTGTCAAGTTTGGCCTCGTAGTTGCGTTTCTTTGCCGCCTTTCGTCTATCCATGTCGCAAATTCTAGAGGTGCGGCCTCTCAGCCCCCTTTTGTAGAAGGCGTGATTAGGATAATTACGATGGATTTCAGCCGCCGGATTTATCAACAGCCGCTTGGTCTTACGATGGGATTGGTGTGGTACGCATGTTCTGTGAATCTCACTTGAGCCTCTGCGTACGACGAGTTCTCCGCTCATGCTTTCTACGACGGCTTGATAAATGAGGGCCACTGTGTCTTTTTCACACTGTTGCTTAGATGTGCTGCATAAAAGGATGTCATCCACGTACTGCAAAAGAGCAGAGCCTTGGGTTAGTTGGAGAGGGTCCAGACTAGCTTTGAGGGCAGCATTGTAAATAGTGGGACTTTCACCCTGGCATAACCGGGTAAAAGTCCAAGATTTCCCCTCAAATTCAAAAGCAAACCAAAACTGGCTATCAGGATGCACAGGGACAGAGAAAAATGCGTTAGACAAGTCGACAACTGAGAAAAACTGTGCATCTGATGGAATTTGAGACAAAACAGTGTGTGGGTTGGGCACAGTGGGAGCACGTGGCTGAACTGCATTCACGGCTTGGAGGTCCTGTACAAAACGCCATTCATCTGGCTGGCCAGCATCTCTAATCTTTCTAACAGGAAATAATGGAGTGCGCACAGGTGAATTTTCACAGGGAATAATGACGCCTATTTTCTGAAAAGATTGAAAAACAGGCTTGATCCCTTTAATTGCTTCAGGCTTCAAAGGGTATTGTTTTTTTACACGGGCGAAAGTCCGATTTAGGGGTGACAATTACCGGTTCACAGCCTTTTATCAACCCCACATCATTTTTGCGTTTAGCCCAAAGATCAGTGGGCACTTCAGCCAACATGGGTAAGACAGATCTGTTTCAGATAAAAAACATGCCTCAAAATGTGATTCTTTAGTGGGAACTAGTTCCACAGTTCTTTGACAATGCATTGTGCTCAAAAAGGTTTTCTTGTATGCTGACAATCGTTCAGAAAACATCAAATTTGGATCAGCAGGTGAAACTGTCCAATCAGTTTCTTTTTTACAAGTTGGAACAAATTCTCCCACACCCTGCTAGTGCCAATGTGTAGGTTTGGCCAAGGAGATGTGAGGGCGAGAACCACAAACATTAAAAAACTCTAATTGCTCTGGAGTGAGACACACAGCCAGTGCAGCAGTTTGTGAATTTCCAAAATAAAGTAGACGCACATATTTTTTCAAAAGGAGTGCGAAACCACTTCTTCTCATAGTCATAGTCAGGCCCCAAAGAAATGTGTGATGTGCAGTGCAGATCAGCAGGTTGCATGAAATCAGAAAGGGGTGAAACTAAAGCTTTTGCTTCCTCCACGAGCTGCTGTGAGGAAGGAGAGCTGGGAAGTTTCCACTCATAAGCATATGTAAGTGCTGATGAGTCAAACTGCACCGCTGTGAAAACTTTCTCAGGCTGCGACATAACCTTAACACCTTCTGGTGTGGAAGTTAAAATAATGTCCAGTTTACACATGAGATCACGGCCCATCAGGTTAAGGGGACACAGCTCTGATAAAAAAATTAATGCTTGAAGGAGAGCCCATCGGGAGTGACACACGCAATGGGAGTTGTCATTTTCTCCATCACAACCTGACCTGATGCAGACATGGAATAGATGTAGTTTCCACTTAGCTTTGGAGGACGATCAAATTCCCCTGACATCACTACTGATGATGTAGCCCCAGAGTCAACCATAAATGTTACTTGTTTCCCCAAAATTTCTAAGCTGAAAAGTTGGAAAAGCCTTGTAGGCTTCAGATGTCAAGTGAGCATAAGTTCCTATCACCTAAGGTGAACATCTTTGCTCTAGGACAGAAATAGCATACAAAACTTTACTACGTGAGTCATGATCAGCAAGCGTCTCTTCATTGCACAGAGCAGGAAAAGTATGTGTGTGTGTTGTGTTATCACCCATTGGTTGAGGCTCCGCTGGCATGTCATGAATCACTTCCTTTATCCACTACTTAGTCTAGTTATCCACTAGTTAAGTGATGGTTCGGAGTAGATTCACCCTAGGGTCATTTGAACCGTGACATCCAGCCAAGTAGCCCACCCAAAGTTTTTCCGATCTTGGCCGAACATCAGCCGAGTTACTGAGTTATCCCAATTAGCTTAGTACAAGCGCTAATGGACCCTGGCAGTATCTCCAAAATGACCACACTAAAATCACATGCCATGACACCAAACTTCTACAGTAGTACAAATATGGTCTGTACTCACAAAACGATGCATTTGGAAGTTTGTACATAGTCCAGGAGTTTATTATTATCAACACAAGCCTAATAGCTTCTCTGCTGCTAAAGCTGCGTCGACGTCACTTCCTTGATCAGGGAGCTTCAAAGTAAGATGAGGGTTGATCTACTACTGTAGACAACAAAGCAAGGCTGCTCAATTTCTCCATTGGTTGTGGCAAACCCGCCTCTAATTTGCAGAGGTCGGTTTGTTTGAACTTTCTTGTCAATATGCGACGCAGTTCAACTCCGGTCGGGCGGAATTGTGCGCAGAAGTCATGCAACTCTTCAGCAAATCGGGGTCCAGAATTTTCTGGATCCGGGAGACTTTGTGATGCTTCGATGATGTCTGTCTCAGTCCAGGGTCGATAGACCAGTAATGGTCCAGCTGGACCTGCAACTTCAACCAGAGGCATGGTTTGGATCTGTGTTGTTTTTTTCACACGTTGAGATTTCCGAATTCCAGATTGTGGGGAGAGGAGTTTTTTTATTTGCATTAAAAGGTTTTGGGCTGGTACACTGTAGAATTCAACTTCTTCCTTTTCTTCATCTTCAGACTGGTGTGACAGATGTTGTGGGTGAGGAGAGATTTCTCCTGGAGTGAAGTTTGGAGAATCTCCCTCTTCCCATAAACCAGATGCTTGTGGTGTGTCTGGCTGTCGTTGTTGTAGTTGCTGTTGTTGTTGTTGTTGTAGGCGTCGTGGAGGGCAGGAGTCCAGGATCGGCACAGCGAGAGCGCTCAGTGTAGGGTAAAGAGGTGCGGATGAAAAAGGAGAAGAAAAAGTGTTATCAGTAGAATATGGTGGTGGCTTGAAAGGAGATTCAGTCTTAGTCAGAGATAAATTATCTTTTCATCCACATACTGCATTATCATCATCATTCCGTCCTGGCATTTGTTTAGCATTTTTCTTTCTTTCTCTCACTTCACTTTCCTTTTTCCAACACCTTTCTTACATTCTTCTAATTGTTCCCACTGTTTAACCGTCTTTTTCTGTTTCATATCTTTCTCACATTTGCAAACCTTCTCTTCTAATTTTCTTATTTCAGACATTTTAAAATAACCTTCAGGGGGAAAACCCCAATTTTTTATCCAATAAGTAGTCCATTTTACACTCTACGGACCATATTTTTTTATCATTTCATCATACTTGGGTCCCCCGGGAGGGTCAGAAGCCCGAGACATACTGTTTCCCATTCTCGGACTTGGAATGGGGGAATATATTCCTTTACTCAAAGGACGTCTCCAATGAGGACCTTAATCTGTACTCACACTTCTTCGGAGTACTTCAGTCACACTTCTTCGGACTGATTTAAGATTCACTTACCCGTGAAATCTTTGTCTCACTAATGACACAACCGGGAAACCCTCTTTTCAAAATAATAACAGAAAGCAATCTTACCCGCCCCAGATTACTGTGTTTCAAAAGATGACCCCAGCGCTGATATCCAGGAAACGGACCTGTCAGCCCTCTCTCTCCGAAAGGCCTTGGAGGTATGAGGCTGGAGCTTCAGTCCAGGCTGGCCATGCACTGCGGTCCGGTCCAGGTTTACCAGTCGAGGTATCCTGTTCGTGACGCCAAGATTGTTGTGGAAATTTTAGTAAGGCACAGAGTCAGTTATTTTCTGAGGAGATAAGATGCTTTTAATAATATCTTGCAAGAGAGAAAAACACAGATCAGAATACAGAGTTGCTCTGACTCTTAGGCGAAAACAAGTCAGTTAATATACAGGTTAATACGTAATCGCTCCTTTGATATATTCAAGCATTTGTTATCTATCTTTCCTCCCTTTCTACAGCCAAGGCGCCTCGGTATCGTGCCATCTTCCCTGTCAAACTCCTTAAAGTTGTTAAATCATAAGAGCACAATACCCTCATTGAAAGAGGGAGAAAAGAGAAAAACAAGTGTCTTAAATGAGTTATTACCGGGTGATACAGAGTAACACACATACAATGTATATGTGAATTAATTTTTCCCTTACAAACTCCTTTGCCCTTCATATATATCCATTCTAAGTACGTTCCATGCATAAACCTCTTTAAATGACCTTGTATGAGAAAGAAACACAGGAATAGCCTTCCTTTGCGGAGTTAAAGGGGAACTCCGGGACATTTGAAGCGCATTTCCATTGCTAGAGGTTGTCAAATACTGATAGTAGGACACAGACAGGTGGAAATCTGCGCTCCCTGTGTGGAGATCGCGCTGTTCGCGCAGCCTGTCATGCGAGGCTAATACGTGGTGGCTAGGGGCAAGCGCTAACCCTTCCACGTAAAACAACAACTTGCACACTGCAGAAACGTCACACCACTTTATAAACCATCCGACAATAAAGTCACAAGCCTTACCATCAAAACCATATGCATGGTTCTCACATTACTGGCATGGGGACGTTATAAAACAACTTTATAAACAGCATGTCACAATATTACTGGGCATGTATTGCTGTAATGTTTTAAATACTTGAACGCAGTTTTTCTAGAGAAGATAATTGCTTTGTATATGTGATTATCGTCCATTGACTCTTTTGGGCTTTCACATGCGCGAGCGTACAACTAACCGGTGAGTGACATGCTGTTTATAAAGTTGTTTTGTAACGTCCCCATGCCAGTAATGTGAGAACCATGCATATGGTTTTGATGGTAAGGCTTGTGACTTTATTGTCGGATGGTTTATAAAGTGGTGTGACGTTTCTGCAGTGTGCAAGTTGTTGTTTTACGTGGAAGGGTTAGCGCTTGCCCCTAGCCACCACGTATTAGCCTCGCATGACAGGCTGCACGAACAGCGCGATCTCCACACAGGGAGCGCAGATTTCCACCTGTCTGTGTCCTACTATCAGTATTTGACAACCTCTAGCAATGGAAATGCGCTTCAAATGCCCCGGAGTTCCCCTTTAAGGCGATATTGGTATTTTTGCTATAAAATGAATTCCTTCAGTCAAACCAAGTTCAAACTCCTTTGTCCTTCATATATATCCAGTCTAAGTAGGTTCCATGCATAAACCTCTTTAAATGACCTTGTATGAGAAAGAAACACTGGAATAGCCTTCTTTTGCGGAGTTAAGACAAAATTCGGATTTTTGCTTATAAACACAAATTCCTTCAGTCAAAACAAGTTCAAACTCCTTTGTCCTTCATATATATCCATTCTAACTAGGTTCCATGCATAAACCTCTTTAAATGACCTTGTTTGAGAAAGAAACACAGGAATAAACTTCCTTTGAGGAGTTAAGGCGATATTGATATTTTTGCTATGAAATGAATTCCTTCAGTCAAAACAAGTTCAAACTCCTTTGTCCTTCATATCCATTCTCAGAAGCGGTCTTTGCATAGGGGCATAGCTAGGCAACCGCCTTGGGCCCCTCCACTGTAGGGGCCCCCTGACTAGCTGCAAACTTCCCATAGGCCTACAGCTTGTAATTGGGGCCCTTTGGACAGTAATTCACAGATAGTGCGTTTGTAACAGTGCCGAGAGGTAGACACTACTTTAAACAATCAATTTTATGCAACTCAATATTCCTTTAAATATACACCGAGTGTAGGGGATGAATAACAGAGACGTGGGTTACAAAATTACAATTCTTTATTTTTCTTTGGTGGTAAACAGGTAAAATACCGGCATTAAAATCACTCTCAATCACTCACACGCACACACACCGGACACTGGCTTAGGCTACAGGTTGGACACTCCACCCTAGTGGAGCGGTTCCGACAAACAGGACCAAATGATGCTGAGGTACACAATTAACAAACAAAACACTGCAAACGAATAATAAGGAAACAAAATAAATTACAGCAAAACAATGACGGCGGCAAAAAAACACACAAAAGCAAGATACCCAGCACACCAGGTTCAGCAGAGGGAATGCACCATTAACTGGCGGATTACAAGTTCACTAAAAGCACATACAGCCAGCGCACACAGAGAAGGGCAGACGTTGACCAAACTGACAAAACAAACATTTAATCACGGGACAGACGATGCAACCTAGCGAGCAAGCTCAGCGCCATGCACCCGCACCCAAACCTACAAGCGGCCAAGCCGCCGAGGCGAGCAAGCAAATGGAGAGCGGCTGTTACCGTGAACAGACGGGAGGACACAGCGGCAACTCCGACCGTCCTTGGCTGGAAGCCCCACGGGCCCGCTGCAGCTGGCACACGCAGTCTGAGAGGCGACTCCGGTTACGGACTCGTCTCGTGATGTATACTGTATACATGAAAACAGTGGTGTAGTCTACCTTTTTGAGGTGGGTATACTGTATAGTTGGCCAGTCATAGGCCCGTGGTACCAAACTAGGGGTCGGGACTCGGGACCAATAGTAGCCCCTTAATGCACGCCGTACCTCCAGTGGCGCGCTGTAATAGTCATTGAAAAGTTAAGTACCATAGTACTACAATACTATGACATAACACAGGGCTTTTAATAATGCACTACGACTTGGTCATTGCCATTCTGGTAACAGCACATTTATAATGCTGTCTTAACGTGTTAAGGGACAAACATGTTTGTGGGGTCGCAGCTTTGCACTTACCTGCCCCTTGCATGCATGAGGGACAGCATAAACTCACTTTGATTGTGTGGACTGTGTGCTGTGTATCTCAGTGGCAATGGGACTCCCTGTGACACTTAATCTTTGTACTCATCCCTCATAGAGCGAGGCCTAACAGAGTGATTGTTTTAAAGCAGCAGATCACCATCACATCTTGAGAGAGCTTGTTATATATATACATACACAAGGGCTGTCAGAATTAATTAATTGTAATATATATATATGTGTATTACATTCGTTTATATATGTAATATACATAAAAAAAATATATATATACACACATCCATTTTAGTTTTCCACCTTCCACTCCTATAGGGGGCGCTGTTGTACGTTAGAGAATCACCGCTTTCAACTAATACAAAGAAGAAGAGTTTCTATGGGACGTTATTGTCGAAACACTGATAGTGAATCCCTGGGAGATTGACTGACTGCCGCAATTTCCGAATGAATGCTATTCTGAAGTGTTGTCGTTGTATTGTTAAATTATAACAAGGCTTCCATGAGAAGTGGTAGTTGATGAAACGTGGCTGTGCTATTCTAAAAATTGAAAAACGAATTTTAAGTGGGTACACGGAGCATTTTAGGTAGGTATACGGAAATCCCCCCAAAAAAGAGGTGGGTATACGCCGTATACCTGCGTTCAACGTAGACTACACCACTGCATGAAAATAATGTCAGCATGTTGCCTAATTAAACATTTAGTGCACATACGAGTAACATTACAACTCACCTGAATAAAGGTAAACCGAGCGCGTCGGAGGGGTAAAGATGGAGCCGTACGGCCAAACAATTTGCAACAATTAGCCCAAGCTGAAACGAGAACCCCCCGTAAAGACACGGATGCATTTAAGCACAAGAAACGCACGTGAAAGGAAACCAGCAACCTACCGAACAGCCAGGGGCAAGACGAGTTCCCTTCGGGGCACCAGCGATGAGGAGCGTACAAAACCAGAGCCGCTGACCTAGTCTGTTCCTCTCAGAAAAAGCAGAGAGCCTGTGCGCAGCCATGTTGCTTTATGAGGGTGTGACTTGTTACAGTCGCCCAATCGTGAGCCCAGGTGAGCCCCCGCTAAGGGGCAGTCACCAAAGTGTCAACAACACACACAGGGAAGGTAGAGATGTAATGGTAGCCCAATAACCAACTCTACTGCTACACGTTCATAAATGGTGATTTTTGTATGTTTAAATTGGAAACAAAAACAACACAATAAATTACAAAGAAATACAGATTACGTGCACACCCCCTCTTATTCGCGTTAAAATGGAATATTCCATCAATGCCATGTGCGCTAGACCAGAGTGGTGTAAAAAGAGAGTGGCGACACTCCCACAGACTTCTATAGAAAGAAAGGAATGCGGAAGTCACGTGGGTCACGGAGACGCCAGAGTTCCAAACAAGAGATGCAGCTCCGTTAACCTCAATTACTTGTCAAGAACAATTACTGGTAAGTTAATAAAATAACAGCATTTTAAACGTTTTTTTAAATTTTTAAACATTATCTATCAGAAGTATACTCTTAGACATCGTTATCTTTACATTTGGTTTGCATGAAATGTCGATGTTGATGTTAAAAATGGAATGGATTTAGGGACCTAGCTGAAAGCTTGGTAACGGAGGCTAACGTGAGGTAATTAACGTGATCATTTCACTAAAGTCCGTTAACTTTTTATTGTCAGGTGACATTATGTAAAGTTGTTTTGATTGTTAGGTTTTAAAACATTACCAAAATACTATATAGGCCTATAGTAATAATACATTTAATACATTTTTGGTATTTCTGACGTATTTTCTCCGGTAAATTGATTAAATTACAACATTTTTGGCATAGTGAGGCATTAGCTGACTGGTCTTTAATTAAGTAAGTTTTTTTCAGCATGACTTTGCAGCTGTGATAATGAATTTATGAATTTCTCGGTTGTTGTTGTCAGGGAGGTCAGCAGATGTGGTGGTCGCTGCTGTCATGCTGCCATGCATCAACCCTTATTAGGGCTTCAGCCGATTTCTACAATGTCCAAACGCTTAAATTTGATCAAATACAGTTCATTGTTGCAGATTAATCTACCCAACAGTATGAATAGCAGTAAAAGAACTTCTTTATTAAGGCTTGTTTTACATTTTCCATGATGACATTTTATAATAAAATGTTTGGTTTAAATCTGTTTTGTTTATTTTTTTCACAACTGACACATTTATTTTGTCATTAATATGGTTTTAACCAGAAAAAAGTTAAATTCATATTTTAATCCATCCATCCATCCATTATACCCGCTGAATCCATCGGTCGGGTCGCGGGGGGGCTCATTGTCCATCTGACACCAGAAAGAACAGACAGACTGAATGACATCTTCTACAGATGGAGTGTTTGGGACAACAGGAGTAGATCCTGGGAACAGACAGTAACATCAGGCTCTGTTGAAGGATGTAGATCTGAAGGTAAGCTGGACCACTGGCATGATTCAGTATAAAGGAGGACAAGGTAGCTGCCCCCTGCTAGCATGCAGGGGCACCCTCTACGATTTAAAACGGTGATAAATGTGTCTCTGCGCTCCAAAAAAGAAAAACGTTGATAAAATACATCGTCAGTGAAGTGATCAGTGCACATTATGGGTCAATATTTACCAAAAATTGCGTCGTAAATGTTAAAGTTATCATTTTTGTGCTCCGTCCCGCTAAGACCCGTTCAAACTGACTGACAGCGCTGTGAAGTTTGGAACTCCGGAGGCTTACATGAACCACGTGACAGCCCTAGCGGCGACTTCAAAGCGTGTCGCAACTCTGTATTACTCTATAGCTCTGCGCTAGACGACTGTTCCATATACAGTAAACTTATTTCTCGCATATTAATGTTGATGGGCCCCCTAGCTAAATTCGCCTTGAGCCCCCAAATTGCTAAGTCCGTCACTGTACTTACGTTTAATGTGGCCTATTCATTTACATTGGCCTTGGCACTGGTCACGTGACCGTCAAGTTTCCCCCCGGTAAAAACAAAAAAAATGGCGGACACTCCTTACATTTTCTGTGGAAAATGTAATATTTTGAGCTACCATATACATTTACATACATTCAGATGACATTTCTGACGAGAAGTTTGCATTATATTTTCATAATCTTCTATCAGAGAATGTAGACGACCTTCCTTTTATTAGTTTCTACGAAGATTTTAGTATCTCTTTAGAAAATCGTTACAATGCAGCGATTTGCACCGTTGTTAAGGTGGTTGCTATGGACGCTGCTATCTCTGCTAGGCCACCTAGTTGCATATCATCTAATGATTTGTATTTGTTAATTATATTATTTGATGTAAAAGTTTAATGAGGGGTCCCGGATAACAAACGAGAAAAATATTTAAAAAGCATATTAAAATATAGCTACACCAAATCTGTATGCCGCATGCGCGAGCGGATCACCTATGGTCACGTGACGGTCAAGTTCCTGTGAAAACAAAAATATGGCGGACACTCCTTACATTTTCCATAGAAAATGTAATATTTTGAGCTACCATCCACATTTACATGCATTTAGATGACATTTCTGGCGAGAAGTTTGCATTATTTTTTCATAACCTTCTATCATATAATGTAGACGACCTTCCTTTTATTAGTTTCTACGAAGATTTTAGTGCCTATTCAGAAAATCGTTGCAATGCAACGATTTGTACCGTTGTTATGGTGGTTGCTATGGACTCTGCTATCGCTACTAGGCCACCTCGTTGCACATTGCAAATTGTCTTATTTGTTAATGATATCATTTGCTGTAAACGTTTAATGAGGGGTCGTACATCTAATCCCGGATAACAAAGGAGAAATATTTAAAAAGCACAATAAAATATTTCTACACCATATCTGTATGCTGCATGCGCAAGCACAGTACGGCAACTCAACTAGGACAATACATATTAGCTAAGGCTCATGAAAAGGAACAAGAATATTATTTTCTGTGTAATTATGTTTGACTTCTGTTGTGTCATACTAACATACATTCTTACATGTTTTACTGTTTTTATGGGAACTTGTGTACATAGTTTCAACAACACAACATAAGTTTTAGCAGTTCACATACACACAAAACATAAGACATAAGTCTTTGAGGCTTTAGTGTGTGAAGTTTATTTGTTTTCTTTTCAGGCCAACTTTTTATACAATTTCTGTACAATTTAATATAAAAATGTCTCTACATTTTCCATAAATAACAACAACAATAACAACAGGGGGGCAACTGAACATTTATATCAATCAGTGAACATAATAAGACATAACAACATAATAAAGACATTTATGTTATATATATATATGTTTATGGTTTTGTGTGTTCCTTGGCTACCCACTCGAGGGGCCAGGTCTTCCCACTGTGAGAAAGATGGAGATTTGTTTCTTACATCAGCATTGAATGAAATTCAAAACATGTCAATGAGAAGAACATTTTTGAGTGAAATATTTTACATGGATTCAGTAACCTGATTACTGTAGCTGACATTATTATGAAAGATTCAGGAGTTAACATACACTGTTTTGATGCTTCAACTGTTAGCATTATCATTATTCTCATAATTGGTCTATTTCTTTGGTAATATTTGAGACGATAAAATAAAATGAAGAGACATCCAACATACCACATAGAACAGGGCTCCCACTCCACAAGTTCCATTGGTTTCCCCTAGAAAGTATTAAAACATATCTACCATTAGAAAGTTAACATGTGCTCAGATGACAAAAAAAGATGATATATATATATATATATATATATATATATATATATATATATATATATATATATATATATATATATATATTTTTTTTTTTTATAAAGTGCATATAGAGAAGTAATGACCAGTGATCTTAGTTTTTATTGTATAGTGTGATGGCATGTGACAGGAAAGATTTCCTGTATCTGTCCCCTTCAACATATTTCACCTCATGTTATGAGAAAACAAACCTTTGGCCTTTTGTGTTTTACGACCCTCTTGACAGGATAATAATGTTCTCCACCAGACATCCTATGGCAGCATTCTAAAAGAGAAAAATAATGTATACAGTTACAATGTTTTGCATGTTAATATTAACCCTCTTGCCAAAAATAAATAAAGTCAGACAAAGTGGATGAAATGCCTAAAATGTTAAAAATGCCAAGAAACTGGGTTGTAATTTTTCACTTTAACATGACATAATTTATGGGTTCCCACAGGGTTTCTTACTGGGTTATCTTCTTTTCTACATTTAATACATGTTTTCCCTTACCAAAATTATCAGAGAAAGTAACATTAACTGCCATAATTATGTTTATGTTTATGTTTATGCATTTAGCAGACGCTTTTATCCAAAGTGACTTACAATTGAAAGATATATAACATTACAGCTAATATCAAAGCTAACAATAAGCTACATAGAAGGAAACCACAAGTCAGATTCTGTCAGAGGTGACAGTGTAGAGATAGAGTGCAGGTATAGAGGGAAGTACAGAAAGATCAAAGTGCAGGAGAAGGGGTAGGGAAGTACAGGGTAAGTGCTAGGATAGGAGATGCTCTCTGAAGAGCTGGGTCTTCAAGAGTTTCTTGAAGCTATTCAGGGATGCTCCTATTCTGGTAGCGCTCAGTAGGTCATTCCACCATCGTGGAACGACACATGAAAAGAGTCTGGATTGTCTTAAGCGTGGTGTAGGCGCTGCTAGACGACAATCCTGTGACAACCGGAGTGACCGAGTTGTGACATAAGCCTTTGCAAGAGCATTCAAGTAGATGGGAGATGTTCCATTAAGGAGTCTGTAGGCTAACATCAGTGACTTGAATTTGATGCGAGCGGCTAAGGGTAGCCAGTGGAGTTCAATGAACAGAGGGGTGACGTGTGCTCGTTTCCGCTGTTTGAAGACCAGACGCGCCGCCACGTTCTGGACCATCTGCAGCGGTTTCACAGCAGAGGCTGGGAGACCAGTTAGGAGAGCATTGCTGTAGTCAAAGTGGGAGATGACCATGGCCTGCACCAGCAGCTGGGTGGTTTGGAAGTTTGGATGCAGATGCTGTGGTGCATGGTTGGTTTGGCTGGAGAGACAAGCAGTTCGGTTTAGTTGGAGGTGATGGGCTTTCATCCATTTTGATTTGTCAGAGAGACAGTCTGAGATTTGTGCTGAGACTGCGTGGTCGTCAGGTGGGAATGACAGACGGAGCTGGGTATGGTCAGCATAACTTTGGTATGAGATTATATCAATGAAAAGCACTTTCCAAATTTCCACTTGTGGGATTTATAAAGTATTCTGATAACAAGCCACTAATTAATAAATATTAATTGCTTACCTCTGGCTCTGAGGGTGCTGGTGGATGGCGGGGCTGGTGGATGGCTGGACGGCGGGGCTGGTGGATGGCCGGACGGTGGAGCTGGTGGATGGCCGGACGGTGGAGCTGGTGGGTGGCTGAATGGCGGGGCTGGTGGATGGCCGGACGGTGGAGCTGGTGGGTGGCTGAATGGCGGGGCTGGTGGATGGCCAAACGGCGGAGCTGGTGGGTGGCTGAATGGCGGGGCTGGTGGATGGATGGACGGCTAGGCTGGTGGATGGCTGGACAGCTAGGCTGGTGGATGGCTGGACAGCTGGGCTGGTGGATGGATGGACGGCTAGGCTGGTGGATGGCTGAACGGCTGGGCTGGTGGATGGCTGAACGGCGGGGCTGGTGGATGGATGGACGGCTTGGCTGGTGGATAGCTGGACAGCTAGGCTAGTGGATGGCTGGACAGCGGGGCTGGTGGATGGCTGGACAGCTAGGCTGGTGGATGGCTGGACGGCGGGGCTGGTGGTGGTGAGGCTGGGGGATGGTTGCTGGTCAGTCCAACCTCAATGAAACCAAAACACAATTAAGGTTAATTAATTTTTCAATAGTAGTAGACCCTATATTGCCTGCAATATATATTTAGAAAGTCCTCCCCATGTCTGCGTCTGTTTTCTCCGGGTACTCTGGTTTCCTGTCACAGTCCAAAGACATGCAGCTTAGGCTAACTGGTGACTCTAAACTGCCTTTAGGTATGAATGGTTGTCTGTCTCAATGTGTCAGCCCTCCAATAAAGCAGCAACTTGTCCAAGGTGTACCCCGTCCTTTTCCACTGACAGCTGGGATGGGCCCCAGCAACTCCTGCGATCCACTAAGCATAAGCAGTTACAAATAATGTATGTATATATATATTTTGAAAGACCCTTGCTCAAATTTCTACTTTTAATGTAATTTTAATTTAAGTCTGTAACAGTGTTTTTCTCTTGTTTATAATGTCTTGTTTTTTTGTTTTTTTTTTGTCTATGCTTTCTGTTTGTTCCTTATGTAAAGCGTCTTTGAGCATTTGGAAAAGCGCTATATAAAACCTATGTATTATTATTATTATTATTATGTATATGTATCACCTAAAATCTGCCCCACAATACTTCTGAGCACAGGTTGTCACTAAAGAGGTACTTTTATATTCCTCCACCTGAAGAGATTTTTCTGCACGTAAGTAAAATGTGAGATTATTACACAACCGACTCATCATCTCAGTCTAGGTGTGACTGAGGCTGAAATATGCAAAACACAACCTCATTCCCAATTCAGCTTCTCAATCTCAACAATGATGCTTTTAGTCCAACATGTCAGAAGCAGCAGTGTTGAAATTTCACAGCTCTCAATGAGAAAGTAAATGTTGTACCTTGTGTGCCACTACTATTTTTATGTTGGAAAACCATGTTAAAATAAGTATTAAGGTACATAATAAAATAACAGCCTATACTCCATTATAAATGTATTTTATCCATAAGTGTGGAAAATGAAAATAGCTGTCTGATCATCAGGCTTTAATAAAGTATTCATGAGATTTTGTAGTACTCTGATATATTGACAATTAAAGGTATCAGTGATACAGTTCATGGGCTTACCTTTAACTACCACCTCAAATAAGGCCTTCATCCTGTCTAAGCACTGCACAGCCTGGTTGGACAGCTGCCACTTTGGGTGCAGGATATTTGCAAACCAGGTGTCAGGCTTTTTGCCTGGTTTGACGACCATAACGATGGCCTTGTACCCCAGTGAGTGTAACTTTTCAAACTAGGTATCAAAAAAGTAAATTAAAATCTCATACAGAAATATCACAAGCATGAATTAAACACAGAGACATGCAACACATACCAAAATTGATGCCTCATCCATGACATGTGAGGTGATTCTATTCTTTCTTTGTTTTTTAAGCCAGTCCTCTTTTTTTGCCTCAAATATTTTTAATTTTTTTTCAAGTCTTTGCCTTTTGGGCTGTACCACCTGGCAACACTTGCATGTCTTGGCAGCCACAGGAATGATTGCATTGCAGCTAGTGCAGATGGTTGTGGTTGACCCTCTTGGCATTTTTGACCTGGAATATGAAGCAATATTTATATTTTAGCAATCAGAGCCATGTTCTTAGCAGCCTTATCAGTGTAATTAAGATAAGGTAAGATATTAATATTATATCAATATATCTACATAGATATTAAATCAACAATAACAGTAGCCTGCTTACATGAGGTAGGATGGATAGACAGTTGTTATCAATAGGGTTTATATTGCATGTTAATTAGTGTAAATTGCACATTGCTGATAAAAAATGCACATTACTGTCCAAAGTTGTATGTTGCATATTACTAATTAAGAAATAGAAAAACAGTGATAGTATTGCACAAATTAAGATGTATACTACATCTTAGTATTAAGAAGAAAAAACAGTAGTAATGTTGCACTGTGTTACTATTGCAATTCCTGTTACAGTACTAGGACAACATTTAAAAAAAATAATTTACATCATTTTGCCACATTCTTGGCTCACTGTAATTATATTTGATAAAAATATATTCACACTACATTTAATATCTGTAACTTATCTGTCCAGCTTCAGCTATACTGCCATGTGAAGAGCGCGTACAATCGTAAATTAGCGCCAATATGTTCACGACCCGCCTTATTAGGCCTCTGATTGGCTGACTGTGATCTGTAACCAATCACCTACACAGATTTACCAAGACTGGCGCGTGGTAAATCAGCTGACTTCTCACCCCGAACTATTGTATGTGGACTATGTTTTTATATTCTGACAATCCAAATATGTTTACACTAACGCCCCTTCTGTAAACATCTAACTATAGGGAATTTTGTTTAATAGTTGGGGCCTCCATGCAAAAGCATGGCAAGGCACCTATTACTATTCCGTTGCCAAAAGTCTATGGGATTTAACATTGAAAACGTGTCTATTTATAGGCTATATTTATTCTTCCGTCCACATTAATGCGGGCCCTATGGGCCTGCACATCCCAACATTATATATATCAAAACGACCGGCTCGATGAGTTTTCGCGGGCTATTACTTTTATTGAAGATTGGAGTTACCATGGCGACGTAATAAGCAAAAAACAGCCCCCCAAAGCCCCCCTAGGATTAACAGGGGGATGAAAAATCATAAAAAAAAACAAAATTTTGAGCAGTTACTGTGTCATCATGCATTAACCTAGAAACGCCATTCAAATGTCAGTTTGTAGATACGTCCGTGCTGTGTTCAGAAGTGAAGACGCCATGTCGATACCTGCTACGGATTTCCCACAGCATGTCTCCAAGCGACCCAAAGTTTTGGCCAAAATCTTCAAAATTTGAATTTTTAGAGCACAACTGCCATTTCATTTGAGTGTGGGAAGACCAAGAGTTCTGACCTCAGATTCATTTTCAAATCGCCCTCACGCCTACAAATATCGCTCCAATGCCATTATGTACTGTCATAATATAGACATGCATGTTGGGATTCATAAAATGTTTTCATATTTCATCTAGGGCTGACCGTTTGCTCTCAGAGCCCCTCAGAGCAAAGTGATGTCGGTGCTCAAAGACCTCAAATCCCCATTTTAATTCATCCAATTCTCAGAATCTCAGCAGCTCCTGCAGCCCTTCTTTCTCTCATCCGTGCTTTCACTGTGAATGTGCTACAGATCTGAAACGCGGGAATATTGAAGTCCAAAGGCGTCCCTCACTCATTCTGCGAGAATTTTTTCCGTAGCTCTTACGGTTTCCGAATGGGAAGCATCTGTTCGTAGAGGTTTTTTGGCTCTGAGAAGTCTGAGTCTCATATAATTACTGTTGCAGCAGCTGGGGCAGCTTAAAACTGCAGTCTGCAAGATTTGTTGTTGTCATACGTAAAGTCCTACTTTTTGGCATTTTAAGAGTTTACATGATCTATCAGAACGCTTGAAGTTGAAAACGGTGACCTCCGTAGTCGCAAAATGCAAGAAATGCTTATTTTTTAACCGAAAAATAAAAAGTTATTCAACTTCCTGACTTCAAAACACATGAGAACTCGTGCACGTAGACGTGCACGCCAGATGCGCCTACACGACTCCTCATTCATCAACTCACCTGTCATTTGCGATCATGGAAGACACAGTAAGTAGACTAGCCCATAATGAAGTTCAATAGTCTAGATAAATAAGCGTGGGGACGAGCTTACCTTGTATCGCGCGTGCACAAACGGTGATTGACAGGCAGCAGAGCCCAGCTCGTAACCTGATTGGTTACCTTTTACCGGTCCGGTCTGCAATTTTGTAAACAAACCTGCTGGCTTTGGAGGGACCTAGCGGGACATATAGGGGACCTAGAGAACTCATTTTTTTTTGTATTGGGGTATTTAATGTACTACTTTCAGAATCCCCGGACAGTTCCAGGCATTATGCTTGAAAAAGAGTTGCAGACTGCAGCTTTAACTGTCAGTTAAATGAGGGAGATTAATTACCATAGAAACAAGGCTATTAGTGGCCCAGCCAGTCCTTTGAAGTTTCAACAGCACAATTAACCTCTTTAAAGGGACAGTTCGCCGCTTTAAAGGGACAGTTGGCCGCTTTAAAGGGACAGTTCGCCTCTCTAAAGGGACAGTTTGCCGCTTTAAAGGGACAGTTCACCGCTTTAAAGGGACAGTTCACCGCTTTAAAGGGACAGTTCGCCTCTTTAAAGGGACAGTTCTGCGCTTTAAATTTTTTAATTTAAACGGCTTTGATGCCGTTTAGGCTTGAATGCTTCTTCTTTAGGCCTTGCGAACCATTCCTGAGCAGCCGTGATTGGTTGAGCGATACGCACACTTTGGCAGGCCCCTTCTAAATTTCTTCAGAAATTTTCTGATAGTTCTCTTTATCACACAAGCATATGAAGTAAGTAAATAGTAGTTTATAAAGTTAAGAGCAGCATACAAAATAAAGTAAAATACACGTGGATGTGGGTTAGGGATGGATGTAAAGTGCAGATTGTCAGGTGCAAGTCCAGCTCATGCTTTCAGCAGAACATACAAAGCTTTGGGGATGTCATTCTGTCCATGGCCTGAACCCCTGAACCTGCCCGAGGGGAGTGTGCTAAAACGACATTGTCCAGGGGGTGAAGAGTCAGACCTGATCTTTTTGGCTCTGTTTCTCAGCCGGGCAGAGTAGATTTGTTCAAAGTACGGAAGAGGGCATCTTAGATGCACTCTTAGTGACCCGCTGCCTGTCCTTTTTCTCCTCTGAGGTGCAGCTGGGGAACCACACCATGCAGCCATAGCCCAGGTCACTTTCTATGGTCCACTGGTAGAAGTTAGTGAGGAATCTGTGGGAGCCCAGTTTTTCTGAGGGTACACTGTAGGAAGAGTCTCTGCTGGGCCTTCTTCAACACTTCTCTGGTGTTCACTTCCCATATCAGATCCCCTGAGAGGTGAACATATCTAACTGAAACTCCCCATCTGTTTCACTTCCAGTGATCACCAGACTGGCATGTGTCCTTGTTGTTATGGAATTTTCTATCCTTAGGTTACATGAGGTCACGTGTGGGCCTTGAGGTCCTTGGCAGTATTTATTGTTTGGCTTTGACTGGAAACAACAGGTGCCAGTCTATCTCAACACTGTGGTGGCCAGAGTTGAAGAGAGCGGTTGCCGCCTTCTTAGACATAATAGAAAACTGGCCGTTGACATTCACATTGGCGTAAACCAGGGATGTCCACATGTTGTGGATGTTTAATCTGATGGTTAATCTGAATCATGTGTGTTGAAGTAGGGAAACATCTAAAACCTGCAGGACAGCGGCCCTCGAGGACCAACTTTGGACTTTGGATTAAACAGACGGTAGTGTCTCCAGATTACATATATATGCTGACAATAACACCTGCATGGGAAAAAAACATTCTCTTTGGCCTAATTCTGGGCGTATAGTATTTGTGGTGTTATCTTGGGGTTTAAAGTATCCACCTGCATGAGTTGGGCAGAATGTGAGAATGACTCAGGCTTCTGATGTACTGTGAGAGTGTCTCCAATTCTCTTTGTCCAAGTGTCAATAAATATTACAGCATAAGACAGAGGCTCCTGAACACTTTTTCCCTCCTGACCTTACCATTGACCTTTGAATTCAGCAATTTCTCCACAACACCTGTGTTTTATTAAGTCTATGATAAGCTCCTTTGTCTTGGTGTTGAGGAGCAAGTGATTGTTCTGACACCAGGATGTGAGGGCCTGGACCTCCTCCCTGTCTTGTTGGTTCTCATCCCCACCACAGCGGTGTCATCTGCAAATTTGTATATTAAGTTTGTGTTATGAATGGCAGTGAGTGAAAAGTGAGTATAAGAACGCTGGTTATGGGACCAGGCCTACCTACAGTAAAGCTGTACTGAAAACCTGATCCATTTGTTTTTGTTACATGTCATAAAGAGGCGCAACAGCCTCCTGTGATTCCACATAACTCAGATTAAGAAGTGTGACTCCCAAATATGCAACTGTATATTGTGTTCTGTACTGTATTTTATATTACTTTATCTCATATTTACAGTATATATATATTTATATAATGTCATAGTGGAAGAAAATGTCACGATAGTGCAAATTTAAGTCATTTATTTTATATATGCACATCTTTTAACATCATACAGTATGCACAAACTGTATAACAAATCCACACATTTGGAGTGGAGAGCGGGTTGGTGTGGGCTCTGCAGGTACAGAGTGTTCTCCAGACTTGAACAGAGCGCAAAGATGGCCGTCATAACTCTTCATCCGTTGATGAGCTACTGTCCAAGTTTTCTTCCCCGGAGGAAGACTCATCTAAAGACACCATGTGCTGTCCCAGAATGCGCTGATATGTTGTGCGTGCTGCAGTCTGCTGAGCTTGAATTTTGCACAGTCTTCGTTTCAATACGCAGAGTAGTCCCTCACGTCCACTATCTGTCAATGCTGCAGTACTGCCTAAGATTATTTGATAGCAAATATTAAAAGAACTTGTTAGTTTTATCATTAGAAATCATCATTAAAAATATTTAAAAAAAAAAAAAAAAAAACATATATACATACCTGTGATTCCTTCAGAGAGCTGGGAGGAAAGCGTTTCAATCGTTCCAGCCATACTCCGCATGTACTCCCAGTGCTGCTTGATTTCACGAACCACAATTACCGCTTCTTCAAGTCTATTCAGCAGCATTACTTTGTCAAAAACTTTTTTTTTCTGGCTCATATCACCATGACCTGCAATTCATCACATCAAACACGTTAGCAATTATAGAAAGGTTTTAAGGTTTGTGCATGGGCAATCTTACACACTCAGTCTTACATTCCCAAGGCCAGGAGAAGTTGTCTTCAACCAAGAACTCATCAGGAGGAGGGAGTTTGTCAGCATCACCCACAACAGTGTTGTATTCAACAATGGCATCATCCAAAGCTTTCTTTTCTGCAGCAATCTTTTTTCTAAGTTGATAACTCCGCTTACTGCCAACTGAAGGATGAAACAAAATGATTGCGTGAAATTATAAATTTACAAGGTAATAAATCATTTTAAAAAAAATAGCTTTTATAGTCTCACCAGTCTGACGATAGAGCTGAAACTTGCGCTGCTTGATGCTCAAATATAGTCCTTCGATGGTCTTCTGCCTATCATTTTGAACAGTTGCTCCTTGTGAAGACAAGTAAAGTTGTGACAGAGTTCAGTGACGGAGGCAAAATTTATTCAGTACAAGCAACATTGTCAGAACCATAAATAATGTGAAAAAAAAAAACAATTTCAATTGATGTAATTTCCAATTAGTGAGTTCCAACAGAGTTCTGTAAATAAGCATAGTGAACAATCTTCTCCCTGTGCTACCTGTGGTCCACTGCTGAACATCACACACCTAGTGCTGGACTGCGTCTTCATGTATAGACAACTCGGTAGTGAGTTTTTGAAGGTCCTTCGTTGCGTCTGCAATCCTCTGTACAGTCTGTCAAAACAAATGCATTGTATAATTTTCTCCAAAAACAAAAATAAATTTTTTTTTTAATTAAAAAAAAAAGTCAATACCATACCTTGATGTATCTTTTAGCCAATGTCCAGTCAAGGTTTTCTGCCTTCCTCTTGTTCCAGCCACTTGCTTGGATCGTTAGCATGTCTGTGCGAACTTGACAAACAAACCACATTAGGCCAAGAAACCAGAAACTAAAAAAATTACACAATTTAGATGAAAAGATTATTTACCCGCTTTTGCCATGAACTTAGAACATATGGCTGCTCGAGAAAGGAAACTGTTGACTTGTTCAACTTCCTCTCCCATGGTTGTACCTGCTCCTTCTTGGTTACGTCCAGGCACGGACTGAGCGGTCTGGCATTCGGGCACATCTGCCCTGACAATGCTCATCGCGGCCCCGACAATACCCATCGCGGTCCCGCAGTCACGGTCGGTCATCACGCTCCCTCGTCATCCTAAAAAGTTCCTTCTTACTGACCTTTTAATGGCACCTTTTCGCTATTTATACCACTGAAATCGGTATACATTACACACTGACGGTGGGACCTTGATGATGTGTTTTATTATGGTTCATTTACATTTTTTTATTTTATCTGAATCTATCTTCGTACGATGTAATGTTTAAAATAAAAGAAATGTATATCTATCTATATTTTGAATGTGTTTGAGACAACTGGAGTAAAGCACTGCCTTGTGGGAATTTCATTTACCCGGCTCCCGCCAAAAAAAAATAGAACGTAGAAGATTCAACATTCTGTAGCTTGTTGGTCAAAGTAAGAGATAAACGGGGACGGTAGATGTCGCGGATGGATTACTTACAACAATTTAAAAAAAAATTAATCGAGGACCAGGAGGAGGTATTAAATGACAGAAAGGGGGAGCGGAGAAAATAGAATATGACGAAGTTTTGTCTCTGCAATCACCAAGAAATATGTTCACAATGGGATAGCAACTACACAAATATGGATATTAACAAGATGTGTTGCATAGACGCTACGAACAAGACAAGGTAGGGGCCGAAGGATTTCCACTAACCACTGGGTCTCTCTCGAGTGGACAGCGATCTAAAGAAGGGACTTTTGCATATAAACACAGGGTGCAGGAGCGAAGTGGACATCAAAAACAAGTGGACGATTGTGTGTGTGTGTGTCTGTCTGTCTGTGCGTGCGTGCAGGAAAGTTTGATGCCCAGTGCCTGTTGTTTCTAGTTTGAAGCTTAATTTCGGTTTCTGAAACTTGAGTTTTGGATGTGGATTTGGTGCGCTGTCACCAATGTTTCTATTGAAGGTGCGCATCACCATTTTTCTATATGTCTGTGTGTTGCAAGTAATTACTACTGCGAATCGCCTCATCATTCCATCTTCTTTGCCTATTTATATGACATTGCGCGTCAATAAATGCTTACAGTATGCGTCATGTGGTGAAGTGTGTGTGTGTGGGGGGGGGTGGGGTGTTGTTGTTGGCAAATGCTGGTCTACGGGGCCGCTTGTGGGTGCAAAATGCCAGGGCCATTTTTTTACCCCAGTCCGTCACTGGTTACGTCCTCCCCACTTCAACTACAAAACATTTAATTAATTGTTACACTTTGACAAAACATAAGACTGGGGGATTTATAGGGGGTATTATAAAAACAATTTGTCAATAATTACCTCACACATTCATGAATGTGCTTTAGCATGCATAATTGAAAGAAATGGGCGCATGTTCAACAGGTCTTGTAGCTCTGGACAGAAACGGACAACCCTCTCCAGATATGGCCAGTATTTGCAGACTACGTCAGAGCAAAAGAGCTTCACAGTCGGTGATGCCAACTGTTTCTGAAGATATAACGGGTATGCAAATATTTCACCACGGAACATATTCAGTCCTTTGAGCAAGACCCCATGACGGCAGACCGCAACTTCAACACCTTCCTCATCCAATTTGCTTGCCGACTTGCTTGCAGACTCTCGTGCTGCCACCCATTGACCTGTACCACAAGTCCCTTTTGCAGGATTCTAAAAAGAGATGAAAGCAGACATATGTAGATAAACTCAAACTGTATGAATAAAGCTGTAAATGTCAATGTTGTAGTCATAGAAAATAAAAATTGTAAGTAGACTGCAAGTGTTTATCAAAATTTAAAAATAAAATGTAAATTTACATGTTTGGTTGTCCCATGGATGTAGTCAACAAAGGAGGACCCTTCAGCATCCTTGGCCAGAAACACACCATCGAAAAATCCATCAGGTCTTAAAAAAAAAAAAAAAAAAAATAGAAAGGATTAAAATGACAATTACAGTAGCACTGTAGAATTTATATGGAACAGAATTCTACACACCCCGGTTGGCTCTTGAAGCGGTAAAGTTTCCGATTTCCATCCACTGCAACTGCCAGCATGGAGGGTGTACATGCAGGACACTGAAAATGCTGCACCTGAGACAGCCTTTCCACTTCATATTTGGCATAGGTCCATTCCAGAAATGACTTCTGCATAGTATCCCCACATATCTTGCCGCTCTAAAAGCAAAACATAAAAGGCATGAGGACAGGGTATATCTGTTCTCTGACCCTGCATTCTGCATTCAATTCCAATAAGCCTGCACCCCCTCAGCAAACTTGGTTGTTTTCTTGAACAACATCTTGTACTCACCCGACGAAAGCCTTTTGTGCGATGTTCTAGCATGCTAACAAAAGCTTGCCGTGACATTCCTGGGGCAGTGATCTTGAGATCCTCGTATGTACTGAACAAATCCACAGTGTACAAAGTGTCAAAATTGTCTGTGGCTGGCCAATAACCACTATCAACCAGATCACCTATGTCCACTGACCAGGACTTTCCACAGGGGCAGCTGATACGTGGGAGGGACAGATTGTAACGGCCTGAATATCAAAAGAAAAGTTATTCCAAAACACAAGGAATATAAAAAGTTGATACTGTATGAAAAGACTATTTTGGAAAATCCTTACCATTCATTCCAATCAAAATTACTTGCTTTCCTTGGGAAACACTCATTTGCCCAGTAGAACAATCACAGCATGATTGGTAAGATGCACTCTAGGAATGAAATGAGAACACTTCACATAATAAATAATTGGAAAATAAGGGTGTTCTTTCAGGGTGATATAACTTAATAATATTGTATTTAACACATTTTAATTACAAAATAGCCTATATAGTTATTAACAATGGTTACCTTTTTCATGGTAGGAGAATTTTCCTCCCTCATCTTCCTTGATGTATGTGGAAGGTGACAATGGCCTAAAAAAAACCCTCTATCATAGATGTTCTGTTATGGAGTGCCATAGACTCATGTGTTGTAATATCACATGCAGTACAGTAACGTGGTCTTGGCAAACAATCTCTGCATGTAACTACTGCAAGCTTTTGTCCACAGTGTTGGCATAATCCCTGTTTAGGCCTCTCTGATGATAACATCTGGTTAACCATAAAGGGCCTTAACATAGTCCACTTTTGCAAGGCTGAACTTTGCCTTTCCTTCCACTGTGATGAGACGGGTTCTTCAGCAGGACATCCCAAGAGATCTTGTACTTCTTGGATAAGGGAGTCTAAAAGACAAAGGAGAAAATCTGCTGTAAAGTAAGGTTCAATGTAGCTAAGCACAACAAGTGAAGAAAAAAAAAACAAGTAGGGAGAAGAAGAAAAGTAACCTAAGTTTTGGATGGTCTCTGTCTCTTGTCCATATGTCGAAGAACAGGAAGGTTCTGTGCTCCCAGATGTCACTGCCACAGTATAAAGATTCATTTTGTAATTAATAATTTAGTTTTTTATATATATACATATATATATATATACATATATATATATATATATATATATATATAAAAAATATATAAGAACAATTAGCTTGAAGACCACCAACCAGTGACGTGTCCCCGTTTCCGTTTCTCCCCAGTCCTCTGTCTTTTATGGAGAGGTTGGCCGTCCTCATCTTCCTCAAGCCAAACAACCTTTTCTCTCCGAGTTTCAGACCCTGTCGCTGACTCTTTACTTTGACTCTGACGTGAAACACACCACTTTAATATCAGGCAATAGCAGCATCCGTATGAACAGGCAACTGTAAAAAAATGTTTCCATACATACAACTTTCTGGCGAGACATATTTAATATTACATAATAACTTCAAATCGCCTCCAGGGGTGTCAAACTCATTGTCAACGAGGGCCACAGCAGCATAATGGTTGTGAGAATTTATTATGTATTCAACTTACAAATATTATATATGCATTTACATTGATGTAAAAATAAATGTTCAGTTTGAAACCCACATTACTTGAATCGGTGTTCAAAATATTTAAGCAAATAAAGAAAAATATGTGACGTTCAATCGGATTGGATCTGCACCCTCTGTCTGACAAAGGATTATGGGTAGTGTAGGCCTTTCCGCCATCCAAAACATACGAATAAAACTTTATTTATCAGAATCGATGGAGAAAAAATTAAAAATTAAAAATTCTGAGGGCAACGACAATCTATCTTATTATTGAATTTTCAGTGAAACTTTGACACGTTTGTGTTGAGAAATGTTGTTGATATCATTAAAAGAAATCCTTAAAATAGTGAGAAAAATACTTCCGGGCAGAGGTTCCTCGGTTTACCAATCAGATATAAGCTCAGTGTGGTGTATCGAGATTTTTTCCCGGAGCCGTAAACCGCAAGTCAAAGGAGAAGGTAGCTGTGTTCGAAACCGCCTACTACATACTTGCAAACGGCATACTCATTCAATCAGACAGTATGCTGTATGGTGCCACTAAAGCTAGCCGCAGCGAGTAAGGCACTTCCGGTTATTTTCACAAAATAAAATACCCGTTGCCTTTTATTATAGGGAAAGCCATTACGATACAATTGGTGCTTTTGTTTTGAAACAGGAAGTGAACCTACCCTCGTAACTAGCATAGATATGGTAGCCGGTAGCTAGCTTGAAACTGCCGTTTTGACAGGAAATGACGATCGGCGACGTCACGTTATGTTGCATGCTGGGTAGTTTGAGTATGAGTAGTAATCTCATGATGTATACCCAACATTTCGGCGAATCTAGTATGCATCCGGGAACTTAAAAAACGTTAAAGTTAGTGGGAGTAGTAGGCGATTTCGAACACAGCCTGTATTACCGTTGTTGTAGCTGAAAAAAAATCTCGAGCATGCGCAGAACGCAATGTCCAATTCACCACGTGCTTCACTAGTCTAAAATCACGTTTAGTGTGACTGTAAACCAAGTTATCTCGGTGTCTTAATCCGACCACGAGTAACAATTTCAGCAATTTCTCTTCAGATTAAGGTGTATACATCCATTTAATAACTCATTCTTATTGTAATTCAGCCCTTAATCCGATTTTTACAGTGCCCTGTAACTCCACTGAGTATGCGCCATTATCAAACGCCTAGGGGCGTATTGACAAAGCGCATATACACAAATTTGGATGTTGTCCAGAGTTTTGCCTTGTCGATCCTGGTTTAGCTTCGCTGACCACACACGCCTCCTTTCCTCTGATAAATGTATTTTTTGGCAGTCTATAAAACTCCAAATGTTTTGAACGGTCTGACCGAGTACCCCCAAAATGGCGACTGCCGAATTGATGACAAAAACTCAGGTAGAAATTCAGTAAAAATAACTCGGCACCCACATTTCTTAAAGCTGCCATCGGCATGTTTTCAAAATTCTGTGTCTAAAGTCGGAAAATTCGAACTGATACAACTTTCAGGTCCCTCCCCCTCTGTGGACGAGGTTGTGCACGTGAGTTCACACCAGTGTGCGCGCACACAAGCTGGGGGCAGACTCACGCTCAGCATGGAAGACGTGGTTGGTGACTGTTCTGCTCAGATAATAGATAAATAATAAACCTAACGTGATTGGTTAAAAACAGCCGGGAGCGCTCGATTTTTGCAAGCACAATTACAGGCTTTAGAGGGAGCTACAGAATTCGGGATTTTTCCTAAACAGCCTATTTAATATTCTACTTCCAGAATCCCATGACAGTTCAAGCTAATATGACTAAAAAAAAGTTGCCGACGGCAGCTTTAAAGCCATAATGTGTAATATTTCACGTTGTCTATTAACAAATTTGAGTCTTATCATTCACAAGTATTACCTCAATCGTTATTAATTACCTCCATCACAAAAGTGCAGTGTTCTTATATTCTTTATATTCAGCATACGAATGTACATAAGAGTGTTACACTCCAATGAATGTCTCATTTTCCGTTTCCACATTGGAAACGGAAAATGCGAAGCTGATGACATGTCCTTCTACAAATCCCGTAGTTTTAAAATGGCAGAGCAACATGGAGACATTCATTGTCCGTGAAATATTACACATTATAGCTTTAAGAAAGGAAGATATTAAAGAAGATATTTTTCTTACCTCACATTCTCCCAAAAGCATGTCGGCAAGAAATAACTCATCGGTGTTTACCTGTTTAAAATACCTGACTGAGCCAGCTGCGGGGCCCTTTTAACCTTTTTTTTTTCTTTTTTTTTCTTTTTTTCAACTTTATTGACAGCGACAAACTGATAGACATGACCTGCTTGCGCATGCGTTATACAGATATGGTGCAGCTATCTCTTAATGATCTTTTAAAATATTTCTCGTTTGTTATCCGGGATTAGATGTACGACCCCTCATTAAATGTTTACAGCAAATAATATCATTAACAAATACAAATCATCAGACAATATGCAACGAGGTGGCCTAGCAGCGATAGCAGCGTCCATAGCAACCACCATGAGCCCCAGCTAATATGTATTGTCCTAGTTGAGTTGCCGTACTGTGCCTGATCCGCTCGCGAATGCGGCATACAGATTTGGTGTAGCTATATTTTAATAAGCTTTTTAAATATTTTTCTCGTTTGTTATCCGGGACCCCTTATTAACGTTTACATCAAATAATATAATTAACAAATACAAATCATTAGATAATATGCAACCTAGTGGCCTAGCAGAGATAGACTACAAGCATGTCTTCAGACTACAAGCATGTCTTAAAGACATAAAGACCTGGATGACTCAGAACTGTCTGCTTCTAAATTCAGACAAAACTGAAGTCGTTATCTTTGGACCTGAGCGCTCTAGGGAGAAATTGTCTAGCTATATAGTTACTCTAGATGGTATTTCCTTGGCTTCTAGTTCTACAGTGAGCAACCTTGGAGTTATTTTTGACCAGAACTTATCATTTGACTCACATATAAAACAGGTTTCTAGGACTGCCTTCTTTCATCTTCGTAATATTGTTATAATCAGGAACTTCCTGTCTCAGAGTGATGCAGAAAAACTAGTCCATGCATTTGTTACTTCAAGATTGGACTACTGTAATTCTTTATTATTGGCCTGTCCCACATGTTCTCTGAAAAGCCTTCAGTTGATCCAAAATGCTGCAGCCAGAGTTCTGATGAGAACTAACAGGAGAGATCATATTTTCTCCAGTTTTAGCTTCTCTTCATTGGCTCCCTGTTAAATTCAGAATAGAATTTAAGATTCTTCTCCTTATATATAAAGCTCTTAATGACCAAGCTCCATCATATCTTAAAGATCTCATTGTAAGATATTTTCCTAACAGAGCACTTCGTTCCCAAACTGCAGGTTTACTTGAGGTTCCCAGAGTTTCTAAAAGTAGAATGGGAGGCAGAGCCTTCAGTTATCAGGCCCCTCTCTTGTGGAATAAGCTGCCAGTAAATGTCCGGGAAGCAGACACCCTTTCCACTTTTAAGACCAGGCTTAAAACTTTCCTTTTTGATAAAGCTTATAGTTAGGGACAGTGTTGGTCAAGTTACTTTTAAAAAGTAATTAGTTATAGTTCCTTGTTACTGCTCCTAAAAAGTAATTGAGTTAGTAACTCAGTTACCACATTGTAAAAGTAATTAGTTACTCAGCAAAGTAACTGTGGCATTATTTTTTGTGTTCTATAACGCTGTTATGTTCTGTAACATCTTTAACATTAAATATGTTTATATTAACTGATTGAATTCATTCAAGGAAAACACAAAAAACTTGTGCTAAAGGAAAAAAATGGACCAGACTCAGTGAATATTTCCCTATACTCCCTATATAGAAGATCTAAAAACACAGTAATTTAGAACATTCGGTATTTATTTGAACTCAATAGATTGCAGCCTGCCATATGATGCATAGAAATAAATTAATAAATAAATTCTGACCAGAAAAATCGAGTGTTGTTTGTTTTCGAGTGGCTCCGTCTCCTTCGCTGGGGCTCACGTTAGCTGCATTTGGGCTTGGGGTTGGGTTAGCAGCTGCAGAAGCAACAAGTGCTTCATATTCGCATGGGTTGATGGAAGGTGCTTCATTAGATTTGAGTTACTTGAGGCAGACGTGGATAAAGTTTTTTTCCCTGGGCATAGCGTGCATGTTACATACACATTCTTGCCTTTTATCTCCACGGGTGAGAAGTAGTGCCAGTAATTACCGGAGCCGTACAGCTCTGGTAATTCCAGTTAGAGAACGATACCTGTGAACTTCCCTGGTTTGTCGCCGCTGTCTTGTGTGTGTTTAGCGCGTGCAGTGAGACAACGCAAGTAGGTCATCCGCCCACCCAGCCAATCATCATCGCATTTGCAACGGTGTCATCATCCCCAACCCCTGCTCTCTCCAGGCAGCAGGCAGCTGATGTGTAGCCGAAAGCCTACAACCAAATTGTAGTAACGTGCCACTTTATATTCTCAGTAACAATAACGGCGTTGTAACGATGGGGAAAGTAATTAATTAGATTACTCCGTTACTGGAAAAATAATGCCGTTAGTAACGCCGTTATACTTAAACGCCGTTACTCCCAACACTGGTTAGGGATGGCTCAGGTGATCCTGAAACATCCCATAGTTAAGCTGCTATAGGCCTAGACTGCTGGGGGGCCTCATCTGTCACACCTTTCCTCACTTTACTCTCTTTATGTATATGTGACAGTATTGTGGTCATTAACTCGTGTTTCCCTGTTCCAACAGATATCCTTTGAATGGTGTTACAGTGCCGCCGCGGCCCCTTCCCCCCCTCCCCCCCTCCCCCCTTTCTGTCTTCTCAAACCCCAGCTGGTCGAGGCGGATGGCCACCCTTCCTGAGTCTGGTTCTGCCAGAGATTTCTTCCTGTTAAAAGGGAGTCGTTTCTCTCCACAGTCGCCTCAGGCACGCTCAGGCCAGGAGATTGGACCGAAAAAGAAAAAGTTTTCAGTGCAATCTGTTGGTTTCCTTAGCTAGAAAATTGTTTTGAATTGGCTCTATATGAACGAATTGGATTATTTTATGAATAATTATGATTACAATTAATTGAATTCCAATTGGCTTGAATTGGACTTATTATCTAAGTGCCTTGAGATGACATTTGTTGTATTTGGCGCTATATAAATAAAAAAACAAGAAACAAGATAGCAGCGTCCATAGCAACCACCTTAACAACGGTGCAAATCGTTGCATTGCAACGATTTTCTAAAGAGATACTAAAATCTTCGTAGAAACTAATAAAAGGAAGGTTGTCTACATTCTCTGATAGAAGATTATGAAAATATAATGCAAACTTCTCGTCAGAAATGTCATCTAAATGTATGTAAATGTGGATGGTAGTGGAGTGTCCGCCATTTTTTTTGTTTTTACCGGGGGGAAACTTGACGGTCACGTGACCAGTGCCTAGGCCAATGTAAATGAATAGGCCACAGTAAGTATGTCACAATGTTAGAGCCTTTATCGTGAATATACCACGTATTCCCCCGTGGACCAACGTAGGTATTACATGCTTTGCTGTGAGACTGGGTTGAGAATGGATAAATATGAAGGACAAAGGAGTTTGAACTTGTTTTGACTAAAGGAATTTGTGTTTATAAGCAAAAATCCGAATTTCATCTTAACTCCGCAAAGGAAGGCTATTCCTGTGTTTCTTTCTCATACAAGGTCATTTAAAGAGGTTTATGCATGGAACCTACTTAGAATGTATATATATGAAGGACAAAGGAGTTTGAACTTGTTTTGACTGAAGGAATTCATTTTATAGCAAAAATACCAATGTCGCCTTAAAGGGATAGTTCGCCTCTTTTGACATGAAGCTGTACGACATCCCATATTATTTATGAACATTTTCCTACCCCCTGCTGCGTCCTGTGAGCCGAGTTACAGCCTCTTTTTGGCGGTGACGTAAGTTCTCCGGCTAGTTGGCTGGGGCTTTTAAAATAAAGCGTTTTGCTTCTGAAAATAATATGTCACCAGTAGACTGAGGCTTTGTGGGGAAGTGACTGTTTATGGACTGATGTGTGGTGGACTGGCATTGTCAAAGATAACTTTGTACATGGACTGATGCAACTTGGACTTTTAACTTATACATTGAGGAAATGTGGGGACTGTTGAGTCTTTGGGGGTGTGTGTGTGTGTGTGTGTGGGGGGGGGGGGGTGCTTTACGTCCACAGCTGATAATAATGAGTCCGACGATTGAGACTGGTGGCTGATTGGTTGGCCACAGGGCGGGCCTTCCAAGTGTGAGGGAGGTGGGCCGGCATCTACCTGAGGAGAAAAGGGAGACAAAGGGGAACACGGGAGATCGTTTTTTGGGGACAAGCCAGCGGAGCGGACGAGGAGTCAGGAGCCTGAGGAAGGCCAGCGACGGTGAGGGATCCAGCTCGCCCGTTCGGAGCGACAGGATGGAGACGTATCGCAAGCCTAAGCTGCCATATCCACACGTCGAGAGCACATGCTATATATCTTAAAGATCGCGTTTTGTTTTTTTATATCACCCGTAAAAAGCGCCCCTTTTCCTCCTTACGGGACGCGCTGTATAATGCTTGAGCTATGGCAAGCCTAAAGTGCCATATTGCGCATGTAAGTATCACGTTAAGATTGCAATTCACCCGCTAAAAGCGCCTGTTTCACCGAATTTTCGCCCGCTTTTTACGTCCGCAATGATGGTTCCGCACAACGCGCGTCTAGGTAACGATGCCCGTAAGGAACGCGCGTGTTGACCTGACAATACGCGCGTTCAAGACGTGCGTTTTCCTAATATGATAATAATGTCCTTCCTTCTTTTCCGACAGCCAATGCATTTGAAGTGGTTGCGCCCAATCGCTGATCAAGACAGCCAGACCAAGATAGTTCTGCACAGATCTGCTTTGTTGAAAACTCTGCACAGATCTCTGTGTGGCAATGTTGCCAAAGTTCACTGCATTGTCGTTTTACAAAGCTTTAATTTTAGGAATACAACTCCTACACATGCACTTCGCTGTTATTTTGAATCCATTTCCATGCATTTGTTCGTGTAAAAGTGTTTTTCATCGACATACATTGCTGACTAATGTTTTGTGCGTTAGAGTTGGTACTTGGAGTAGTTCCTCTCAAAACAACAAAGTGGTGGTACAGTGGTTAGAGTGACTGCCTGGCATGCAAATATCTTGCGTCAGTGCAGGTTCGAATCCCGCAGTGGTAATTTCAAGTTTTCCCCTCATACTCTCTCTTGTCTCTAACCAAGCCCGTTTCTTAAGTTTTTTTTTCTTTAGGCTATCCCTTGGCCAAAGGCCAGCGACCATGTTTCAACATGCCTCTTAAAATAGCACCTTCGAATCCCGTGTGAACTCTTGCTTACATGAGTTGTGTTATCTGTAATCAATCAGGAGCAGTGGCTCTATAAACTTCAATGAACTCTCGCTAAAATTTAAGTTACTGTTATTAGGCCGTAAGGTGAACCTCGAAAACTCCTTCAGAACACCAGGCTTGTTCCACGCTCTACGTACCAAACACGCTTCAGCTCATAAAAAGATTGAGTTATGTTGAGGTTTAAAAAAAGTTTCGCCGCTCAGAACACAGTACTTTTTTAGTTCGCAACGTTTAAAGGAATAACTAGTGCCTGGCAAGGCGTATGTACATATTCGGCAGGCGTAATAACAGTTTGGCTCGCGAGAGGTGCCACGGTTGAAACGTCATCAGAATGGACGAATCGGATAGCTGGTATGTCAGCTGAGCTGGTAAACAGCACCGCAGTAGCAGCGCGATCATCCAGCAGTACCGAAGAAGACGACATTTCGACCGAAAGATTTGTTACATGCACATATCTTCTGTTAAGCATGAGGAAACACAGAATTTCACCTGCACAAGGTGGAATGGAAGGAATCAGAAGGAACAAATAAAGAAGCACTTGCTGAGTTCTTATACGATGCGTGGCCACATGCTGATCTTACAGCAGTGGGAAGAAACCTCAGCTTGTACATAGCACATCAACACCAATGTCACTATGTGACTGTACTGGAAGGTGTGCAGTCTGTTCATGCTGTGGAAGACCTGCAGTGTGACCACGAAGAATGTGACACTGGTGTTTTTGCATGCACAACATGCTGCACAGGAACATAAGACTGTCATTATTAAGAGCCCTGACACTGATGTAGCAGTCATTGCTGTGAGTGCAGAAAGAATTGCCATGCAGCTTGTACTTTTTCACAGGGATGGGCAACAGAACACGCATAATGGACATTACCAAGGTGTCATCAGCTCTCGGAGCCAGTGTGTGTTCAGCCTTGATTGGGATCCATACATTCACTGGGTGTGACACCACAAGGCAAAAAGAAGACATTTGCTGTGGCATGCAAGAAAGTTGTCTACCTGAAGGCTTTCAGAAATCTGGGGACTGAATTTAACTTGGACCACCCTACATTTGCATTACTTTGCAAATATGTATGCCATTTGTACGATCAGCCAACCGCAGAAAACATCAATGAGGCTAGGTACAAAGCTTTCTGTATGGCATCATCAGCCTTGCCAGAATTATCTATCCCCCCAACAAGTGATGCCCTCCACCAGCACTGCAAAAGGGCAAATTATCAGGCTAAAATAATGAGGTCATGTGTAAAGCAAAAGATAGGCACTCCACATCCCGCTGGACATGGTTGGCATCTGGAAGATGGAAATCTTCAAGTGACATGGATGACAAGAAATCCAGCACTGACAGTGAGGAATAGTGTGTGTGTGTGTGCTTTTTTTTTTTTACCTCTATTCTATTCCATTTGTATCATTCCTTTTATTATGGTTATGTATATATGTATATAAGTTTATGCCAGTTGATGTAAATGCCAGTTGATGTGTATACCCTACTTGTTTTGACTTTTTTATGTGTTGCATAGTTATTAGTGAATAAATCAATAAATGAATACCTGAATGGTCCTTATCATTGATAATTAGAATTATTTCCACTCATTAATAAAAAATGACAACATGAAAAGGTAACCTTATTATCCACTTGCACAATAGTTGTTTGTACTATAAATAAAGCACTGTTTGGAATTAATTTAGCCCACGTTACAAACACGTGGGTGGTTATCAATAATTATTGGAATTCCATTAATTGATCAAAATGACAACATGAAAGGTCACTTGCATAATTGTGCTTCGTGCTGTAAATAAAGCACTATTTAGAATTTATTTGGCTCAATTCAGAAATACATGAATGAGCATTATCGTTGATAATTATTATTTTATGTTCACTTTAAAATGATATTTTGCGAGATTCCTTTCTGTAGGTTAGATTTGACAGCACCAGGCAGGTTGTCATTTTTCCAGTTTGTTGTCGTAAATCGGCAACGTGATTGGTCTAGCGCGGTCACGTGGTGTCTTGTGATGTCAAAATCGTCATTCAGCCGAGGAAAATATTTCTTCAGAAAACGTCTCGGTTTAAAAAAAGTACAGGATTCTGTGACGCGTAACTTTTTTTATAAGTGCAAAATAACTTGGTCATTTTTATCAGCGAACGGGCATGTAGTTCGGAGAGCACGGAGCGAGCCTAAACGAAAACGGGGTTCACCTTACGGCCTATGTGTTATCTGTAATCAATCTGGAGCAGTTGCTCCATACATTTCAATTATGCACCCCCCATCAAATTAAGCTGTATCTAGTTTTTATGTGGTATTGGACAAAAATGATTTATTTTTCATATCCATCTGTTCCTGTTAACGGGCCTAACTATTCTATAAGGAGTAGCCACACTGAACTTACCATTATCCAGGAGATGTTCCAGCTTGACTATCATGTTTTATTCAGCTTCAAATTAATTCAATGCCCATCAGAAAACATGTAAAATTACCAATGACTAAACTAACAATATAGCCTGTGTTTATGTGTACATGTAGTTCATAATGCTGAAGGAACTGAACCAGAAAAAAAATATTTATTTATATTTACAATATTAACAGTCTTTCTCACTCCCTCCGCCCCACCTTCTGAGCTGCATGTAGAACAGCACTCATTTGTGTGAGGTGATCTTAATGTAGGTGATCTTAATGTGAGCTTAATGCAGAAAAAAATTCATGTTAGGGTCAGTGACAAGGATTTGCATAATGAGAAATTATACAATGTTCCACTGCACTATTCTAAATGCTTCCACCAGGTTTGCTAAAATATATATTTTGGTTTTCTGTGTGTTTCATGCTATGTAAAAAATGCCCGATTGCCCCTGAATATGTCAAATGACAATAAAACACGGCAATAAAAAGTGTAATATAAGTGCGGTTGTTAGCTAATATCATTCCATCCTTTGAAAATTGATTTTGTTGGGATTACTTTCAAAATTTGAGCCCAATGATCGTTGTGGCATTGTCATCTTTCTATAATTTGCGGAACCATCATTGCGGACGTAAAAAGCGGGCAAAAATTCGGGGAAACGGGCGCTTTTAGCGGGTGAATTGCAATCTTAACGTGATACTTAGATGCGCAATATGGCACTTTAGGCTTGCCATATTGAGCACACGTGCCGAAATACACCACGCGTCCTCTAGACATCTAGGCACAGTGTACAGTTGCAACACTGACAGCATTGTCCGACGCAAGGCACAAGAAGATGTCCAGTCCAAATGGTTTTCTGTCACTGTTCCTCAGTGGTGGAATAAGGTACCAGTTCCTACAAGAGCAGAGTCATCCCTCTCAACCTTCAAGAAGCCAGTGAAAACTCATGTCTTCTGAGAAAGCCTGTTTGACACTTAAACATAGGCCCTAAGTAGTTCTGCTCACCTCGTGACTGTAGGGTGTTTTTCTTCCCCAAGTTTTTAGCTTCTTGTCTTAAGCCACTGCTTTTAACATCTTTGTGTGCCTAAATTGCCTTGTATGTGTCTTATTATTTTATGCTACATCATTTTATCATGTGTTGGACATTGCTGTCAGTGTTGCAACTGTACACTGCACCTAAATGTCCTGTTTATTTAAATTTGCTGTGTTACCCTTATTATTTTAGGCTACATCTTCTATTACCATGTGTTGGACGATGCTGTCAGTGTTGCAACTGCACACTGCGCCTATGTCTTTGTATATTATATACATTTTGCTTCTTAACACTTTTAATGCATCTTATTTCTTATGCTACATCTTCTTGTACCTTGCGTCGGACAATGCTGTCAGTGTTGCAACTGTACACTGTGTCTAGATGTCTAGAGGACGCGTGGTGTATTTCGGCACGCGTGCTCAAGCATTATACAGCGCGTCCCGTAAGGAGGAAAAGTATCGCAAGCCAAAGCTGCCATATCCACACGTCGAGAGCACGCGCTATATATCTTAACGATCGCGTTCTGTTTTCTTATATCACGCGTGGTATAAGGACACCCGTAAAAAGCGCCCCTTACGGGACGCGCTGTATAATGCTTGAGCACGCGTGCCGAAATACACCACGCGTCCTCTAGATGCTCACCTCGTGACTGTAGGGTGTTTTTCTTCCCCAAGTTTTTAGCTTCTTGTCTTAAGCCACTGCTTTTAACATCTTTGCGTGCCTAAATTGCCTTGCATGTGTCTTATTATTTTATGCTACATAATTTTACCATGTGTTGGACATTGCTGTCAGTGTTGCAACTGCACACTGCGCCTATGTCTTTGTATATTATATATAATAAAACATAATAATCAAGCTGGAACATCCCCTGTGTAAAGGTAAGTTCAGTGTGGCACTGGCCATCTAGAGGACACGTGGTGTATTTCGGCACGCGTGCTCAAGCATTATACAGCGCGTCCCGTAAGGGGCGCTTTTTACGGGTGTCCTTATACCACGCGTGATATAAGAAAACAGAACGCGATCGTTAAGATATATAGCGCGTGCTCTCGACGTGTGGATATGGCAGCTTTGGCTTGCGATAGAAAAGGGGCGCTTTTTACGGGTGTCCTTATACCACGCGTGATATAAAAAAACAAAACGCGATCTTTAAGATATATAGCGTGTGCTCTCGACGTGTGGATATGGCAGCGTTGGCTTGCGACAGCTTAGGCTTGCGATAACGGACAGCCGTGCCGCCGCCCTGTCGCTCGGACCCCGCCGGTGGTGTTCCAGGGCGGTTTGAAGACAGTAGTTGATTCGTTCGATTCTCTCGGTCGCGGCCCCCGAACGAGAGCGGACATTGAACTTCCTCATCCCGCTGTGCAGGCAGCGACCACTACCCCTGCGTCTCGCCGTGACATTGTATGCCAGGCAATTAGTGCCACTCCGGGTTAAATTCATATTTAAATTGTCTATACCCCCCTACAGTGGCACGACGCTGAAGTTGGCATCCGATTCGCCAGCCTCCGATTCGCGCATTAAAGGGGTGGGCATAAAGGGCCATTTTACTGCTTTTTTTTGCATTTTGATCGACCAAAACAAGGTCCTGTATGGAAACTACAAAAGTTGCACTGCTCAAATCTGGATGGAATTATTCTAAAGAGGCTATAATTCATTAAAACCTTGTTTGGGATTTGTGAAACCTTTTTCTGATTTGTGAAAATACAGAACAGGGCCATTTCACTGCATTTTTGGTATTCTGATCACCCTGAACTGGGTCCTGTATGGAAACTACATTACTTAGACTGCTCAAATCTGGATAGAAATATTCTAAAGAGGGTACAGAGTCTTTAAAACACATTTTATTATTTGTGAAAACTTTATTTGGTCATTGAAAATTCAAAAAGTTCCTCTGAGCTTTCTTTTTCATTTGGACCATTCAGAACCTGTATGAAAAATAATTAAATATGGGTTTAATCATTGATCACATGATATGAAACACACTTTAGAATTTGTGAAACCTTTCTTTGTCCCAAAATTCACAGAAGTCCTCGCCTCATGGGTTCATTTTAATTTCCATGAGGATCTCCTGTCTTTCACTACATAGGAAAAAGAAAAAGTTCATGCATTTTACGCCACTAACTACTTACAAGAGTCTTCTTCACTTGTTAACTTTATTATCATGTTCTTTTATCTAGAAACAATGACTTCTCTCACCTTTCTTCCATCTGCCCGTGGTCAACCTCTGCCACCGATAAAATCCGTTTCATTTTTCTGACTACTTCCAGAGCCTTTATTGTTGCCTGCATCAGACATCCCATAGTCCAACCATTAATATGCCCTATTCTGTATTGGATGCTTTGATGAAATCTGCATCACAAATTTATTGCTGTCATCTCATTAATCTTTCCACTAACATGTGCTATCATTTCAGACCCTGCTTGTCTTCTCCTGCTCCCATCATAGTCATCTTACCTCCATCTGAGTGCAGACAGGACCTTCTTCATCCCTTTATTAACACTATCTTAGATGTCTGTAAAACAACTGTTCAACATTGTCTTTGCCTTGCAGCCCTTTAGCCTGTTTGTGAATGTGATAACGTGCCATTGTAATAATGAGATTAAAAACTGTCTATTTGGCTAAAGTTTGTTTCCAGTTGCCATTTTACAAGACACCAAGAAAATAAAAATTTATTTTATTTGACATATTTAATGTAAAATAATGGGTGGTTAAGACCAAAAGTAATCATTAGGTTGTGCTTACATGATTTAGAATACTGTACATGGACATATGTATCTGTTAGGATGGCCATGTAGCAGCTGGATACGCAAGGTAGGAGGCTTGAGGTAGTGATGAACCAACCGGGTGTTTTATTCACCAACATTTACATCAATCGTACACTTTAACATGGACACATACTGCGGACCAGGAGCACTGTGGTCCTAGAAGCATTCGTAGTAACAGGACCAACTCTCTCACGTGGTACAACTGGCAGCCTTATATCCTACTCTGGCTCCACCAACCAAACCCCTGGGGGATTCTGCTCCTCCCATTACACATCCCCATAACAACAACACACAAAAACCTTAAAATACATTTACCCTCTATTATAAAATCAATCAATTCCTAGCATGTCTAAACAAAAGTACCAAATCTACCAAAGACTTCCCCTAACTGATTCTGGTGCACTCCCCCCTACACTAATCAGCACATGGTACGACCCGGAACCTTCAAATGCTGCAGACTGAATGTAGGGACTCTTTTGACCGAGCACCCTGGAGAGGAGACATAGGTGAATGACTTTACACACAAATTTCAGAATTCACAATTCCAAACAGCATAGTCACCTCACAGATTATCACATCCTTTAGCTACATGTATCCTTATCACAGAGCATTTCAGGCTACTAACTGACTGGATGTTTCCCTTTACAGGCCTGGTCCCCCCTCACTCCCCGCTGAGGGCAACACAGGACTTGCACACCCACTTGTTGTTAATATACACATTCAATAAAACATTTGACAATTTATTTATGCCACATTATTAAAAATACTACTCATGTGACCTCAAAGACCAAAAGTCAGTAATGAAGATTACCTTCATTACAGTAGCCCATTTTCCCATTGTAATTACCTCCGCCAAGGAGGTTATGTGATCGCCCGAGTTTGTCTGTTGGTTTGTCTGGATGTCTGGATGTTTGTCTGGATGTTCGTCTGTTCGTGCTGCAATCTTGCGACCTGCCACAAGGTGGCGGGGCTTGGTTGTTTCGTTGTCGTTGAGGGAGGGGTAGGAGGGGGTGCGCAGGGGGGAAGGTAAACTGTAGCCCCTTTCACACTGCCGAATAACCCGCGTTTAATTCGCGAATTTAGCGTGTCCGCTGTTGTGTTCACACTGCCGACCCGGGCTGCCGCGTCAACTCGACTCGCCTTTCGACCCGCGTCGGACCCTAGTCTTTTTGCCGAGCCGAGTTTTTAATGTGAACACAATCGACACGGGTCGGACGTGGGCGTGACGTGAGGAGTTTAAAGCTGCAGTCGGCAAGTTTTCAAAATTGCGAGTCTAAAGTCGGAAAATTCGAACTGATACAACTTTCAGGTCCCTCATCCAAACTCTAACAAGCTCCGAATCGCCCCCCAAACCCCTCCCCCTCTGTGGACGAGGTTGTGCACGTGAGTTCACACCAGTGTGAGCGCACACAAGCTGGGGCAGACTCACGCTCAGCAGCGTGTGCACAAGCTGTGATTGACAGGTAGGATTCCTCCACCCTAACTTGATTGGTTAAAAACAGCCGGGAGCGCTCGATTTTTGCAAGCATGATTACAGGCTTCAGAGGGAGCTACAGATTTCGTTATTTTTCCTAAACAGCCTATTTAATATTCTACTTCCAGAATCCCATGACAGTTCAAGCTAATATGACTAAAAAAAAGTTGCCAACTGCCGCTTTAAAAGACAGAATGGACAGCTGATTCAGAACAACAGCGACAGGTGAGGACAAGTTTTACTCTGTTTTAGCCTACATCAAGTTGGAGACATTTTTTAATATGGCCAACTGGGGAGACAAGGAGGTCCGCAATTTGGACCCGCTAAGGTAGCGGGTCGCAGTGTGAAAGCCGTCTTTGCCGTTTCTGAGAAGTCGCATCTGAAAGATAGCATCTTAACTTTGTAAACCTTTTCAATCAGAACACGAGCCAGCTGAATCTATGCACAAGTTTAAGCAGACGCATCGCTTTCTCTCGGACGTGGTGGATTACGACCTTAATCGTTTCAGACCATTCACTACAATATATGGGTGGATAAAAAAAATGCGCTTATAAAACAAAGCTTCATTGGCGGAGGTCTGCACTCTCTGAGTGCATTTCTAGTTTATTTTACTCTACTCTGGAGCCACGACAACACTACACATTTTTAACTGACCAAACTACACACTGTACTATCTATATTACAACAACTTAACAAGAAGTTTATTTCTCACTGGCAACCACTTGAAGATATGAAGAAATAGTTTAACCCAAAAGACATCTTCAACATTCCAGAAAGACAAATCTTGATTAAGTAAATGTATTTCAACCTTACATTCACAAATTGTCTTGTCTGGTATAGGGTGAACTCTAACAGCAAAATGTAATGTTTAATATCCAATTCATCAGTGCACATAACACATAATGGCAAAATACTACGGGTTTGATAGACGATATAATTAGGAAGTTGTGGTACAGTATCTAAGATAGTGTTAATAAAGGGATGAAGAAGGTCCTGTCTGCACTCAGATGGAGGTAAGATGACTATGATGGGAGCAGGAGAAGACAAGCAGGGTCTGAAATGATAGCACATGTTAGTGGAAAGATTAATGAGATGACAGCAATACATTTGTAGATTTCATCAAAGCATCCAATACAGAATAGGGCATATTAATATCGCAAGCCTAAGCTATCATATCCACACGTCAAGAGCACACGCTATATATCTTAAAGATCGCGTTCTGTTTTCTTATATCACGCGTGGTATAAGGACACCCGTAAAAAGCGCCCCTTTTTACTCCTTACGGGACGCGCTGTATAATGCTTGAGCACGCGTGCCGAAATACACCACGTGTCCTCTAGATGCTCACCTCATGACTGTAGGGTGTTTTTCTTCCCCAAGTTTTTAGCTTCTTGTCTTAAGCCACTGCTTTTAACATCTTTGTGTGCCTAAATTGCCTTGTATGTGTCTTGTTATTTTATGCTACATAATTTTACCATGTGTTGGACATTGCTGTCAGTGTTGCAACTGCACACTGCGCCTATGTCTTTGTATATTATATATAATAAAACATAATAATCAAGCTGGAACATCCCCTGTGTAAAGGTAAGTTCAGTGTGGCACTGGCCATCTAGAGGACACGTGGTGTATTTCGGCACGCGTGCTCAAGCATTATACAGCGCGTCCCGTAAGGAGGAAAAGGGGTGCTTTTTACGGGTGTCCTTATACCACGCGTGATATAAAAAAACAGAACGCGATCTTTAAGATATATAGCGTGTGCTCTCGACGTGTGGATATGATAGCTTAGGCTTGCAATATATTAATGGTTGGACTATGGGATGTCTGATGCAGGTGTAGCGTGCTCTCAGGAAAGACAGAGCACAGAGATGTTTACATAAAGATCCAACCTTTCTTGACATCAAGAAACGTACCCTCTTTACGACCCTCTCAACGGATCAGCTCAAAGGAGATAACGGAGCCAGATGTGAGACCAACTAAATGGGGTTCTTTGTTTCCGAGTCTTCTCTCCCCCAGACCAGCTACGAATAATAAATTATGTAGGACACCTCCTGATAAGAGAGCAGATGTAGCCTCAACTGTCCTGCTGGTCCAACCTGAAGGAATGCCACACTTCCCTATTTTCAGAGAGTGAAAATTCCACTATAAACCTCGCTTCCGTAGACTGAAAGTGTGAAAATCATTACTGGACAAACCTACAGATCATTTTGAAACATTCGCCATTCTTGTACCTTCTTCAATTATCAAGTTATGAAATATTGGATTTAATAGAAACTCTGCCATGGAACCACAGCACCACCCAGTGGACATAGATGACGGACACTTTTCACTATGTCAGCCTAAGCAACCATGGACAATTTCAACTACGGATGTTTAATGTTCTCATTATGTGCAATGCATAACCTAATAGTGTTTAATTCCACAGGTAACACCCAAACAGCCGCAGATCATTCTAGTTAACAGCAAGCAAAGTTGTCATTACCATTTTTGTCATGATAATATGAAGTATTGTATGCTAATAAGTGTTTCATGCTCATATTTGTGTTTATGCCTGCTTTTATGTGACAATATTGCCTGTTAAGAACATTATATTGTATAAATCAGTGTAACGTGGGTAAATGCATTTGAAAGAGAGAATTTTCCCCTTTGTTCTCAGTTCCACCCCCCTTTTTAGCTTTTTGGGTTGGGGGACAGTGAAACGCTGATTGGACGAAAGCTGACATGTGACCTCGAGTTTAAAACCCGAGCGCACCAGAGATTCTGTCTCTCATATCTACCATCTCCCCCCTCTTAGCTCGCTCTTACTGCTTACTCTCAAAATCCGCAACTCTGGGACCTCCCTGTGGTCCTCCAAGCCTTGACCACTCCCTTTGTCCCCTAAGCTTATGCTTACAATTTTTGACCTCTTGTAATCTTGTCTTTCCCCGCAACTCTTCTGTCCTCTCTCTATTTTACTCCGTAACTATTAATTCCCATTTTTTTAGACTTCCCTTTTTTTATAAAAGTCTGGTCCGATACACGCGAGTGTTTGCTAAATCACACCGCCCGGCCCAAGAAGAACAGCCGACTAAACGTCACCCAGCCGGTCACCAAGGAAACGTGGTCTCCAACAACGACGCCCAGCCGCTGGTAACCAAGGAAACGTGGTCTCCAACAACGACGCCCAGCCGCTGGTAACCAAGGAAACGTGGTCTCCAAGGACTGACGCTCACCTTGTAAATAACCACGATACTCTACGGCAAAGTAAGGTGCATAAAGTCTGATATCTTTGGAGCAGTGGAACTCTGCTGAACTCGGAGTGCTGAATCCTTCCTCTGGAGGTGATGGTTGTGCAGAGATCCGTAGGAAATAACCGGCCGAAGTGATTAGCCATAGCAGTTCCGTGTGAAGAACCAGACTCAGTATTAATGTTTTAACCCCAGGTCACTAGTCCTCCCGTTTAGCTAAGTCATCTCTCCCTTTCAACCGTGTTTCCCTACAACTATTGCAAAGTACCCATATTCTGTCTCTTATCAATTGTTTATACACCTATATACCTGTGCAATGTTGAATAAATGTTTATGTTAACCCATTTAAGAGCGTCACAGACAGTTACTAAAGCCGGTTACCAATCCAAATAGGACGCACGACTCAGAATGAGACTGATTCTTAAAATAACATACTAGGATTGCAAGATTTTAAACAGTCTTCCTCTTTGGACTGTAACGTAACAAATTAAAATAAAAGAGGTGGTGTCCCTGCTATTTTCGAGGTAAATGTTGATTAATAACGTGTCAACGCTACACAGGCAACAATAAAGGCTCTGGAAGTAGTCAGAAAAATGAAACGGATTGAATCGGTGGCAGAGGTTGACCACGGGCAGATGGAAGAAAGGTGAGAGAAGTCATTGTTTCTAGATAAAAGAACATGATAATAAAGTCAACAAGTGAAGAAGACTCTTGTAAGTAGTTAGTGGCGTAAAATGCATGAACTTTTTCTTTTTCCTATGTAGTGAAAGACAGGAGATCCTCATGGAAATTAAAGTGATAGTTCGGAGTAGATTCACCCTAGGGTCATTTGAACCGTGACATCCAGCCAAGTAGCCCACCCGAAGTTTTTTCGATATTGGCTGAACATCAGCTGAGTTACTGAGTTATCCCGAATAGCTTAGTACAAGCGCTAATGGAACCTGGCAGTATCTCCAAAATGACCACACTAAAATCACATGCCATGACACCAAACTTCTACAGTAGTACAAATATGGAAAAAAACTGGAATTTCCCCTCGGGGATTAATAAAGTATAATTGATTGATTGATTGATTGATTGATATGGTCTGTACTCACAAAACGATGCATTTGGAAGTTTGTACACAGTCCAGGAGTTTATTATTATCAACACAAGCCTAATAGCTTCTCTGCTGCTAAAGCCGCGTCGACGTCACTTCCTTGATCTGGGAGCTTCAAAGTAAGATGAGGGTTGATCTTCTACTGTAGACAACAAAGATTATGCTATATTCTACATGATTTTTTATGAATTTTTATGTTGTAGAGTTGTGAATTTATTTTATCAATGGAGAAATTGAGCAGCTTTGCTTTGTTGTCTACAGTAGTAGATCAACCCTCAAGATCAAGCGCTAATGGAAATTAGCGCTTGTACTAAGCTATTCGGGATAACTCAGTAACTCAGCTGATGTTCAGCCAATATCGAAAAAACTTCGGGTGGGCTACTTGGCTGGATGTCACGGTTCAAATGACCCTAGGGTGAATCTACTCCGAACTATCACTTTAAAATGAACATGGAGAGGCGAGGACTTCTGTGAATTTTGGGACAAAGAAAGGTTTCACAAATTCTAAAGTGTGTTTGATATCATTTATATCATGTGATCAATGATTAAACCCATATTTAATCATTTTTCATACAGGTTCTGGTTTTGGATGCTCAAAATGAAAAGAAGAAAGAAAGCTCAGAGGAACTTTTTGAATTTTCAATGACCAAATAAAGTTTTCACAAATGATAAAATGTGTTTTAAAGACTCTGTACCCTCTTTAGAATAATTCTATCCAGATTTGAGCAGTCTAAGTAATGTAGTTTCCATACAGGACCCAGTTCAGGGTGATCAGAATACCAAAAATGCAGTGAAATGGCCCTGTTCTGCATTTTCACAAATCAGAAAAAGGTTTCACAAATCCCAGACAAGGTTTTAATGAATCTATAGCCTCTTTAAAATAATTCCATCCAGATTTGAGCAGTGTAACCTTTGTAGTTTCCATACAGGACCTTGTTTTGGTCGATCAAAATGCAAAAAAAGCAGTGAAATGGCCCTTTATGCCCACCCCTTTAATGCGCGAATCGGAGGCTGGCGAATCGGATGCCAACTTCAGCGTCGTTACAGTGGCTAAGGAGTGCCCCAAGGGTGCTTTCACTGGGTATGGTGTGCCGTGGTTTATGAAGTGACAAACGTGTGCAGTGATTCATTTGAGAAGTGTTTGCCGTGTGTAGTGGAACGGTGTGGGATAATTGCTTGTAGTACCTGTTCTTTTGCTACTCTTCTAGCACCCCTAGCCGGGAAGAAAGGGCGGAGTTATGGGGCAATAACATATAGTGTGGCCAGAATAATTACCTGTTTTTGTTACTGGTTGAGAGCTGGGGGGTGGGGGTAACTGCAGGTGGGTTTTGTGTAATGATTTTACTTATGCATTGAAATTACATTAAAGTTCTATTTTTCTATACCTGCTTCGCCTACTGCCTGTGTGATTTGGGGGATCTCAGAACCTGATTTTGTGTCCGTGGAAGTCAAATCCGTGACATATGCATTCAAAAGAGTAATACATTTGCATCACAAAATCGTATTTTCCGAAAAAGTTACACCTCACAATCGCTTGGCACTAGGTTGCAGTATCATTGCACGCTGCCGCCTGCCCACAGCCGCGCCTGTTTCAAGGTGTTTACTGCTCGGAAAGTTAACATAATCATGTCTGACTACGACACCAATGATGAAGACATCCCTTTTACTACAGAGCTAAAGGGATATCTTTATGACCCAGAATATACAGATGCCAAACTTCACCAGATGGAGTTAGAACAGGCAGAGAGGAGGGACAGAAGTGGTCCCAGCTGAAGTTGGAGCCGCACCTGTGAGAGACAGGGTGACCGACAAATGGTGGTGCTATAGTGAATTCGATAGAGGAGAATCGCCGAACTGGAGTAGAAAATGAGTGATGAAGGAGTCTGCTGACAAGAACTCAGTCGAACAAAAGAAATCTTTATTTCTGTCGTCAGGTTCGTGTCCAATTTACAGAAAGATGCATTTTCTGGAGAAAGTCTGTCCAATAGCCCTATGAAATCCTTTCTGCCTTGTAGAGAGAAGAGCCAGCCTTTTCAAGGGATCCACTCCCCAGCCTCTGTCATGTCCGGGCATCTAGCCAAGGGTTGGTGTATGTATATTCAAGGCCATTCGTACCAGTAGCCGATGAAGTCTTCTACCTCAAATCTTTCCTTATTTGGGTGTTTTTCTCAATCTTATGTCCGTGTCTTACATGGGGCGCGCGGAGGCGCGCGCAACAATTATGCACTTGATGAAACTAACCAGCTGCGAACTCAAATGAACCTGACAGATTTCCTCATGTGCCTTGGGCCCCATTTTGCCTGTGGGTCCATACACCTCAGTGCACTTGTTCGAAGTGCCCAGTAATGCCAACGGAGGTGGAGAGCTGGCCTGGGTCGCTTCTTCCAGTTAATTTTGGGAACGTGGAAAATGGTCTGCAACACCAGCATTCAGGATTGCGGAGAAGTCTTTATGATTTGTGATGCAGACAGAAGCTGGTACACTGGCCTCTTCATCAATTGAAAGGTCTTGCATCTGTGGCATGAGTTCCCATTCGTGGCAGCAGTAGCTCTCCACCTCCGTTGGCATTACTGGGCACTTCAAACAAGTGCACCACCATTTGTCGGTCACCCTGTCTCTCACAGCTGCAGCTGTGGCTCCAACTTCAACTGGGACCACTTAAGGCAGGACTATATTGTCAACTGTTGATTTTGGTTAGGTTGGAACATTTATGAGGAATCGCAAGATCACAATCATGATGTTTTTGTTTTAATTTCTTGATCTTCACTGTACATCTGAACAGTTAAAACTATCAAAAAAGGTCAGGTCTCTGAGATCAACATTACACTCCCACACAGTGGAGTGTTCATGCAATGCTGCGTCCTGCTCATCTGAATATAGCAACAAATAATTTAAATTTGTTTCCATACGTTATATAAGAACAAGACATTTACTAAGTTATGTCAGAATGTCGAATTCGGTGTTATGTTTCTCAGTACCATGTGATTTGTGCTTCAGGGGAGAGGGCACACCATAACTCCAGGGCTCTTTCTTGAGCTTTCTTCCTGATACCTTTTAATTTATGCTTTTACAAAATAAAACTACCTGACACAAAATAAACTGTTGTTTCCCAACATGAAGGTACAATCTATAATCAATGAAAAAATGAGGGATATGAGTGCCAGTCTCAATTTATTTTGTAGTAACATGTAGATCAACCATTGTAGTATCACATTGCTGTCTCTGGGAACTCAACATGTTAAAAGTAACAGGCTTGTTTTGTTCAAACTTGACAAAATACTCTTCTGTTTTTAAACATTATGTGCACATCCAACAGAGAAACACATATGTTGCAGTGCTAATATTACTCTAACAGGTAAAACATCCAACAGTATGCCCAAAAACAAAAAAAGACAGATAAATGCTGATTTGACCCCATTTTTGTTCAGATGTTCAAAAATATCAACCTTCTACTACCATCTGTTTTAAAGTTTGTCTTCGGGATGAGATGAGCACATCATAATAAACCTATGCTATGCTGAATTTAGAGGAGCTTTTAGCAATCAGTATTCTGTCAAATTCAGTGCGTTGTTCGGGATAGGAAGCACATGTCCAAGGCAGTTCCAAAACTGGACCACAGGTATGCGCTACAGGTCGTCGTGCCAGTCCATCTACTGCCGTGAACATGATCTCAATCTTATTAACACAGATAACATCTGACCCTGTGACAAATCTTAACATCCTTCTGAGACCTGCATCATCCAGTCCTCTTATGTACTGTTGCAGGTAACGAAAGCTCTGGTTCTCTGCTTGAGTTGAAGGAAAGGCATCTAGTAACTTCAAAAGCTTTTTAGTTGTTGGCTTTGTGTCCGCATACATGTGCAAGACATCTTGTGGGCTCACAAAAGCTTCTTTTAGGCAGGAACCAGCTATTAAGGACATCTTTTGTGATGCATATCTTGGCTTTTGGATCAACTGCTTGTGTGCCACTTTTAGGAGGATGCCTTTTAAATTCTGTTGGGTTGAAAGTGCTGTTACATCCAAACGGTCCAAAAGGTCAATCAGCTCATTCCTGTTCTCCTCTGAAATATCTTCTTTTAAGGCAGTGATGATCAGATTCCTGTCTGACTGACTTACATACAGAAGAAGAATTTCAAAAAGCACATCATCTGAGACTTCACTCTCACCAAAAATAAGTGCCACTGTGAACGCAGGGGAAAGGCGGCAGGGAAAATAGCCATGGTCTTGAAATCCCTTTAAAAGAATTCGGCCAATTGATTTCCACTCTTCTTCTTGCCACTTAGGACACAGAGATGGAACCCTCAGGTCCTCCCCTTCAGCTGTGTGGTCCAGTATCTCTGTCCAAAATGCAGCGTACACATCCCTTGAGACACCATCTACATCAGCTCCTTTTTCATCTATGTAGGTGTATTTCAGTTGGTGTTTGAGAAGTGCTGAATCTTTGAATTGGTCTATCATCTCCTCCAGAAGATTGACTCTATGAAGTTTTATGGTGATATGCACAACATCATATGAAGCTGTGGAGCTACTTGCTACATCACCTACAGATGCTGACTCTGGAGTAAAGTTTGCGGTGCTTGTTGGGAGGGATGTGCTGGATGTATTGTCACCTGTAGATGCTGTGTCTGGAGTGATGAGTGCTGAGCTTGTTCTGGGAAAGAGGACTGATGTGATGTTAAGATCCTCATCGACCTGCAGGACAGGCTGATATATCAATGTGTCATCCATTTGGCCAGCCATGGGTTCTCCAAGATAGGGGCCAAGCATCACCTCAGACGTGCCTAGGAATGCCTCTGTATCAACAGTTAGAATAAGTTGCTCATCTTCTTCATGCATGCCATTCAGTTGTACATCCTTGTTCACATTTGATTGTCCCCATCACAGTCTTACTCATCCTCATCTTTTGGGGCCTTAGTGCACAGGTAAAATCTCAACACACAATTTTTAGTATGCTGTACAGTTCTCCAACAGTAATAGCTTCGACTAAATGTTTCAAATTTTCCAAACTTATTTTGTCCTTTTGGGAAAAAAATATCTTTGGCATACTGTAATATGTCTACTTTTTTTATTCTTTGGGGATATCAAGGGTCCTCGTCCCCCCCCTCTGCGTTTTCGGACTTGTTTACCTTCGTGGATCCACCCCAACTCAATTCTTGTCGTTTTTTATGCCCATTTGTTGTTTTTCGCATAACTTATTTTCTGTTTTGCAGTAGAAGTCTCCTGATTATTAGTGTCATCATCATTCCCACCAATGCCCATCTTTTTTTTCAGTTTTTCAAGCATTGAATGTTTTGTTGATTCTTTTGCACTTGCACCATTATGTTGCAAACAGAAGCGTCTTGCTGCAATCCAATCTCCATAATTTGGAATGTAGCCAGCCAGAGTGTTGTCATCCATACAATCAATGACTGTGGCATCAATCTGTCAAGACAGACATAATAATTACAACTGAAGTACAAGACTACAGTACTTATGTACACGCAAAGGAAAAACAGAGGGGTAGTAGGTGATATATAATAAGTATAGTTGGTATAATACCCTTGCCCTTACCAACTGTCTACCTGGACTAGACCTCTACACTCGCTGCCACAGTTTGTATTCTAGCGAGCACTCGATGCTCGAATGTGTTTGACTGTTGCGATCATTGCGACCATGATCGATTGTTACTGTCTGATGTTGTTGCCTAGTGATCGAGTAAACAAGTGGTACCACATCCTTGCGTCTGTGCGTATTTATTATCATATCATAGGAAACCCACAGCAAACGATAGCAGGGTTCTAGCTAGGATGAAAATAGTGGTGTAGGCGAGGGAGCGTAGCGACCAAGCCCGGGGGGGATGGTGCGGAAGGGGGGGGTGACCCCCCCTAGAGAAATAGAGATTTTGGAAATTTAAGGTAAAAATTGGCCATTCTAGAGGTACCCAAAGGGAGAAATTGTACGTTAAAAACAATAAAGTCTTAATGGGAGATGTTCCCATCTTTGCTTTTGGCAGTGTGTTACCTTCATAACGGACCTTGTCAGAAGACATTAAAACTTAGACATAACCAGGAATAGAGATTAAAAAAAATGTTTATTAAAGTTACACACTTTTCAGTTATCCTGATGACAGACAGACAAACCAACGCAAAGTCAACTGCACGTTCAGCTTAAATGATAACCTGATCAGCTCATCACATATTGTATGTAAGAAGCTTTGAAAAAGCACAGCAACCTTGACCGTTTTTGCTTACTTCAAATAGGGACGGGTTAAAATAGGCTACAGCTATTCTAACATGATTTCTGCCGAATCCCCTTACGTGTGCGCTTCTGCGTGTGTGAGTAACCATGGCTACGGAGCACTCTTACCAGAGATTCTAGGAGCCGCGGACGCGGAGTGCCTCTGCCTAGAGCTACAGTTTCGTCTGCGGTTGTACTGACAGGCAGCGCAACCTTTCTTGGCTGCCATCGCGAAAAATGTGTCAAGTTTGTCAGAAAGGTGAAAATGGCATTGATCTGGCGTTATTGTACAAATAAATACAGACAAAATGCCGTTACGCTGTATTGAAAATAAGCGTAGCGGTCCAAAATTATAGCTCAGCGGGCCGTGACGCAAGTTTGCACTAGCTAGAACCCTGGATAGTATAATAATATAGCGCTGGAAGAAATGCACAACAAAGAGAGAGAGAGAGAGAGGGGAGCGGGAGAGTAAGAGTGGAAACGGCCCCGGCACAATCAGGAGCTGGCTCTGATCGTTCACTTCGAAGAGCCGTCTCGTTCGTTCGCCCAGGCACATCACTAAAGCTAAAGCAAAGTGCCCGATGGGGTTAGCTTTAGCTGCTGCGCCAGGATTCGGCTTATGTTGTAGAGAGTTTGCTCGTTTCTTTTCCTACTGATATCTCGCTGTGATCCCGGAAAACAGAGCGACGTGTAGAATAGCGCCGAAGTATTGCTAAAAGGCAACGTTTACTGGTATTGCCACTGGCATTTTATCCTAAATAGGTTAGATGTTGTGGACATTGCAGTTCCCTGCCTAACCCATAGCAAATTCTATGCTAAGTGTGTTTTTCTTCCTCATACTCAGCGTGTAGCTGCTTCTACAAACAGTCTAGGAGCTGCTTACCAGGCTTACTGGTTAGCTAAATTAGCCACCGTAAGCTAACCATACATAACGATTGAATTAGATGGGCTGTAAAAATGACACTTTTACTCAGCAATTACACTTACATGATCTTGCTCCATGCGAAGGAGACAGTCTTCTGGCACACCACGACCTCGAAGATATATGGACAGTTGAGCATCCACATTTTGAGACATGACGATGTGTCATGGGGCGTCAAGTTCACAGTGGGAGAAGCGTGAAAATAGGCTTGTATCTTAAAACCATACTCTCGCGTTATTTCGATAAGAACGATAAGAACGTTATAACGTGAAAATATCTTATCGAAATAACGCGATAATATCACGTTATAACGTGGAAATTTGTATCTTGAAATAATGTGATAGTTTCATGTTATAATGTGATAAATATATTGTTAAAACGTGAAAAAGATATTGTTATAACAATAAACTTTTCACGTAATTACGTGATACTGAGCCTCTTTTTTTCATAGTGGCAGCAATACGCTTTCCGTAGCATTTGTATGCATTCCGATGGCATTTCTAGCGAAAAGTATGCATAATATTTTCAGAATCTTCGTTCAGAGAATGTAGACGATCTTTCGTTAATTAGTTTCGCCGAAGATTTTGGTATCTCCTTGCAAAAACGTAAGAATAACACGTTTTCTACCGTTGTTAAGGTGGTTGCTATGGACGCTGCTATCTCTACGTCACCGACCTGGGCCGACATTCACCGTACTTTCTGTTTATAAATAAATTAATAAAAAATGTGTATATATATATATATATATATATATATATATTAGGGCTGGGACTTTAGCGCGTTAATTTCGATTAATTAACTACACACATATTAGCGCGTTAAAAAAAATAACGCATTTTAATCGCACGCTATAATTATTATTATTTATTTTTTTTTTAAATACAGACGGATGGACGCAAGTCAAGCAAGACTGATCGCACCCACTCAGAAATTTACTGATGATGAGGGCTGACGAGGGGCTCGTTGTGTAGCCAATATTTCATGCGGCACTAAAATTTCATCTGGGCGGAATGAAAGAAAGATATGTCTGGAGAGAGCTTTTGTGTGTGCGCGAGTGCTTCCGGTGAAAACTTCCGGTGATTTGACAGCTAGCTCGTCAGGTTAGGGCCAGTGGCCGTAAACAAAGGTTATAGCCGAGAAGAAAGATGATAATATAACGTAGCTAAAAAGACTAGCTTTCTTCAGTAGCCTAATGCTTACCGATTTAGCAAGCCTAGCAGCCTCGTTGCTAATGCTAGCCGCCGTAACGTTACCAACCATACCCGACGTCAAGGAGTTGGCTGAGCAGGTTATGGAAGGGCTGGCAGAGTTAACTTCATAATGGGTGAGTGCAGGTTTCATTCACTTGTTTTCATTCTTTCACAGGATTGATTCACTTCAATGGTTCATCCGATTGCTGGCCGCCGAGCCATTATGTGTCTCGGACATGTAGCAGCTAGCGTGGAAGACGGGGGCCCAACGCAGCTTAACATCCCAGATTCTAAATACTGTGTTTTCATGCATGCTACATTCAGATTTCAAATAGGGATATGTTCTGTGTTTGTTGAAATATTGTTGAAAATGTTAATTTTCTAAAGGATAAAGTATATGCGATTAAAATGCGATTAATTTCGATTAATTAATTTCAAAGCCTGTAGTTAACGCGATTAAAAATTTTAATCGAGTCACAGCCCTAATATATATATATATATATATATATATATATATATATATATATATATATATATATATATATATATATATATATATACATAACAATAGTGACCTTATCATAGAAATCGTTGATAAAACATTATCAACCATTTCTATCAGTGGGCCATTATTTCAGTAAGCCAGTAGAGAGAGAAGGCCTGTTAACAGGCGTGGGCTTTTTTTTTGTTTTTCAACTTTATTGACCAAACGTGTATCTCTCATTATGATATATGCATCATAAATATATTATACGCACAAAATATATACGTATAATCTGTCTTTATGCGACTATTAATAACCCTTGCAAACCGGAAGTTGTATGAGTACCGTGTTGATTTTGTATGATGTTACATGGTACGGCTCTTAAAGTATCTGAAGTAAATTTATTTAATTTTATTATGTATTGATCATCGAGATCAAGTGTAATTACCAGTTCGGCTGTACTTGATATGTGATATATTTAGTAGATGTATGTTTTTCCAACCCTACATTGCAAAACGGAAGAAGCTGCTTACCCAAAACCACATTTTGACAATAACAGTTAGAATATCTAACATATACCAACATCTTGACTTTTTTCAAACCTCAATCATATAGATGAAGTATAATTACTAATTCGGCTGCACTAGATATTTGATATATTCAGTATATATATGTTTTTAAAACCCTACTTTGCAAACTGGGAAGAACTACAACTATGGCGCTAATTTGGATCAGATACATAGCACGGCACAAAGAAAATTGTAGTTTATTTTAAAAACGGGCGTATTTCTTATCATTTGGAGTGGTAAATACTAAATTGAGAGTACAAGGGGAGATATTTTTTACCATATTTGATAGCGCCCCCACTTGGTGGCCATATCCATATGGGTATAGTCACATAGCTGAAGTCAAGAGCTCTCTATAACAGTTGGTTCCATATCTGTAGCCTCTTCTGTTAATGATTAACAAGCCTTCTAAATTGCACTGAGGTCAACGTTCAGAGGTCAATATTTCAAGGCAGGACTGATTCATAATCTTCACACTGACATATGTTACTCACCAGGTCAGGGTCTTTTCAAAAATGTCTTTCATTTTGTCCTACAAAAAAGTTTAATTTTCACCTCTGATTGGTGTCAGCCTCTTTCAGATGTAAGTTTCTAAAACCATTTGATTGTCCAGCCTGGATGAAATCAACTTTTTTTTTTTTTTTTTCATTTTTGGTCAGAAAGAACCTTCAAGGTATTGATGATTTTCCCAATCATGTTCATAATTTTGGATTTGGGCTAGTGTATACTTTATTTTACTCAAAGGTGGGTGACAATGGGCCCCTGGGCATGGGTATGTCAACATCCCATACCCCCACGGCAGGGCACTCACTTCACAAAAATGATAAATAATAACAATAAAGATCATTCTTCAACAGGTAGCCCTCTCAGCACCTCAATTATCCTACCCTGCCCCTGCCATACATCTTCTGTAAAGACAGACATATGTGTGTGTGTATGTTATTTGTCCGCTAGGGGTGGGCGATATGAGCAAAAAAAAATATCTCGATATTTTTTAGGATTTTCACGATAAAGATATTTTGACGATATTTAAAAAAAAATTAAAACTTGCGTTAAGATCACAATAAAATGAACACAAGCATGCAAGTCTAAGCACACACGGCCGGTACAGTGAAACTGCGAATGGCTCATTAAATCAGTTATGGTTCCTTTGATCGCTCTACTGTTACTTGGATAACTGTGGCAATTCTAGAGCTAATACATGCAAAACGAGCGCTGACCTTCGGGGATGCGTGCATTTATCAGACCCAAAACCCATGCGGGGTGCCTCTCGGGGTGCCCCGGTCGCTTTGGTGACTCTAGATAACCTCGAGCCGTTTCTCAGGCTACTTCTCCCTCCGGAGAGGGAGCCTGAGAAACGGCTACCACATCCAAGGAAGGCAGCAGGCGCGCAAATTACCCACTCCCGACTCGGGGAGGTAGTGACGAAAAATAACAATACAGGACTCTTTAAATCCTTTAACAGGGATCAATTGAAGGGCAAGTCTGGTGCCAGCAACCGCGGTAATTCCAGCTCCAATAGTGTATCTTAAAGTTGCTGCAGTTGAAAAGCTCGTAGTTGGATCTCGGGATTGAGCTGACGGTCCGCCGGGAGGCGAGCTACCGTCTGTCCCAGCCCCTGCCTCTCGGCGCCCCCTCGATGCTCTTAGCTGAGTGTCCCGCGGGGTCCGAAGCGTTTACTTTGAAAAAATTAGAGTGTTCAAAGCAGGGCGTGGCGTGGCGCCGTGGTAAGGGCAGAGGACCACTGGCACAGCACTTTATTGATTTTTGGCGATTGGAAAAAAAAAAAATATATATATATATATAGCCTATACCTCGATATTGCCAAATTACTCATCGTCAAAACAACATTCACGATAATTTCGCAAACGATACATATCGCCCACCCCTATTGTCCGCTATATTCACTAGTATAATACTACTACTCTTTCATCCCTATATTAATCAGCCCAACTTCTTCCATCAAATCAGATACACATATAACCAAATAGATATATGTATGTTTATGTCGGCATACATACATACATAAATAGGAGTCATGTTTTTTTGGTAAGTAGCTCTTTAAGCAGCTCGGAGTGGTTGCCAGGTTCGCTAGTACCTGCGTTTTTTACGCATTCCGTGACCAGTCCGCCTCTATTGGGTCAACAACCACACTGCTACAATAGCTACCAGGCAAGCTAAACATAAAAGATGAGGTCTGGCAACCTGAAAAAAAAAAACGCAGCAGGACTGATGTGTGCTGATAACGTCTATTGAATAGACTGACAACAGTCAAATAGGGTCCATGATCAAAAAATTATCTTTTGCTTTTTGTGAATACATATTCCAAAAAATGTAAAATGAACAGAGTAAAGCATATTAGAATGCATACACAACAGAAGTTCTGTTGTGTCATATGTAACTACACATAATAGAATCGTTGTTCCTTCACGTCAGCCTAAATTCCTTTGCATTGTCCTGGTCGGGTTGCCGTGCCTAGGCCATTGGCGCATGTGCCACGCAGATATAATGTGGCTATATAAAAAAAATAAATAAAAAAACAAACAAACCAAAAACTAAATATATATGTATATATATGTATATATATATATATATTTCTTTCTTTTTTTTTTTTTAACAGAAATTACGGGAAATGTCGGCACAGGTCGGTGACGTAGAGATAGCAGCGTCAATAGCAACCACCTTAACAACGGTAGAAAACGTGATATTCTTACGTTTTTTCAAGGAGATTCCAAAATCTTCGGCAAAACTAATAAACGAAAGATCGTCTACATTCTCTAAACGAAGATTCTGAAAATATTATGCATAGTTCTCGCTGGAAATGCCATCGAAATGCATACAAATGCATCTATGCTTTCTTAAAATTAGGGCTGGGACTTTAGCGCGTTAATTTCGATTAATTAACTACACACATATTAGCGCGTTAAAAAAAATAACGCATTTTAATCGCACACTATAATTTTTTTTTTTAAATACAGACGGATGGACGCAAGTCAAGCAAGACTGATCGCACCCACTCAGAAATTTACTGATGATGAGGGCTGACGAGGGGCTCGTTGTGTAGCCAATATTTCATGCGGCATTAAATTTCATCTGGGCGGAATGAAAGAAAGATATGTCTGGAGAGAGCTTTTGTGTGTGCGCGAGTGCTTCCGGTGAAAACTTCCGGTGATTTGACAGCTAGCTCGTCAGGTTAGGGCCAGTGGCCGTAAACAAAGGTTATAGCCGAGAAGAAAGATGATAATATAACGTAGCTAAAAAGACTAGCTTTCTTCAGTAGCCTAATGCTTACCGATTTAGCAAGCCTAGCAGCCTCGTTGCTAATGCTAGCCGCCATAACGTTACCAACCATACCCGACGTCAAGGAGTTGGCTGAGCAGGTTATGGAAGGGCTGGCAGAGTTAACTTCATAATGGGTGAGTGCAGGTTTCATTCACTTGTTTTCATTCTTTCACAGGATTGATTCACTTCAATGGTTTATCCGATTGCTGGCCGCCGAGCCATTATGTGTCTCGGACATGTAGCAGCTAGCGTGGAAGACGGGGGCCCAACGCAGCTTAACATCCAAGATTCTATATACTGTGTTTTCATGCATGCTACATTCAGATTTCAAATAGGGATATGTTCTGTGTTTGTTGAAAATGTTAATTTTCTAAAGGATAAAGTATATGCGATTAAAATGCGATTAATTTCGATTAATTAATTTCAAAGCCTGTAGTTAACGCGATTAAAAATTTTAATCGAGTCACAGCCCTACTTAAAATATTATGTTTTTCACAGAAAAAAGGTTGACAGTCGGCCATTTTCCTTTTTTAGCTGAGGGAAACTTGATAGTCACGTGACCTGGTTGCGAAGCAATGTAAATGAATAGGTCAAATAAAACGTGGTATTGTCACAATTTTGGGGGCAAAATTTTGACAATACCACATTTTCCCTTGTGGACCAACATAGCTATTACACGTTTTTCTGTGAGACTGGGTTGGTATGGAACCTACTTACGGTGCGTTCAGACCGGACGCAGCGCAAATTTTCGTGTCACGTTACTCGAGCGAGTTTTGCTGGCAGGACACCAACTACAGGCGCTCCATTTCAGCTGCGGAGCGCCTGTCCATCTGTCTCCGGTGAGTGGCAGATAAATCAATTAAAAAGATCTATTTAAAACATCACTATCTAGTACTCATGTCGCCTGAATTAATGTAGCCTACCTAGTTTACTTCAGTGGCTTTTTACTTTTACTTAAATACAACTATTTCTTAAATTATATTTTACTCATTAACTAAGATACAGAAAATAAATAAATAATTTACCATCTGTCCAGAGCTCGGCTGGTTGTGGAGTGTGCCTTTGGCATCCTTTCCTCACAGTGGAGGATGTACAGGCGTGCCATCGAGGTCCAACCTGATGTTGCAGAGAAGTGCGTGAAGGCGACGTGAAGTTGTTCTCCACAACTTCCTGAGGAGTACAACCCAGACAGCTGCAGTGAGGAGCACCCCAGCTGGTGAAGTGGAGCCACTGCCAGGTCTGGGAAGACTTGCTGCCAACAACTCGGGAAGAGAGGCCATCAGGGTGAGGGAGACCTTCACATCCTTCTTCTCTGCAGAGGGAGCTGTCCCCATGGCAAGACACCGTGTAGTGCACGAGCAGAGCCACCCACACATTACTGCAGGGCAAATATTCTTTAATATGAGCACCAAAATAAATATATACCTGTGTCTGTGTCATTAAAGGCGGGGTAGGGGATCTTTTTCTGGAACATTTTTTTACATATTGCTTGAAATACTCTTCACACCCCCATTGCAACCAATTAATTAAAAGTTTTGACACAAATATGAAAAGTTTTAGTGGCCTCTAGAACGTACAATCTAGGAAAAACAGTATCCAATCACAATGATTGGATACTGATGCCGTCTATCAAACTGCAATCTGCTCCTCCCTCCCCCTCCCCCTCCCCCTCCCCCTCCTTCTCCCTGTGTGCGTACCCTGCTCTGTGAACGTCCAGAAGCTTGGCAGGAAGCTAAACTAGAGCCAGCTTGGCTAGCACCTAGCATTATTAAACGTATAGTTAGCATAAACTAAATACTAAATACTAAATACGGCATGATCGATGCTTGCTGTCAGAACAGCGCTCGTGCACCTTCGTGCTCGTGCGCGTTCATGTACTCTAGAGGCGTGCCTTCGGGGGAAAAGTGAAGAAAAGGGTTGGGACTTTTTACCTGTGTATTTTCAAAATGCAGCTTCGCTGGACTCAAAATCCAGGATCTCCTACCCTACCTTTAATCCATATTTATACCACAGAGAACATTTGTGTCTGATTTTATTTTACAGTATTATTGTGTTGTAACATCTTTAATTGGCATGTCTACATTGCATTACAACACAATAATATTACATAATAACATAAAACCACTGCTAACATACAAACATAATAACAAATAACTACTAAATGGAAAAAGACCAACAGTCCTTTTAAATTCAATCATCATTTTTTATTAACAAAATATGTGTGTGTGTGTGTGTGTGTGTGTGTGTGTGTGTGTGTGTGTGTGTGTGTGTGTCTGCGTGTGTGTGTATCAGTGTGTGTATATGAGAGAGAGAGAGAGAGAGAGAGAGAAAGAGAGCCTGGTTCCTTCACTGCAGAGATTATCGCCCCAGCAGCCTCTTGAGGCTCTTGAGGAATAGTTCATCCTCCGATGGGGGTGGTGTGGGTGGTAATGCTGGTCTTCTGAGGGCCTCCAGCAGAAGCGCCTCAATTTCACCCTGCCTGTCATTTATCCTCCTCCTGGCCCTCTTTGGTGCTGTATGAAAATTGAAATATAGGGTGATTCAATTAGATCAGATTTTTTTTTTTAATAATGACAGTTTGACATGACATTATTTCTGACTGAAAATTATGAAATCAGGCAAAGACACAAAGTTATGGATCAAACATGAAAAGGCAACAAATAAAGTAGTTGTTGTAGTGAAAACATAACTGCATAACTCATACTCTTACCATTTTAAAAATTTAATCTAATTTGTCATGTGCTTAACACATTGACTCCCAAGTCACGTAAAACTACGTTTTTACTGCCCATGCGTTGGCTCCCAAATGGTAAAAATACGTTTTTACGTTTTTTTATGGATTCTGAATCTATACATTCTAATTCACATTCTGTGTGATTTTTGTAATTATGTGATGAACAGAACTGACATAGATGGCAGTCAAAAACTGGTGTCATCATCTGTACATTTTGATCATTACGCCAATGGCTTTGCGTCAACTCAAGAACAATTTTGATAACGCTGCATTGATTGTTGTGCATTTCCGCATTTTGTCCAATCGCACGTGTCGGTGGCGGTAAAGTAACATAAACAAACAACAAGAAGGAGAAGAAGACACGCGACAAGTCTAAGGAGGCGGTCTTATGAACAGGTTAGCTTTGCAACATGCGACACGACGCAAATCCTCTGACCCGGATATGTAAGTATCTAAAGTGCAACAGGCTGAAAGAGCGCACGTTTCACAAAAGCCCCGATATCTCAGTTTGTTGTTGATTTTGGTGGATACCCGCCTTGGTTTAGCTAAGGATAGCTCGCTAATGGCGGCACCTAGAGACATGCAGTTTTGACCCACAAAGAGTTTAAAGTCTCAGCTTTCAAACGAGCCATAACATGTTTCAGTGGCCCTATCACATAATATGCTGTGACTGTACAAAAAACGCCAAAAAATGGTTTAGAACGCTGGGATTCTACGACATAATTCCGTAAACACCGCCGGTATTCAATGTGTTAACTGTGACTGCTCTTGACGTCGATGGAGCAGCAGCAGATGCCTCGGTGTCACTGGCATCGGAGGACTGATCAGGGATGTCTGTTAGTAACAATAAAACAAATATATTTTTGATAGATTTGAACTCACCAACCATTTTATAAATGCATCCATATTAATACAGTTAGCCATTATAGTATCTAGACTTTGATTTTCCCCTAACCACAACCTAGTGACATTTAAAAAGAAAAAAAAGGGTTATTCATCTATGTGACACTATTTCTCATATGTTTCCCTTGCTGTGTATGTCTTCATTGAAAACCAACCTCTCACGTCACTCTCTGCTGCTCTTGATGCCTGGTCCTCACCTGCTGCTCCCTCATCCTCATCCTGCGTGTACTCTGCGGTCCTCTCTTCCTCGACCCCCCGCCCCATGTTGCCACTTGTTTCCCTGTTGGTGATGAAGGGGTCGAGAAAAGAGAGGACCGCAGAGTACCTCCACCTTTTCCCTGTCCCTGCTGCCGACCCACTCTTCCTTCCTGCCTCCTTTCTCTCTTTCATGTACGTATCCCTGAGCCCCTTCCATCTCCTCCGGCATATCTCATCTGACTGTGATCTGCTGTGGTGCAGACGAGAATGAGAGCAGTTTATGGGACGGACCGGGACGACGAATCCAAACCCACTGTGAGTGCAGGGAATCTTGCTCGATGTCCTCTGTCAAACCGCTGCTGAAGGGTCCCCTGTTGTAGGGCGCAGACGATCCAGGGGAAGCTGCAGTTCACGTTCACAACATCAAGAGGGCTTGGGAACTGCCCGTTGTTGTGTGTGGTGTTGCTCTGTATTGGAGCAGAGTACTCTGTGCCGATGGAAACGGGAGGCTGTCTGCCAGATGTGCTCTGAGCCCGTTCTTTAGTGTCTTGTTGAACCTTTCCACGTCGCTGTTAGCCTGCGGGTGGTAGAAGGCCGTTCCAAAGGCTTGATTCCTCTCCCGTCCATGAAGGAAGCAAAGTCGGCCGAGATGAACTGGGGCCCGTTATCGGTGGTGATGGTATCTGGAACTCCCCAGTGTGCAAACAGGGAAGAGAGGAAATCAGTGACCACCTTGGTGGTGACGGAACCGGCGGGAAGGACCTTAGGCCATTTGGAGTGGAGATCGTAGGCGACCAGCAGAAAGCGTTGGTGCTCGGGGACGCCGTGGAGCTCGCCACAGATATCCAGCTGAATGTGGGTCCACGGTGTTTGTGGCCACGGCAGGGGCTGTAAAGGCGGAGGTGGGGGCAGACCAGTCCTACCGCTGGTGAGGCAGGCTGTACAGTCTTTCACCATCACCTAAACGGATCTGTTGATGCCCAGCCCCCAGACGGAGCCCCTGCAGCGCTGCTTAACTTTCACATTGCCCAGGTGACCTTCATGCATCATGGTTAGGACACGTGCACATAAGGCGCCTGGAACCACCGTGCACAATCCCCGTGCAACGCAGACATCATTCCAGCAAGAGAGCTCACCCTTGACGCGGTGGAAGGGCGCCAGTTCATCCAAGACTCTGGCGGGCCAGCCCTCTTGGATAAACGTGCGGAGCTAGCGAACACAGGATCCATTTCGGAAGCAGCCTGGAGCTCCTCCAGAGAAACAGCTGCCTGAAGGGGCGTGTGCAGCATGAGAATCAGTTCTGGCTCTGAGGAGTCCTGGACGGTGTCAGGCACAGAACTGGGCGTGGCTCTGGAGAGCAGATCTGCCACAACATTCTCTCTGCCAGGCGTAAACTGTATGGTAAAGTCGTACGCCTGCAGCCTCTAAGAGCACCGATAAAGACACAGTGGCTTGTGGCCGGATCCAGTTGTGGCCAGCAGGGCAGTGAGGGCCTGGTGGTCCGTCCACAGGGTGAAGTGCTGCCCGTACAGGTATATGTGCCAAAGTTCACAGGCCCAGACCCAGGCCAGCCCTTTCCCCCACCGAGTACTTGCGCTCTGCCGGAGTGAGAGATCTGGAAGCAAACGCCACTCTGTCCCTTACTGGAGTTGGGACAGGACGGCGCCGACTGCTGTGTTGGATGCATCACAGGTCACAAACGTAGGTCAAAGTGGGCAAGCACCGGCGGACAGATGAGCTGGGACTTGAGGCGGCGGAAAGCGGCACGGCATGCAGGGGTCCAAGCCCAAGGCGCGTCCTGCTTGAGAAGGGTACGCAGGTAACAGGCTGTCATACCAGGAATGAGGATAGCTGTGCGGGGCAGTAGGGCTCAGGCAGGCGCAGGACAGCATCGACATTTGAGTGGAGCGGGCTCAAGCCGTCACTCGTCAGGCGAAACCCCACAAATTCCATGGCAGACGCTGCAAAGATGCACTTCTACCCGTTCAACGTGAGGTTGTGGCTGCTGAGGGCATCAAGCACCCTGGAAAGGCACTCCTGAGGTTGAGACTGGTCATGTATAATAAGCCACTTAGACAACGCACTGTAGGCTAAGAAACAAAGCATCAAATTGAAAAATTACAAATACTGAGTAATAAATAAAATGTTTTGAGTAACAACACAAAATACTCACCACAATCGATTGGGAGTTTGAACATATATTCTTCCCCGAATTGTACGGCAACGACAAAGGTCCCGTCCTATTGGATCAAGTTCTTGCAGGCAATTTCTTAAACGCCACCGCTGTATACGGATGTTCCGTGATCAAAGGCTTCCATGTATATATCTTTCTCCAGTATTTGGGGTTGTTTGAAGAATGTCATGACTATATCACCCAAGACGTCGGCAGACATTGTTGTGTAGGCCAGTGATCCAATTTGAAGATTTTGTCTGTGGCTGTACAATGTCCTCCTACTGATACCAAAGCATAAAGCTATTCTTTGCCAGCTCATTCCCAGGTAGGTCATTTGTTTAGGTAGAATATTGTATTGTGGGCTACCAGGACGGCCAGTTATTATTGTTGGTGGGCCTCTTGAAGTCAACATTTCCCATTGGCTCATTTGCAGTGATCTTGAGTTTTAAAATGAATTTATGATGGAACGAACATATAAATGTAGGGCCTCCAGTGTTACAAAGCTCTCTTGGTCGAAATCTCCTTCAAACTGCTGGTTGAAGAACAAAATTGTCCGTGCATATCCATAAGGCTCAAAGAATAACCGATCCAAAATCATGCTGTCATATCCACCTTTGTCAGTTTCCCTTGCAATGTGCTGAAGGCACCTCATTGCATTAGTGAAAAAAATCCTAATATTCTCCTCATTTCCATTTACTGCGCACAAAAAGTTGCTTTGAAAAAGAAGGTAAATTAGTGGAAAAAAATCATATTTGCAACTGCAGCTACTTACAAAATTCTAAAGTTGTACTCATAAAGTTGCCTTCTTGATTTCAGTTCTCCCACACAGCTTCCATTTAGCTAGCAGTAAGCTCCTAGAACTGTGCACCAATCAAGGAAAGAGGCTTTATACTATTTCCTGTTTAAAGTTTTAGTAATTGTGACTATAGTAATGCTTGTGACAAAGTATGATAGTATGTGTGTTTGACTATAGTAGTGTTTGTGAGAGAGTATGATAGTAAGTTTGCATGTGTGTAGTAAGTGTGCATGACTATAGTAGTGTTTGTGAGAGAGTATGATGTACCCTGTGAGAGCAGATATGAATTATTTCCTAAACGGCCTCTCATAGTAGTTTACTGCTTCTCCTCTCAGTGTCAAACCAACTTAACAAACAAATACACATGTTCACGGTGAAACATTAAACACAGTTGTGGATATCAGACATTATGTTTAGGCATGTTGCTGCTTTACAGTTTTTGCTGCGTGTCTCATATGCCTTATGCTTGTTTGTTTTTCAAAATTACAGCATATTAAAGCATAACATGACTGATGGGTTGATGATTTATTATATATACGTCTCATTTAAATTTATATTTATGACTATGCATTATTTAATTTCTGTGTCATAGATAATTTTGAATTATGCCTTAAACTTCCATCCATCCATCCATTATCTTCCGCTTGTCCGGGGGTCAGGTCGCGGGGGCAGTAGCCTGAGCAGAGAAACCCAGACGTCCCTGTCCCCGGCCACTTCCTCCAGCTCTTCTGGGGGGACCCCGAGGCGTTCCCAGGCCAGCCGAGAAACGAGAAAGCCGAGCGTCCAGGAGGCATCCTAACCAGATGCCCGAGCCACCTCATCTGACTCCTCTCGATGTGGAGGAGCAGCGGTTCTACTCCTCACCCTACTTCTCACCCTATCTCTAAGGGAGAGCCCAGACACCCTGCGGAGGAAACTCATTTCGGCCGCTTGTATTCGCGATCTCGTTCTTTCGGTCACTACCCACAGCTCGTGACCATAGGTGAGGGTAGGAACATAGATTGACCGGTAAATCGAGAGCTTTGCCTTCTGGCTCAGCTCCTTCTTCACCACGACGGGCCGGTGCAGAGCCCGCATCACTGCGGACGCCGCACCGATCCGCCTGTCAATCTCCTGCTCCATTCGTCCCTCACTCCTAAAAACAAGACCCCGAGATACTTGAACTCCTCCACTTGGGGAAGGATCTCATTCCCAACCCGGAGAGGGCATTCCACCCTTTTCCGGCCGAGGACCATGGTCTCAGATTTGGAGGGGCTGATTCTCATCCCAGCCGCTTCACACTCGGCTGCGAACCGCTCCAGTGAGAGCTGGAGGTCACGGCCCGACGACGCCAACAGAACCACATCGTCCGCAAAAAGCAGAGACCCGATTCTGAGGTCGCCAAAACGGACCCCCTCAATGCCCTAGCTGCGCCTAGAAATTCTGTCCATAAAAATTATGAACAGAATCGGTGACAAAGGGCAGTCCTGACGGAGTCCAACCCCCACAGGAAACATGTCCGACTTACTGCCGGCAATGCGGACCAAACTCTGACACTGGTCATACAGAGACCGAACAGCCCATATCAAGCACTCCATACTCCCTGAGCACCCCCCACAAGAGTCCCCGAGGGACACGGTCGAACGCCTTCTCCAAGTCCACAAAACACATGTAGACCGGTTGGGCGAACTCCCATGCACCCTCCAGGATCCTGCGGAGGGTATAGAGCTGGTCCACTGTTCCACGGCCAGGACGAAAACCACACTGCACCTCCTGAATCCGAGATTCGATTATCCGGCGGATCCTCCTCTCCAGTACCCCCGAATAGACCTTACCAGGGAGGCTGAGGAGTGTGATCCCCCTATAGTTGGAACACACCCTCCGGTCCCCCTTTTTAAAGAGGGGGACCACCACCCCGATCTGCCAGTCCAGAGGCACTGCCCCCGATGTCCACGCGATGCTGCAGAGGCGTGTCAACCAAGACAGCCCTACAACATCCAGAGCCTTGAGGAACTCAGGACGGACTTCATCCACCCCCGGGGCCTTGCCACCGAGGAGCTTTTTGACCACCTCGGCAACCTCGGCCCCAGAAATGGGAGGCCCCACGTCCGAGCTCCCCAACCCTGCTTCCTCATCAGAAGGCGTTTTGGTAGGATTGAGGAGGCCCTCGAAGTATTCCCCTCTCCGACTCACGACGTCCCTAGTCGAGGTCACCATACACGGTGTTGACGGTGCAACGCTTTCCCCCCCCTGAGCCGCCGGATGGTGGACCAGAAACTCTTCAAGGCCGTCCGGAAATCGTTCTCCATGGCCTCCCCGAACTCCTCCCAAGCCTGAGTTTTTGCCTCAGTAACCGCCGAGGCTGCGTTCCGCTTGGCCTGTCGGTACCCATCAGCTGTTCCAGAGTCCCACTGGCCAAAAAGGTCCGATAGGACTCCTTCTTCAGCTTGACGGCTTCCCTCACCACTGGTGTCCACCAGCGGGTTCGGGGATTGCCGCCACGACAGGCACCTTACGGCCACAGCTCTGGTCGGCCGCCTCAACCTTAAACTTAATTGAATATATCCAAGAGTTATTTTGAGCAGATTATAGCCCAACAAGTTATTTTCACCCACAACAATAATCTTGAAGGCGATCACAAACAAATTGAGAAGTTTTTACTTGCCAAAAAGTGATTAGACCTCTTGTCACTGAATTTCTGCCTTAAAATGGCCTGATTTCTGTAGATTTTTTTCAAAATTATTTTTGAGAGGATACCATAATTCAGTATTTTTCTATTGCTGTCCTCATAGTTTTTTCCAATACTTCATTGCCTAGAAGTCAGTTGTTAAGTTTTGTATATACCACGCTTTTTTTTTCAAAATAGGTTTAATTAATTAATTTCAAGAACAATTACTTTATGGTCTGATAGGGGGGCAGGTAAAATATCAGATTTAATTTAATCTGTTTCAGGGTCAGATCCATCTATCCATCCATCCATTATCTTCTGCTTCTCCGGGGGTCGGGTCGCGGGGGCAGCAGCTTTAGTAGAGAAGATGGATGTTTCAGGGTTAGATGTGAACCAAAAATCAATTCTTGACTTGGAGGAGTCAGTTTTATTTTACCATGTAAAATAAATCTTTTCCATATTTTTTTCCTCCATACATATATATACCCAACATGCACATGAAATTGTTGAGAACTGCGTCAGAGGTTGTTTGTGTCTTAGGAGGAAATCCGTCAATGGTGTCATTGAAATCTCCACCTAATATAATATTAATGTTTTTATATTTTCCAATTAAGTAATTTTGTTACCCACTCTAAGCCTTAGGAAAAGCCACATTTTGTTGCTGTGCTCCTTCTTTTTCATTTAAATTTTTTTCCAAATTTTAAATTCCGATTATACAGTAACACAATAGTAAAGATAGAGAAGCCAAGACATTTACATTTTCATTTATGTGTACATAAATGGCTACCAGTGACAATCAACCATCAAGGTTAGAAAACATTTGTAGGGAACAGTAAAAAAAAAAAAAAATAATGTTAATGTAAACAATAAAATGAGAACAGATTAGTTGTTTTGCCCATGTAATTTGATAAAATGGGAGTAGAATAGGACCTGTCCAGAGTGTACCCCGCCTCTCGCCCGATGATTGCTGGGGTGGGCCCCCCTGCGACTTGACCAACGAATTAAGCGGGTATACAAAATGGATGAATGGATGGATGGGAGTAGAATAGCATTTTGTGCATAGCTTCGAGACTTTTGAGGTTGAAGTTGGAGGTGTATAAAAACCACTTTGACTGACACAGTAAATTACAATGTTCTAAAAAAGGAAAAGTTAAAACCTGCAGAATACTTAGTTAGGGACCGAGCAGTGAAACTGCAAAGACCCTATTGTATCTGTAAGAGTTTTTTTTTTTAGGGACTGAGCAGTGAAACTGCAAGGACCCTATTGTATCTGTAAGGATTCTTATTATTCCGTCCGATTCTTTGCAAAAGGTACTCGAAAACGCTTGAAATTTTGCAAGCACCACCTGCCAGTCGACGACATGAATGAATATACACTTTATATTTTTGGGAGTCATTGACTCTGTAGCTCCCACTACGATACTTAAAAATGGTCCCCGCAATGGGGTTAGTTTCGCGTGGGATGACAAAATTTGGTACACTCATTCAACATGCCCAGACGCACAAAAAAGTCTCATGCCGCCATGGTCCCACGTCCACAGGAAGGCGGCCATTTTGGATGGAAAGTGCATTTTCGGGCCATTTTTGACCAATTCCACGCCTTGCATATGATCGAACTTGTCCTACAGATTTAATGCTACAGACTTCAAACTTGGCCAGTTTACTCTTAAGACATGGGGGGTAGAAATCATTGGGCAACTTTTTCAAAACTTAAAGGGCGTGGGCGTGGCGGTGCCTCAAAGTTCGATGACTCGCCATAACTCGCCACAAAAAATTAAGTCGCTTATAACTTCCACATACATTATCAAATCTGTCCCAAACTTCATACGGTGAATGCTGGACCAAGCCTGAACGCGCACATATAACATGTGACATCCACCTTTAGCGCCACCTGCTGGTGGTTGGAAACGTCTTTTTTTTTTCACATCTCGCATTTAATTAAACTTCTCCTACAGATTTAAAGGTAACAGCTCCAAATGTGGCCAGGTGGCCAGGCGGTGAAAATCGTGTGATGGCGTTTGTGATTTGAAAGCCTTATCATCATCGTAAAGTCATGAAACTTGGCACACACGTTCACCCTGTCGACCTCGTACGTATGTAAAGGATATCGTGTGTGGGCGGAGCAAAATGGCTCAGTGGCGCCCCCTAGAAATGTTCAAAAACCTCTCCGCATTGGGGTTATTATGTGCTCGTACGTACGCAGAGGGTATCGTGCGTGTGGGCAGAGCTGCGCGACTACGACGTCCAGCGCATGCCCTAACGTGTGCACATCTCTGTCCCAATTGTTGTAGTACAATGATTTTTATGTTTCTGTGTATTTATAAAATGCAAAAAAACATGTATACAAGATATATACCATACAACAGTAACATGTTTGTTTAATATTGCTGTACAAACAGTTGTACAAACATATTTAAGACATTGGGATGATTACAGAAAACCCCCCTTTCATTTTCGAAGGTTTTGTATCTTTTCCATGAACATCTTTACTCTATGTTGGTCAACTGCATTGGCCCAGTGTCCACCATATTTAAAATAAGAGCCAATGATCATTCCATTTGCATTGAGGTAGCATTCGATGTTGTCATATGTCACTCCAGAACCTATCAGCACTGGGATTCTCACAGACTGGGAGACCTCTGCAAAAACAAGGAAACAGCAGTGCCAACACAAATCCATAGCTTCTGGTTAGGTACATTTATGGGACACTTGAAGGGAAATTAAGATTTTCTTCCCAACTCTCACCAACATAATCTTTTCTTCTTTTTTTTTTAAATGCAACAAATTTGACTTACATCTCAGATTATAGCTAAATAGATTAAGTTTTCATTGTGCTCTCCTTGTACTCGTTTAAATCTGGCCTGTATACCAAAACCACTACTCACAGCTACTCACAGCTGTTTGTCTACTGTTTAGTGGGTAGGGAGTGTTCAAGAATTTAAGCAAAGCATTTATTTTACAGAAAACAGAGTAGGCCCAATAATTGGTCCTTATTATGAGCAAATATGTGTGCATATTTTACATTAAGTATTAACATCACATCTTTCAGTGTTAATAGGTTTTGGCAGTATAGATATTGAAAACAAGGATTACTATATATTATATAATTATTATTATATATTAGATTAATATTAGAATATTAGATTTCCCATATTGGCATCCCTGGAAGTAAATGGTTAATTATTGATTATCCAAATTATCTACATGGTCTGCAGAAACCAGAATGCAACCTGCAGAATATATCAGCCTAAAGGCGTTAATTGTGATATGTCCTTAAGCTTCTAAATTAAACAGATCTCCAGAACCACTTTCTTTAATTGTGTAATGTTAAATTAGACACATCCTGTCTCAGAGTGTTGAAAAGCTAGTCAATGCATGTGAGCCAGATTACTGTGATACCATATTATTGGGATATCCATTTGCCTCAGAAGTAAAGCATTTAGAACTGGGGATGATGACACATCTCAGTTGACCTGATTCTAATTCCAAGTAAAAAAATAAGCAGGATTAGCTCATTCACAAGGTATTTATACCATTACAAGCTGATGACAATAACTGGTTTGCCATTTTGATGTACTTTTAGAAGATGTGAGAGAAAAGAAGATTGATTCATAAGGGTGCTCTCTGCTTGACAAACAGGGTAGTGCCATCTGAGAATTAATTAATTCTCAAATAATTATATATTTTAAGCAAACATGCTTTTCCCTGTTTTCTTTTTAAATTCCATAATATAAATGTTGGAAAAATGTTGTATCAATCAAATCAATGCTGAAAAGTGCTGAATTCTGCAGCTCTAATCTACCATCCAAAACAATATGTAGGGCAGTGCATGTCACAGATATCTCACTTCTACACCATATAGTATGGCTCTTGGCTGAATTAGGAGTCAAGTTTTGTGGCAGTACCTCTAAGCTCGCGTGGATCAGCCTGCACTCCAGTGGCCGTTCCTGTGATGATGAGTCCATCTGAGAGGAAGAACTCAGCAGCGCGAGCAGTCTCCTCAATAGTCATGTCTGAAGTCATGGCATGGGAGCTGAAAACACAAATATACCATACATTATACTATGCATTCACTGGTATGTGCAGACTGAATTAAACAAGATGTAAATACAACTGTTGGTAATTCTTTTTTGGTAAATCATATGATATTAAAAGAGAAAAAGACATGGAACAATTTCCCTTACACTGGTATTCCATGGATTATTTTTTTCTTTTTTAGAATTCAAGCAAGAGTTTTTTTTAATATTTGCTGAAGATTATGTTGATGAAGATTCTCAGTCCAGGCTTCTTGAGTTCTAAACTAGATGGTGGGGAGTATCAGCTTATAAGCAGAGAGGGTCATTACAGTCACATGTGTCACTGAACCCCCTAGCCAATTTGCATATATTTTTTACTAGTGTAAAAATCTACTCAAGTAAAAGTAAAAAGTAGCTCATTTAAAATGTACTCAGAGTAAAAGTTACTTAGTTACTTCTTCTTTTTATTAAAGAAAACACATAGATCACAGATAGATCCAGATTACAGTTCCTCCTTAATTTCTGGATCTAGCAAATGCATTTGGTTCAGTGCCACATAGCCTTATTTGGAAAGCGTTTGAGTATTTTAGAGTGCCCATAATAGTTGTTAACTTAGTAAGAGCATATTTTCAGGATATTAGACCTGCCTAAGTACAGCAGGTTTCACAACAGGTTGGCAGAGGTTAGAAATAGGCATTATGGCAGGGTGTACAATCTCTCCATTAGCATTTGAGGTGTCTGATACTCAAGAGAAACAGTTGAAAAGGACCATCTCTAAGTTCACTGAGTACATATGCTCTAAACACGTCACTGATGAAGGCCACTGAGTGCATGTGTTCCAACCAGAGATAGCATATAGTCAAATAAGGAGATTCGGAGGAAAATACATTGCAAAGGCGTGAAGTCCATATACATTGTCTCTTGGCTAGATGCCTGGAGAAGAAGAGACCTGGAGCATCTCCACCATGTAGGGATAAATTAACACCCATAAAAAGGAGTTTCACCCTCTGAAAGACAGTGAGATTTCATTCGAACAAGTGGGCTACTCTCTCCAGACTTGCAGAGAGTGCATCTTTTCTGTAAATTCGAGACGGACCTGATGAATGCAATAAAGGTTTCTATGTTCGATTAAGTCCGTGTCAGCAGAGTTCTTCATCACTCATCTCCACATTGGCTCGGCGACCATCCCTCTTATTTACTAGATTTTGGCGTCACGAACTACAGTTTTTTGCTCTGCGATCCGGCTTTCACCTGACCTCCCAGTGCTCTGCAAACACAACAGAGTTGTTGTTGTTGTTACAGGTTTGTAGACCTGACTGTGGCATTAAGTGATCAGTAACTTTTGTCGGTAAAATGATTTTGAGCGTTGCCGCAGTGCAAGCTGATATGGGGTTTTGGGAAGGATAGCAGCAGGTTGGAAGCTGCAGAGAAGTGTGTCAAACTACAACTCTGCATCCTGGTCTCAACCCTGGGTTCTTATGTTTTTGGATGACTGATAAATTTGTCCATATTTCTAGAAATGAGAGCTGCCCCTTCCAAAGTGGGATGGATGCCGTCTCTTCTAATCAGATCAGGCTTTCCCCAGTAAGATTGCCAATTATTTATGTAGCCCATGTTGTTTGCTGGACATCGTCAAGACAACCAGCAGTTGAAGGAGGCCATGCGGCTAAACATGTCATCACTGGTCAGATTTGGCAGGGAAAAAACGTTGGAGTTTCATTGTTTTGGCAAAATTACACACCGATGCAACATTAATTTTAGAGACATCTGATTGGTGTGACCGGGTGTCATTACCACTGACGTGAATAACTATTTTACCGTATTTACACTTATCTTTAGCCAGCAGTTTTAAATAGGATTCTTAGTTGCCCGCTCTGGCCCCAGATTATGGTCGCTGGTGTCTCTAATACTACGTTTCTGACTATAGAGCTGCCAATTATGAGGGTTTTACCCACAAAGGGTGTGTCGCTGAGTGGGGAAAATCTGTTTGAAACATGGACAGGTTGATGGTGAACCACAAGCTTGACTTTAGGGCTATCCTCCTCTTCCTGACCATCACCCAGACAGCCTGGGGTCCAGGCTAAAAAGTGAAAATAAACACCAAAGATCTGTAGGAGTGAGTGTGATAGAATTAACTATGCAAAAATGTGTAACTTATAAGAAAAAATAGTGATTTTTAATTTTCCTAAAGGAGTAAGAAATTCCACAGAGCACAATCACAAAAGCAACACTGAACAAACAGACATATATTTTCTTAAATTTCTTTAACTTTCCTATTTTTCCCCCACATTTTATTTTTCATAACATGAAATAGCACTTAAAAAAGGCAAAGTGTTTCTTCGTAATCTCTCACAATCATATAGCCACCAACACTGTGGACTGCATTCCACTTCTCGTATTATTACTCACATCTCAATCTAACTCTATTTTCATCCACAACGCCTCACCCTCAATCGGGCATCAGCCACCAGACTGTTCTTCCCTGCTATGTTCATGATGAAAAAAAAATTCAAGATCATAAGGTTTCTAACATCAAGCTCCACCTAAACATCCTAGTGTTGGGTATCTCTAAATTAGTTCTGCACACTTCATAACTCCTAATTGTTAGTAATTAGTTCAGAATGAGGGAGAGCTATCTCTTAGGAGTAACCTCCTCTTGAGATTGAGAGGACTTGTTGAAGTGTCTTCTGATCGGTCAAATTATTGAGGATTTGCCTAAGGGGCAGAGAAGGGGATAACAGTGACTCTTAAATACGCACAACATCAGTTGCCAGGTATGACAACATATGAATGTATTGGTAAATTAGGTTTTTTTCATTCATGTGTTGTGTTACACTTGGTTTTCCCTGAACTGTCATACAACAGAACTGCATGAATTGCTCGAGCAAATAATGCTTAATGTCATATGATTGATTTTCCAACGTGCTCTGTACTTAAGATAGAATTTGAACTGTTTGGACAAATATGTGTATGTGGTCAAGATTGTATAAAAGGACCAATCTTAGTATCAGTCCAGACTCTTGAAACCCCCGTGGTTGAGATTTTTTCTTTTTTCTAAATTTCATTCCTGTTTTTTCTTGGAAGAAATTGCATTTTTTGGACAACTGTTCCTTCCTGCCTTGGATGCTGTGCAGCTTGATTGATTGTTCCCAATACTTTTGTATATTTTGCTCTTTTGTTATGATGCATAACCATAGCAACAGGGTGGTTTACAACAGGGAGCAGCTGATTAACATTGGAAAAGCAGAAATAATTCGACAACTGAAGCCAGAAATCCCACTGGAATTGAAAAGGAGCCGTCGTGGATGCAGAGCAGGAGCAAAGAGGAGAGAGAGAAAGAAGAAGTTCAAACCATATCTGCCATCCATCATCATGGGCAATGTAAGATCGTTAGCTAACAAGTTGGATGAACTTCAAGCCTTGACAAGGACTCACCAAGAATATCGGGAATGTAGCATTATGTGTTTTACTGAGACATGGCTGCAGGATCATATCCCCGACTCCAGCGTCTCTCTGCCGGGCTTCCTGACTGTACGAGCAGATCGAGATTTAAAGAGTAGCAGGAAAAGGAAAGGGGGTGGATTGGCAGTGCTTGTCAACAACAGATGGTGTCACCCAGGACATGTTACTGTGAAGAGTCGTCTCTGCAGTCCTGACATTGAACTATTGGCAGTAAGTTTTCGTCCATATTATTTGCCAAGAGAGTTCACCAGTGTTGTTTTGGTGGCTGTTTACATTCCACCCTCAGCTGTTGCCGACACTGCATGTGATGTCATCAGTTCTGTTGTTGCTAAGATACAGACATAACACCCCAATTCTTTTGTGGCAATATCTGCCTCATTCCCTGCTACACTGCCAACTTTTCAACAGTTTGTCAGCTGCTCTACCAGAGAAAACAAGACATTGGATTTGTTTTACACAAATGTCAAGGATTCATACATTTCTAAATCAAGACCTCCCCTGGGTAAATCAGATCACAACCTTGTTTTTCTCTGTTCAGCATATAAACCCCTTGTCCAGAGACTACCTGTCACAAAAGGACTGTTAGAAAGTGGTCACAGGAAGCTGAAGAAGCCTTACAGGGTTGTTTTGATGCAACCGATTGGATTTCTCTTTGTAAGCCACATGGAGAGGACATTAATGCCATGACTGAGTGTGTGACTGACTATATAAACTTCTGTGTGGACAACACCATCCCCACCAGAACAGTGAGATGCTTCCCTAATAACAAACCCTGGATCACCAGTGAGCTAAAGGAACTATTGAACAAGAAAAAAAGAGCCTTTAGGGAGCGAGACAGGGAGTTACTGAGGAGTATACAGAAGCAGCTCAAAGTCAAGATCAGAGAGAGCAAGGAGGTGTATAGAAAGAAGCTTGAAAGTAAACTGCAGAGGAACAATATCAGAGATGTGTGGTCAGGAATGAAGAAGATCACAGGCCTCAAGCAGAGGGAGGATCGGATGGATGGAAGTCTGGACAGAGCAAATGAGCTGAACACATTTTTCAACAGGTTCAGTTCAGGAACGAGCTCACCGTCCTCCCCTCCTGTTCCCAGCCAAAGAGACATCCCACCCTCCTCTGACCCACAGCTTTCCTGTAACATCTCCACCTCCACCTCAGTCATGGATTCTTCTGCTTCCACTAGTTTGTCTTCAACCAAATCAGGAGATGCTGCTGTCCCCTTTGCCTCCCCCTCCCACTTTTCTGTTTCTAGAAGTCAGGTGAAGAGGCAGTTGGAGAGACTGAACCGGAACAAGGCTGCAGGTCCAGATGGTGTCAGCCCCAGAGTCCTGAAGGCCTGTGCAGAGCAGCTCTTTGGGATTCTGCAACACCTTTTCAACCTTAGCTTGACCCAAGAGAAGGTACCACTGTTGTGGAAGACATCCTGTCTGGTTCCGGTACCAAAGAAAACTCACCCTTCAGTCATCAATGACTACAGACCTGTTGCCCTGACATCCCACATCATGAAGGTCCTGGAGAGACTCTTGTTGACCCACCTGTGTAAGCAAACCAGCACATATCAGGACCCCCTGCAGTTTGCTTATCGCCATGGAGTTGGAGTTGAAGACGCTATCATACACCTGCTTCAACAAACCCACTGTCATCTGGACAAAGCAGGCAGCACTGTGAGGATCATGTTCTTTGATTTCTCCAGTGCATTTAACACAATTCAGCCTGATCTGCTTCATCTGAAACTCCAGAAGACTCAGGTGGAGGCCTCAACAATCACCTGGATTAATGACTACCTGACAAACAGACCACAGTTTGTCAGACTGAAGAATTGTGTGTCTAACCAGGTGATCAGCAGCACAGGAGCACCACAGGGGACTGTACTCTCACCATTCCTTTTCACTCTGTACACTTCAGACTTCCAGTACAAGTCAGACTCCTGTCATCTACAGAAATATTCAGATGACTCTGCAGTTGTCGGGTGTATCAGAGATGGACAAGAAGCTGAGTACAGAGAGCTGGTGGACCGTTTTGTGGAATTGTGTGGGAACAATCATCTCATCTTGAATGTTAACAAAACAAAGGAGATAATTGTAGATTTCAGGAGAAACAGGGTCAGATCAAACCCTGTTTCCATCATGGGAGAAGAAGTGGAGGTGGTTGAGGAATATAAATACCTTGGTGTTCATCTGGACAACAGACTGGACTGGAGACACAACAGTGAAGCCATCTACAAGAAAGGACAGAGCAGACTGTACTTCTTGAGGAAGCTAAGGTCCTTCAAGGTTTGCAGCAAGATGTTGCAGATCTTATACAAGTCTGTTGTTGAGAGCGTCATTTCCTCTGGCGTCATCTGTTGGGGCAGCAGCATCAGAACCAGGGACCTAAAAAGACTCAACAACCTGATAAGGAAGGCTGGTTCTGTTCTGGGGACGACTGTGGAACCTCTGGAGACAATAATGCAAAGAAGGATTTTGCATAAAATCAAGAGAATTATGGACAACCCTGAACATCCTCTCCATGAGACTGTTATCGGAAAACAGAGTCTCTTCAGTCAAAGGCTTCTTCAGTTTGGATGCAAAACGGACCGCTACAGGAAATCTTTCCTGCCCACAGCCATCAGCATCTATAATAACTCCTTGATTTAATTGAGTTACATCAACATTTAATTTCCCTCTGGGATACATAAAGTATTTTTTAATTGAATTTAATTTAATGAACAGGAAAAAACTTTGAGAAACATGCTATGTTTTCAGTCATTACATCACATGAGATGTGTTCTGAGCCAGAATTGGACCTGAACGCCATGGTGAGAATTCTGCAGTTACTGTAACTGTGTTTCAAAGTAGATGTAGTAGCAAAACATAGATATGTTCAGTTGTCTTGAGTATAAAATGATCACCACAAATTACCATTAGCCCCCTTATCGGCCATTTTACTCGGTGTTACCATTATGTTTGAGTTAAAATCCTTTGTATGTCTGATGCCAACACAACACATTTTTAGATGCTGCTTGTGGTTCAGATTTATGCCCTAATGATGTAGCCATCTTGACTTTTAGCTTAAGTCTCTCTGCAAAGCCAGTGTCACACTGTTTCATGTTCATAAAACTGTCATCCATTACGAGAGAAAAAATCCAACCCTTATCCAGACTAAGTTGCTGGCCCGGAAAAACAAACCATATCTACTGTTAATTGATTGCTGGGTCTTTAGGGAAGTTGAAAAAGGTAAACATTCCCTCACAACCAGGGCGGTCGGTGGCGTAGTGGGTTAAGCAGCCGCCCCATGTACAGAGGCTACAGTCCTCGCTGCAGCTGGCCCCGGTTCGACTCCCGCACCGAGCGGCCCTGTGCTGAGTGTCTTTCCCATCTCTCCGCCCCCTGCTTCCTGTCTCTCTCCAACTGTCCTCTCATTAAAGGCATAAAAAGCCCCAAAAAAAACAAAAAACATTCCCTCAAAACCAAAAAACTGATTTTCTTTGTGAAATCACTGAAGACATGACTATCGATGAAAAGGACTAGTGAATCAAAGAGAAAGGGTTATGATCTGAATACATAGCCACTCTTGCTATTTGAATCATACGCCTTAAACTATTTTTAATACTAATACCTAATACTAAGGCCTCCTTCTCAGTAGTGGAATATGTCTTTTCATATTGAGTTAGGTTCTTAGAGAAATAGGCCACTGACCTTTCAAACCCATTCAGTCCAACTTGGAGCAAAACTGCACCGACATCAAAGATATCTATGACAAAAATAAAAGGTTTCTTATCCAGAGCCTCCTGACACTCTTTGACCACTCTCATCTAACATTGTTTCTCAACAGGTTGGTCACAGTAATTGCTGTGAAGTGAACACAAAACAATGGTAAAACCAAGATCTGCATCAATGACCTACTTGATCAATACAGACTTAGTCAGTGGGGTTACATGGCACTGAAAGGATCAGATAATTCGCTAAATTACAATAAGAATGAGTTGAGCAAGGGTAATTATCCTTGGATATATGGCGGTGAATGAATCGGATCAGAGGAACAAAGCATGTCATTCTCCGATACGATAGGTAGCGCTGTACCCATTTCAACTATTGCTAATAGAGCCACTTCCGGTTGACCCCTTCAACAACAACAACAACAGCAAACTCAGGCATTCGAGAAAATGGCGTATGAAGAGCAAGATGAAGCTACATCCCTCTACATTTCATTTGTGATGAGTTTGATTCGATTCATTCACCGCCATATATCCAAGGATAATTACCCTTGCTCAACTCATTCTTATTGTAATTAAGCCAATAATCCGATCTTTTCAGTGCCATGTAACCCCACTGACTGACTGACACATATTACCTTTCTAAAGTCAACACAAAAACAATCTATCCATCCTTGTGGAGCCGATAACACCACTGGTGAGGTCCATTTCCCATCTGATGCCATTATTTGCCTTTATTTGACACATTACATGTGCTAATACAACAGAGGACAGATACCTAAACTTTACCCCTGCAAAACTTGATTGTCTTGTTGATGTAACTACAATTTAAATGCATACAACATGGACAATGTTGCCCCTCTGAAATTGAAGGTAATCAGTCAGAAGAGACTGGCTTATTGGTATAATTCATAGCTGCATTCCTTAAGAAGAAAGTAGCAAGAACTTTTTTTTTTTTAACAATCTGTTTATTGAGTTTTACATAATAAACAATAGAGTTCCATACAATAACAATTACAGTGTATTTTTTTTTATTTGCAGATATAGATTCAATGTATCACAAAACAGATATCTGCCCCCCACCCCTATCCCTCTGGCACCTAGCCCCAGCAGATAGATATGTTTAGATAGAAAGCAAAGGAAAACAAACAAATAAATAAATGTGTCAAAGAATAAATATAGTAATATCAGTAAAACAAAATATATATACACCGGTATATATACATGTACAAACAGATGGATAAGTAAATAAAATCAATCTAAAATGACAAATATCTGATTTGGCAGATAATAATACAAAATATATAAATCAATTACAAATAAAGAAAAATAGTAATAAATAAACGATAATTTAATAATAATTAAAACAAACAAAACAAAAAAAAAAACGCACACACTAGCTCAGCATTGCAGCACTCAGTTCACAGTGATCTGGCAACTTGTACTATTGACATACAACAAGAAGGGTTTCCAGGATTTCTCAGATGAGACTGCCTTACCAATCAGGGTCAGTCTAATTTTTTCTAATTTAAGAAAATAAAGCACTTCTTTAACCCAGTATGTGTAGGTAGGTGGGACTGGGGATTTCCACTTAAGCAGTATCAGCCTCCTGGCCAGCAGAGTTGTGAATGCTATTAAGTCCTTTTTAGCGGGGTTACCTTAGATAAAGTGCAAAAAATCTCAGACCAAAATCTAGTCAGAGAAGAACAGCCCCAAAACATATGTGAGTAATTTGCTGTGGCTTGTTGGCATCGTTCGCATAGGGGAGACACTGTATCAAACATTTTTGCAAGCCGAGCTTTAGTGTAGTGAGCTCGATGGAGGATACGACACTGCATAAAACTGTGTCCAGCACAGATTGAAGACTTATGTACTCTCCGTAAAATCTCCTCCCAAACATCATCTCGAATCACCTCTCCCAGATTCGTCTCCCAAACTGTTTTGAGTACCGTGGAAGAGCCTTGGCAAAGTTTATAAATATTTAAATAAATAGAAGAGATTGCCCCCTTTAATGATGAGAGAGGCTTCAGAAATATTTCAGAATCTGAAGGCTTAGGAAGAGCAGGGAATTCTGGGAATGAGCTACGGACAAAGTTTCGAACTTGAAGGTATCTAAAAAAATGTCCTTTAGGAAGCAAAAATTTATTTACCAATTGTTGAAAAGAAGCAAAAATAGAATCAACATACAGGTCTCTAAGAGTTTTTATGCCAAGCCTAGCCCATATAGAGAAGGTACTGTCCAATAACGATGGGGGAAAAATAGGATTTGCTGCAAGTGGAGCCCCAATAGAAAGTGTTTGCAGGCCGAAATGACGTCTAAATTGAGTCCAAATTTTAATACTGGAGGCCACCATCACATTGGTAGTATAACCAGAAATAGACAAAGACAAGGGTGAGTACAGTAAGGCTTTCAATGATACCGGATGGACAGAGTTTGCTTCTAAAATCAACCATGACGGAGGGACCTCAATATCTCCATAATTAACCCAATAATTCAAATTTCTAATATTTGTTGCCCAATAATAGTAAAGGAAGTTTGGTAGCACCATTCCTCCCAGAACTTTGGGTCTCTGCAAAACTTGTAGACGCAACCTAGGAGTTTTCTTGTTCCAGATAAAATCTAGAATAAGACTGTCTACTTTATGAAAAAATGAAAGAGGAAGGAAGATCGGAATGCATTGAAATAAATATAAAAAGCGCGGGAAAATGTTCATTTTAATTGCATTGATTCTGGCAGCTATAGAAAGATTTAGTAGGGACCATCGCTCTAAATCTTGTTAAATTTTTGTGAGCAGAGAGAGAAAATTTTTCCTATAAAGATCAACCAGCGTTTTGGCGACATATACTCCAAGATAAACAAAGCCAGAGTTCACAACCTTAAATGGTAAATTTTGGAGTTCGAGTGAGTTTTCATTTACCTCTCCATTAATAGTAAGCATTTCACTTTTGTTAAGATTAAGTTTATATCCAGAGAATCTACCAAATTCTTCTAGGACTGAGAGGGCAGCAGGAACAGAACGTGACAGATTAGACAAAAGCAAAAGGAGATCGTCCACATACAGTGCATACAATACTTACAACAGAAGTATTACTAGATACAATACTTACAGTGCATACAGTGCATACAATGCGCATACAATACTTCAATGTCTGCAGTGATATGATGAGTATGTTTTATCCCAATATCATTGAGAGTGCACTGTTCTATGCTGCTGTCTGCTGGGGGAGTTGCACTACAGACAAAAACTGTAGGCGCCAGGACAAACTGGTGAAAAAGGCTGATTCTGTTGTAGGCAGAAGGCTGGACCCTCTCGGTGCTGTGGTGGAGCAACGGATGAGGAGGAAGTTAGATTCTGTGATGGAGAATAATAAACATCCTCTCCACAGCATCCTGACGGGACAGAGGAGCAGCTGCAGTGAGAGGCTCATCTCTCTGCGCTGCAGGACTGATAGGTTCAGAAGGTCCTTTGTTCCCACAGCCATAAGGCTTTATAACAGTGACTGCTGAGTTCTTCTCAAATTGATTGATTGATTTTTATTTATTTATTTGTTTATTTTGCCATTTAGTCATTTATTATTATTTAGTTAGTAGTAGTATTATTATTGTTGTTTTATTGTTGTTAATTCAATCATTGTAAATATTTAAAAAAAATGTTGAGCTACTTGACGAATTTGAATTTCCCCCATTGGGGGATAAATAAAGTATTTTTCTATTCTATTCTATTCTATTCTATTCTATTCTATTGTATTCTACAGCGCCACCTTCAGTTGAACATGGGACCGCAGAGCAATTGACAAGGGCTCCATCACAATGGCAAATAAGAGCGGACTTAAAGGGCAACCCTGTCTTGTAGAGCGATGTAGGCAAAAGTATTCTGAATTTGTGGCATTTGTCCTGACCATGGCCTGAGGAGAAGCATATAATAGCCTAACCCATGAAACAAAGTTTTTCCCAAAACCAAATTTCCCCAAAATAAAAAAAGATAATCCCACTCTACCCTGTCAAATGCCTTCTCGGCGTCCAGAGCTACCAGAGCTTCTGGGAGAGCAATTGGAGGAGGATTAAAAACCACATTAAACACCCTTCTAAGATTAAAAAAGGAGTGTCTATTACGAATAAACCCAGTTTTGTCCAAAGATATAATTGAAGGTAGGGCAACCTCTAAGCGTCTGGCTAGCAACTTGGACAATAATTTGAAATCAGCATTCAACAGACTAATGGGTCGATATGAACCTCATGAAAGTGGGTCTTTACCTTTCTTTAAAAGCAGAGAAATGCAAGCCTGGTTTAGGGTGTGGGGAAGTCTGTCTGACTTATAAGACTCAGTAAACATCTCTAATAGGTGTGGGGCCAGCTGTTTCCAGAATGTTTTATAAAACTCGGCTGGAAAGCCATCTGGGCCCGGACTTTTACCACTTTGTAATGACTTAACTGCTGCCTCAAGTTCAATTGCTGTGATAGGACGTTCCAGTTCCTCAGCTTCAACCTGATCGAGAGTGGGAGTGTTAAACCTGTCAAAGAAGGAGATCATATCCGCAGAGGTATTAGAACAATCAGATGAATATAGCAGTTCATAGAATTCCTTAAAGGTTTTATTGATTTCCAAAGGGTCAGATGTAACACAGTCTCCATTTGAGGAATTAACTGAGATGCAGATATTTGACGTAGTCGATGGGCCAAGAGTTTACTAGTCTTATCTCCCTGTTCGTAGAATTTAGATCTTGAATGTAGTAAAAGCTCAGTAGTATGCTGTGACATGATAAGATCATACTCAGCTTGTAAAGTCATTCGCTCTTTATAAGTGTCTGGCAGTTTTGAGATTGCGTATAAAGAATCTAGGAGTGAGATGCTTTGAGATAGCTTGGCTAACTTCTCTCTTCTAGATTTCATCTGACGGGCCCTATACGAAATGATCTCCCCCCTGATAAAAGCCTTCATTGTTTCCCACAGCACAGAGGCAGTTACTTCTGGAGTTTTGTTGACCTGAAAAAAGAAATCTAATTGTTCTGAAACAAATTTAATAAAGTCTGTATCTAACAACAAATGTGTATCCAGACGCCATGGTGGTCTTGTATTAATAAACTTCTGAAAGTAAACATTCATAGAAATAGAGGCGTGGTCTGACGCCACAATCGAATCATATTTGCAGCCGGAAATGGAGGGTAACAGCTTTTCAGCCACTAAAAAGAAGTCAATTCTTGTGTAGGTGCGGTGAATATGTGAGAAAAACGAATATTCCCTTTTATCTGGATTGAAAAAACGCCAAGGGTCAACAACATTAAACTCATTCATAAAGGCTTGAATCACTTTGGTTGATTTGGACTGAGCAGCTGAAGTTGGGGAAGAACGATCTAAGAAAGGGTTCATCCAACAGTTGAAGTCCCCTCCTGAAATTAAGTCATACATGGACAAGTCCGGTAGCATAGAGAAAACCTGTCATAAAAAGGACTCATCATCCCAGTTGGGAGCATAAACGTTAGCAAGAGTCACCTTCACATCAAAAATATGTCCCATGACAGCTATAAACCTGCCAGCAGAGTCAGAGATTGTCTTAACATGTACAAAAGGAATATCTCTATGTAAGAGAATAGCAACCCCTCTTGATTTACTGGAAAATGAGGAATGGTATATTTTCCCGACCCAGCTCTTCTTCAATCTAATATTATCTATCTCTTTTAAATGAGTTTCCTGCAAATATATGACATGAACATAAAGGTGGCGTAAGTAGTGCAACACTTTACTGCGCTTGATTGGATTATTTAAGCCCTTACAGTTTAAACTCACAAATTTAACATCCCCACCTACAGTGGAGAGTGTGTTCTTAACCTGAGTCATTAAGGGACAAAGAGTTCAGTATATAACAAAAACAGCGAAGAAAAAAAAAAAAAAAAAAAAGGCGATACACATCCACTCCATACATCTGAAAAAGCAGCATAGGTGCCAACCCATTACCACCCCCAAAAAACGAACTAACAACACCCCCAGATTTGAACAGAACACCCCACCTTCCTCCTCGCCTAGCAGAAGCATCCAAAAAGTGATGCGTGCTACCTCACCCCACGATGAAATAAAACCTGTCATTACCAGTAGCTTAACCCCACTACAAAATGACCTCAGGGAGTGTGAATATTGGCTGTCCCAAGTAAAAATAAATAGAAGTAATAAACGGAATAAGGTGCCATGAATTAAGAGATAAAAAAAAAGAAACACTGCATTCTCAAGAGACAGAGATGTTCCCATAAGCAGAGACTGACAAAATGCAAAATGAAATTTGAATGAGATTTTAAATAAATAAATAAATAAATAAAAATAGCACCAATATGCTCTAGATGGAGCCGTAAAACTTACAGTCAGTGTACAGTCAGTATTGTGTTTAGTCTATGAACAAGAAACAGCAGCATAGCATAGATGTTACCCACTAGATATGCAGCCTATTGCCGCAAAAATACAAACCGAACCAGCGGGTACAAGTGAGCTCCAGAGTCAGTCACTCTCCGGGGCCGGATCCTTCCTGAGTCTCTTGTTGACGAACTCGAGGGCCTGGTCCGGGTCTTCAAATCTGTAGGTCTGGCCGCTGGACATGCTGATGTGTAGAATAGCTGGGTACCAGAGGTCGAATTTAACATTAGCACAGGTATGGAGCACCCTCTTCACCTGGACAAAAGCCGCCCTCCGCTTGGCCACAGTTGGTGTAAAGTCCGGGAAAATGTACACCCTTTTCCCGTTGTGTAGCAGAGGGGAGCGCTGCCCAGCGCAGCGTAGGATATCATTCCTTACTTGGAAAAGTGTCACCCTGATGACCATCGTGCGCGGTGGTTCTCCCTCCTTTGGTTTAGCACGCAATGTGCGGTGGGCCCTGTCGAGCCCGGGCACCTCATCAAGTCCCAGCAAGTCCATTAAAAGTGTGCCAATAAACTCTGTAGGTCGGGGACCCTCGGATCCCTCAGGCAGACCCACTAGTCAAATATTGTGCCATCAAGAGCGTGCCTCTAGTTCCTCACATTTCTTTCCCAGAGACTCCACCGTAGCAGATAGCTTAGATACATTCTCCTGCATGCTAGTTAACTGGTCCGAATGCTGGTTAGCCGAGCGCTCCAAGACATTTAAAGTTCTGCTTTGCCGGGAAACTTTTTCTTGCAGCGGTTTGAGAGCAGTCGCCACCTCCTTCTTAACCAGTTCTGATATGATAGACTCGAATTTTGCCACAATTTCGGTACGCTGGTCGTCCATCATTGCCTTAATGCTACGTAGCATCTCTTCATTAGCACCTGGCCTCTCAGGTGCCTCGGGGTCCGGGGGCTGAGATTGCGGCCTGTTCCGCCCGGACTTGGCAGACTCATTTTTCGCCCGACAGTTCGCCATTAACGCGATTCTGACTCTCAAGATGCAGGTCCCCTTAAAAATGTTCAATCAACTTAAAGTTGCAGACAGTCGACAAGCTCAAAATGACATTAAAACTATATTATAATCACATTCCCGAAGAGCGACCGAAAAACACGTCCTACATCGTTCGTGCCTCAGCAGCCACCTCAGTAGCAAGAACTTTTGAAAGAAAATGGCGTCTCTCAAATTTAGAAGCATCTCAATTTGTCTGGAAAGATATTCTAATAACATATAAGAAAGTTAACCGTAAAGCTAAAATTGCTTACTATTCGTTATTGGTAGAATAGAATAAGATCAATTCCAGATTTCTTTTCAGCACTGTAGTCAAACTAAGAGTCCTAGCTTGATTGAAACATGCATTCCTTTAACTCTCAGTAATGATGATTTCATGAGCTTTTTTACCAATAAAATTGCTTCTATTAGAGAGAAGTTTGATGGAATCCTTCCCACTATTACTGTTACTATTATCACTGGTCTATTGTTAAGTACAACAGCTTTAGAAGTATCTTTAGAAGTTGATTTGTAATTAGACTGTTTTTGCCCAGTTGATCTAAATATAGCTTCATCTAAACCATCAACTTGTATTTTAGACCTAATCCCAATCAGACTTTTCAAGGATATCTCCGTCTTAATTAATTTTTCCATATTGGCTTTGATCAATCTGTCTTTGTTGACAGGATATGTACCACAGACTTTTAAGGTTGCTGTAACCCTTCAGTAAAAAAAACTACTCTTGATCCAGGAGTGTTTGCTAATTATCAACCTATATCCAATCTCCCTTTTGTGTTTAAATTTCTTGATAAAATTGTTGGAGGTCAACTTTGTGATCATTTGCAAAGAAATTATCTGTTTGAAAAGTTTCAGTCAGACTTCAGAGCACATCATAGCACAGAAACAGCACTGGTGAATGGTACAAATGATCTCCTCTTATTCTCTGATAGTGGACTTCAACATGTTATAGGGACTAAAGAAACTGCATTAGGCTGGTTTAAGTCATATTTATCTGATAGATTCCAGTTTGATCTTGTAAATGAACAATCTTCCTCCAACATCTGAGTAAATTATGGAGTTCCGCAGGGTTCTGTGCTTGGACCGATTCTTTTCACACTATTTATATATATATATATATATATATATATGTATATATATGCTTTCAATAGGTAATTTTGTTAAACAACATGTCATAAATTCCCATTGCTAGGCTGATGATACTCAGCTATACCCATCTATGAAACCACATGAAACCAATCAGTTGGTAAAATTACAAGCATGTCTTGAAGACCTGGATGACTCAGAATTTTTTGCTTCTAAATTCAGATAAAAGTAAAGTTGACTGCTGGGGAGCCTCATCTGTCATACCTTTCCTCACTTTACTCTCTTTTTCCCGCCTTTAATTTGTCAAATGATATTTTGTACATGTGACATTATTATGATTATTAACTCGTGTTTCCCTGTTCCAACAGGTATCCTTTGAATGGTGTTACAGTGTTTTTTCCCCCCTCTTTTCTGTCTTCTCAAACCCCAGCTGGTCGAGGCGGATGGCCACCCTTACTGAGTCTTGTTCTGCCAGAGGTTTCTTCCTGTTAAAAGTGAGTCGTTCCGTTCCACAGGACTGAAGACAAGTTTCGGTGCAATCTGTTGGTTTCCTTAGCTAGGAAATTGTTATTGAATTGGCTCTATATGAATGAATTGGATTATTTTGAAATTTATTATGATTACAATGAATTGAACTCCAATTGACTTGAATTGGACTATATTATTTAACACATTGACTCCCAAGTCACGTAAAACTACGTTTTTACTGCCCATGCGTTGGCTCCCAAATGGTAAAAATACGTATTTACGTTTTTTTTATGGATTCTGAATCTATACATTCTAATGCACATTCTGTGTAATTTTTGTAATTATGTGATGAACAGAACTGACATAGATGGCAGTCAAAAACTGGTGTCATCATCTGGACATTTTGATCATTACACCAATGGTTTTGCGTCAACTCAAGAACAATTTTGATAACGCTGCATTGATTGTTGTGCATTTCCGCATTTTGTCCAATCGCACGTGTCGGTTTCCAGAGGGTGGCGGTAAAGTAACATAAACAAACAACAAGAAGGAGAAGAAGACACGCGACAAGTCTAAGGAGGCGGTCTTATGAACAGGTTAGCTTTGCAACATGCGATCACGCTTGGAGGGAAAGGGAAGCCGAAATGAAAAGGTGTAGAACTAGTAAGAGAAGAAAGGTGCAACAGGTGCGCTTTCATCAAACAACACTGGACGAGTCCGCCTTTCTTTTTCATCACGGCAAGCAGACTGACGACGACAACGAATAAACAAAAAATACTTTAAAAAATGTGCAAGTGTGTACAGTATTATTTATGTAAAGAATGTCTATATATGCAATCGTCTCTGACTTGCTATGTGATGCATGTTGTAATAGATTTTCATTGCATTTCCACTGGTCATTCTGTTACAATAGGCCTACTGTAGAAATGTGGCAGAAAAGAGCGCACGTTTCACAAAAGCCCCGATATCTCAGTTTGTTGTTGATTTTGGTGGATACCCGCCTTGGTTCAGCTAAGGATAGCTCGGTAATGGCGGCACCTAGAGACACGCAGTTTTGACCCACAAAGAGTTTAAAGTCTCAGCTTTCAAACGAGCCATAACATGTTTCAGTGGCCCTATCACATAATATGCTGTGACTGTACAAAAAACGTCAAAAAATGGTTTAGAACGCTGGGATTCTACGACATAATTCCGTAAACACCGCCGGTATTCAATGTGTTAAGTGCCTTGAGATGACATTTGTTTTAATTTGGCGCTATATGAATGAATTGAAATGAATTGTATTGAATTGAACCCTGCCTCCACCCCGTCCCTGCACCATTCCACTCACTGTACAGGAGCACAATGTCAAACGGGTACTCCTGGCAGTGAACCCAAGGAAGGCTGCCGGCCCAGACAGAGTTCCTGGTAAGGTGCTCAGAGCGTGTGCCCACCATCTCGCCCTCATCTTCACCAGAATATTCAACCTCTCCCTGGACCAGGCAGTCATCCCGTCCTGCCTAAAATCAGCCACAGTCATCCCAGTGCCGAAGAAGACTCCCACCACCAGCCTAAACGATTACCGTCCCGTGGCCCTCGCTCCGATAATCATGAAGTGCTTTAAGAGACTGGTTCTTCAGCACATCAAGGACTATCTCGCCCCAGACTTCGACCCCCACCAGTTTGCATACCGCACCAACAGATCTCGAGAGGACACCATCGCCGTAGCTCTCCACTCTGTGCTGAGCCACCTGGAGCATCAGCAGAGCTACGTCCAGATGCTCTTTGTGGATTACAGCTCAGCTTTCAATACAATCATTCCAGACATTCTCATCACCAAACTGGACACACTTGGCCTCCGCCCTCTCACATGTGTCTTGATAAAGGACTTTCTCACAGACCAGCCCCAGACTGTGAGACTTGGCCCCCACCTCTCCTCCACTCGCACGCTGAGCACTGGCTCCCCTCAGGGCTGTGTGCTGAGCACCCTCCTGTACTGTCTCTGCACCTACGACTGCAGTCCGGCCCACAAAAACAACAGAATCGTCATGTTTGATGACGACACCACAGTGGTCGGCCTCATCTCAAAGGGAGACGAGGCAGCCTGCAGACAGGAGGTCCTGAAGTTGGCAGCCTGGTGTTCAGAGAATAACCTGGGTCTGAACACCAAGAAAACCAAGGAGCTCATGGTCGACTTCAGGAAGCACAGCACCGAACTAGCCCCACTCTACATCAACAGCGAGTGTGTGGAGAGGGTCCACACCTTCCGGTTTCTTGGTGTCCTCATCTCCACTGACATGTCCTAGACAGACAACATCAAGAAGACTGAGCAGCGGCTACACTTCCTGAGAGTTCTCAGGTAGCCCAATCTGGACTCAAACCTGCTGCTGACCTTCTACCACTCATCCATTGAGAGCCTGCTGACGTACTGTATCACAGTATTGTATGGCAGCTGCACCAAGGCAGACAGGGAGAGACTTCAGAAAGTAGCGAAGACAGCGCAGAGGAGCATTGGCTGCCCTCTCCCCTCCCTGATGGACATTTATATCTCCCGCAGCCTCAGCAGAGCAAAAACCCTCACGAAGGACAGCTCCCACCCTGGCTTTGATCTGTTTGACCTGTTGCCCTAGGGGAGGCGCTACAGGTGCATCAGAACTAAGACAGACTCAAAAACAGCTTTTTCCCGAAAGCCATAACTACTCTGAACTCATACATGCATTTCTCAGCCTAACCCCCCCGGACTTCTTCTACCCACGTACTGTGCAATATTTAAATACTTAATATTTGATATTCAATAACACTTGAAAATACTGTGAACCCATTTACTGTGCAATATTTGTATATAAAAATTTCCGTACAATACTGCAATACAAACTGCATATTTCTCTGCACTAGCAGTTTTATGTTGCACATATCTTTGCACTATGATGTTGATATGTTGATATATATATTTTTTGCCTACATGTTTGCACTGAATGAGGAGTTGCTTTCAATCTCATTGTACTGTGTATAGTGAAAATATAAGGCATTCTATTCTATTCTAAATTCTAAAGGATACATACACACAAAAAATATGGGTAACATGGGATTATCTCTTAGGCTTTTCCCAGAGCTGATGCACGTTTTGACCACTGGTTTATTATTTGACCATTTCTTTTCTTTTCTTTTCTTTTCTAACCTCTGCAGGGTTGTCTGCTCTGAACATAGCTGATCACTTGTAACTTTTTTAATTCAGCAGGTTAATTCTCTTCATGATTGTAGAACTTAGACCACCAAATAAAAATTATTGCCTTTTTCTTTACTTTACTGATGAGTATCTTAGTTTTAAATTTGGTACAACAGTACTTCTTTTTCATTGTTGGTTTCAATATTATCCATGTTTATTTGTGGTACAAATGATGTCTTGATTTGCAAATGTCAAATTAGGGAAGTGTCCCCATCCATCCATGATGAAAAATGGGAGTGGAAATCAGGTTTGTGCACGTGTATATAGTTTCACAGTTTAATAAATCTAGCAAAAACAATGGGTATGCCCATTTTTGCCTTAGTATGTACACAGTCTTAGTTATGAATCTACACTGTTTTATGCATCTGATCCCAAGTCATCAGAGTCTGCTTATTAATAAAACTGCAAAGATAGTGATCTCACCAGTGCTTCTTTTTGATGTCAGTAAAGATCTTCACATGGTCAGCTCCGATTTGCTTGCGATATCTCAGTAAGTCCCCGGCACAGGCATTCAAGAGGCCCTCATCTGCCACGTGAGAAAAGACAAAACCTTCTGCTCTGATGAAGTCCAGACCTGGTGTCAAATAGTTTCATTATAAAGCAATAGATTAGACTAGCCACGAATCAATGTGTTAAGTGGAGGCTCATTCTGGCTAACTTTTGCGTAGAACTTGGGCAGTTCCTCACTGAAGACCAAACATATATCATTGCATGCCAATGGTCAACAAAACTAAATTTAAACTGTGTGACAAGACAGAGAAAAATGCTCGGGTAATTTTTGATTGAAAAATCATTATACATTATAATACATTACTTAGAATCTCCGCTCGTTTAAGCTCATGAAGCTTTGACAGCAGACGTTACCTTACATGCAGACTGACATTAATTTAACTTGTAATTGTACCTGAAGCCAGAGCTACAGCCAGTGCCTGATGGTTAGCAGAAGACAATATCTGCACTCCAAGCGGCAGAGACAAGCAGATGCTTCTCACAGCAGTGCAGACTGCAGTCATGCAGGCACAAACCTCAGGACCCACGCAGAATAAGTAAGGTATATCATGCATGTTTTCAATAATCAAGCCATCCTGAAAGGTATAAGGAAGAAATGGTTACTGAAATGGTTAGGAAGATTTCAAATGTGTATCAAGTTCAAGCAATGTGCAATAACTTACAACCCCTGCATCACGGTAAATTGCTGCTTCACGGCATGCTAATTCAATGATTTGGGACATTTTCAAACAACCTAGAGGGGTACCTGATATTGATAAGAAAGTTAGTGACATAAAACTTGCGATTTTGAGGTTATGATAAAGAGGAGGACTCTGAATAAACTGTTATCCATCAGAATAATCCTGGCCACCCTCTCCATCACGTACTGGACAGACAGTGAAGTTCATTCTCCAAGGAGGCTCATTCAGCCCTGCTCTCAGAAAGACCGTTACCAGAAACCCTTTATACTATATGCTATTGGACTCTACAACAGTTCACCTCTGTCAAACAGACTTAATGACTGAATGAGTAAGAAAATATAAATTCAGTGATCATTATGAGTTGCGAAAAGTAGTGATGGTGTTACACACATATGTGGGTATCATGGCACTAAAATACCATAGCTAAATTTGCATAAAGAGACATTAAAAGGATGAGATAACAGATGAAAATGAATTAATATTGTAAATGACAAGAGTTGGTGACCAATCTGATGTTAGCCTGGCTGACATAATCATCTCACTCATCCCCAAAATTGAGTCCATAAGACCATCGAGGACTGAGCTGGCTGTCTTAACCAGATTATTCAGGTTTTTTTTTCCCTGTCCTACTCAATGCATAAATGACTGCAGCAGACCACAATGTAGAAAAAATGCTACGATAGAGTGAGGAGAAAAGGAGAGAGTGCTGTACACTAAGGAGTCAGTTCCTTGAACCACTGCAAATTTGATGTTAATGTTCAAAGTTTAAAGCACTGCTACACTATTTGAGTACATTGACCTTATTTCACTTTTCACCTCTACAACAGTATGAAGAAATATATAGCCTTCTAGGTTTTACTGAGCAATTCGAAATATAATTGGTTATTTATACACTTATAAATATTTTTAAGTGAACAAAATCTAACAAATTAACATATGATACATTGTTGGATTACACTACAATGAAATACTTCAAATTTGCTTCACACAGACCGATTAAAACGATACATAGGTATAGATATACATGTATATGTCGTAGGCTACTGTACCTGGCAAAGCTTTAACGTGAATCATTCCAATAACGACGGATTTCAGGCGCCCAAAAAGGTCCAAAAACTTCATTGTTGCTTTTTTCTTTTTTGTGGAGCAATGTTGTGAAGACAGAACAAACGTTGTTTTTCGTCGTATCGAGGTCTGTTCCCCAGTTGAGTTAGATCACATTTTAGGCATTAGACGGGGCGGAGTCTGTTGGGTGGGGGGGTCTCGATGAAGAAACAGATTACGTGACTGAGCAAAGTTCAGTTTTGTTAATCAAACAAATTTTGCAATCGTTCACAAAATCTATCTTTACCGTAACAACTCTTCAACTAAAGTGCTCCGATAACTGCATGAAGTTTGCTTATAAAGTACAGAAATAATAGAAGCAGGTAGGACCACCACCCCCCCTTTTTTTTAACGAGGATAAATAAGAGATGACGCCTAGGATGTCAACGAGTTACTGTACTGTCCCTGTCGTAAACAGAACACAAATTGTCATCAAAGTTTAAATAACTTCGCCATGGTGCTGAATATTGTAGTATTCTCTGAGAAACTGCAGCTTTGTTTACATTTGACGGACAAGCCATGCGGTGTCCGAGCACTTCCTTTTCGGAAACACCGCCCCTGCAGCTGTCAACACAACTGTCACGCCTCCCTTTAGCCAGAAAAATCGTATAGTCTATTTTACCTTGTTTTTTTTTTTTATCAAAGCTTATATCGACTGTTGTGTACATATATGTTCTTTAATTAATTCCGACTATCGTGAATAGAGTTAAAATGAGTGTATAAAAATACAATGAGTTTGGAGGGTTAGCGCCAATTTAAATAAACTCCTCCCTGACGTCATTACCGAAACGCATCTGTCTGAACAAGGCTTCAGCTCAGAGGAACTAAAGACCGCCCTGGACAAACATTTATAGGAAACCTCCGTATTTGAACAACAGGCAGCGTAGATTCAGAAAACCATTCACATTTAGTCTTTTAGACTTAGATAAGAGTAAACCTCAAGGGTACAATCTTGCAAGATTTTTGAGGTGAGTGTTGAAGTGTGAGTTGATGTGAAACGAAAGTAATGATTGTAATTAGTCACGATATTCCAATTTCAGCTATAACTTTTACAACTTAGCTAAAATATCTTATTGGAAAACGGCTACTGAAGTTAACGTTTGTGTGGATCCTGTGTTGCTAGTGTTAGCTGCGTGTTTAGTATTGTTATTAAATGGTAAGTTGATTTAACGGCCGTTTTGTTTTGCTGTTCCTTCGGCCATTATTAGCAGCTGTCTAAAGTTAGAGGTTTCCCTAAAGTAACGAGCCTATATAAATGACATAGTATCTAATACTCGGCATGTACTAATTTCTTGAATATTCTTGAAGGGTTTGATGCTCATTTTATACTTAAGACATTGTGTACTGTACCCTTTTACCCGCGCCAGCCCAATTTGGGCTTTGTCAGGTGGGAGTTGAGAGTGGGGGGTTGGGAGTTGGGAGTTTATGAATGTGCGTGTTCTATAATGACTCATACATATCTTAAAACGTTTCTCACATGTAGGTTTGCCCGGAAATTGTAATATATCCCTCAGAGTACAATGCGAGGACAGCGGTGAGTTTTAGATTCAATTCATGACTCTACGACACGTCAAAGTTTGTCACGGCAGAAAGTTGAGTTGATGAAGCCTTAGCCATTCGGCTAAACTGGCCTGTTTTTAGGAGACATTGTTTTGAACGACGCTGAAGTTGGCTTCATTTGTGAAATACAGTGATGGGCATAAAGGGCCATTTTGCTGCATTTTTTGCGTCTCGATCACCCTAGACTAGCTCCTGTAAATTACTTGTCAGACTGCTCAAATCTGGACATAATTATTCTAAAGAGGGTGTACATTCATTAATAACTTATTTGGGATTTGTGAAAATGCAGAAAGGGCCATTTCACTTAATTTTTTGCATTCTGATCACCCTTGATCTCCCTGTATGAAAACTGCAATGGTTATACTTCTCAACTAACAACTTGACTCACATCACCCACTAAAACACAAACCGGCTATCTTCAGAACACTACACTACCGGGCGGACAGTGTACCTACTAAGGCTGAGGGAAAACAAAAGGAACATCAGCACTCCAAGAAAGCTCTTCAAACCTGTGGATACCCAAACTGGGCCTTTGTCAAATCAGCAAAGACAAATGGACCAAACCACACTGTGAGAGAAGCTAAGAAGAACAGGGACAATATTGTAATTCTATATGTGGCAGGAGTCTCAGAGAAACTTAGAAGGGTCTCCTCTAAACATGACATTCCAGTGCACTTCAAAGCCGAGAACACCCTCAGACAGAGATTAGTTCACTCAAACGAAAACTGAGTGTGCGGTGCACCAAGGTGTGTGTGGACCCTATATAGGAGAAACCAAACAACAGCTTCACAAGCACATGGTACAACATAGGAGAGACACCTCTTCAGGTCAAGACTCAGCAGTGCTCCTATATCTCAAGGAAAAGGGCCACTCTTTTTAGGATAGTTATGTACACATTCTGGACAGAGAAGATGGTTTGAGAGAGGAGTCAAGGAAGTCATCTATGTTAAACTGGGAAAAAAAAACATCTTTGAACAGAGGAGGTGGTCTCAGGTATCACCTTCCCAGCACCTACAATGCAGAATCGTTTCTGCTCCCTAAGCAGTTTCACAACCATTCACACCATGGACCCTGTGACTAAAACCTGCACTTTCAGACAGTTCAGAGGTGACAACATCCAACAATTGTAGTTTTCATACAGGACCTACAGGTGATCAGAATGTGAAAAATGCAGTGAAATGGCCCTTTATACCCATTCCTTTAATTCACAAATCGGAAGCCAACGTCAGCATTGTATTTTGACCTTTAGATCATGTTTACCCAAGCTTGTTTAGTATTTTCTATTAAAACTAGAGACTTGTTGATACGTGTTTTGTTTATGCTTATAGGGAAGAGAAAGAACTGAAGTCTGCTCTCTATGTTTCTAAAGAGATTACAGTCCGACCGAGAAAGAGGAAGGCAGATGTTACCAGTGTAAGTAGCCTCAGTGTTACCAAGCAGTCATTCTAAGTTGCAAATAAGTATATTGCAGTGAATACAGACAGTATTATACTGTATATCACTGTGGTTGTTGTATTGCTTTTTAATTTTGCTTAGGATTTTTTTTTAAACTTTTAACAATATAATTCCTCCAGGTACCGACAGACACAAGTGGTTTTCTCAACTGATGCAATTTATTGAATCCATCTTGGTATAGACTCATAAACACACAGTGAAAACTAAAAACACAGACAGGACAACAATTAGCTTGCTTGAAATAAAGACAGTTGGCAAATAAAACTACTTCTACAACATAAAAACAGACAAAATACCTCGTTGGCTGAGTACCACATAAGGAATTAGGCTTTCTTCTTGGTTTGCTTGGTTTGCTTATTTTCTTAAACTTGTGTCCATACTTTTCCTTTCTTTTTCCCTTCTGAGATCGCTTCTTCTGGACTTATCGCTACTCAGCGCAAGGCAAGGCAAGGCAAGGCAAGGCAAGGCAAGGCAAGGCAAGGCAAGGCAAGGCAAGGCAAGGCAAGGCAAGGCAAGGCAAGGCAAGGCAAGGCAAGGCAAGGCAAGGCAAGGCAAGGCAAGGCAAGGCAAGGCAAGGCAAGGCAAGGCAAGGCAAGGCAAGGCAAGGCATCTTTATTTATATAGCGCATTTCATACCACAGGCAACTCGATGTGCTTTACATAAAGACAAGGCATTTAAAAGAACAGCATAAAACAGCATAAAAACAAGCAATTTAAAGAGAAAAAAAATTGAATAAAAATTTAAAACACAGTTAAAGGCAATCAAAGAAGAGGGGAAAAATATAAACTCAACCATAAGCACACCGAAAGAGAAATGTTTTTAACCTGGATTTAAAAGTGCTTACAGTTGGGGCTGATTTCAGTTCTGCTGGTAGTTTGTTCCAGTTGTGTGCAGCATAAGAGCTAAAAGCTGCTTCACCGTGTCCAGTTTGAACTCTGGCCTCCACTATCTGACCTGAGTCAGTAGATCTCAGACCTCTACTGGGTTTATACTCTACCAGCATGTCATTCGTGTATTCTGGACCTAAACCATTCCGTGATTTGTAGACGAGTAGCAGAACTTTAAAATCTATTCTGTATCTGACCGGGAGCCAATGTAAAGACTTAAGAACTGGGGTGATGTGATCTGATCTCTTTGTTCTGGTTAAAACTCGGGCTGCAGCGTTCTGAATGAGCTGCAGCTGTTTGAGACTCTTTTGGGGGAGTCCAGTCAGAAGACTGTTACAGTAGTCAAGTCTCTTGGAGATGAAAGCATGAATCAGCTTCTCCTGATCTGTTTGGGACATGAAACCCTTAATTCTGGATATGTTCTTAAGTTGATAAAAGGCTGATTTGGTGACTGATTTGGTATGATTGTTGAAGGTCAGGTCTGAGTCTATCAGCACGCCAAGGTTCTGGACTTGGTCTTTAGTTTTTAGAGACAGTGACTCAAGATGTTTACTGACAGCAAACCTCTTTTCTTTGTTGCCTAACACAATGACCTCAGTTTTTTGACATCACAGCACCCTCTAGTGGCGCTTCACAAAATTAATATAAAAATACACAAAACATGTAGAAATAGAAATGTGGCAGTTACAAACAAACTAATCTCTTGTGGAAAAAAACAAGTGGAAACAGAATTTCCATTAAAAATGTTTTCCATCTTTGATCCCTAGCTTTTACAAGATCTGGATGAGGAGGTAGCAGAGATGGCAAAGAAGAAGCAACGTGAATGTGAGGTAAGCTTGAAAAAAAACCCAAAACATCTCTCATACAGGTGTTTAACCATTGTTATATAGCGCCATTGGCCCTGAAATGCCACACCATTTTATTGCATGCAATGTGGCTGGCCGATGTCTAACTTTAAGTGTTAATTCTACAGATAGGCAGATGTTTTTGTTGCCATGCACATATTTCTTTAATGCAATCTTAACATTGGATTTTTCTTGTATTCCCTCTGCTTTTTCATTCAAAGATGGGGTTGAGTCCCGATGCTGAATATACCAGTCCACACGGGTGGATTCCCACATCTGATCAGAATGAGTACCACCAAGAATCCCTGATAAATAGAGACTTCCTCAGTTGCAGCTTTTACAACATATTTGTTTCTCCCATTCATTGTGCTCCGCTCCCTATGCTGTGGTGAGTAATTTTGTTACAGTTGATTTCTCTAATGTCCTGTGTGTTGCCATCTGAGGTAAAGTTTTAAAGGCTCATGGCCAGTTCATGATTTGCTTGGCGGGAAAGCCTGTGTGATGTAAATTTCGTTATCTTCACCAGACCTCAAGGGTCCACAGGATCCCTCAGTGATTGACTGCTTGCAGCCCAAAAATTTGAAACCATGCTGACTGAGCACACCATTTGTTAGCGCTGTGAATCTTAACTCTTCATTATTATTTAATCTTTTAATGAATTGACTACTCTAAAGATGCATGTCAATTTCCTTATGATGACCTTTTCAGGAGATGTGACTAGTTTGTAATGAAATACATTCTGCCTTCTTATTTGTTCTTTTTAGATTTTTGATACCGCAACAATGTAATTTTTCTTTGGGATTAATAAGATATTTAGTTCAATCTTAGTTTCTTGGATCTTTAAATTACAAAATGACGCACATTTTGGTTATGAATAAAGGGCGTCAGAGCAGTCTGAATTCACTTTTTATTTATTACTTTAAAAAAAAATCAGACAGGTCTGTTCAATATGAAAGCTGCATCTTTTCAGTGCCAGTTTCTGAGTGACCCACCTAAGTACTTTAGATACAGTATATTGAATACAAAGCACTTGCTTTTGAAGTAAAGAAATATCATATCATGGCTCTTCAATTAGCTTTACTCATTGAATCATTTACCTTTGAGTGCAGGTATAACTGTAGTAATAGTCTGCTTACTCTGTGGCACCAAGAACTTAAAACAGCGAGCGTAACCGCCAGCGTAGCCTTCTCTACAACTTAATATTTCCAATGATACATTTTCACAAGGAAAATTGTCCACGCTAAGTGCATTTTATCTAGTTTGTGCATTCAGGTGTCCAGATTACTTTCAGACTTCTTTTAATTAGCTCCATCTTCCTCTACTGTGTCACCCAAGATATTACACCCATGTATGCATAAATTTAGTCAGTCTTCGATTGCATCCCCATGCAGTGGGGCACTTTGGCACAGCTGACCCAAAAGGTTGTATGTTATGACTGCATGTGCTTCGCAGAGTCCCAATAGGTTTGCCTCTCATGAATTGAAAGGATGAATTTCCTTTAAGCCAGCACAAATAATGAGCATGTTTATTAATGAGTGTTGGGTCACAGATAGATTTTTGTTTCTTTGCTGACTGGAGCAGAGCTTCTTGGCCTCAGTAATTATGATAACCCCCAAAAGATATTCAAACAATTAAGAACTATAAGATAGTTACTAAATTAACCTGTGCAATAAGTTGTCCATTCTTCTTGAGTAAAGGTTGCCTCGGATAAAAGTGTCTGCTAAATCAATGTAATAACATCTTTGCCGCATCATTGCATCTGTAAGGTCCAATTTTTTCCAAAGTTCCAAGGAATGGAGAAACACTAGGCCTCGGCTGGGATCGAACGCGCACTCCTTTTGTTGTAGAAAATAATTTATTGCGTCCAGGATGATAACAAGTGATGAATGAAAGTGTAGTCAAAATAAGTTAACAGTCCAAACTAAACAAAAAGATGATGAAAATGTAACAACATAAAGTAAGTACGGTCGAAAATAGTATGACAGCCCTGCATTTCCCATTCACCAAACCAACCCAAAAACCCGGATATAATGACTTTTGACCCAATGACGTCACCCCAATGGTGATCGTCATACTTAAAGCAGTCAACCTAATAACAAAACTAAATCATAATCCAGGCATAAGCATTCCACATTTTCCATAACAACTAAATATTTCATACCTCATATGTCATACATAACCCAAATGTTACCATAGTAGGCCAAAACATAAAAACCATCAAAATGGCTGTAACATACCGGCCCCTAATTTTGAACAAACAAAATTACCAACTCATTCACGGAGCAGCCATCTACAAAAAGTCAGTGCACATTAACCACACATTGCTCATAATTCACATAGCATCAGCAATAGCATCACTCATAATTCACATAGCATCAGCAATAGCATCACATACCCATCAACCCATTCCCAAAGTCCATTTCAATAGTGCATATCAATGTCCATTTCTTTGTTGTTTTTTTTTGTTGTTTTTTTTTGCGTGCGTGTATGTGTGCGCAAGGGCGCCGACTTATGTTTATGCCGGTGGGTGCTCGTGGTTCCCAACTGGGGGTCGCGACCCACAGAAAGACCCGTTTGCATAAAACCTTGCTTTCCAATAATATAACCGTTTCATGAGTTGGTCACTTTATTTGTATGTGTAATAAATGTATCCTATTTATTTTCCCTGCGGATGTCACATCAATATTTTACAATAAAATAGCCTATATTTGAATTGAAATTAATAATGGAATTAGGCCTACATTAAAGTTGGCAAACGCTTTTCTACAAAGCGACTTAAAAACCGATGACATAATCACAACATGCACTGAATTGAACTGAAAATATATTTATACAAACTGCTGCTGTAGTGTTTTCCCAAAATTCCCCGAATCCTTCCCGAATAGCCTTCAGATCGCCTCTCAGTGTGTCAATCATTTCTCTTGCGCTCTGTGTGTGTAGCTGGCGCTTTTGGAGAGCGGCGTTGACCGCGAGAGAAGAAAGTGAGCATAAGCCGCAAAGAAAAAAAAGTTCCAAACTTCTGCAAGTGCATGAGCAGGCCACTGGCTTTACCCCCTGCATCACCTTTTTCATTTGCGCTCAAGTCCTCTAGAAAGTCCATCAAAGCACTGTAGTTTGCAGCAATGGTTTGTAAAGAGGCCGCCTTCACAGTCCAGCGAGTGGGGCAGAGAGGTCTCAGCGATGGTGCGTCTGTACCCTGAAACTCCTTGAACCAAGCGAGTCGTTTTGGTGAATTTCTGATCAGTGTGATCAACTCGCGGATGAGGGACATGAAGTTTCTACATGCAGGGATGCTTTGGGCGACGTCATGTACCATTAAATTCAGCAAATGTGCGGTGCAATGCACATACTGCGCCCGGGGCTCCTGCTCCAGCACGCGTGCTTGCAAACCAGCTTTAATTTAGTCATATTCGACGCACCGTCATAGCACTGCCCTCTGCATTTGTTAAGTGGCAATGCGAATCTCACCAGTGCGTCTTGAAGTAGCTTGAAAAGCGCGTCTGCTGTGGTGGTCAAAGTCTCATAGGAGGGGTATATATAGCAGTCTGACATAGTAATGTAGTATATCTCCTTCGGCAATTACAATGTTGCCTACGTGTGAAAATATACGATAATGGTTGATTGTGTCACTTCAATGCTCGGATTTTTCCGTGGGTGCCCGGGCTCCGAAGCACCCACGCAGATGGCGCCTATGTGTGTGCGTGTGTGTTTTCAAAGTCCATGAGAAAAAGAAAAAAAAAAAAGGTGTTGAGTGCAAAAGAAAAAGGTCTTCAGACAAAAAAGGTCCAAAAAAAGCAAAAGTTTCTCAAAAAAGAATGTCCATCAATTGTCCGTAAATCATGTTCATTACCTAGGAATTCACATGTTATTTTTTATGCACCAATGCTTTCAGTAAACCATATACTTCAATAACATGTAATAACACTGTAGCAAACCAGTCAAAAGACCTTTAAGTATACTCAGAAAAGGTAAATTCATCCCATTTCAATATTCCATACTTTTCATTAAGTAAATAACCCATTTCCGGGAAAACAAACAAACAAACAAAAAGAGAGAGAGAGAAGCTTCTTGGTTCAATCAGATTCCAGTAAAAGGCACAACTTAGTTATGGGCCTTTCCAATTCATTGCTTTGGGTTCTAACCCGTACTTTGCGCACAAAGCCTTTGGCATCCTTTATTGTTTCAGTGATGCGCCCTAGGGGCCATGTATTTCTTGGGGCACACTCTTCTACCAAGAGAACTAAATCTCCTACAGAGAAGTTTCTACGGGGCCTGTTCCATTTCTGGCGCTTTTGCAAGTGGGGGAGATATTCTTTTATCCATCTCTTCCAAAAGAGGTCACTGAGATACTGAACTTGTTTCCAGCGTCTTTTTCCATAGGAGTCATATTTGCTAAACAAACCAAGAGGGATGATGGGTTTTCCTTTCAAAAGTAAGAGGTGATTGGGTGTGTGCTTCAAGATCATTTGGATCATCGCTAGAGGGTGTAATTGGCCTGTCATTTAACATTGCTTCAACCTCACAGAATACTGTTTGGAGGGTTTCATCATCAGTCATTTGCTGCTTGGTGATGGAACAAAGGATCCTTTTGGCTTGCTGCACCAAACGCTCCCATACTCCGCCGTGGTGTGCTCCATGAGGCGGGTTAAAGCTCCACTGTATTCCTTTGTGTGCGAGTGTGGTAAGGATTTTATCTTGATTCAAGTTTTTTATTGCTTGTCTCAATTCACGCTGCGCACTTATGAAGTTAGTTCCATTGTCAGATCTAATGGCTTTAACCTGCCCCCTCCTACAAATGAGCCTTCTTATGGCATTAATGCAGGAATCAGTATCAAGTGTGTGGGCCACTTCAAGATGAACAGCACAGGATGTTAAACATGTGAAGATCGCTCCATACCTTTTTTACAGTGCTCCTTCCTCTTTTGACCTCAATGGGTCCGAAGTAATCCATGCCTATATGAGTGAATGGAGGAAGGTCCATGACTAGGCGATCGGGTGGTAGGTCGGCCATTTTTTGTTGCCCGGGACTTTGGCGTGAGCGACGGCATGTCACACATTCTCCGATGATCTTCCTTGCCAGTGCATTGGCGTGAGGGATCCAAAACTGCCTGCGCAGAGTGGAGAGTATATGGTTCCTCCCACTGTGCCCCACCCTCTCATGAATGCAGCGAAGAATGAGCTTAGAGATGTAACTGTGCTTAGGCAAGATGGCAGGATGTTTTGCCTCTTCGGGTAGCGCAGACTTACTCAGTCTACCACCAACTCTAAGGATGCCGTCCTCCATCACAGGATCCAGTTTGTACAAAGTGCTTGCTTTTTTGATAGCTTTTCCATCGCTCAAGAGTGACATCTCCTCAGAGAAGTGTTGCCTTTGTACATAAATGACTATGGCTTGCTCAGCCTTTTCAAAGTCATCCACTGTTGGCAGGTAAGTTGTTTTTTCCATTTTCCTTTTGTGACCAGCTAGGTTTGTTTTCATTGGCCTTTTTCTTTTCATCACACCTTTGCCTAAGTGTGTCTTTAATCTTCAAAATCCATGCAACTGCACGTTTTAGGTCAGACCACCTCGAGAAATACGAAAGCAGTTTAGTAGTTGGGCATGATTCCATGGATGAGACTGCTGTGGCGTAAACAGAAGCTTCCTCTACTTCAGGATCGTTCTCTGAGATGGTATTTATGTTTCCAATAATTTCATGCCATTGTGTGGGGGTTCGAAGAAAGTGTTGTCCAGTCAACCACATTTGGCACTGGAGAAAGGCTTTGGCTGACAAGCCACGTGAAGCTGCATCAGCCGGATTCTCCTTTGAAGAGATGTGCCTCCATTGTTCCACTTTTGTCAGAGAGTGAATTTGAGATACGCGATTTGCCACGTATGTCTTGAACCGTTTTGTACTATTGGCGATGTACTGCAAAACAGTCATACTGTCTGTCCAAAGGACTGAATCTGATAGTGACAAGTGCAGCTCAGTTCTCAGCATACGGTCCAGACGTGCAGCCAGGACTGCTGCCGCCAGCTCCATTCTGGGGATAGTTGTGGGCTTCATAGGTGCCACTCTGGCTTTCCCGAAGGAAAAGGACACATGGACGTCACCAGCATCATTTGTGACCTTAAGGTAGGATACGGCGCCATATCCCACCTCACTAGCATCGCAAAAGTGGTGTAGCTGTGCTGATGTAATTTTGCCAAAGCCTAAAGGAATAAAGCTTCTGCCAACACCCAGATTGCCTAAAAGGTGAAGCGCGCTATGCCAACTTTCCCATTCAAGTGCAGTTTCTTTTGGGATTCTCTCATCCCAGCTCAGCTTCAGTTTGCATAAGCTTTGAAGGATCTACTTTGCTACGAGTGTAACGGGAGCTAGGAAGCCGAGGGGGTCATAGATGGAGCAGACAACAGAAAGAAGTCCCCTTCTGGTCAGCTGATGCGATTTGATGGCTATGCTAAATGTAAATTGATCGCTTTCCACGTTCCATTGGGTTCCGAGTGCTCTTTCCATTGGGAGTTGTTCCTTGCTGCTCAGATCCAATGTCTGCACTTCTTTTGCTCGGTCCCTTTCAGGGATTGCAGCCAGAACTTTTCGGTCATTACTAACCCACTTGTTGAGGTGGAAGCCTCCTTTTGCGCATAAGTCACGCAGCTGGTGCAGGAGAGACAGTGCCTGCTCTGTGCCGTTGACTGCTTTGAGGCAGTCGTCCACATAAAAGTTGTGCATTACTGTGCCTGTGACTTCCTCTGCATATTCAAGCCGGTGGTCATTAGCAGTTTTCTGCAGGGCGTATGTTGCACAGCTAGGTGACGACACAGCACCAAAAATATGCACCAACATCCTATGCTCCACAAGATCTTTGGATAAGTCTCCATCAGGCCACCAGAGGAAACGTAGGAAGTTGACATGCTCCTTTGCCACACGCACCTGGTGGAACATTCCCTCAATATCAGTCATGAAGGCTACAGGGCCTAGGCTTCAGCTTCACCTCCCCGCGTAGAAACTCAAACTGGGCTTTCGTGCTCTCTTCCAAACTCTTGGTCCATTTTTCCATCTCAATCATCATCTCCTTTCTTCCTTTTTCTATCTCTTCCTTACATTTCACGATCTCGGTCTTCGTCTCCTCTCTGTATTTCGTAGCTCCAGCGTTGGCTTTTTTAATCTCGGACATCATGTCCTTAGCCCACTGAGGTACGTCGTCGGCCTGTGATGGGCTAACATTGTCCTTGCTAGCAGAGGAGGCCACGTTGCTAACCACCTGCTGCTTCTCTCCACCCGTCCGAGTCGATCTTGAAGTCATTTTCGGTCTTAAAATGCACCGAGAGCGCACTTGTTAGCTCCCGAAACAAAAAGTATTCGGCCACTCCCCCAAACTGATAGAAATATGGCGATATTGATATTTTTGACAACATTTACACGGAGCCTCCGCACGCACGTCTTCACACGGCAAAGCACATCCGGCCGACCCCAACCATTTGATATCATGACGTCAAACTTATAACACAGACTCAAGACTGCTAAGGTAAGAGGCCCAAGAAGTTTGGTGACGTTCGGCCTATAGGTGGCGCTATATGTAGCAAAAATGCATTTTTGCTCATATCTTTGGACCCCTTGGTCCACATTTCACAAATGAAGTATCACTAGAATCCCTGGATATAGACAAGGTCAACACACTTAATGATGTCATTTGTGCCATCTTGGATTGTCCGCCATTTTGAATTTAATCAAAAACCTTCAAAACGCATTTCAGGCCACTAAGATTGTCCAATCTCCACGGGACTTGGCACATAGAATCTTCAGACCAAGCCGCACATAAGTTATTATGTGGATTTTTTTATTTCACTTCTGTGTAACCGCGGCAGCCAATCAAACTCCATGCCGACGAGCAAATGGGACATTTGGCCGTATCTCTGCGATGCATTGATGTATCGATGCCAAACTTGGTGCATGGACTCACGACGCATTCCTGAGCAGCCCAAGCCTTCCCTATTGTGCCATTCTGCTAGGACCCCCACATTGCTGCTTGCAGCTATATTTGGGGGTCCTAGCAGCGAAGCTGCAGGAACCCATTGTGTTAGTAGCTTTTCTTATTGGGGGCCTAGCAGCGAAGCTGCGAAGGCACCCATTGTGTTAGTAGCTTTTCTTCTTATTATTATTATTATTGGGGGTCCTAGCAGCGAAGCTGCAGGAACCCATTGAGTTAGTAGCTTTTCCTATTATTATTATTGGGGGTCCTAGCAGCGAAGCTGCAGGAACCCATTGAGTTAGTAGCTTTTCTTATTGGGGGTCCTAGCAGCGAAGCTGCAGGAACCCATTGAGTTAGTAGCTTTTCCTATTATTATTATTGGGGGTCCTAGCAGCGAAGCTGCAGGAACCCATTGAGTTAGTAGCTTTTCCTATTATTATTGGGGGTCCTAGCAGCGAAGCTGCAGGAACCCATTGTGTTAGTAGCTTTTCCTATTATTGGGGGTCCTAGCAGCGAAGCTGCAGGAACCCATTGAGTTAGTAGCTTTTCTTATTATTATTATTATTATTCATCCGTTTCCGCTGCAATTGAAGTCTATGGCAGCCCCATGAACGCAATGCGAGAAAGTTGTGAAATTTGGCACACGTAATCAGCCAAGTACCAATAAAAAACTCAAGAATTTTCATGGCCCAAGAGTCTACTCACTAGCGCCACCAACACGTCAAAGTTCAAAGTGCATTTAGCCTAATAACTTTTGACTACTTGGTCCAAATTTCACAAACAAGACATCATTGGAATCCTTGGATCATGACGAGTCCAACGCAGCCTATGACGTCAATTTGCGTATACCTAGATTTTCCGCCATTTTGAATTTTATCAAAAAGCTTAAAAAAGCATTTCAGGTCACAGAGATTGTCCAATTTTCACGAAACTTGGCACATAGACTCTTAAGACCAAGCCGCACAAAAGTTATCGTGTGGAATTTTTAATTAGGCTTCCAATTTTCCATAAAAGCCAATCAAACTCGAGGTTGACGCCCCCAAACCGGAAGTGAGGCCATATCTTGGTAACCATTTGATATCATGACGTCAAACTTATGACACAGACTCAAGACTGCTAAGGTAAGAGGCCCAAGAAGTTTGGTGACGTTCGGCCTATAGGTGGCGCTATATGTAGCAAAAATGCATTTTTGCCCATATCTTTGGACCACTTGGTCCAAATGTCACAAATGAGGTACCAATAGAATCCCTGGATGCAGCCGAGGTCAATGCACATTATGACGTCATGAGCGCCATCTTGAATTGTCCGCCATTTTGAATTTGATCAAAAAGCTTAAAAAAGCATTTCAGGTCACAGAGATTGTCCAATTATCACGAAACTTGGCACATAGACTCTTAAGACCAAGCCGCACAAAAGTTATCGTGTGGAATTTTTAATTAGGCTTCAATTTTTCCATAAAAGCCAATCAAACTCGAGGTTGACGCCCCCAAACCGGAAGTTAGGTCATATCTTGGCAACCATTTGATATCATGACGTCAAACTTATGACACAGACTCAAGACTGCTGAGGTAAGAGGCCCAAGAAGTTTGGTGACGTTCGGCCTATAGGTGGCGCTATATGTAGCAAAAATGCATTTTTGCTCATATCTTTGGACCCCTTGGTCCACATTTCACAAATGAGGTACCTGTAGAATCCCTGGATAAGGACGAGGTCAACACACTTAATGACGTCATCTGCGCCATCTTGGATTGTCCGCCATTTTGAATTTAATCAAAAACCTTCAAAACGCATTTCAGGCCACTAAGATTGTCCAATCTCCACGGGACTTGGCACATAGAATCTTCAGACCAAGCCGCACATAAGTTATTATGTGGATTTTTTTATTTAACTTCCGTGTAACCGCGGCAGCCAATCAAACTCCATGCCGACGCGCAAATGGGACATTTGGACGTATCTCTGTGATGCATTGCTGTATCGATGCCAAACTTGGTGCATGGACTCACAAAGCCTTCCTGAGGGGCCAAAGCCTTCCCTATTGTGCCATTCTGCTAGGACCCCCACATCGCTGCTTGCAGCTATATTTATTATTAATCCGTTTCTGCTGCAATTGAAGTCTATGGCAGCCCCATGAACGCTATGGTAAAAAGTTGTGAAATTTGGCACACTTAATCAGCCAAGTGCCAAAAGCAAACTCAAGAATTTTCATGGCCCAAGACCTTACTCTCTAGCGCCACCAACACGTCAAAGTTCAAAGTGCATTCAGCCTAATAACTTTTGAATACTTGGCCCAAATTTCACAAACAAGACATCATTGGAATCCTTGGATCATGACGAGTCCAACGCACCCTATGACGTCAATTTGCGTATACTTAGATTTTCCGCCATTTTGAATTTTATCAAAAAGCTTAAAAAAGCATTTCAGGTCACAGAGATTGTGCAATTATCACGAAACTTGGCATATAGACTCTTAAGACCAAGCCGCACAAAAGTTATCCAAGGGAATTTTTAATTAGGCTTCCATTTTTCCATAAAAGCCAATCAAACTCGAGGTTGACGCCCCCAAACCGGAAGTGAGGTCATATCTTGGCAACCATTTGATATCATGACGTCAAACTTATAACACAGACTCAAGACTGCTAACGTAAGAGGCCCAAGAAGTTTGGTGACGTTCGGCCTATAGATGGCGCTATATGTAGCCAAAATGCATTTTTGCCCATATCTTTGGACCCCTTGGTCTAAATTTCATAAATGAGGTACAAATGGAATCCCTGGATAAGGTCGAGGTCAACACACTCAATGACGTTATTTGCGCCATCTTGGATTGTCCGCCATTTTGAATTTAATTAAAAACCTTCAAAACGCATTTCTGGCAACTAAGATTGTCCAATCTCCACGAAACTTGGCACATAGAATCTTCAGACCAAGCCGCACATAAGTTATTAGGTGGATTTTTTTATTTAACTTCCGTGTAACCGCGGCAGCCAATCAAACTCCATGCCGACGCGCAAATGGGACATTTGGCTGTATCTCTGCGATGCATTGATGTATCGATGCCAAACTTGGTGCATGGACTCACGACGCCTTCCTGAGTGGCCCAAGCCTTCCCTATTGGGCCATTCTGCTAGGACCCCCACATCGCTGCTTGCAGCTATATTTGGGGGTCCTAGCAGCGAAGCTGCAGGAACCCATTGAGTTAGTAGCTTTTCCTATTATTATTATTATTATTCTTCAATTTCTGCTGCAATTGAAGTCTATGGCAGCCCCATGAACGCTATGGTAAAAAGTTGTGAAATTTGGCACACTTAATTAGCCAAGTGCCAAAGCCAAAGTCAAGAATTTTCATGCCCCAAGAGCTTACTCTCTAGCGCCACCAACACGTCAAAGTTCAAAGTCTATTAAGCCTAATAACTTTGGACTCCATGGTCCAAATTTCACAAATAAGGCATCCTTGGAATCCTTGGATCATGACGAGTCCAACGCACCCTATGACGTCAATTTGCGTATACCTAGATTTTCCGCCATTTTGAATTTTATCAAAAAGCTTGAAAAAGCATTTCAGGTCACAGAGATTGTCCAATTTTCACGAAACTTGGCACATAGACTCTTAAGACCAAGCCGCACAAAAGTTATCGTGTGGAATTTTTAATTAGGCTTCCATTTTTCCATAAAAGCCAATCAAACTCGAGGTTGACGCCCCCAAACCGGAAGTGAGGTCATATCTTGGCAACCATTTGATATCATGACGTCAAACTTATGACACAGACTCAAGACTGCTAAGGTAAGATGCCCAAGAAGTTTGGTGACGTTCGGCCTATAGGTGGCGCTATATGTAGCAAAAATGCATTTTTGCCCATATCTTTGGACCACTTGGTCCAAATGTCACAAATGAGGTATCAGTAGAATCCCTGGATGAAGCCAAGGTCAAGGCACATCATGACGTCATGAGCGCCATCTTGAATTGTCCGCCATTTTGAATTTAATCAAAAACCTCCAAAAAGCATTTCAGGCCACTGAGATTGTCCAATCTCAACGGAACTTGGCAAATAGGATCTTCAGACGAAGCCGCACATAAGTTGTCATGTGGATTTTTTTTATTTCACTTCCATGTAACCGCGGCAGCCAATCAAACTCCATGCCGACGCGCAAATGGGACATTTGGCCGTATCTCTGCGATGCATTGATGTATCGATGCCAAACTTGGTGCATGGACTCACGACGCCTTCCTGAGCAGCCCAAGCCTTCCCTATTGTGCCATTCTGCTAGGACCCCCACATCGCTGCTTGCAGCTATATTTGGGGGTCCTAGCAGCGAAGCTGCTGGAACCCATTGTGTTAGTAGCTTTTCTTATTATTATTGATCCGTTTCTGCTGCAATTGAAGTCTATGGCAGCCCCATGAACGCTATGCGAGAAAGTTGTGAAATTTGGCACACGTAATCAGCCAAGTGCCAAAGCCAAAGTCAAGAATATTCATGCCCCAAGAGCTTACTCTCTAGCGCCACCAACACGTCAAAGTTCAAAGTGCATTAAGCCTAATAACTTTGGACTACTTGGTCCAAATTTCACAAATGAGGCATCGTTGGAATCCTTGGATCATGACGAGTCCAACGCACCCTATGACGTCAATTTGCGTATACTTAGATTTTCCGCCATTTTGAATTTTATCAAAAAGCTTAAAAAAGCATTTCAGGTCACAGAGATTGTCCAATTATCACGAAACTTGGCACATAGACTCTTAAGACCAAGCCGCACAAAAGTTATCGTGTGAAATTTTTAATTAGGCTTCCATTTTTCCATAAAAGCCAATCAAACTCGAGGTTGACGCCCCCAAACCGGAAGTGAGGTCATATCTTGGCAACCATTTGATATCATGACGTCAAACTAATAACACACACTCAAGACTGCTAAAGTAAGAGGCCCAAGAAGTTTGGTGACGTTTGGCCTATAGGTGGCGCTATATGTAGCAAAAATGCATTTTTGCTCATATCTTTGGACCCCTTGGTCCACATTTCACAAATGAGGTACCAGTGGAATCCCTGGATCAGGACGAGGTCAACACACTTAATGACGTCATCTGCGCCATCTTGGATTGTCCGCCATTTTGAATTTAATCAAAAACCTTCAAAAAGCATTTCAGGCCACTGAGATTGTCCAATCTCGACGGAACTTGGCAAATAGAATCTTCAGACCAAGCCGCACATAAGTTATCATGTGGATTTTTTTATTTCACTTCCGTTTAACCGCGACAGCCAATCAAACTCTACGCCGATGCGTAAACGGGACATTTGGCCGTATCTCTGCGATGCATTGATGTATCGATGCCAAACTTGTTGCATGGACTCAAGACGCCTTCCTGAGCAGCCCAAGCCTTGCCTATTGTGCCATACTGCTAGGACCCCCACATCGCTGCTTGCAGCTATATTTATTCTTCTACTTTCCGCTGCAATTGAAGTCTATGGCAGCCCCATGAACGCTATGGTAAAAAGTTGTGAAATTTGGCACACGTAATCAGCCAAGTGCCAAAGCCAAAGTCAAGAATTTTCATGCCCCAAGAGCTTACTCTCTAGCGCCACCAACACGTCAAAGTTCAAAGTACATTAAGCCTAATAACTTTGGACTCCATGGTCCAAATCTCACAAATGAGGCATCGTTGGAATCCTTGGATCATGACGAGTCCAACGCACCCTATGACGTCAATTTGCGTATACCTAGATTTTCCGCCATTTTGAAATTTATCAAAAAGCTTAAAAAAGCATTTCAGGTCACAGAGATTGTCCAATTATCACGAAATTTGGCACATAGACTCTTCAGACCAAGCCGCACAAAAGTTATCCAAGGGAATTTTTAATTAGTCTTTCATTTATCCATAAAAGCCAATCAAACTCGAGGTTGACGCCCCCAAACCGGAAGTGAGGTCATATCTTGGCAACCATTTGATATCATGACGTCAAACTTATAACACAGACTCAAGACTGCTAAGGTAAGTGGCCCAAGAAGTTTGGTGACGTTCGGCCTATAGGTGGCGCTATATGTAGCAAAAATGCATTTTTGCTCATATCATTGGACCCCTTGGTCCACATTTCACAAATGAGGTACCAGTAGAATCCCTGGATAAGGACGAGGTCAACCCACTCAATGACGTAATTTGCGCCATCTTGGATTGTCCGCCATTTTGAATTTAATCAAAAACCTTCAAAACGCATTTCAGGCCACTAAGATTGTCCAATCTCCACGAGACTTGGCACATAAAATCTTCAGACCAAGCCGCACATAAGTTATTATGTGGATTTTTTTATTTCACTTCCGTGTAACCGCGGCAGCCAATCAAACTCCATGCCGACGCGCAAATGGGACATTTGGCCGTATCTCTGCGATGCATTGATGTATCGATGCCAAACTTGGTGCATGGACTCACGACGCCTTCCTGAGCAGCCCAAGCCTTCCCTATTGTGCCATTCTGCTAGGACCCCCACATTGCTGCTTGCAGCTATACTTATTATTATTATTCTTCAATTTCTGCTGCAATGTAAGTCTATAGCAGCCCCATGAACGCTATGGTAAAAAGTTGTGAAATTTGGCACACGTAATTAGCCAAGTGCCAATCACAAACTCAAGAATTTTCATGGCCCAAGAGTCTACTCTCTAGCGCCACCAACACGTCAAAGTTCAAAGTACATTAAGCCTAATAACTTTGGACTACTTGGTCCAAATTTCACAAACAAGACATCATTGGAATCCTTGGATCATGACGAGTCCAACGCACCCTATGACGTCAATTTGCGTATACCTAGATTTTCCGCCATTTTGAATTTGATCAAAAAGCTTAAAAAAGCATTTCAGGTCACACAGATTGTCCAATTTTCACGAAACTTGGCACATAGACTCTTAAGACCAAGCCGCACAAAAGTTATCGTGTGGAATTTTTAATTAGGCTTCCAATTTTCCATAAAAGCCAATCAAACTTGAGGTTGACGCCCCCAAACCGGAAGTGAGGTCATATCTTGGCAACCATTTGATATCATGACGTCAAACTTATGACACAGACTCAACACTGCTAAGGTAAGAGGCCCAAGAAGTTTGGTGACGTTCGGCCCATAGGTGGCGCTATATGTAGCAAAAATGTATTTTTGCCCATATCTTTGGACCACTTGGTCCAAATGTCATAAATGAGGTACCAATGGAATCCCTGGATGCAGCCGAGGTCAATGCACATCATGACGTCATATGCGCCATCTTGAATTGTCCGCCATTTTGAATTTAATCAAAAACCTTCAAAACGCATTTCAGGCCACTAAGATTGTCCAATCTCCACGAGACTTGGCACATAGAATCTTCAGACCAAGCCGCACATAAGTTATTATGTGGATATTTTTATTTAACTTCCGTGTAACCGCGGCAGTCAATCAAACTCCATGCCGACGCGCAAATGGGACATTTGGCCGTATCTCTGCGATGCATTGATGTATCGATGCCAAACTTGGTGCATGGACTCACGACGCCTTCCTGAGCAGCCCAAGCCTTGCTTATTGTGCCATTCTGCTAGGACCCCCACATCGCTGCTTGCAGCTATATTTGGGGGTCCTAGCAGCGAAGCTGCAGGAACCCATTGTGTTAGTAGCTTTTCTTATTATTGGGGGTCCTAGCAGCGAAGCTGCAGGAACCCATTGTGTTAGTAGCTTTTCTTATTATTATTGGGGGTCCTAGCAGCGAAGCTGCAGGAACCCATTGAGTTAGTAGCTTTTCCTATTATTATTATTCTTCAATTTCTGCTGCAATGTAAGTCTATGGCAGCCCCATGAACGCTATGGTAAAAAGTTGTGAAATTTGGCACACGTAATTAGCCAAGTGCCAATCACAAACTCAAGAATTTTCATGGCCCAAGAGTCTACTCTCTAGCGCCACCAACACGTCAAAGTTCAAAGTGCATTCAGCCTAATAACTTTTGACTACTTGGTCCAAATTTCACAAACAAGACATCATTGGAATCCTTGGATCATGACGAGTCCAACGCACCCTATGACGTCAATTTGCGTATACCTAGATTTTCCGCCATTTTGAATTTTATCAAAAAACTTAAAAAAGCATTTCAGGTCACAGAGATTGTCCAATTTTCACGAAACTTGGCACATAGACTCTTAAGACCAAGCCGCACAAAAGTTATCCAAGGGAATTTTTAATTAGGCTTCCATTTTTCCACAAAAGCCAATCAAACTCGAGGTTGACGCCCCCAAACCGGAAGTGAGGTCATATCTTGGCAACCATTTGATATCTTGACGTCAAACTTATAACACAAACTCAAGACTGCTAAGGTAAGAGGCCCAAGAAGTTTGGTGACGTTCGGCCTATAGGTGGCGCTATAAGTAGCAAAAATGCATTTTTGCTCATATCTTTGGACCCCTTGGTCCAAATTTCATAAATGAGGTATCAATAGAATCCCTGGATAAGGTCGAGGTCAACACACTCAATGAAGTTATTTGCGCCATCTTGGATTGTCCGCCATTTTGAATTTAATCAAAAACCTTCAAAACGCATTTCAGGCAACTAAGATTGTCCAATCTCCACGAAACTTGGCACATAGAATCTTCAGACCAAGCCGCACATAAGTTATTACATGGATTTTTTTATTTCACTTCCGTGTAACCACGGCAGCCAATCAAACTCCATGCCGACGCGCAAATGGGACATTTGGCCGTATCTCTGTGATGCATTGATGTATTGATGCCAAACTTGGTGCATGGACTCACGACGCCTTCCTGAGAGGCCCAAGCCTTCCCTATTGGGCCATTCTGCTAGGACCCCCACATCGCTGCTTGCAGCTATATTTATTATTGGGGGTCCTAGCAGCGAAGCTGCAGGAACCCATTGTGTTACTAGCTTTTCTTATTATTCCTCTACTTTCCGCTGCAATTGAAGTCTATGGCAGCCCCATGAACGCTATGGTAAAAAGTTGTGAAATTTGGCACACGTAATCAGCCAAGTGCCAAAGCCAACATCAAGAAATTTCATGCCCCAAGAGCTTACTCTCTAGCGCCACCAACACGCCAAAGTTCAAAGTGCATTCAGTCTAATAACTTTTGAATACTCGGTCCAAATTTCACAAATGAGGCATCGTTGGAATCCTTGGATCATGACGAGTCCAACGCACCCTATGACGTCAATTTGCGTATGCCTAGATTTTCCGCCATTTTGAATTTTATCAAAAAGCTTAAAAAAGCATTTCAGGTCACAGAGATTGTCCAATTATCACGAAACTTGGCACATAGACTCTTAAGACCAAGCCCCACAAAAGTTATCGTGTGGAATTTTTAACTAGGCTTCCATTTTTCCATAAAAGCCAATCAAACTCGAGGTTAACGCCCCCAAACCGGAAGTGAGGTCATATCTTGGCAACCATTTGATATCATGACGTCAAACTTATAACACAAACTCAAGACTGCTAAGGTAAGAGGCCCAAGAAGTTTGGTGACGTTCAGCCTATAGGTGGCGCTATAAGTAGCAAAAATGCATTTTTGCTCATATCTTTGGGACCCCTTGGTCCAAATTTCATAAATGAGGTATCAATAGAATCCCTGGATAAAGACGAGGTCAACACACTTAATGACGTCATTTACGCCATCTTGGATTGTCCGCCATTTTGAATTTAATCAAAAACCTTCAAAACGCATTTCAGGCAACTAAGATTGTCCAATCTCCACGAAACTTGGCACATAGAATCTTCAGACCAAGCCGCACATAAGTTATTACATGGATTTTTTTATTTCACTTCCGTGTAACCGCGGCAGCCAATCAAACTCCATGCCGACGCGCAAATGGGACATTTGGCCGTATCTCTGCGATGCATTGATGTATCGATGCCAAACTTGGTGCATGGACTCACGACGCCTTCCTGAGTGGCCCAAGCCTTCCCTATTGGGCCATTCTGCTAGGACCCCCACATCGCTGCTTGCAGCTATATTTATTATTATTCTTCTACTTTCTGCTGCAATTGAAGTCTATGGCAGCCCCATGAACGCTATGGTAAAAAGTTGTGAAATTTGGCACACGTAATCAGCCAAGTGCTAAAGCCAATGTCAAGAATTTTCATGCCCCAAAAGCTTACTCTCTAGCGCCACCAACACGCCAAAGTTCAAAGTGCATTCAGCCTAATAACTTTTGAATACTTGGCCCAAATTTCATAAACAAGACATCATTGGAATCCTTGGATTATGACGAGTCCAACGCACCCTATGACGTCAATTTGCGTATGCCTAGATTTTCCGCCATTTTGAATTTTATCAAAAAGCTTAAAAAAGCATTTCAGGTCACACAGATTGTCAAATCTTCACGAAACTTGGCACATAGACTCTTAAGACCAAGCCGCACAAAAGTTATCATGTGGAATTTTTAATTAGGCTTCCATTTTAAGATAAAAGCCAATCAAACTCGAGGTTGACGCCCCCAAACCGGAAGTGAGGTCATATCTTGGCAACCATTTGATGTTATGACGTCAAACTTATAACACAGACTCAAGACTGCTAAGGTAAGGGGCCCAAGAAGTTTGGTGACGTTCGGCCTATAGGTGGCGCTATATGTAGCCAAAATGCATTTTTGCCCATATCGTTGGACCCCTTGGTCCAAATGTCACAAATGAGGTACCAGTGGAATTCCTGGATGAAGCCAAGGTCAATGCATATCATGACGTCATGAGCGCCATCTTGGAATGTCCGCCATTTTGAATTTAATCGAAAACCTTCAAAAAGCATTTCAGGCATCTGAGATTGTCCAATCTCGACGGAACTTGGCAAATAGAATCTTCAGACCAAGCTGCACATAAGTTATTATGTGGATTTTTTTATTTCACTTCCGTGTAACCGCGGCAGCCAATCAAACTCCATGCCGACGCGCAAATGGGACATTTGGCCGTATCTCTGTGATGCATTGATGTATCTATGCCAAACTCGGTGCATGGACTCACGACGCCTTCCTGAGCAGCCCAAGCCTTCCCTATTGTGCCATTCTGCTAGGACCCCCACATTGCTGCTTGCAGCTATATTTGGGGGTCCTAGCAGCGAAGCTGCAGGAACCCATTGAGTTAGTAGCTTTTCCTATTATTATTATTATTATTATTCCTCTACTTTCTGCTGCAATTGAAGTCTATGGCAGCCCCATGAACGCTATGGTAAAAAGTTGTCAAATTTGGCACACTTAATCAGCCAAGTGCCAAAAGCAAACTCAAGAATTTTCATGGCCCAAGACCTTACTCTCTAGCGCCACCAACACGTCAAAGTTCAAAGTGCATTCAGCCTAATAACTTTGGACTACTTGGCCCAAATTTCACAAACAAGGCATCATTGGAATCCTTGGATCATGATGAGTCCAAAGCACCCTATGACGTCAATTTGCGTATACTTAGATTTTCCGCCATTTTGAATTTGATCAAAAAGCTTAAAAAAGCATTTCAGGCCACACAGATTGTCAAATCTTCACGAAACTTAGCACATACACTCTTAAGACCAAGCCGCACAAAAGTTATCGTGTGGAATTTTGAATTAGGCCTCCGTTTTTCCATAAAAGCCAATCAAACTTGAAGATGACGCCAACAAACCGGAAGTGAGGCCATATCTTGGCAACCATTAGATGTTATGACGTCAAACTTCTAACACAGACTCATATCCAGGCCGCCAAGAGGCCAACGAAGTTTGGTGACGTTTAGCTTATAGATGGCGCTATATGTGGCAAAAATGCATTTTTGCTCATATCTTTGGACCCATTGGTCCAAATTTCACAAATGAGGTACCGTTGGAATCCCTGGATATAGACAAGATCAACCCAAATCATGTCGTCATCTGCGCCATCTTGGATTCTCCGCCATTTTGAATTTAATTGAAAACCTTCAAAAAGCATTTCAGGCCACTGAGATTGTCTAATCTCCACGGGACTTGGCACATAGAATCTTCAGACCAAGCCGCACATAAGTTATCATGTGGATTTTTTTATTTCACTTCGGTTTAACCGCGGCAGCCAATCAAACTCTACGCCGACACGCAAACGGGACATTTGGCCGTATCTCTGCGATGGATTGATGTATCAATGCCAAACTTAGTGCATGGACTCACGACGCCTTCCTGAGCAGCCCAAGCCTTGCTTATTGTGCCATTCTGCTAGGACCCCCACATTGCTGCTTGCAGCTATATTTATTATTGGGGGTCCTAGCAGCGAAGCTGCAGGAACCCATTGTGTTAGTAGCTTTTCCTATTATTATTATTGATCTACTTTCCGCTGCAATTGAAGTCTATGGCAGCCCCATGAACGCTATGGTAAAAAGTTTTGAAATTTGGCACACGTAATCAGCCAAGTGCCAAAGCCAAAGTCAAGAAATTTCATGCCCCAAGAGCTTACTCTCTAGCGCCACCAACACGCCAAAGTTCAAAGTGCATTCAGCCTAATAACTTTGGACTACTTGGTCCAAATTTTACAAACAAGACATCATTGGAATCCTTGGATCATGACGAGTCCAACGCACCCTATGACGTCACTTTGCGTATACTTAGATTTTCCGCTATTTTGAATTTTAGCAAAAAGCTTAAAAAAGCATTTCAGATCACAGAGATTGTCCAATTTTCACGAAACTTGGCACATAGACTCTTAAGACCAAGCCGCACAAAAGTTATCCAAGGGAATTTTCAATTAGGCTTCCATTTTTCCATAAAAGCCAATCAAACTCGAGGTTGACGCCCCCAAACCGGAAATGAGGTCATATCTTGGCAACCATTTGATATCATGACGTCAAACTTATAACACAAACTCAAGACTGCTAAGGTAAGAGGCCCAAGAAGTTTGGTGACGTTCGGCCTATAGGTGGCGCTATATGTAGCAAAAATGCATTTTTGCTCATATCTTTGGACCCCTTGGTCCAAATTTCACAAATGAGGTATCAATAGAATCCCTGGATAACGTCGAGGTCAACACACTTAATGACGTCATTTGCGCCATCTTGGATTGTCCGCCATTTTGAATTTAATCAAAAACCTTCAAAACGCATTTCAGGCCACTAAGATTGTCCAATCTCCACGAGACTTGGCACATAGAATCTTCAGACCAAGCCGCACATAAGTTATTATGTGGATATTTTTATTTAACTTCCGTGTAACCGCGGCAGTCAATCAAACTCCATGCCGACGCGCAAATGGGACATTTGGCCGTATCTCTGCGATGCATTGATGTATCGATGCCAAACTTGGTGCATGGACTCACGACGCCTTCCTGAGCGTTCCAAGCCTTCCCTATTGTGCCATTCTGCTAGGACCCCCACATTGCTGCTTGCAGCTATATTTATTGGGGGTCCTAGCAGCGAAGATGCAGGAACCCATTGTGTTAGTAGCTTTTCTTATTATTATTATTCTTCTACTTTCCGCTGCAATTGAAGTCTATGGCAGCCCCATTAACGCTATGGTAAAAAGTTGTGAAATTTGGCACACGTAATCAGCCAAGTGCCAAAGCCAATACCAAGAATTTTCATGCCCCAAGAGCTTACTCTCTAGCGCCACCAACACGCCAAAATTCAAAGTGCATTCAGCCTAATAACTTTGGACTACTTGGTCCAAATTTCACAAATGAGGCATCGTTGGAATCCTTGGATCATGACGAGTCCAACGCACCCTATGACGTCAATTTGCGTATACTTAGATTTTCCGCCATTTTGAATTTTATCAAAAAGCTTAAAAAAGCATTTCAGGTCACAGAGATTGTCCAATTATCACGAAACTTGGCACATAGACTCTTAAGACCAAGCCGCACAAAAGTTATCATGTGGAATTTTTAATTAGGCTTCCATTTTTCCATAAAAGCCAATCAAACACGAGGTTGACGCCCCCAAACCGGAAGTGAGGTCATATCTTGGCAACCATTTGATATCATGACGTCAAACTTATAACACAGACTCAAGACTGCTAAGGTAAGAGGCCCAAGAAGTTTGGTGACGTTCGGTCTATAGGTGGCGCTATATGTAGCAAAAATGCATTTTTGCTCATATCTTTGGACCCCTTGGTCCACATTTCACAAATAAGGTACCAATAGAATCCCTGGATAAGGTCGAGGTCAACACACTTAATGACGTCATTTGCGCCATCTTGGATTGTCCGCCATTTTGAATTTAATCAAAAACCTTCAAAACGCATTTCAGGCCACTAAGATTGTCCAATCTCCACGAGACTTGGCACATAGAATCTTCAGACCAAGCCGCACATAAGTTATTATGTGGATTTTTTAATTTCACTTCCGTGTAACCGCGGCAGCCAATCAAACTCCATGCCGACGAGCAAATGGGACATTTGGCCGTATCTCTGCGATGCATTGATGTATCGATGCCAAACTTGGTGCATGGACTCACGACGCCTTCCTGAGCGTTCCAAGCCTTCCCTATTGTGCCATTCTGCTAGGACCCCCACATTGCTGCTTGCAGCTATATTTATTCTTCTACTTTCTGCTGCAATGTAAGTCTATGGCAGCCCCATGAACGCTATGGTAAAAAGTTGTGAAATTTGGCACACGTAATTAGCCAAGTGCCAATCACAAACTCAAGAATTTTCATGGCCCAAGAGCTTACTCTCTAGCGCCACCAACACGCCAAAGTTCAAAGTGCATTCAGCCTAATAACTTTTGACTACTTGGTCCAAATTTCACATATGAGGTATCGTTTGAATCCTTGGATCATGACGAGTCCAACGCGCCCTATGACGTCATTTTGCATATGCCTAGATTTTCCGCCATTTTGAATTTTATCAAAAAGCTTAAAAAAGCATTTCAGGTCACACAGATTGTCAAATCTTCACGAAACTTGGCATATAGACTCTTCAGAGCAAGCCGCACAAAAGTTATCGAAGGGAATTTTTAATTAGGCTTCCGATTTTCCTTAAAACCCAATCAAACTCGAGGTCGACGCCCCCAAACCGGAAGTGACGCCATATCTTGGCAACCATTTGATGTTATGACGTCAAACTTATAACACAGACTCAAGACTGCTAAGGTAAGAGGCCCAAGAAGTTCGGTGACGTTCGGCCTATAGGTGGCGCTATAAGTAGCAAAAATGCATTTTTGCTCATATCTTTGGACCCCTTGGTCCAAATTTCATAAATAAGGTATCAATAGAATCCTTGGATAAGGTCGAGGTCAACACACTTAATGACGTCATTTGCGCCATCTTGGATTGTCCGCCATTTTGAATTTAATTAAAAACCTTCAAAACGCATTTCAGGCCACTAAGATTGTCCAATCTCCACGAGACTTGGCACATAGAATCTTCAGACCAAGCCGCACATAAGTTATTATGTGGATTTTTTTTATTTCACTTCCGTGTAACCGCGGCAGCCAATCAAACTCCATGCCGACGCGCAAATGGGACATTTGGCCGTATCTCTGCGATGCATTGATGTATCGATGCCAAACTTGGTGCATGGACTCACGACGCCTTCCTGAGCAGCCTAAGCCTTCCCTATTGTGCCATTCTGCTAGGACCCCCACATTGCTGCTTGCAGCTATATTTATTATTAATCCGTTTCTGCTGCAATTGAAGTCTATGGCAGCCCCATGAACGCTATGGTAAAAAGTTGTGAAATTTGGCACACTTAATCAGCCAAGTGCCAAAAGCAAACTCAAGAATTTTCATGGCCCAAGACCTTACTCTCTAGCGCCACCAACACGTCAAAGTTCAAAGTACATTCAGCCTAATAACTTTTGAATACTTGGTCCAAATTTCACAAACAAGACATCATTGGAATCCTTGGATCATGACGAGTCCAATGCACCCTATGACGTCAATTTGCGTATGCCTAGATTTTCCGCCATTTTGAATTTTATCAAAAAGCTTAAAAAAACATTTCAGGTCACAGAGATTGTCCAATTTTCACGAAACTTGGCACATAGACTCTTAAGACCAAGCCGCACAAAAGTTATCGTGTGGAATTTTTAATTAGGCTTCCATTTTTCCATAAAAGCCAATCAAACTCGAGGTTGACGCCCCCAAACCGGAAGTGAGGTCATATCTTGGCAACCATTTGATATCATGACGTCAAACTTATGACACAGACTCAAGACTGCTAAGGTAAGAGGCCCAAGAAGTTCGGTGACGTTCGGCCTATAGGTGGCGCTATATGTAGCAAAAATGCATTTTTGCTCATATCTTTGGACCCCTTGGTCCACATTTCACAAATGAGGTACCAGTAGAATCCCTGGATAAGGACGAGGTCAACACACTTAATGACGTCATTTGCGCCATCTTGGATTGTCCGCCATTTTGAATTTAATCAAAAACCTTCAAAACGCATTTCAGGCCACTAAGATTGTCCAATCTCCACGAGACTTGGCACATAGAATCTTCAGACCAAGCCGCACATAAGTTATTATGTGGATTTTTTTATTTCACTTCCGTGTAACCGCGGCAGCCAATCAAACTCCATGCCGACGCGCAAACGGGACATTTGGCCGGATCTCTGCGATGCATTGATGTATCGATGCCAAACTTGGTGCATGGACTCACGACGCCTTCCTGAGCTGCCCAAGCCTTCCCTATTGTGCCATTCTGCTAGGACCCCCACATCGCTGCTTGCAGCTATATTTGGGGGTCCTAGCAGCGAAGCTGCAGGAACCCATTGTGTTAGTAGCTTTTCCTATTATTGGGGGTCCTAGCAGCGAAGCTGCAGGAACCCATTGTGTTAGTAGCTTTTCCTATTATTATTATTATTATTATTATTATTATTATTATTATTCCTCTACTTTCTGCTGCAATTGAAGTCTATGGCAGCCCCATGAACGCTATGGTAAAAAGTTGTGAAATTTGGCACACTTAATCAGCCAAGTGCCAAAAGCAAACTCAAGAAATTTCATGGCCCAAGACCTTACTCTCTAGCGCCACCAACACGTCAAAGTTCAAAGTGCATTCAGCCTAATAACTTTTGAATACTTGGCCCAAATTTCACAAACAAAACATCATTGGAATTCTTGGATCATGACGAGTCCAACGCACCCTATGACGTCAATTTGCGTATACTTAGATTTTCCGCCATTTTGAATTTTATCAAAAAGCTTAAAAAAGCATTTCAGGTCACAGAGATTGTCCAATTTTCACGAAACTTGGCACATAGACTCTTAAGACCAAGCCGCACAAAAGTTATCCAAGGGAATTTTTAATTAGGCTTCCATTTTTCCATAAAAGCCAATCAAACTCGAGGTTGACGCCCCCAAACCGGAAGTGAGGTCATATCTTGGCAACCATTTGATGTTATGACGTCAAACTTATAACACCGACTCAAGACTGCAAACGTAAGAGGCCCAAGAAGTTTGGTGACGTTCGGCCTATAGGTGGCGCTATATGTAGCCAAAATGCATTTTTGCCCATATCTTTGGACCACTTGGTCTAAATGTCACAAATGAGGTACCAATGGAATCCCTGGATGCAGCCGAGGTCAATGCATATCATGACGTCATCTGCGCCATCTTGGAATGTCCGCCATTTTGAATTTAATCGAAAACCTTCAAAAAGCATTTCAGGCCTCTGAGAGTGTCCAATCTCGACGGAACTTGGCAAATAGAATCTTCAGACCAAGCCGCACATAAGTTATCATGTGGATTTTTTTATTTAACCTCCGTGTAACCGCGGCAGCCAATCAGACACCATGCCGACGCGCAAATGGGACATTTGGCCGTATCTCTGCGATGCATTGATGTATCGATGCCAAACTTGGTGCATGGACTCACGACGCCTTCCTGAGCAGCCCAAGCCTTGCCTATTGTGCCATTCTGCTAGGACCCCCACATCGCTGCTTGCAGCTATATTTATTAATCCGTTTCTGCTGCAATTGAAGTCTATGGCAGCCCCATGAACGCAATGGTAAAAAGTTGTGAAATTTGGCACACGTAATCAGCTAAGTGCCAAAGCCAATATCAAGAATTTTCATGCCCCAAGAGCTTACTCTCTAGCGCCACCAACACGCCAAAGTTCAAAGTGCATTCAGCCTAATAACTTTGGACTACTTGGTCCAAATTTCACAAATGAGGCATCGTTGGAATCCTTGGATCATGACGAGTCCAACGCACCCTATGACGTCAATTTGCGTATACCAAGATTTTCCGCCATTTTGAATTTTATCAAAAAGCTTAAAAAAGCATTTCAGGTCACAGAGATTGTCCAATTTTCACGAAACTTGGCACATAGACTCTTAAGACCAAGCCGCACAAAAGTTATCATGTGGAATTTTTAATTAGGCTTCAATTTTTCCATAAAAGCCAATCAAACTCGAGGTTGACGCCCCCAAACCGGAAGTGAGGTCATATCTTGGCAACCATTTGATATCATGACGTCAAACTTATAACACAGACTCCAGACTGCTAAGGTAAGATGCCCAAGAAGTTTGGTGACATTCGGCCTATAGGTGGCGCTATATGTAGCAAAAATGCATTTTTGCTCATATCTTTTGACCCGTTGGTCCACATTTCACAAATGAGGTACCAGTAGAATCCCTGGATACAGACGAGGTCAACACACTTAATGACGTCATTTGCGCCATCTTGGATTTTCCGCCATTTTGAATTTAATCAAAAACCTTCAAAACGCATTTCAGGCCACTAAGATTGTCCAATCTCCACGAGACTTGGCACATAGAATCTTCAGACCAAGCCGCACATAAGTTATTATGTGGATTTTTTTATTTAACTTCCGTGTAACCTCGGCAGCCAATCAAACTCCACGCCGACGCGCAAATGGGACATTTGGCCGTATCTCTGCGATGCATTGATGTATCGATGCCAAACTTGGTGCATGAACTCACGACGCCATCCTGAGCAGCCCAAGCCTTGCCTATTGTGCCATTCTGCTAGGACCCCCACATCGCTGCTTGCAGCTATATTTCCTCTACTTTCTGCTGCAATTGAAGTCTATGGCAGCCCCATGAACGCTATGGTAAAAAGTTGTGAAATTTGGCACACTTAATCAGCCAAGTGCCAATCACAAACTCAAGAATTTTCATGGCCCAAGAGCTTACTCTCTAGCGCCACCAACACGTCAAAGTTCAAAGTGCATTCAGCCTAATAACTTTTGAATACTTGGCCCAAATTTCACAAACAAGACATCATTGGAATCCTTGGATCATGACGAGTCCAACGCACCCTATGACGTCAATTTGCGTATACTTAGATATTCCGCCATTTTGAATTTTATCAAAAAGCTTAAAAAAGCATTTCAGGTCACAGAGATTGTCCAATTTTCACGAAACTTGGCACATAGACTCTTAAGACCAAGCCGCACAAAAGTTATCGTGTGGAATTTTTAATTAGGCTTCCATTTTTCCATAAAAGCCAATCAAACTCGAGGTTGACGCCCCCAAACCGGAAGTGAGGTCATATCTTGGCAACCATTTGATATCATGACGTCAAACTTATAACACAGACTCAAGACTGGTAACGTAAGAGGCCCAAGAAGTTTGGTGACGTTCGGCCTATAGGTGGCGCTATATGTAGCAAAAATGCATTTTTGCTCATATCTTTGGACCTCTTGGTCCACATTTCACAAATGAGGTACCAGTAGAATCCCTGGATAAGGACGAGGTCAACACACTTAATGACGTCATTTGCGCCATCTTGGATTGTCCGCCATTTTGAATTTAATCAAAAACCTTCAAAACGCATTTCAGGCCACTAAGATTGTCCAATCTCCACGAGACTTGGCACATAGAATCTTCAGACCAAGCCGCACATAAGTTCTTCCGTAGATTTTTTTATTACACTTCCGTTTAACCACGGCAGCCAATCAAACTCTACGCCGACACGCAAATGGGACATTTGGCCGTATCTCTGCGATGCATTGATGAATCAATGCCAAACTTGGTGCATGGACTCATGACGCCTTCCTGAGCAGCCCAAGCCTTCCCTATTGTGCCATTCTGCTAGGCCCCCACATCGCTGCTTGCAGCTATATTTTTTCCTATTATTATTAATCCGTTTCTGCTGCAATTGAAGTCTATGGCAGCCCCATGAACGCTATGGTAAAAAGTTGTGAAATTTGGCACACGTAATCAGCTAAGTGCCAAAGCTAATATCAAGAATTTTCATGCCCCAAGAGCTTACTCTCTAGCGCCACCAACACGCCAAAGTTCAAAGTGCATTCAGCCTAATCTTTGGACCCCTTGGTCCACATTTCACAAATGAGGTACCAGTAGAATCCCTAGATAAGGACAAGGTCAACACAGTTAATGACGTCATCTGCGCCATCTTGGATTGTCCGCCATTTTGAATTCAATCAAAAACCTTCAAAACGCATTTCAGGCCACTAAGATTGTCCAATCTCCACGAGACTTGGCACATAGAATCTTCAGACCAAGTCGCACATAAGTTATTATGTGGATTTTTTTATTTCACTTCCGTGTAACCGCGGCAGCCAATCAGACTTCATGCCGACGCGCAAATGGGACATTTGGCCGTATCTCTGCGATGCATTGATGAATCAATGCCAAACTTGGTGCATGGACTCACGAAGCCTTCCTGAGCGGCCCAATCCTTCCCTATTGTGCCATTCTGCTAGGACCCCCACATCGCTGCTTGCAGCTATATTTATATGGCTACTTTCTGCTGCAATTGAAGTCTATGGCAGCCCCATGAACGCTATGGTAAAAAGTTGTGAAATTTGGCACACGTAATTAGCCAAGTGCCAATCACAAACTCAAGAGTTTTCATGGCCCAAGAGTCTACTCTCTAACGCCACCAACACGCCAAAGTTCAAAGTGCATTCAGCCTAATAACTTTGGACTACATGGTCCAAATTTACAAATGAGGCATCGTTGGAATCCTTGGATCATGACGAGTCCAACGCACCCTATGACGTCAATTTGCGTATGCCTAGATTTTCCGCCATTTTGAATCTTATCAAAAAGCTTAAAAAAGCATTTCAGGTCACAGAGATTGTTCAATTTTCACAAAAATTGGCACATAGACTCTTAAGAGCAAGCCGCACAAAAGTTATCGTGTGGAATTTTTAATTAGGCTTCCGTTTCTCCATAAAAGCCAATCAAACTCGAGGTTAACGCCGCCAAACCGGAAGTGATGCCATATCTTGGCAACCATTTGATGTTATGACGTCAACCTTCTAACACAGACTCAATACTGCTAAGGTAAGAGGATCAATAAGTTTGGTGACGTTTGGCCTATAGGTGGCGCTATATGTAGTCAAAATGCATTTTTGCTCATATCTTTGGACCCCTTGGTCCAAATGTCACAAATGAGGTACCAATGGAATCCCTGGATGCAGACGAGGTCAATGCAGTTAATGACGTCATCTGCGCCATGTTGGATTTTCCGCCGTTTTGAATTGAATCGAAGACCTTCAAAAAGCATGTCAGGCCACTGAGATTGTCCAATCTCCACGGGACTTGGCACATAGAATCTTCAGACCAAGCCGAACATAAGTTATCATGTGGATTTTTTTTATTTCACTTCCGTTTAACCGTGGCAGCCAATCAAACTCCACGCCGACGCGCAAACGGGACATTTGGTCGTATCTCTGCGATGCATTGATGTATCGATGCCAAACTTGGTGCATGGACTCATGACCCCATCCTGAGCAGCCCAAGCTTTCCCTATTGTGCCATTCTGCTAGGCCCCCTTATCGCTGCTTGCAGCTATATTTGATCTACTTTCTTCTGCAATTGAAGTCTATGGCAGCCCCATGAACGCTATGGTAAAAAGTTGTGAAATTTGGCACACGTAATCAGCCAAGTGCCAAAGTCAAGAAATTTCATGCCCCAAGACCTTACTCTCTAGCGCCACCAACACGCCAAAGTTCAAAGTGCATTCAGCCTAATAACTTTTGACTACTTGGTCCAAATTTCACAAATGAGACATCGTTGGAATCCTTGGATCACGACGAGTCCAACGCACACTATGACGTCATTTGCATATACTTAGATTTTCCGCCATTTTGAATTAAATTAAAAAGCTTATAAAGCATTTCAGGACACAGAGATTGTCAAATTTTCACGAAACTTGGCAGATAGACTCTTAAGACCAAGCCGCACAAAAGTTATCCAAGGGAATTTTTAATTAGGCTTCCGTTTCTCCATAAAAGCCAATCAAACTCGAGGTTGACGCCGCCAAACCGGAAGTGAGGCCATATCTTGGCAACCATTTGATGTTATGACGTCAAACTTCTAACGCAGACTCAAGACCGCTAAGGGAAGTGGCCCAAGAAGTTTGATGACGTTTGGCCAATAGGTGGCGCTATAAGCAGCAAAAATGTATTTTTGCTCATATCTTTGGACCCCTTGGTCCAAATGTCACAAATGAGGTATCATTGGAATCCCTTGATATAGACGAGGTCAACGCTCCTCATGACGTCATCAGCGCCATCTTGGATTGTCCGCCATTTTGAACTGAATTGAAAACCTTAAAAAAGCATTTCAGGCCACGCAGATTGCCTAATCATCACAGGACTTGGCACATAGAATCTTCAGACCAAGCCGCACATAAGTTATCATGTGGATTGTTTTATTACACTTCCGTTTAACCGCGGCAGCCAATCAAACTCTACGCCGACACGCAAACGGGACATTTGGCCGTATCTCTGCGATGCATTGATGTATCGATGCCAAACTTGGTGCATGGACTCATGACGCCTTCCTGAGCAGCCCAAGCCTTCCCTATTGTGCCATTCTGCTAGGCCCCCATATCGCTGCTTGCAGCTATATTTCCTATTCTTCTACTTTCTGCTGCAATTGAAGTCTATGGCAGCCCCATTAACGCATTGCGGGAAAGTTGTGAAATTTGGCACACGTAATCAGCCAAGTGCCAAAAGCAAAGTCAAGAAATTTCATGGCCCAAGTGCTTACTCACTAGCGCCACCAACACGTCAAAGTTCAAAGTGCATCCAAATGCATAACTTTGGACTACTTGGTTCAAATTTCACAAATGAGGTATTGCTGGAATCCTTGGATCATGACGAGTCCAACGCACCCTATGACGTCATTGGCCTATGCCTACAAACTCCGCCATTTTGAATTTAATCAAAAAGCTTGAAAAAGCATTTCAGGCCACGCAGATTGTCCGATCTCCACGAAACTTGGCACATAGAATCTTCAGACCAAGCCTCACAAAAGTTACCGTTTGGAATTTTTAATTAGGCTTCCGATTTTCCATAAAAGCCAATCAAACTCGAGGTTAACGCCGCCAAAGCGGAAGTGAGGCCATATCTTGGCAACCATTTTATGTTATGACGTCAAACGTCTAACACAGACTCCAGACTGCTAAGGTAAGAGGCTCAAGAAGTTTGGTGACGTTTGGCCTATAGGTGGCGCTATATGTAGCAAAAATGCATTTTTGCTCATATCTTTGGACCCCTTGGTCCAAATCTCACAAATGAGGTACCAATGGAATCCCTGGATGCAGACGAGGTCAACGCACATCATGACGTCATCTGCGCCATGTTGGATTTTCCGCCATTTTGAATTTAATCGAAAACCTTCAAAAAGCATTTCAGGCCACTGAGATTGTCCAATATCCTCGGGACTTGGCACATAGAATCTTCAGACCAAGCCGCACATAAAATATCATGCGGATTCTTTTATTTCACTTCCGTTTAACCGCGGCAGCCAATCAAACTCTACGCCGACGCGCAAACGGGACATTTGGTCGTATCTCTGCGATGCATTGATGTATCGATGCCAAACTTGGTGCATGGACTCATGACCCCATCCTGAGCAGCCCAAGCTTTCCCTATTGTGCCATTCTGCTAGGCCCCCTTATCGCTGCTTGCAGCTATATTTGATCTACTTTCTTCTGCAATTGAAGTCTATGGCAGCCCCATGAACGCTATGGTAAAAAGTTGTGAAATTTGGCACTCGTAATCAGCCAAGTGCCAAAGTCAAGAAATTTCATGCCCCAAGACCTTACTCTCTAGCGCCACCAACACGCCAAAGTTCAAAGTGCATTCAGCCTAATAACTTTTGACTACTTGGTCCAAATTTCACAAATGAGACATCGTTGGAATCCTTGGATCACGACGAGTCCAACGCACACTATGACGTCAATTTGCATATACTTAGATTTTCCGCCATTTTGAATTAAATTAAAAAGCTTAAAAAAGCATTTCAGGACACAGAGATTGTCAAATTTTCACGAAACTTGGCAGATAGACTCTTAAGACCAAGCCGCACAAAAGTTATTGTGTGGCATTTTAAATTAGGCTTCCGTTGTTCCATAAAAGCCAATCAAACTCGAGGTTGACGCCGCCAAACTGGAAGTGAGGCCATATATTTGCAACCGATTAATATTATGACGTCAAATTTCTAGTACAGACTCATTACCACTGCGGGAAGAGGTCCAAGAAGTTTGATGACATTTGGCGTATAGGGGGCGCTATATCTAGCAAAAAGACTAATTTGCTCATATCTTTGGACTCCTTGGTCCACATTTCACAAATGAGGTACCGTTGGAATCCCTGGATATAGACAAGGTCAACGCACCTCATGACGTCATCTGCGCCATCTTGGATTGTTTGCCATTTCGAATTTAATCGAAAACCTTCAAAAAGCATTTCAGGCCACTGAGATTGTCCAATCTCCACGGGACTTGGCACATAGAATCTTCAGACCAAGCTGCACATGAGCTATCATGTGGATTTATTTATTTCACTTCCGTTTAACCGCGGCAGCCAATAAAACTCTACGCCGACGCGCAAACGGGACATTTGGCCGTATCTCTGCGATGCATTGATGTATCGATGCCAAACTTGGTGCATGGACTGACGGCCCCTTCTTGAGCAGCCCAAGCCTTGCCTGTTCTGCTAGGACCCCCACATCGCTGCTTGCAGCTATATTTTCATTTTGTTTTTCCATCACCTCGAGAAAGTTGGTGTCCCTTGGTGATTTATTTTGCGCCTTTTGAGCAGGCATTTTTTTTGTGGCATTTAACGATGTTGAGCTTTGTCCTGCTTTAACTGTTGGACTGAAACTGAGTTTGACTTTGCTTGTGGTGCCGTGAAAGGGAAACTTGTGCTTTAACTTTTCCTTTGATTGTGGGAATTATGTATTCGGATGAGGTACCAGACGGAGTTTTGAAATGAGCAGCGGGCATTTCGTATTCCTGAAGGACTTGTATTTTTGCATCGGCCTGTGCCATTTTAGTTTCTAGCTGGTGCTTCTTTTTTGCAGATTTTATTTTTAGTTCTTGCATTTCCAGCTCAAGCTCTTTGTTAAGTGCATCAGTCTGAGCCCTTAATTGAGCGTGTTCTACGCGGGTGTCAGAGAGCGCTTTGGAAACGTTACTGCCCCGACTAGAGGCTACGCTTGGCGACTTTTTTATTGCCACTTGAGAGACGCTGTCATGTGGGGAGACCAAGGTGTCGTGTTCATGAGCTACGCCACATTGCTGTTCTGATTCACGAACATTCATTTTTCCCCCCACATCATCAGTTTCTTCTACGTCGTTCAACCACATTTCCACTCCTTTAACAAAATCTGAGAAGCTCGTTACTTTGGGTTGATACCAGTCAATGTGATCATCATCTCTTTCATCTTCACTCAATAAAGATTGCACTTGCTTATGCACTTGACCAAAGTCATCCAAAAAAGCAACAAAACTGGAAAGTACTTGGTTAACCTCTTCTGTGGTATCACCGGCTTCAATTAGTGCATTTATTTCGTTGCGCTTCCTGGTTAACACGCTCAACTTTCCACACCGACTTTTAATCAACTGGTATAATTGCTTTTCTTGCTCAACAGTTTCTTGTACATCGTCCACATTTTGTTCATCCATTTTTGCACTTTACAAGCTCAGTGCCAAGCGCTACAAGCATCCAGTCACTTTACGCACCATCCAACACTTTGTTTGTTTGCTTCGGCGTAGACAATTGGCACGGCGGCCGAAGTTGCTTTAAAAGTGCACTACTCACGGTTGATGAGCTTCATCGGGTTTCAGGTGTCGAAGTAGTTTAATCCACAGTTCCAGTTTTCCAGATCCTTAAATATTTTCGACTTTGTAAGGTCCAATTTTTTCCAAAGTTCCAAGGAATGGAGAAACACTAGGCCTCGGCTGGGATCGAACGCACACTCCTTTTGTTGTAGAAAATCATTTATTGCGTCCAGGATGATAACAAGTGCTGAATGAAAGTGTAGTCAAAATAAGTTAACAGTCCAAACTAAACAAAAAGATGATGAAAATGTAACAACATAAAGTAAGTGCGGTCGAAAATAGTATGACAGCCCGGTCTGCATTTCCCATTAACCAACCCAAAAACCCGGATATAATGACTTTTGACCCAATGACGTCACCCCAATGGTGATCGTCATACTTAAAGCAGTCAACCTAATAACAAAACTAAATCATAATCCAGGCATAAGCATTCCACATTTTCCATAACAACTAAATATTTCATACCTCATATGTCATACATAACCCAAATGTTACCTTAGTAGGCCAAAACATAAAAACCATCAAAATGGCTGTAACAGCATCTTATCTGGTGCAAATGACTGTCTGACTGTTGTGAAAATTAAGCTGTTCTATCGGCCCATACTACGGCATGTAATGGAAAAATCGCTATAGCTCATGTTGTCTTTTACAGCATTTCTTTAGCAGCTACTGATTCCTACTAGTTTAATTTGGTAGAAACTAGAATGAGGAGTGTTAAGCAAGATGTCTGACTTTGCTTCTGATTGTTTTTTTTTTTTTAATTGAGGTGTCCATCAGTTGTGCACTACTGTCCGGACAGGCACATAGTTGTGAGCGCATCACATGTCTCTCCTGTAGATTCACTGTCCCGTTTTCACACTCTTATGGTAATCTTAAGTTGTCTCCGGGTGGGATGGGGTCACACCTAGAAATTCCCAGTCTATTATTAATTTAATTTATTTTCACCAATATGCCTGTATCAGTTGGGCCAGTAAGGATGTGGTATGGAACAACATGCTGGAGAAGGATAAGACCTACACACGAAATGTCAACATGTTGGACAAGCATCCTCATTTGCAGCCCAAGATGAGAGCAGTTCTCCTGGACTGGCTCATGGAGGTCTGTGTTCTGTCTTAGTAAGCATTTTTGAGTCACACTCAACAAATCATGCATCAATCTCTTACAAATATAATCAAATTTTAAACATTGCGGTAATGAAGGCACCTCATTGATCCATTCCTGACCTTGGAATGGATCAATCTATCTAATTCGGTCCAGAGGTTTTCAGTGAAGAATTTATCTACTTTATCAATGTTATTTCAAGTTCTCTCATAACAAAGAATATATTCCAGCCATTAAAAGTGACTAGGCCTAATTGGAGTAATGTAAAATTGATTAAACAGATTCAAGTTTTAAGCCTATTTCATTGGAACACTATGAATCTAAACAACCTTTTTGGTCTTTTCCATTTTCCATATTCTGTTTGTGTGTTTTAGGTAAGTGAAGTGTACAGACTACACAGGGAGACGTATAACCTCGCTCAGGACTACTTTGATCGCTTCATGGCCACACAGAGAAATGTCTTCAAATCGACTCTGCAACTCATAGGCATTACTTGTCTTTTCATTGCAGCCAAAGTAGAGGTAAGATTTGGACTGAAAAGCGAGAATAATTGTGATGCCTGGTTAACTCATTATGATCTGGAGCATTGCACAGAACAAAATAACAGTAATAAAGAATATTGATAAGCATGAGGGTAAAGTCAGTAATTTACAGGACAAACTGAACATTCAACCTCTCAAGTGGTATTACTTTAATGTTTCTGCATTGTTCAGAGACCTTAAACTAAGCTTTAGTTCTGAATGGGTTTAGTAGTATTTTCTCTCTTTTCTTTCATAGATTTGTTGTAGGCTGTATGTGGGTTAGCGTTTCATTACATTTCTCCACACTGAATAAGTTATATTATGTGGGCTGTATTAATGGCTGTCAAAGTGATCATCTATTGTGTTGTTGCTTCTCCAAGGAAATGTATCCTCCGAAGATCCAGCGGTTTGCCTATGTTACAGATGAAGCCTGTACAGAAGATGAGATTCTCAGTATGGAAATTATCATTATGATGGTAAAGAACACACAATACTTTGATACATTTGTATGGACTGGTCTATACTTGTACACATGCAGTAACCATGTCATGGTAAAGCCCCTTTCTCACTGAATGAAACATTAGCTTACGTCTATTAACATTAAGCATGTTTAGGTGACACTCAAAAACATATCATTGTGTTAGACTGACCAAGTTTAGACATTTAGAATGCATTTAAAAATGGAAAGAAATTAGGTCGACTGAAATTGTATGAAATTGATGCTCTCAAAATTGGATTGACACACCCAGATAATTCAGTTGTGGATCAGATCACTCCTGCATGTATAAGTTCAACTAGACTTGAATGGGCCTAAATTAGCTAAACAGAAATGTAGAAATTGTGGACTGAAAATCAGCCCATTAATTAATACCATGTGTCAGTTTGTGGACGCTTACTACATGTACGAGGATCTCCCTCAGAGAAAATTGGTAACAGCAGGATGTCTTTACAGTTTGACATACTTTGGTCAATAATTCGAATTTACTACTCTGTATTTAGATTGAGAAAAGGGGATGGTGTTCCTATTTAACAGCCAAGTCAAGTTGTAGCTGAGACTCGACTCAATTGTGTACTAAAACCAAGCTGAGTGTCTACAGTTAGCATTCACTCATGTAGTTACAGTCAATTATGAGCTAAAGTTAAGTTTAAGTTTTGCTGTGTGTTTTGCTGTTAAGCAAGTTACACACAGTAACTTAAGTTTTGCTGTGTGCAGCACTTGGAGCTGCAAAACAGAGCACATCCCTGATATCCCTGATAAGTTTTAAACCCACATGTATAACATGGAGATTTCAGAACTGACCACCCCCAACCTGCAGATAAATGGACATGTATGCGCTCAATTTTGGTATTGGAGTGCATGCATACAGGACTTTTAAAAGCGTATGGGAGTGTCAGTCGATGACCCAAAATTCTAAAGTTTTTATCTGTATGAAAAGGGAATGAGTAGTAGGTCACTTGTCTAAATATAAGAAAACCTCTTGCTTATCCACTATTATGATCCATCAGCATGATACTTGCAGGGATTCCCAAACCCCAGAAAACAAACACACAAACTTATTTTTGTTGAACACTAGACTGATGTTCCCAATAAAAGTGGCACAGAAGTTTGATTATACTTGCAGTGTGTAGGCATGTCTTTTGGCGCTTTTCCACTAGCTCGCTTCGGCTCCGCACGGCTCGGTTGGTTGTGTTTCCATTTATTCCGAGTATCACTTCGTGCCTCCTCGACGTGGGCGGGGTCGTCGTAACACAGCTGCGCGACCAGAACAACAACAACAACAACATACGAGGAGGATAGCATGGAGGACATCGAGGCACTCGTGTTGCTGCTCACCCTGTGGCTTTTTGTCGCACAGAAGGCAAGAGAAGAGAGCCAGAGAAGACTCCTGGCCGCCAGACAAAACGGTATTGAAAAGTGACGACACTCATCGGCCAATCAGTGGAAGGCAGTCGGCTGACGTCACGTTTTAGTAATGCTTCGGCTCGCTTGGAACCAGGGCTGAGGTGATACAGAAAATCTACCCGGTTGCAGGTACTGCGTGCTAGTGGAAAAACGCAATAGTGTGCCGAAGCGAGCTAGTGGAAAAGCGCCATTTGACTCCCATTCCAGTGTATCTTTTTCTAAGCTGTTATTAACCTCCATTGTAATTGAATACTTTTATTAGCCTTAAGGTCCTGAGCAAAGCACTAAATCTTGTTTAGGTCTTATGAGCTATTTATTACTCATCTGCTCCAAATTTTAGCACCAACATATTTCTGCTCCTCAAAACTGTCATTTTAATGTAATTTAGCTGTTTTAGTGGCCTAGCTAGTGATGGCCTAGTGATGGACTGGTGACCTGGCCAGGGTGTACCCTACCTCTCACCCACTAACAGCTGGGATAGGCTCCAGCCCCCCCATGACCCTGAGCTGGATTAAACGGGTATAAAAAATGGATGGATGAATGTAGCGGCCTAGTTCTTATTCTTTTAACATGGGTGATGTGTTTCAATGCAAATCTCTGAATTAGATTTCCTCTAACTTTAATATGTCCAACAAAAACTTAAGAAATCAGTAGAGGTTAAAGGCAGTGAAGGAAATCTTTCTCTTTGAGCATTTACAACGGTGTGTGTTAGGCTTTCCCAGTGAAGCCGATTTGGTTTTATAAAGTGGAGGGGTGTGAAATGAAATGAAAATGCGTCCTTTCAAAGTATCTTAATTTGCTAACATAGAACAGCATATTTTTTGCTCTTTGCTTTGTTACCTGAAATGTCTATCCAACCATATGTCCTATTTTCGCAATCTTGAAACTTTAGAAAAAATTGTAAGAGATTTTTAGATTTATGGCTATATTGTCAGCAGTCATGTTGTTTGTGTTTGTGGTTTTACTTCTCCAACACTACTGTCTTCAAACACAGGAGCTGAAATGGAGTCTCAGCCCACAGACTCCTATATCCTGGCTTAATGTTTACATGCAAGTGGCCTACCTGAAAGAAACAGAAGAGCTGCTAATCCCCAAATACCCTCAGGCTACTTTCACACAGATTGCAGAGGTGTGTTTGTGTGTATACATCTTTTTTTTAGGTTTAAAATATTGATGAGCAAGAAAGTCTATGTGATTGGGTTTGCAAAGATTTTTGTGACTGGCAGTTGCTATCTTGCGGCAGGGTGATATAATGGCAGTTGTGTATGCCTTGAATTTGCAACTGACAGCTAAAATTGTTAAAAGCTGTAGAGGAGTTGGAAAGTAGTGATGGATTATTTGTTTTTTTTTAAATACATATTTTTTTTATGAAACATTGAGAAGTGCAACAGATTACAGGACCTTTACTTACGTCCTTTCTAATATCAAAATAACATGTTTCAAGTTGCTACACTCAGTGGGGGGGTTGTACAAATTAAGTCCCGTTTGAATTTAATTGAAGCATGTTACTTACCTAACATAACAGAAAGCAGAGACCATGTAAAAAGTGCAACACTGAAAAAGCAGTACTCTGCTTTCTTTACTTAAAGCCAGTTGCTAATAGTTCAGCTTGGGGTGCACCTTGTTTTGATTAAGATGACCTTTAAACTAATACAGTTGGAAAAAGTTGGTAACGTTTTTTTTCTAATCTTTTAATCTAGAAAGTTTGAATCGCAATATTTTGTAGCAGTCTATTTATTTCAGGAGAAAAAGGCTGTTTTTATGAGATGGCTAAATTAACCCCCCCATCTCTGCACAACATGGCTCCCTGTATGCCATTTGTACAACAATTGTGTAAAAAATTGGTAACACACTGATCATTTGGATCACTTTGCATCTCTTGTTGAAAGTGCTGGTTAGAGGACTGCATTGGGATTGAGATCAAGTGGGACTCATTGCTGCTGGCATGAGCAGGCAATAAAGAAAATAAAAAGAAACTCCAGTTTCTTACTCCAGTACTTGGCTAGCTTTCACTATAGTGATGGATTTGACAAAGTTGAGAGGGAGATAAAAGTAGAACTTTAATGTGCAAACACAAAGACGAGTGAGTCTTACATCAGGATCAATGCAGGGATCTTGAGCAGGGAGTAGGATGAGGTTCTGTTCGAAATGCTTCTGTGTTGCGGTGCACACAAAGTAGTTTATGTGAACCATATAATTGCTAATTGTGTTATATGTCCTATTACTTTAACATAAGAAAAGATCCATGAGTATGGAAACTTCAGTGTGAAATTTAACAATGTTAAACACTCAGATGGATCACTTTATGGTGTCTGTGGGATACACATTGCCACCAAATGAGAAATTGCTGTTCTTGTTACAGCTCTACAGTTATGCGGTATAGCCTAAAATGGTAAAAATTTAACTAATAATTTAAAAAAGCATTTTTTTTCCCCTCAGTTTAATTTGGGGAGTATTTCTAGAAATATCACAGTACTGTTTGCGTGAGGTATTTGCTTTATTTAATCAGTAAAAATCAGTGATATGTTATGTTTAATTTTTTTTCTCCCCCATAGTTGTTGGACTTTTGTATGCTAGATATGCAGTGCCTTGAGTTTTCCAATGGCATCCTTGCTGCTTCAGCGCTGTTTCATTTTTCCTCTATGGAGCTCATGGAAAATGTCACAGGTAAAAGAAAGTGTTTCAATTTCAATGTACTGTATGGCAAAATACTGTTGTCCAAAACTTATTGAAGCTCAGCTTAATTTTTAAGATATTTGCATCCAAAAGGATGAAAGCACAGGCTAAAGGTGCTCTTAATCCACTGAAGTGGATTACTCTTTGGTTGTAAAAACAAAACAGCCAGCCTAGGCCTGACTCAGGGAACTGGACACCCCTGCCATGCATAGTCCCCTGAGATGTCTGCCAACAGGCTAATTGGGCTTGGGACGCAAGCTCAGGACTGATCACCCTGCACCTGGCCGCCTCTGGAGAGGGTGTAGGGCTGGGCGATATGGACCAAAAGTCATATCTCGATATATTTAGGTTGAATATCGATATACGATATATATCCCGATATTTTTTCCGCAAAGTGAGAGCTGTGATATGAAATGCTCAGTCAAAGTCAAAGCCAAATTCGAGTAGTTTTATTGAAAACTCACTATAAAATGTAAACATAATAACAAAGCTCCGTAAGGTGCACATCTAAATAAAACAAAATATCTTAAATAAAATTTGCCTATAAAATAAAATAGGTAAATCTTTTTCTGAGGGCAGCATTTATATATAAAGAGATAACAAAATAAAGTGCTCAGTTTAAGAAAAACGTTTTTAAACATCAGCTTAAGATTACCTGTTTCTTTTTGTTAACTTAATAGCTTATCTGAACAGTCTCAACCAGTTGCACAAAGTAACTTGTTTGGAGACTGTTTTCAAGCTGTTTTCAATTTCCCAGTCTTGCATGAAGTGAACTGTCACGCTCATATAAGGTTCGCACAGGTTCTGCTTGACCACATATCGCTGGTCAAAGCAAAATGGGTGACGTTAGCGAGCCGGTCCGCAACGTCCTGTCTGACTTCACTATACATTTGCTGCAATGCTTCTCGTGCAAAATAGTTGCGACTGGGAAGCTCGTATCTCGGGTCCAGCTTTTTAATTAGCTCTTTGAACCCAACCTGTTCCACTGTTGCAACAGGGACCATGTCTTTGGCAATGTGAAAGGACACCGCCTTTGTTATTGCAAGTCACTTGTCGCTTTTCTTCTCATACGGCACACAGCGAGAAAATGAAGCTTGCAGTGAGGGAGCTTTGTTTTGGGGCTGGAGCTTTGTCAGGTTGGGGACGGCTGCCTGTGGCTGCTGCAGCGCGCAGTTTCACACACTCTTCATATTGCACTTTGTGCTACGTTTTTAAGTGATAAAAAAGATTTGTAGTGCTTCCACCACTGGCTGCAATGTGCTTATGGCACTCCCTACATATAGCTTGGTTTTGTTGCTCGTCTGACAATTTGTATCCGAACCATCTCCAAATGATTGAGCCACTGCTTTTTCTTTTACCAACCAAGGGGCTCTCCTCCGTACGCTCCGCAGACGTTGTTGCCTTCTCCATGTTTGTTTAAGAGTGCCGGAGTGTCCCTCCCCCTCCCCCCTCTGTGCATGAAAGAGGAGGGGCGGAGCCAGAGTGAGGGAAGCAGTGCAGAGAGCTCCGATCAACGGCTTGCCTGAAGCAAGTATTACAGCGCAAATTTGAACTATATCGATATATGCGATATGGTCTAATTCCATATCTTATTTAAAAATATATCGATATATCTTAAATATCGATATATTGCACAGCCCTAAGAGGGTGTATAGTGTTGAAGGCTGAAACACCCCATGAACCAGAGGTACACTACTGACGATCCGTACCCGCAAATTCCTTTTCCCTCAAGTTCACCCACCTCCACCAACAATTCCTCAAAAAGCCTCCTCCTCCGCCATTCACCTAATGTCAACTTAGCATATGTGTTCGCACAAGAATATTTACACCTCATTCTGTGTATTCTGGAAACTGCCATCAGAGAAAGCGGGAATATCAAAAATGGCCAAATTAACAGTTGGGTATATTAAGAAAAAAAATTGCACCGTGATATCTGAAACATTAACAGACCTTGACACCAGTGGAACATCACAAGATACTTATTCCAGTTTTAGAAATTTTCCTCCCAGCCCCCTCGTGAAATCTATTGTAGATCAGCACGTGAAACAAAGTACCGTAATTTTCGGACAATAAACCGCGCCTTTTTCCCCATTTTTCGACCCTGAGGATTATACAGTCAGTGTTGGGTAAGTTACTTTAAAAATGTAATCCGTTACAGTTACAAGTTACCTTGTTTAAAATGTAATTGTAGTGTAACTTTTTGGATTACTTAAAAAAAAGTAATGTAACTAATTACTTTTGGATTACTTTTACCTATTTATGGTATAGGATAATCTGTATATTATCTGTATGATTCCATCTGTATTTATCACATTTATTTATACCATGCTATTTTTCTTTTCATTGTACTGCCATAACTACATTATACATTCTCTGCACATAGATGCATTTCCCTAGGTAATTGATCTATTCTGCACATATCTATTAACCATCTTTCCTTACACTAGCTGTAAATAACTGCATTTTATCTCTAAATACTGCATGCTATACAATCTGCACGCGTTACACTTGATAAGATGCCAAACTGCATTTCATTAATACATGTGCAATGACAATGAAGTGCTCTACTTTAGTAATAAATAAGCAAAGGAAGACTTTTACATCTTTGCACACCCTTGCTTGTGTGTGTGCGCCAGTACTTCCGGTGAAAACTTCCAGGTGATTTGACAGCTAGCGCGTCAGGTTAGGGCCAGTGGCCGTAAACAAAGGTTAACTTATAGCCAAGAAGAAAGATGATAATATAACGTAGCTAAAAAGACTAGCTTTCTTCAGTAGCCTAATGCTTACCGATTTAGCAAGCCTAGCAGCCTCGTTGCTAATGCTAGCCGCCGTAATGTTACCAACCATACCCGACGTCAAGGAGTTGGCTGAGCAGGGGCAAGATTATGGGGCTGGCAGAGTTAACTTCATAATGGGTGAGTGCAGGTTTCATTCACTTGTTTTCATTCTTTCACAGGATTGATTCACTTCATTGGTTTATCCGATTGCTGGCCGCCGAGCCATTATGTGTCTGGGTTTGTGTAGGTTACTGATCATGGTTGTTAGCAGTCGATAGTCAGGTTGTGTGACGTGTGTGTGAGTGTGTATTTTTTCTATGGGTACATGCCATTGACTGTATGAGCGGTCTGTGCTCGTTTTTTTTATTTTTATTTAATTAGATTGGAGATACTAATTAATACTGAGGGGGGGGCTGGTCCCGGGGAAAATTGCCAGGGCCGATTTTTTTATTTATTTATTTTTTTTTTTCCCCAGTCCAACCCTGCTGCTCTGTAGGCTACTTCTGTCACTGCAACCTTGCACAAATTGTAATCCTGTTAAGTAACCCCCATTCTCACTGAATGTAACTGTAATCTGAGTACATCGTTTTTGCTTGTACTGTAACGGATTACAGTTAGTTTTATTTTGTATCCTTTTACCGTAACGCCGTTACATGTAATCCGTTACTCCCCAACCCTGTATACAGTATAACGGTGCGGCTAATCTATGGATTTTTAAAGCTAACGGCCACTAGGGGAATTCCTAAATCTATGGATTTTACAGGTTGCAGTCCACCGGAAGGCGGAAGTCCTCCGGAGGCCGGAAAAGAGCGCGCAAAAGTAAAAGTGGAACCGCGAGTGGTACAGAGAGAGAACGACAGCGAGACAGACGGACATTACGATAGCGAGACAGTTTGAGACACCCTCATTATGGAAAACAAACGTAGAAATGCATATGATGCAGCTTTTAAGTTAAAGGCAGTCAATCTGGCAGTAAACGAAGGAAATAGAGCTGCTGCACATACCCTTGGCATCAATGAGTCAATGGTGAGACGCCAGCGGGAAGAATGTTTCAATGCAAAAAGTCAGAAAAAGCTTTGAGGTAAAAAAAAAAAAGCAGATGGCCCGAACTTGAAGACTTTCTTGAAGATTGGGTGAACACACAGAGAACAGATGGCCGAGGTGTCCACCGTGCAGATCCGACTGAAGGCCAAAAGAGTCGCCACCGAAATGAAAATTGAAAATTATAGAGGTAGACCATCCTGGTGTTTCAGATTTATGAGGCGAAAGGGACTGTCCATCAGAGCGCGGGCGACTGTGTGTCAGCAACTCCCTCCCGACTACCAGGAAAAAATAACAAACTTTGGCAAATTCACACAAAGAAAGATGGAGGAATATTCCATCGGACCGGACCACATCATAAATATGGATGAAGTGCCTTTGACGTTTGACCTGCCTCTCACTAGGACTGTTAACAAGAAAGGTGAATCATCCATCATGTTGAGGACCACTGGCCACAAGAGAACGAATTTCACTTGTGTTCTTGGCTGCACAGCATCTGGATTAAAGCTTCCACCAATGGTGATTTTTTTTTTTTTTTTTTTTAAGTGGATTACAATGCCAAAAGAAAAGATCCCAAACGGCCTTTAAAGTCAACAAGAAAGGGTGGATGATGGAAAGCGTAATGAAGGAGTGGCTGAATGAGTGCTACGTCGAGTGCTACGTCAAGCGCTCTGGAGGATACTTCCGCCAAGAAAAAGCTTTGCTCATTTTGGACAGCATGAGGGCCCATATAACAGATTCGGTTAAAGCAGCCATCAAGAGGACAAACTCCATTCCTGTTGTGATTCCTGGGGGCACAACGAAGTATCTGCAGCCACTCTGCATCGGTGTCAATCGTGCGTTCAAAGTGGCACTACGCGTTCAGTGGGAGGCGTGGATGACTAGCGGCGATAAATCATTCACCAAAACTGGTCGGATGCGAAAAGCAACTTTCGCTCAAGTTTGCGAGTGGATCCTGACAGCATGGAGGAGTGTTAAAACATCCACAATCACCAACGGGTTCCGAAAGGATGAAGAGGAGGACGCCGCCACAGCTGAGGCCTTTCAGAGGCTGTTTGATTCCGACAGTGACGAAGAGGAGTTTGTTGGTTTTGAGAGCGACATCGAAAGAGAGAGGATAGTGGCTGACGAAGCCACCCTGAGCCTGTTCGTTTCCGACATTGAAGATGAGGACTTTGGTGGTTTTAGTACGCAGGAAGAAGACGAAGATGAGGATCAATGACTTGACTTTTCTGGTTACAGCCGTGTACTGCACCTTAGCCTGAAAGATGAAGACGAGGATTAATGACTTTTCTGGTAGGCTGATTACCGTATATTTTAAGCAGCCGTGTTACTGCAACTTTAGGCTTACACGCTTACTGTCGTGTTACAGGCACTTTATTTTTAAATAAACATTTAATTTAGCCATTGATATTGCCTCGTCAAGCGCTGTAAGCTTTGTTTTTTGTTATGGTACTACTGTAGGCTATAATGTAGATCAGTGGTTTTCAATCTTTTTCATGCCAAGGAGCTGCTGTAGATCACTGCCGGTACGTGCGCTGGGAGCGCACCGTTTAAGTTTGAAAGTTGAAAAGTTTGTGTGTCTGAAACACTATGTGATACAGTACAGTTTACACAGCATAGTACATGTTCTGTAGCTACTATTGCACTAAATGGTAACACTTGAAAACGTTATGCAAATATGCAACTTGTTTGTTGAAATGTTAATAAATGGGAGCTTCCTCAAACAGCCGCCTCTTTCCCGACAATCCCCTCTGTGCATGAACCCTTACATATGGTAATTAAACATTAAAAAACCGGCAGCTTATAGTCCAGTGTGGCTTATATATGTACACATCATTCAATTTGGCTTCTGCGGCTTATAGTCAGGTGCGGCTTATAGTTCCGAAAATTACGGTACAAATGTAACTGCAAATCTTCTGCAACCATTACCTATATGTTCACTTCTTGATATTCACAAGAATGCACTCAACAACAAGGTGCGGCATCTTCTGTTTTCAGTGTATCATTATAACATCACAGTGACTTCCACAGTATACGTTTCAGCTCTCATTCAAAAGGCTTTTTAAGTTCCAATTGCCTCAAGCTTATAAGCTGTTGTAAGGACATCCACACTTTAAAAGTAATTCAAGTCATAACCCTGCCCTACTTACAAGTTTTAGTGTTTGCGCCGGACTGGTAAGACCTTCAGTGCAGACAGTTCAGTTGATTGAATGAAACAAGTCAGCTGTGCTGTTGCAGGGTTGGAACTAAAACCTGCACCCACATGGCCCTTTCATGGACCAGTTTGACACCCCTGCTCTAAATGATAAATGGACAATGGGTCAAAACACTGCAAAAGGAATCCAAGAGATTTTTTTGTTTTTGTTTTTAAGTGCAAATAAGTGGAATATTCAGCAAGGACAGTTGGTCAATTGATTTTAACCTGATTGAACTGCATTTCTTTAAGACCATAATTAAGATAAAGATACACAAACAAGAGCAACTAAAAATAGCAGCAATTTAAAAACTTGACAAATCATCAAAAGATTTATTTTTCACCCACTTTTCTGTTGGCAATTGTTACCAAACTGCTGACATTCACAGCTTGCAAAAAGATTCTACTAATTTATTGAAACATGCGTAAACACAAAAGTAAATGCAATATATAAATGCAGTCCACAGACAGAAATACAGTTGTGAGCCGCATGGATATATGTTTGGTCAGATTAAAGATTACTCTTTCACACATGGGTTGCTCCTTATCAGCAAAAAAAAAAAGACTTTTTTTTTTTTAAAATCACCGCTCTTCCTCCTTGTAATTCACATATGCCAAACAAAGTATTTTAATTCTAAAACATATATCTGATCTGAATCCTCCTGAATAGGATTCATGAATTCTTCATGTTTCTTGAATGAAGCCTTTAGAATCTTTTGATGTTGGCTACTTTTTTCCAGTTCTCTGTTCTCTACATTGTATAAAGGGCCTGTTGCCATAGGTATTTTTTTCTTAATATCCCCGGACCAGTTCTTGTGTGACTGGTCTTATAAGAAAATAGACTACTTCAGACTTTTCTGAATTCAAGAGTGATGTCCTGACAGCCATCTTTCCATGAATATCATTTTTGATAAAGCTGTGGCAAACATGAGATGGATCAATTGAAGGGGCATGTGTGGTCTTTGCTTTTCTTTTTTCTTTTTCAGATACTGATCATCTGCTATGGATTCTATAAAAAATATTTTTTAGGCCTGTCACTTCTTGCTTAGTTCTTTACTTATCCAGTTTCCTACATATTTTTAATGACTTTACAACTTTGCGGCCGCAAGGAACAAAGAACCTAAAGACAAAATTTAAGAGTAGTTCTCAGCTAAGTTGTCTTATCTGTACATACAACACTGTTTAATCCCTTATTTTTGGTGTCTTTTTATGCTTGAATGACTCATAGGTCCGTAAGAATGTTTACATGAAAATTGTTAGTCCATTCAGAACTGGACCTTTTGAATGCATGTAAACGTGAGTTCAACTGAAATCGTACAAAATTGAGCTTCTTAATATCATACTAAAACTGCATGTATCTGCTCAACTACAGCTTGAGGTAGACTTTTTTCTGTAAAAACAACAAAATTTAAGTGTATGATAGTACAGCTGAAATCCCAAAAAAAGCTGCTCTCGTTCACATATATATTCTTTTATTATATTAGTCAGCAACTACTTGCAAGTAATTGTGATAGAAGATTAGCCCATTAAGGCTACGTGTCAACTTGTGCTTGCTTAAAGTATTTCCAGACTGGCTAGTAAATTGGGGGTGTCACAAGACTTTGTCGCAGTATGATATATAAACCCAGTTGTTTGTGTTCCCTCTGGTGCAAATTTATGCTATAACTCCTTTTTTTTTTTTTTCTTCTTCCCATATGCAGCTCTTAAGAGGGCAGAGGTAGAGGAATGTGTGATGTGGATGGTGCCCTTTGCCATGGTAATACAAGAGGTTGGCGGGTCCCCTATGAAAACATTCATAGGCATCCCCGCAGATGACATGCACAACATCCAGACCCATGCCCCTTACCTTGCATGGCTGGTAAGTGAAAGTTTTGTTATGAGCTTGAGAACTGGAAATAAAAAATCTCCAACCCATGAAAATTAAATGTAATCACATTGGAAAACTTTATAAACTTAACTTTAAAAAAGTGTACTACTCCGTAGTACATCCACAGTAATAATTATTTTCAGAAATTATGGCAAAGGTTATCAAGCTGTCATCAATGCATAGTGAAAGTTTCAAATCTAGAGAAGGCTAGTATCATTTGCTCTATGAAGCCAACAATCTTCCAGTTGTGTATCACAAAATTATGCTTTAAGGTGACAGTACAGTTTGTGTATTTCTCTTGGGTACAGGACCAGACTTATTCTTACCAGCATGTGGAGTTGGAGCATCACAGTAACTCTCCTCTTCCTTCTGGCATACTGACTCTACCTTTGAGCAGTGAGAAAACTGTAGAGTTGGACCAAGCGGATGCTGTAATACTGAAACTTAGACGAAGGATGTGTATCCAATCCCCCTCAATACCATCTTCCGGAGTAGCAAGGCATTTAAACTAACAATACAAAGGCAAAGCATAATTAGAACATTAACTTATAGCTGTAAATAAAAGACAGACAAATGCTCTGCAATGGATATGGAGTTTTGGTGGGAACCTATGGAAACAGTATTTCCTCCCATCACAGTTGCATTGATTACTTGGATCTGGATATTTTTCAGTATCTCTGTACAGGGTCACAATACTTAGTCTAGTTAAACTCTGGGACCAATGAGATTTACAGTAAATGTTTTTTTTTTTCTTTCCTGATAACAATAAGAATTTTGCTCACACAATCTTTTCAGTTTGCAAGCAAAGGGCTGTCTGGTTTGGGATGGTGCGAGTTGAGATTATATTATTTGACAGCAATACATCCAAGCTTGCATCCCCAACCACATCTGCATTTAGTGGTTGGTATTTTTCATTCTTTATGCAGAGACAATTGGGTGGATATCTGTGTTTAATTTTGATTGTAATTGCTCTTCTATTTTTTTGTGTGTGTGCAGTTTTTTTTGTTCTGTTGTTCTGGTTCTCAACTTGCCTTAATGTGGCTTGGCTACTTCAAAGGACTGTTGAACCAGTCAGGCTTCTAAAGCTTGGATGTTGATTGTATTTGATTTTTTTCCCATAGTGCAATTTTTTTTAAGATTTATATTTGACATTTTAAAATGAAATGCTGCTATATGTTTTCCATTAAAGACTCTTTCAAAATGATATTATAGTTTTGTTTTTTTTACAAAACACTTGTCAGTTATTTGATAGAATCATGGTGGTGTTAACGCGTAACACAAGAGTGGCTTAATTGTGTATTGTCATCTTTATCATTTGAATAAATCAATTACAGACATGCCTTAACACTAATCCTTGATAGGGGACATTTTTGTCCACTTGGAGTGTACTTTCTCCTCTAATTTCACACTGGAAATAGTGATACTCATCATATTTGGTTCAGTTGTGCAGTTTTGACAGTTTTTTTCGAATTTCCAACACAATGCAATTTTTCATTGCGTAGAAAAAAAATCCTTGATTTCTGAAAAGGGACATTTTTGTTCCCCTTCTAAAATGATCCCCAAAATACCATATGTTAATATTTTTTTCCACTTTTTTTTTCATAAATCTTTTCTTCCACTTCAGTTCTGATCATAACCACCAAATTTTCAATTATTTTCAAAAAATTAACCCTTTAAATACCAGTGTATATGAGGTAAACACCAATTTCTGTTAAAACACACACAACTCAACTGTTTAATTGCACTTTGGTCATTTCACCAAATGGTATCTGTACGGTATTTAATTATTGTATTTTTTACAATTTTCACCATTCAGTGTTTGCTTTTTTTCATATTTTTATACATTCTAATTTTATTCTTATTTATTTATATTAAAATAATGTTCCTACTGTTTTTTCTTATTTCAACTATGTCTTTGCAATTTCTACCTTCTTTCCTATGAGCTGCCTTAACTGAATTTCCCCACTGTGGGATCAATAAAGTTGATCTAATCTAAAAGACTTTTCTTTTTTTCTTTTTTGTTTGTTATTATTTCACTTGCGCTTCCCGGTAAAGTCAAGTCAAATTTATTTGTATAGCACATTTCATGTACAAAACAATTCAAAGTTCTTTACATAAAATAAAAGTATTGCAGCGGGGAGTAGAAGAAGCATTAAAAATACATAAAAAAATATGAAGATATTTACCAATGCTGACCCTCTTCTCTTTGCTACCAAACAGAATGATCTCAGTTTTGTCTTCATTTAATTGTAGAAAATTCTCTCATCTAGGTGTTTATTTCCTCCAGACACTAACATAGTACCTCTGCTGGGCTGCAGTTGTCTGGTGACCAGGACACATAAAGTTGTGTATCGTCTGCATAACTGTGATAATTGATGTTAAAGATCTGCAATATCTGACCCAAAGGGAGCATATACAAGTTTAACAGAAGAGGTACAAGAATTGACCTCTGGGGGACTCCACAAGTCATGGCCACTCGCTCAGATAAAGTGAACAAACAAAAATGATATGCCTTCATTCTTTCACTTAGTGATGTGTGTCTTGGGTACATGAAAAGTTGCCTTCATAAACACAGGTGAAAATGACTGACATTTGCTCGGAATGGTGGAATTGGCCAGATTTTTTTGTTTAATGATTTTTTTTTATTTAAAAGAAATAAAAATAACATTGCTGTACTTTGACTTTCATTTTTTTTTTTTTTTTACTACATCTTAATAGATTTGAAATCGTATCCAAATATTGTCACACCATGGTGAGGTCAAGCGGGTTTACTGTCTTGTCTCCATGTCATGTTTCGTCACTTCCTGTTTTATTTTGAAAGATTAACTCTCCTCTCGTTTCAGGTCACTTGCCCTTCCTCTCGTGTCCCAGTCTGATTGTCGCATGAATGATTCCACCGGTCCCCTGTTAACCCTTTGGCACAAGACAAGGGGAGACCCTTATGCACAGTGTGTCGTATTTGTTGGTCCTAACGTGCTTCACTCTTGCCTTCTCCAAGCCATCGTCCAAGTTCCAAGTAATCGTTTTGATCGACTTTAAGTTAATTCTTTTTTTTTTTTTTTTTTTTTTTTGTAATTTTTTATTTTGTTGGGAAAAGGCATTTACAAGCAAGTATCAGCACAGAAATATAACATCACTGATTTCCATAGACCTATTCCATTTTCCCCCCACTCAGTTGTGCATACAGGTGATCAAAAGAGTCTACAGGAGTCAGAGTTTGTGTGGTATAAGGTAGTCCTCCTGGTCCTTCGTGAACCTCCATATTCATAATCCTGGAAACGTGTTGTTGTATAGTCCATTCGATATAGAAGGTTTAGTACATTCAGACAGACACGCACACCCACACATTCGACCCTCCCTATTTCCCACATGTTTACAGCCTGCATACCTGGGGTTATCATTTGGTAAACATCAGACTAACAGTCTTAATATGACAACTATATACAATTTAGTGAGGGAGCCTACTTATTTTGATTTTCATCCAGGGGAAGGTGGTAAATGAATGAATAAATACTTCAGAGGGGTCATATAAAGTCTGCTTGAGTTGGAGTTATGAATTCAATCCATTTTTCCCAAATTTGGTCAAACTTATCTTTTTGGGTCCTCAAACGGTAGGTCAACTTTTCCATCTTAAATATTTCCAGAATTGTTCCGTGCCAATCATTAATTGTAGGTGGTGTTTGATTTAACCACTTTCTGGTGGTGGATTTTTTTACCTGCAGCCAAAAGGGCCTGAAGCAGCTTTGTCCTTCCTTAGTGTCACGCACACAACACAACCCAGATACAGATTTTCAAAATTGAAGGGAACTTGACACTTAAACACTGTATTTAATGTGTTGTGGATGCCACTCCAGTATTGGTTCAATTTGGGGCATCCCCAGAACACATGAAAATGGTTTGCCTCTGAAGAACCACATTTTCTCCAGCAGTTTGAGTTTGCATTCTTGTATTTTTCTTAATATGGGGTCTTAAAATATCTTATAACATTTTTCCAACAGTGCTCCCGCCAGTCCATTGAGTTTGTCGAAGACCACTGAAAAGTGCAAATTTCCCCCCACTCCTCCTCAGACAGCCTCATTCCTGCCTCTTTTTCCCATTTTTCTTTAATATGAAGTGTATTTTCATTAGTAGCATGAAACGGTATATAATCTAGAAATGCTTTTTTTCAAAGTTGAGCTGGAGGCTGATTTCAAGATTTTGTAGAATGCTAATTCTGCTGCTGATAAGTCTGTAGTTTTACATTTTTGGTTGATATAGTCACGAATTTGGAGGAATCTGAAAAAAATAATTTTGTTGTAGATCATGCTTGGCTTTTAAACACTGAAAACTTTGTATTGCGCCTTTATGTGTAAAGGAGAGGTAGGTTGTGAGACCCTTCTCGACCCAGGATACAAATCTTTTATCTCCCCTATTGGGTAAAAATTCTGTATCATAGGCACACCATCTAAAAAGTTTTTAGCATCTTCTGGATTCCACAAGCTTCAACTACTTTATGCCATATTTTCAGTGTCTGATTAATCCAGGGGTTGTTTATGTTTTCCAATTTAGCTGCCAGTCCTCTATCAGCAATTGTGGCTTCAAGGGGAAATGTAGTGTTCAAACCAGATTCTAATTCTTTCCACCTGGCCCTGTATTCCCCATTGCACCAGTGCAGTAAGGGAATAAGTTGTGAGGCATAGTAATAATTTCTTAAACAAGGAAGTGCAATCCCTCCGCTCTCCTTTCCTAGTTGTAAAGTGGTAAACCGGATCCGCGGCTTCTTTCCCTGCCAAATGAAGCGAGAAATCCATTTGTCCCATTCCCTGAATTGATTGTCGTTCACCTCTACTGGTAGAGTCCTAAAGATGTATAATAGGCGGGGGAGGATATTAATTTTGACTGCACCTACCCTTGAATTCAAACTGAGAAAGGGGATGAGGTTCCATCTGTGCAAATCTGATTTTATTTTTGACGATACTTTAAGTTAATTCTAACGGTGCGTTCACACCGGAATCGGTGACTTTTTTGCTCTGCAAAGTCAAGCGTCTGCTGCCTGAAATGTTATATCTTGCAGAGAGAATATATTTCTAAATAACATAATACATATTGGCATATTGACTACTTGTTTTCGTAGTTGAAGTAAGCTTTGATAAAAATTTGATTTACCAATTTGATTCAATGTTCAACCTGTTACAAATGGATTTATCTACCTTTTCCAGAGCAGCTCAGATCTCTGATTATTTTAAACTTAATAAAACCCACTCCTTCTCACAGTTTGTTAATCTGGTTGAATGGCATCTCTTAAAGGTGGGGTCTGAGATCTTGGAAAAACGGTTCCTGCAAGCTATATTTTTGAAAATACACAACCTTGCCTCTCCCTTCAGCCCACCCCTCGAAACCACGCCTTCAAAACACATGAACGAGTCACGAGTCTGTGAACGCGCAGGGGGAAGGGGTGAGGGGGGCTGACGGTTGATTGGCATGTCAGAATCCAATAGAAGTAACTCTCATCATTACTTCTATTGGTCAGACATTTCCTCTTGCTATACCCTATACAATGGACTAAAATATTTTTTTTCCAAACATTCTATTTTAGTGGGTGCAATGGGGTCGTGAAGAGGTTTTCAGACAATATGATAAAAAATGCTCCAGAAAACATCTCATACCCCACCTTTAACTGTTGTGATGTAAACACTGTTTGTATTTCTATTTCACTCATTATATCCAGTCTTTATTGTTTCATTTAATTCATATTTATTTCCAGTCTTAGAAGTTGCTAATAATATTCATATTTTGTTCAGCTTCTTCTGGTCCACTGTGGCTGTTTTTAAATGTGTCATAAAAATAAACCTTGACTTGACTTGTTATGACTCAGAATGAGTGTAGCTGGCTTTAAATTTCTCTGAGTTTTCCTCTTTAAGAAAGTCATTGGTAATATCTGACTCCTGTATCACACATTTTATCGCTGTGTTTTTGTTAATATTCTAATAATCTAACTCACTAAACCTTTCTGTAAACTACTTTGCTGCTCTGTTAAGAGAACAGATCCATTGTTTCATAGATCTGCTGCAGTTAAATAGTTAAATGGTTTAATAAGTTATAACATAATAATCAAATATAACATATACTGATGATAAGTATTAACTAAGAATTGGTGAAAACACAATGTCTATCTCTTTAAAGGTTGTAAGCAGATCTATAGACTTCTTTATTCAAACTGTTAAAAAGATCTGACAATGGCATTTCCTTAACTAATTAATTAATTCTATAATCTCTGATGAATATGATATCAATTCCTTTAAGGTTCGGGAAGTTAATCAATCAGATGTAATGAAAGCCATCACTAAGTTAAATTCTATATTTTCTGCTAATGTTTCTGATCAAACTTGTGATATTATTGCAGAAGAGCTAACCTCAAATTTAGAAAAAGTATCAGCTTGATTCAAAAACCATTTGCACCTGAATATTAGAATGAAAGGTGATCTCATTGAGCAAGAAGCAGAGGAGAAATATTTAGAATATTAAACTTTCAGATAAATGTTAAAAGTTATGTTGAAATAACTGTCTGACCTTGCTGTTTTTAAGTCCTGATATTTTCACATGTCATATGGTTTGACTGTTTGATCTCAGGCCTGCTTCAGGCTGCAATTGTAAAGTCTCAATTTGTAAAGCATCTTTTGCTCAGACAGTTCTTTCGTCAAAGGAGCAGAGAATTTAAATGCTCTGCCTGTTCATTTGAAATCTTCTGAACTTTAACCATTTAAGAGAGCTGTTAAACCTTAATTCAACAACAAACTTGTACTAGGGTCTATTTTTTAAATTTGTATTCTTAACTGGATTTATTTTTTTCATTTAACTTTTTATCTCTTCATTATGACAGTTGCATTGAAAAGCTGTTTTCAGATTATCCATGCCATCTGTCCCGATCAAATGAATTTAAAAAATCAAGAAATTAATTGATAAGAAGTAAAATCATTATTGTGAACTCATACTAGATAACTATATGCAACTTTGGTAGTCTTAATGTACAGGCCAATGATCAACCAGCACTGAGAATCTATAGATAAACATATTGGCCCTCATTTATCAAGCCGTCGTAGAAAGCATCGTATATATGAGCGGAGAACTCGTCGTACGCAGAGGCTCAAGTGAGATTTACAGAACATGCGTACCACACCAATCCCATCGTAAGACCGAGCGGCTGTTGATAAATCCGGCGGCTGAAATCCATCGTACTGATCCTAACCACGCCTTCTACAAAAGGGGGCTGAGAGGCCGCACCTCTAGAGTTTGCGACATGGATAGACGAAAGGCGGCAAAGAAACGCTGTCAACGCTGTTGACAGCTGGGACAGCTGTCAACAGCGTTGGCGATGTAAATCGCAGACCGGACGAGGTATGTATTTTCCCCTACTGTGATGGTCAATAAAATGTGATAAACTCCAGATTAAATTAAATCTAAAATTGAACGATGTTTTACTTTTTCTCCAATAAGATCAGGAAGAAGTGGTCCGATATGAAATTGGCCAAAAAAAGAAGGTCGCAGCTCTCCGACGCAGCATGTCACAAACGGGCGGGGCGGGGGGGGGGGGGGGGGGGGGGAATCCAGGTTTGGATTTGAGTGCCTTGGAGGAGAGGGTGGCTGGCGTGATCGGAGCTACGTCCTCATCAGGCGTGCCAGGGAAACTTGACACTGATGCGCCCATGCTACAGCTCGAGAATGGTAAGAATGACTGCACACCCAAGACGTTTAAATAAAACAGTTGCTTTAATTTTCAACACAAATGAGGTTCCTAATCAAACTAATATTTTTCATTCACAGATGAATCCGAAGTGGCATCCGGGCAACCTGACCCGCGCAACGAATACGCGGCCCGTCAACATCCGAAGCGTCTGCCTGCCTCTGCCCCCCGGTCTGCAGCGTCACACCGGCCAGCCGTGTTAACCACAGGGGTCCTAGAAAGACAAACAGAGATCGTGAAGTGGATGATGGCTTTAACACACACCATGCAATCTATCGACAGTACATTGAAAGACATAAATGAAACACTGAAGTCACAGAATAAATGCTGAAAGAAATCCTTGTTCTCCTTTCTTTTTTCCTTGAATAACAGAATGCTTACCGAAAGTCAGAATCGCTGAATAAGTTCTTCTCTCCTCCTGAGCGCTCTTGGCTGTGCAGGCTGGTGGTAGGGATCTCTGGGTACGGGTCCTCTGGATGTACATCTGGAAATGGCACTCCATTTTTTTGGGCAATGTTATGGAGATCCCCGCATGCAATAATAATATTGCATACCTTTTCGGGCGGATAGGGTTCCCCCCGCAGCCGAGAGACAGATCCAGCTTTAGGAGCCCTATACACCTCTCCACAGTGGCACGCGTGCGCGTATGCGCAGTGTTAAAGCGCCTCTCCTGTTCGGTGTGAGGGTGCACGGTTGAATAATGAGCCATCACTCTTCCAATTACGGAGTTGTACTTGTTTAATTTATTTAATTTGCGTTTATGTTTATATTTATGTTGAAGTCAAATAAAACATGGGCCTTCTTTAAAGTGATAAGTCTGTAATTTTAACCTAGGGATTTGTTGCGACTCCTGAGGCACGCACTAGTGACGCTGCTGTATTGCAGTCACCGCAAGTCAAAATGGAAAAGTGCGTACACCGGCCTCAGACCTGTCGTGGCGATTTCATCTTTCCTGCGTTCACGATGGATTTGATAAATGCCAACCTTTGCGCAGAAAAGAACGTACACACGACCTACGCACGTTTTTCGTCTTACGCAAGTTTGATAAATGAGGGCCATTGTTTGGACTGTCCTCACTCTCAGGGCTAAGATGGAAGCAGGGTTGAGATAGCTTAATGCTAAGTCACTATGACAAAAGCAGAGGAGCATCAGCTCACCCTTTCCTTGTGATTTGGGCGGTCCCAGATGCCTTCAATAGGATCAATGCACAACAATCTTGTGCTAATCTGGTCAAAGCAAAGTCACTCAATTTTAATCACCATTGGTCTGAATTTAGTTTGTTATTTCATCAAATGTTGTGGATTTAAATAAAAACGTCGGCCCACTCTTTACAGTTATAACAGCATCAATTCTTCTCTGCAAGGTTTCCACAAGGTTTAGGAGTGTGTTTGTGGGAATTTTTGAACATTCATCCAGAAGCGCATTTGTGAGGTCAGACACTGATGTTGGACGAGAAGGCCTGGCTCGCAGTCTCCGCTTTAATTCATCCCAATGGTATTCTATCGGGTTGAGATCAGGCCAGTCAAGTTCCTCTTCACCAAACTTCCTCATCCATGTCTTTATGCGATTGAGAAAGTTGGCGACCTCTGTGAACTATGCGCCTCACCATCCTCTGTCATTTTACGTGGCCTACCACTTCATGACTGAGTTGCTGTCATTCCCAATCTCTTCCACTTTGTTGTAATACCACTGACAGTTGACTGTGGAATATTTAGTAGCGTGGAAATTTCACGACTGGACTTGTTACATGGGTGGCATCATCACAGTACCACGCTGAAACTCACTGAGCTCCTGAGAGGGACCCATTGTTACGCAAATGTTTGTAGAAGCAGTCTGCATGCCTAGATGCTTGAATTTATACAGCTGTGGCCATGGAAGTGATTGGAACACCTGAATTGAATTATTTGGATGGGTGAGTGAATACTTTTGGCAATATAGTGTAGCTTCTAATGGTTATTTTCTTCAGGGCGGCCTGTTAAATTAATCAAAGATCTATGTAATTTGACATGACATGTTAAGATCATCTTAGGGTGAGAGCATTTATGACACAGCTAAGGCTACCAGTTAAAATGCTAAGAAGAAATAAAATCGTAAACTGGGAACATTATGGAGCAGCATGGTGGTTTGGAGGTTATCTGTCACCAGAAAGAAAAAGTGTTTTGAGCTTTTAAGCTTTGTGATTCATGATTTACTAGAATGCTGCTCAGCTGATCCTGAGTTGTAGACTTTGCTCTCAGACTTAGCTTCCAGGATGAGCACAAAGTGGTCTGCTTTCCCAAGGACATGGTCTTAGATTTCACACCAATCTCTGGATATTGTGGCTGCATATCCAGTATAAAAATGTATCATAAAAAGGATTTTGCTAATTTTTTTATTTATTTTTCTAAAGCAGTTATCTATGTAGAGGTTGTGGTGTTTGTTAGTGACTCACTTCCACTGTTCATTACATTTTGATAATTTCATCTTTTCTGGGACAGTTGACACCTTTTTTCAAGAATGATGGAATTTACCTGAATATGTTTGGAACAAAACTCTTCACCTCTCTACAATCAAATCATCTGTTTACTCAAGGACAAGATAAAAGCTGACTTACAGGAGGAGGAGCACAACACAATTTAGCCGAGACCTTGGAGGAGAGCTGCCTCAGCCTGAAACCTGTGAGGAAGATCCTCTACACTGAAAAAAATTATTCTTTGGATTTACTTGATTTTAATGTGTACATCGGTCCCACATGATAAGAATGTGGATGAGTGACAACATTTCCCTCATTTTCTCAATGAATTATCACTTCTTGAACCAAAATATTTCAATCATGTTCAGGCATTTAAAATAATCAAGTTAAGTTAACTTATTTTTAAGCTACTACAATTCAACCTGGAGAGACTCGCATGGAGAGAGAGGGAGACGATTGCAAGGTTTATTGTCAATATTTCTTTGGCGCTCGGGCCCCGGCGGAGGACATGCAAGCTGAACCACTGTGAGCATGAAAGTCCGGCATAGGGAGATAGATGCTGGATATCTTCCACCCCAGGACCCGAACCTGGTGGCGGAGTCATACGAAGGAAGGAGATACCGAGGACCTTGAGACACCGGGTGGAGATGGGGAGGTGGTGGGATGCAGCTTGCTGGCGAACAGGGAGAGCCCAGGGAGGACAGTCTTATATCTGGATCTGGACGGTTGATGAGCGATTGGTCACACCTGGTGAGTCTGCCATGTTGAATTTGCGGCTAGCCTTCATTTCAACCTGGAGAGACTCACACGGAGAGAGAGGGAGACAATTGCAAGGTTTATTGTCAATATTTCTTTGGCGCTCGGGCCCCGGCGGAGGACATGCAAGCTGAGCCGCTGTGAGCTTGAAAGTCCGGCATAGGGAGATAGATGCTGGATATCTTCCCCCCAAAAAGGGAGCCGGGGCCGAGCTGGCGAGGGACTGGCTGGAAGGTGAGGAAGGAGCCTGTGAGAAGGGTTGCCCCCCCAAAAAAAGAAACCCTCAAGACAGGCTTCCATTCTGAAATATCATTTGAAGAGAGAAAGGGAGAGTGAGCCCGCCTGGGCTGCAGGAGAAGTGAGCCCGCCTGGGCTGCAGGAGAAGTGAGCCCGCCTGGGCTGCAGGGGAAGTGAGCCCGCCTGGGCTGCCAGAGGAGAGAGAGAAAGGGAGAGTGAGCCCGCCTGGGCTGCTAGAGGAGAGAGAGAAAGGGAGAGTGAGCCTGCCTGAGCTGCCAGAGGAGAGAGAGAAAGGAAGAGTGAGCCCGCCTGGGCTTCCAGAGGAGAGCGAGAAAGGGAGAGTGAGCCCGCCTGGGCTGCAGGGGCGTGAGCCCGTCTGGGCTGCCTGAGGAGAGAGAGAAAGGGAGAGTGAGCCCGCTTGGGCTGCCAGAGGAGAGAGAGAAAGGGAGAGTGAGCCCACCTGGGCTGCAGGGGAAGTGAGCCCGCCTGGGCTGCAAGGGAAGTGAGAGAAAGGGGAGAGTGAGCCCGCTTGGGTTGCCATAGAGATAGAAAGCCCCCTTTTGCTGCTAGAGAGAGAGAGAAGCGACAGTTAGAGCTGAAGGACTCAACCACCAGTAAGTGATGTGAGAGCTTACGTAGAAACTGAGCAAGCGCTGAGCAGCGAGCACGGATTGAAGGTCTGGACGGATGTAGGAGGAGTAGAAGGCCAGGAGAAAAACGCTTGAGAGGAGTGCTTTAAGGTACGGAGAAAAGGGGGACGACCGCAGGGTTAAAAGAAGGCTCTTAAGAATAGAGAGAGTGATGGGTTTTTTCTTCTGAGTAGAGGGACGTTGCCCGGAGGGAGCGTCCTCCAGTCGCTCCGGAGCGACCCCCCGCTCCTCAATCCCCCACTGGAGCAGTCCACCCCCGCCCGAGCCCTTGAGCGCACGCGTAACGCGGGCAGCGCGGAGACTGTGAGGTCCACCGGCAGCCGCGCCCGACTCATGCAGGGCCAGACGGGAATGGCGCCCCTCCCCGGCCTCGGAGGGTCGGAGAAGGAGGGAGAGAGGAAGGGGGCCGACGGAGCAATCGGAGGAGCTGCGCCAGGCAGGTCCACACGTCGCACCGGGCTTTTCCAGAGGACTGCACTTAGGGGGACGAAGGCGAGCCGAAGCTGCCTGCGACTGCCCCAGCCGCGGAGACGCGGGCGTCTCCGATCTGCCATCGAGCTGGGGAGGAGAGTGCTTAGCCATGCCCTTCAGGAGGAGTTTAATGCATGGTTAGAGAACAGACTCGGGCATGGGCCCAGATGATAGAGGTTTGCATGGAAGTTAATGCCAGCTAGGAGGGAACGAATATGAGGGAGCTTGAAACAGCGCTGGTCGAAGCAGTATTTGATAAAAGCTAATATAGTGGGTATGGAAACTGGGAGGAGGGGTGACTTAACGGCCGCACAGAATTTAGCAAACAGGCGCCAAGCAAATGAATAGGATCGCTGAGTGGAAGGAGCGAGACCGGATCGAATATAGAAACGGGCTGACTATAGGAGCGGGAAAAGCGACGGGGATGCTACTGCAGGGCAAGGTCCTCTAGGTCTGGGCATTGGGTGGGAGAGGATTCGGCTGATGGGCAGTGGCGACGGAAGACCTGGAATTTAGAACATTTAGAGAGCATCCGCGAGGAGGTTAGAGTGACCCGGGACATGGCGAGCAGACAAGACAGAGTTCGCCAGATCAAACAGGCGAGATATGAAAGAACGACCTTGGGGAATAATACGGATCGCAAAATTAAGGTGGCCCAACAGAGAGAGGAGCTGGCGTTTTGAGACGAACTCAGCGGATACATAAGCCTGAGAAAACTCCCGGATGCGGGCAAGTTTATCTTCGGGAAGAGAAGCAATCATCAGATCTGTGTCCAGAGTGATCCCTAAAAACTCTAGCCAGGTTGCGGGACCCACAGTGTTCTCATCGGATAGAGACACGCCCACACGGAGAAAGAGCTGGCGGAGCTTGGCAAGAGAGGGCCCTGGAGACGGGGAAGGGGCGTCTTTTTTTTTTAACTTAATACTCTTGCGCAAGTTTGAATGTTTTTGATTCATATTGTGCATTTCAGGAGGTCTGTGATCATTCAAAGAGGCACCACTGAGAATGCTGTGATGGTGATAACAGAGCTGAACTTTGACTTTAAGTGCTGGATCAAACATCTGTTGATTATTAAAACTGCTACGCCCAACGTACGGCTCGAACCCACAACCCTGAGATTAAGAGTCTCATGCTCTACCGACTGAGCTATCCGGGCTCACTGTACGGTGAGCCGGCTGGAGGAGCGGAGGGGGCCGGCTTAACGGAATGGAGGGACAGAATGCGCTACGATGGCCGACAGCCGAGCAGGAGAAGCATGGGGTTGCGCCATGTTACCAGGAGCTCGGTGTCCAGGACGGACCAGTCCAGGCTAACACCCGAGTGTGACAGAACAGAGGCGGCTTTAGAGGAGAACGCCTTGTGGTAATGGTAAAATAGGGACCGGCCGTATTTTAGGTTGAGATCGGCAATCAGAGCGAGATAAGACACTGCATGAAAAGTGGGATTTTCGTCAGTATGCGGCACTGTAGATTGTCGTGAAATTTCAGGTTTACGGCTGTTTACGGCAATTTGCAGGCAATGCAGAAAACTGCCGTGAATTTGCCGGAAATTGACGTGGGCCTGGCTTGGCAGTCATCCCCCTATGACCCCCCTGCTCCTAATTCTAGGGGAGGCTATACAAATGCAAATCAGGGTTGCAGGGGGAGTTATATCCCAGGTGAGATTTTTCTAAAAGGTAAAATCTCTGGTACAAATAGATCAGGCTAAGTATAGCCTAATTATAGACTCTTACATTTTAGCTTGAATTGATTTATTTAATGAAAGTATGCTAGATTAACTACTGTGTATGTCATTAGCAATGGCAAATGTTATGTAAAAAAAGATACACAGAATCAGAATTAGCTTTTTTGGCCAGGTTGGCGTAAACAAACAAGGAATTTGTCCCTGGTTAATCTTTGCTCTCAAAGTACAACACTCAACTATAACATAAAAAATACAGAACAGTAAGAATAGAATTAAGGCTACACATAAGATTAAGACGCTATGGGTGGGAATGCAATTGCCTGGAGGGGGAGTGCAGCTGGGAATCTCTGCTTTCTTGTTGTCCCTGTCATCCTAGAGCTCAACCACTGTGCATAGTGGCATGACTACAGTGATCTTTTCTTTGGTCTTACTTAAATGCACAGTGGATGTATTAACATCCACAATATTAATGAATGCTTTTGGATTTTCTCTCTCAAACTCCATTTTTGAAATAGCGCCTTCTGTGGTCATAATACTATGAATGATAGTTGCAATGTTCACAGAAGCGCCGAGGTCTTTCCTTCCATCTTGGGACTTCCATCTTTCAACAAACAAGAGTTTCACAGGCACACCTTTTTTATATCATAGATGCGAGCCAGGGCGAGCTTGTCTCGCGAGTCCTTCCGTATAACAATAACCTCGCATGTGATTGGAGGAGCCCGACGAGCCTTCTACTCCTCATCACGTGAGAGGTCATGGCCACGGCTACTTGCACGACTAGCATATAAACATTATCGTACCTAGCTAGCTCTCAGACCTTCATCTCCAGTTCCTGTGGTTTTGCTGCCTTGTCTACACGCTAGTAAGGATTTTTGCTACAATGGCTGGACGGCGTCTCGCATTTAGCTCTCCCGCCTCAACTCCTCTGGTTGAACGCGACCAACTTCCAGCCAGTCCGCAGACAAGAAACTGTTGGTGGCCATCAGCGGACTGTCTCGTCAGTAGAGTCGGGTTGCTACTGGCATGAACGAGCAGTTCAGTGCCGTTAACTCCAGGTTGCTGTCCAGAGGCTAACTCCAAGAAAAGAAGACGGGTGCACAATCCTAAGATTGGGGTAAGAATATGTTTGATGACTGCTAGCTAAGCTAAACGTACTATAAAACCACGCCTTTGTTGGTAGCCCAAGCTAAAAGTAGCCTAGTAGCCTTGCAAAAGAACAACAGAAGCAGTGTAAGTTTCTTTATTAAAGTAATCTTGTAATTTACAGGAAGCCGTACGCCGACTTCACAACTCGGAGACCAATACTAGGCGCTACGATCCGGAGCAAGGGTAAGATTGAAATAATATGCTTTCATTCTTCTGTATAAGGAAATGGACACGTTAATAGATACCGATCTTAACTGTATAATTTGTTTTCACAGGCTAAACTCTCCTCAAAACGAGGCCGTCACCTCTTTTTTGTCCAGATTTACACGATGCTGATAATGACGAAATTGTGTGTAAGTAACTTCTTTTTTTTTTTTTTTTACTGGTTCTCCTTCCTTGCTTGATGTTACTGTGACTTACGTTTGATTTTTATTAATTCCACTCTCATTTAAAAAAAATTCCAGCGGCCTGTAAGACGTACTATGAAAGCATACGCCGGAGTTTCCGATATAACCAGCCAGGACTTGCAGAGCAGGCGGAAGCTGCGAAGATTTCAGCTCGGAGTAGGTCGAGAAGAAAGAGGGTAAGACTTTTTTGTTGACTATTTTTCAGATGCATTGATAGATGTGTTGTGTCCATACGCAGTGCATAGCACAGTGCTGATTGCCTTTATTTATTTGTTTTTTACAGCTGTTGGAAGCGAGACAGAGTGTGCTAGTAGCGGCCGAGGAGGAACTCTGGAAGTCCGCTACAGTAGACCTGATGTCCGACGAGGAAGACGGCACTGTTGGCGGGGTGTCTGGATGGATAGTTCGTTCTCCCTCCTTCCGTAGCCAGGACCTCTCCGAACTCTGTACTACGTTGCAGTCGCAATTGGAGGGGACTCCGAAGTACACGGCGACCCACCATAAGCGTCTGCAACACGGCCAGCCCTTGCACAGAACGCCGCCAGTCACCTACTGCTCCGAGGCTGCAGAGCGGCAGTTCACACAGTTGTAGCCAGGATTTTGGGTACTCTTTTTGACTCTTTGTCAGCTACCCATACATGTTGTGTGGGCAAATCTCCTGTGTGTGTGTGTGTGTGTGTGTTTTTTTTTTTTTTTTTTTTTTAATAAAGCTCTTTCTTTGCATAAACGTGTTTCTGGTAAATGTTCCTTGCCTCAGTAAATTCAATCATGTCGTGTAGTAGCCTACATAAGAGAACAATGATATACAGCATAATAGCATATAAATTAAATAATAAATATATAATAATAATATATTAAATATATATATTATAATAATAAATATAATTTATTATTGGGGTTTACATTTGAGCCTGCCTACTGGTAGCTCTGCCAACCAATCACGAGTGATTTTACTTGTTTGAAAAGTAGTGGTTTCATCCAATCCTGAGTAAGGATATTCAGCGCTAGGCGCGCGGTTTCTGCATTCATATGCTAATTAGAGCCGTGAGCATGGTTCGTTCCCGACAATTTGTGGCACCGACAAACGCCACGTTCGCAGGCTGTAAATTGTCGTTAACTGCCGAAAATTAGGGAGATTTTCGGGCGTTTACAGGGACAAAAATCCCACTTTTCATGCAGTGAGAGTCCAGCTCGACTCGGCGCGCGGGATAAACAGAGCAAATAACTAGGGTTGGCAGCTGAAGCCTCATGAGCTTCCACAGGGTTCATCTGATTGTGCCAGAAAATGAACCAAAGTTTCGGGCTTTGAAACCACACAGAACAGCGACATGGGGTGGTGCACTGCAAGTATCATCTGCTTCAACCAGCCTCGTTGTCCTTGTTATACTTTAACAAGTAGAAAATAAAAAGCGTAAAAGAAAAAGAAAAAATTGTGATTTATATGAGAAGTGCTTGTGTTACATTGTGACTAATAAGTATAAGTAAGTGAGAGGGGGGTGTGCTTATGATGACATTAAATGAAATACAGCTCATTAGGTAAACATGCATTGATACTCTAAATGCTATAGAACTACTAGCCACCGTACCTTGAAACCTTTATCTTCCCCAATGGAAAATGGTTGCGCATCCATTACAATCATATCCACCATTCGCAGTCAGAGCTTCTGATGTGCCCGTTGACATGCAACTCGAAATCATTGATTTGCAGTGTGATGTAGAATTGAAGGACAAATTTGCCTCTGTGGGATTGGACACGTTTTACAAGTATCTCCTACCAGGCTATCCTAAATTGACAGCACTGGCTGCAAAAATGTTGTCCATGTTTGGGACTACCTATCCTTGTGAGCAAGTTTTCTCAGTAATGAACATTAATAAAACGAAGCTGCGCTCAAAGCTCACACATAAGCACTTAAATGACATTCTGGAACTGGCTGCTACTCAGGACATGATGCCTGATATTGATGCACTTGTGCAGGCTAAAAGATGCCAAGTTTCAGGGGCAAATACTGAGCAAGACTAAATCCTATGGAATGCTGCTTTCAACGTTGCACTATAAAAATAAACGACTGCGAATATTTGCTGTAGTAATTGCTGTGAAAGTCAGTGCTAGTTTTGTTGAGTTAAATATTATTTCTTATGCATGCCACATATGTTATCTATGTGAGTTTTTTTTATATGTATACAATTTATGCATTAACAAGGAAGGGGACAAATTTACTTTATCAAGTGTCTGTTTAAAACAGCTGCCACTTAAGATTTCAAGTGTGTGGAGTCAATTCATGTGTTCAGAATTGCTTCCTTGATGTGGAAAATGTATTTTAAATCAATTCATTTCTAAATTTCGATGTGTTTGATGTATTTGCAGGACATGTACATGCAGGACAGTGTTTTTAAGTTCCACAAAACTGTGACTAAATGTTTTGCAACATTGTACAATCACTGTGATCAGTTTTTATGCATAATGCACTTAAATAAATGTTAAACTGGGTAAAAGTGTTGTTGAAATTGCACACATTTTTATTAAAAACTCTTAGGTTGTTCATAATATATTTAGTAAAAGGACAATTCATTTAATGTAAAGATTTTTATTATTTACTTCCTTTTTTTAACTAATACAAAGAAAAAAGTGGACTTATTAGCCGCTTTTGGACAGAACCGTTCTAAGAACGCAGTTATCAGAACTGTCCTACTCGAATTTCGTTCTGATAACTGTCCTTCCCCAGCGGAACTGTTTCAGTCTGCATTCGCACATGAGTCTGGACCAGGTCAGGACTGATGCACCGCGCGCAGCCATCTGCGTCAGTGACGTGTTACGTTAGCCGATTAGCGCCACATTCAACAACAAAACAAAACAAAACAAAACCCGGTAAAAGTAAGGAGAGAAGAAAAAACACCACAAAGAAGCTAATATGGAGAGCGGGGAGGCCACTGTGTTCATGGTCTGCATGATGGTGATATTAATCATGGACGATCACATCAGGCATCTAATATCGAGGCTGGAAGACCACACAGAGAGAGTCAGGAGACGAAGGATTGAGCGCAGGCCATACTTTTTCATTTCATGAAGGAAGAAAGGAGAGCAGAGCGCTGCAGTCAAAGGAGACCAGTGCAAGTTTAACTTATTAAACACGCGCCGGTTTTGTCCGTGTCGTATGAGGAAACATTTCAACCGTGACAGCATGACAAGGGGCGTAGCTACCGACCACCACACACCAACGTCAGATGCGTTCTATAGAACCATGAAAAGACCCAACCTCGAAGAAGGAGCTGAAATGGTTATAGGAACTAAGGGAGATAGCCCCGAGTTCCTGTATGTCCGAACACGGGAGAAAACGGCCCCGCGGATTAAAAGGTTATTAGAACTGCCAATGGTTCCTACAGTCCGAAAGCGGCTATTGTTAGTTCTATGTAATTTTGGAATGAGTTTACTGATCTGGCCCCTTGAGATCAGATTAAGCTGTAAACGGCCCCTCGACCAAAATGAGTTTGACACCCCTGGTGTAAATAAATAATTAACCATTTAATTGCAGAAAGGTCTGCTGAAGACTGTGAGTGGTTTCTGTGGTATTCTGTGGTAAACAATCCATACATAGGAGCCAAATAAAATTTACACCGCTGGCTTCTGCCGTCCCTTCTAGCGCTCACGGTTCAAGAATTATTTGGAGACGTAATTTTAGAATGAATTTATACAAACTCGGCACCAAAACTATCCTCTAGTAATTTACCAGCAGTAGGCATTTTATTTGCCAGTCTCTTTCTCAGAGGCTCCCCTTTCTGAATATTCAATATCAGTGTTTCTCAACACAGGTAAAGGATTATAGAAAAGATTAATTGGTTTACCCTCAAATTAACTTATCTCGAACATCCAAGTTCTTTTTGCTTTGGATAACATATTAAAAAATCTTTTCTTTTGTAAATGACAAGAAAGGAAAATTTGGTCTCCATTTGTTTCCCCTGAGAGAGAACATTTTTCATTCCACAATATCTCCTCAATAATTAATAAAAGTCAAATATTTTTAGCACAAGGATCCCAACAGGTCTGATCCAATAAGAGACATTAACTTTTTAGTTAATCTTTCATGTACTTCTTTTTCTAATTTGTCAAGGTCAATCAACGCATCTTTGACACGGTTTTGCAGCAGAATAATTTATAAATTACTGTCACTTTTAAAGCCTTCCATACTGTTTATAGAGGAGAAAGGGAATTCAATTTCTCCTTTACCAATGAAACAAGCCTTTCAATGCTTAACGCATTGTTCTATGCCCCCCACCCACCCAAAAAAAGAAGCCATATCATTAGTATTTTTATGTTTACGGAGCTCATTTTATCCAGTAGTCTCAAATTCACATGACACAGTTTAGAATTCCTTTTCTGTGGTAAAATTCTCTAGGAAGTGGGGGCCCGTGAAAGCTAGAGCACCACGAACATAAAAGTTATAAACAAATAATTTTTTTATCCACCGCAAACTTTTCAAAAGTGGAAGAAATTGTGCTATAAGGAACGGGTGATCCACTTGTAGTTTTCAGAGCTCAGTATTTTTTTTCTGTGTCAGAGATGTATTCAAAGAAATTTGTTTTTGTTTATGAAGACAAGTTGAGCCTTTTTGGCTTCCCCAAAGTCAAGTCAAGTCAAGTCAAGTCTTTTATTGTCAGATACACAGAACAACAGAGTCGGACTGGGCACTGAAATTCTTGGGACAGGACACCGTACAGCAGCTACCATAACAAAACAGGACATAACATTCCGTAACATGTCATGTCATAAGTACTCTACTAAAATATTTACAAGACAGTAGAATAGATAGGCAATGTGGATATTACAATATGCAATATACATTTTTAACGCTAATTACAAGAGCTGTACTGTATATATAATACACATAATCGCATATGCTAATCAGAGACCTATACTAACTATAATATAAGGAAAATAAAAAAAGAAATACAATGTTGTGCAATATTTAAGGTTGCAGTGCAATCAGCAGTGGAGGTAGGCATGTGTAAGTATAAAGTGTGTAAAGTATAAGTGTAAGTGTAAGTATAAGTGTCGAGTGTGAAAGAGATGAGAGTGCATTATAGTCCATTTAGGAGCCTGATGGCCTTAGGAAAAAAACTGTTCTGCATTCTGCGGGTGCGAGACCGGATGCTTCTGTACCGCCTACCAGAAGGCAGCATGGTGAACAGTCTGAAGGATGGGTGGTGGCAGTCCTTTAGGATTCTGCCAGCTCTACGGAGACTTCGTGTGTGGTAGATGTCCTGAAGGGTTGGGAGTTTCCTACCAATGATGCACTCAGCAGATCGGACCACACTGCGTACGGCCTTACGGTCCATGGCCTTACGGTCCAAAGACCTAGCAATCGTGGATCAGTGAATGTGGTATGTTTTTACTGGCCAGAAACACAGTCAGGAAAGGTTTGGACACAGTTTTGTAAACACAAATCAGTACGACGCTGGCTTTCCATGGAGACTGAAGCTAAAAGTAGAGGTTATTCCAGAACTAAAAGGGCACGAGTCTGAACCGCAAGTGATAAGTGAAAATGTTTCAAATGTCTTCGTTGTGTTGGAATTTGATGTATGAAAGGATTTTAGTACAAACATCATGTCTACACTGAGTGAAAAGGCAGCTAAGGAGGTTAACCGTATTTTGTGTTAATGAATTTGTACACAAGACAACTAAACATATCCACTTGTTTCCTCTAATACTGCTCAGAAACATGGAATTACTCACACAAGCAATTGCATAATTGCAGGTACTAAGCATATGTACTAAACAGAGATCTTTGCCGTGATCAAGAATGTGGCCTCAGTTTGGCTCAACAGTGGCTGTGGCAGAACAGAACAAGCCTCAGCAAAGTGCCTTATGCCTGACCATGTCTACAAAAGAGCATAAGTTCTTAATAACCTCTCCCTCTTCCTTTTGTTGTCCTTACAATAGCCAAAGGAAAACAAACAAATTAACAAACACGTATTTTTTCTTAATTGAATGTTGTGCGTCCAGACATTTTGTCAATATTAGGATCTTCCCTTGCAGTTGCACATTGAGGGGGATATACTCATTTTAGATGTTAAGTACAATAGAGCATGTCTGTATTAGGCCTATTTAAAGGGACACTATGTAATTTCTTCCCCCATCTAGTGGTGCAATTTTATTTTGCAAAGTTGAATGAATTTGCTCTCTAGCGCCTCACGTTTTCAAATGTGCGCTGCAACTTCTTGAACTACGGCAAGCGGAATGTGTCAAGATTCAAGAAGCTATAGCTTCAGACTCAAGGTCCATACAAACAAAAAGAAATCAAGACACACAGTACAAAGGATTATATAACACACATACAACAACACTATGAATACAGATGACAGATAACATGTCAGATAACATAACATCTCCTTTGGTGTGCAAGCAATGCAATTAGTCATATTCCGGGAGTTACCGGAAGTGACGTCGACGCAGCGTTAGCATTAGCCTGCGTTAGCAATAGGAGCATTAGCAGCGGTAAATAAACTCCCGGTAAACTTACAAACTTTCTAATGCCTCGTTTTGTGAGTTAAGAGCCTATGTGTACTACGGCAGAAGTTTGGTAACAATCAATGCATTATTAGTGGGATCATTTACGAGATAAAATCTATTCAGCATTTTTTTTTTTTTTTTTAAACTTTATTAGTAAATCAACAAAATAACAGTTTACAAATGTGAGCATAACGCCAAAAAGAAGATATCCAGGGGGAGCATAGGAATAATAATAAAAAGAAGAAGATGATGCACTTACAAAAAGAAAGCTAATGAACACAAAGACATATGTGCCAAGGAATAAAATCTATTTAGCATTAGCGGCTGTAATAAGCCATTTGGCGGAAATGACGTCACAATGACGTCATTTCTGCTTGTAGGCCTGGTGGGGAAATCGCGATTCGAAGTGCTTTATGTCCCTCTCGGCACTTCGTCATTTTTCATAGACCGGAAGGACATGGCAGCCTCCATAGAGCTTACCTGCTCTATGTAGATACAGACTAGTTATTCTTCACTCAGGAGGATAAGTGAGATTTTTGACAGAGATCATTTTACACCAATGAGGACGAACTTATGAATGAATATGTTGATTTGAGCTAATAAATGACTTAATTTATTACATAGTGTCCCTTTAATAATGCAAGCACCAAGGCCATGTTGTGTTTCAAGTGTTTATAGGATTCATAATGTGTGTTTTTGTGTCACACCATTTAATGTCGATACTACTCAAAACATCCAAAGTTCCTTTGTAATTTAATTCATTAAAGTGGTTTTATTCATAGGCACACAGCTAGCAACTGACACTTTTTATTTGCCATCTAAGTGGACGCTTTGTTCAGTGGGGTAGCTTCCTATAGAGCACATAATGCTATTTTCATCTCCCAGCTGAGTTTGTTGCGTGTTTTAAATTTATTAATCATTGATTTTATTGTGCTGCCTCTTGACATCGGCAGCTACCCACGAATTAATTAATTCCTGCTTCCAAGCCTTACAAAATGGCATTTAAGAAACAATGAGAGGTTGCCTGGTGTTTCCTCTGATAAATGGAAAGCGTTTAAAAGCAAAATGTCAAAATTTGCTTTTATTTGCTTTTCTTGTGGCAAATTATATTGCCTCCTTTTATTTGAAAGAGTAAGATAGAAATTAGGCCACTTTAGGTTTGTGGAAATTATTTGTAAATACAGTTTACAGTCACCTTTAATATTCTGCTCAGCTCTTTGGGAGATGAAACTGATGAAATGCAATAATGTCTCTTTTGTTAGGCATGTTTTTCTCCAGTGCCCCTGCTTTGCATACAGCATCTACCAAAAGCACTCAAATAGGAACTGTGGGTCTTAAGTTGAGGATAAAGGTGTATTGTCATCAACAATAGGCAGTGTATGTTTATCTTCTGAGGTTTTAAACAACTATGTGTGCATAGATTTTCTTTCTGTGAGCTAGTGGAAATAGAATAAGGGAAATCTCCCCTTTCTAGAATATACACATGGCACAAGGATTTGAATGGAATTGGGATTTGAATGTATTTATGGAAAATGTTTTTATTTTACTTATTGGTCAGACCTGAAATAGTAATCAATTTAAGAGAGTGACTGGTTGTGTGTTTGAAAAACTTGCTTCCATAATCCTTAATGACTCTCTGGGATGTTAAAGTTAGCTACTGGTAAATCCTTCCAATATCCCTCCTTAGTTGGATAAGGAGGGATACCCTTTTAAAAGGGTTGTTTCCTTGGGAAGTTTTTTGGGCACTATAGTGGACTTTATGTGACAGTGAGTAGACAGGAAAGGGGGAAGAGTGTAGGAAGACATGCATCAAAGGGCCACAGGACTGGAACCCAGGCTAGCTGAGTCGAAGAGCTACATCTGCACATGGAATAGCTGCTCATCCAGTCGAGCTATACAGCATTCCTTGCACTCGGTTGTTTAAAATTAAAGATATCTAGACTGATTGCTCAACAGACTGATTTGCGCATGTTATTAGAGAGGCAACTTCCCATGCTGGGATAAGTGGTTTTTGCAAGTCTGCATGTGTGTTAGTGGGTTCACAGGGCTGCTGCTTTGTGTGCATGCAACCTTAGAGTGACAGGGAGTGAAGGTGAGTTATGCCGAGCTTGTCTCAAGTTTCAAAATGGATTCTTGCTGTAATTTAAAAAAAAGCTAACAACCACAGTTGTAAGGTGGAGCCCTGTGGAGCTTTGGCACAAAACCAAAAATACTAATGACAGTTGCAAAAGATAACACACTTAGTCCTCTTAGTTCACCTCCATCATACTTAACCAGCTGTAATGTTAGGAGAAAATAGGTAATTTAATAGTGTGCATAGACACACAAGAGCTTGCATACACAGCAAAAATGCCAGTGTTGAATTAACACCCACAGTGTCAATTTTAACACCAACAAAGTGTCTATGTGTCCACACTGCATGGTGTTAAAGTAACATTTTTGAAAGTGTTAAAAGTTTAACACCCATTTTTTTGTTAAATTAACACCAGATATCTGTTAAAATTTGGTGTTAATGTGTTTAACACCAACACATTAACATTATGTTGGTGTTAAAATATAGTGTTAAAAGGAACACCAGTGTAGTGTTAATTTCAAAACATAATGTGGTGTTAAAAAGGTAAATAATTGACACCATGAGGTGTTAATATAAACCAAATCCAGTGGAAAAATATTCAAAACAATACACAGAAATGGAAAGTTGAACTTTTATTAAACACATTTCAGTATTACTGACCTTCAATGCACAGCTCATACAAAACAGCAACGGGGCACAATATATGTTCTTTCATCATTATCAGCAGAAAACTTTCTGTCATAAGGCTGATAATATGTCAGATCAGAGACACAAATAACAGCAAACACATAATCCACAATCTCTATTCTGAAAGCATTCAGATGATCATCAAAATACTCTGTAATGAATTTAGCAGTCACAAGGAATGCTTCATCATCCTTATCATCCATCATATTTAAGTGTTGTTAATTCTCACTCTGATTTCCTTGACTCTGGGGCTTTCCTTTGTTGTTGCCACATCAATCCCATAAACTGTTGTTTGGATAAATGTGTAGAAGTTGAGGAGGGTTGCATCGTAGGAGACAGCAAACACAAAGTGCGCCTTAAACAGTTCATCGAAGGCAGCCACTGCAGTCTGTGCCACACAGGGAATGGGCTTCTGATCCAGGATGATGTAGAACTTCTGTATGCTGCTCTTCTTTTCTCCAAAGCAGAGGAGGAAGGGCTGTGCAGATCCAACTTTGCCAAGGAATGTCGCCATGCTTGTCCCCACCTAATATTGAGAGACAGCACATTAGAAATGATGATACAACACTTTGTGCAATTATTTTCCCATAACCAATTTTTTATTGTATGTTGTCATAAAATTAACCATGACCTCTCCTGCCCCCCCAAAAAAATAGCTGTGAATTTACAATACAAATAACACCAAACAATAACTTAACATTATATAGTCTTGTAAAACTGAGATCTGTTTACTGTAAGTGAAGCGCAGTAATTTATGTAAAAAATATACCTTCAAGAACTTGACAACACGATCAGCAGCCTCAGTTGCACAAATTTTTCCCTTTTTCTTCCTCTTGGGGGTTGGAGGCAAGAGATGAACCAGCAGGAGAATGGCTGCCAAGTCACTATCCCATCCTAATAAAATCATAACACATACCTTCTTTTGAATTACCATATGAAAATGCATAAATAGAAAAGACTGTTGAACATTTATCTATTAATACCTACCATAATCACTTGATTCCTCCTGAGCAGACAGAAGGTCACCCAGGTGAACACTCTGTCGAAGGCTTTTGCTGACAGTGATGACCTTTGGTTTGTAGAATGTTGGCCATCTTGCAATGAACTTCCCCGAGATGTCTTCTCCAAAAAGCATGATGAAATCCCGCTCAATCTAGCACAGATGAAAAAATCCCATCAAACCCCAATTCAAAAGTTCAGCTAATGACATCTGTGAGTTTCTCACCAAGCCTGGTGTATCCAAGAATCTTGGGAAGTGATCCAAGATGAGCGATGACTGGTCCAGATCATGTAGCATATTCTGTCTATGCTTAAATGTTACCTTCATTTTCTCCTTAACAACTTCCCGGTCTGAGAAATGCTTCATTATGGACATTGCTTCTTTGCATCCATCTCCACACAGCTGTTCAGATGTTATGGTCTCCCTCTGAGTTTTCGGGCCACATTGATGAGAAGACGTGGAGCTCCTCTTGAAGTCACTTGCAGTGTTACGCTGAACGGTTTTCAATCGATAGGCCAGGTAGCCCTGTCCACTTTGAGGATCATAGAAGTGCTCCTATCACAGAACAGAAAACACAAAATTTCTATTACATTGCTTTCAAAAGGACAATTGCACGGTTAATCGACATTGTAAAAAAAGAAAGAAATCCAAACAGATTATGACCCAAGAACAGAACCTTCAGGGTTCAAGCAAGTTACTACTCACATAGCCAGTTGGTGAGCCATTATCCTTCAAACTGGGAAAGAGGGTGACAATTCCCAGGGCATAGGTAATGCGGACATTTACAGGAGGGACTCTCCTAAAAAAAAAATTCAATAAGAATATTCCTATTTCACATGGGGGTTAAAAAAATTCACAACAATTAAGCAAAAGATTATGAATAGAAAAATTATCAGCAATTACAAAATATTAGTAAGTTAATTTTGTTTTTCAAATAATTCTGAAATTTCTGTGGATTCCATACATGCATGTGTTTCACTTTTAAAATACTACCAGTCAAAAAAAAGGTTAGATTCCGGACCCCATTCAGCAGGCTGAGGTTTATTGGTACACACCCATGACTTTCGATCATATCCGCCACTAAAATATTGACAAGTTTCCTTTTTGTTGGATGAGAGAGACTTTATCTGCAATGGATTTCACATGTCATCCTGCTATGAATTTTAAAATGGATCATCATTCTATTTCCCACCTTGACATCTTTTGCCATCTTACTGTCAGCTGGTCCTTCAACCAGTCGTCTCTGTGCTTTGGTGTTCTCTGTGATCACTGTAGAAGATGAGCTTGCTGAGCTTGGAGATTCAATTGATGAGGCTGACTCATCTTCAGAAATGAAGCATCTGTTACCTCACTCTCATCAATGAGGCCCACTGTAAAACGTTTAGAAACTTCATTAGAAAACAACTTTGGGATAGGCTCCAGCCCCCCCGCGACCCGACCGATGGATTCAGCGGCATAGAACATGGATGGATGGATGGGCACTTGTTGAAGTTATAACACATTTCCAACGAAACAATACTCATGTTTGGATATTTAACTTACCTTTAGGAAAGAACCCAGATAGCAGTGGACTCCGGGGCGGATCCGCCCTCAAGCCGGGCAGGTCCGCCGTCCTGATCAACCCCGCCTCCCCACAGTGTTATAGGACCCGTTGCGGACTCTAGGCGGATCCGCACATTGTACGCGCTCCCCAGATAGCAGTGGACCCCGGGGCGGATCCGCCGTCCTGATCAACCGCTCACCCCGCCTCCCCACAGTGTTCAGCTGACCCGTTGCTGACTCTAGGCGGATCCGCACATTGTACACGTTCTTTTCAAACCTCGGCTTCAGGTGCATTCGGAGTTGGGCAGCGACACGCCCCGCCCCCAAACAATGTACTGTGAAACAGCGGAAGCGCTGCACACTCTAGGCGGATCCGCACCATTCTTTGTTACACTGTCATTGGAAGTTGGAAAGCAACAGCGAAACGTCTCCTTCGGCAGATCGTACACTGTAAGTAAACTTCCTACACTGTAAGTAAACTATTAATATGTGCTTGTTTATGCAGATGGAAAGCGGGTGAATCTGTCTCTATGATTTAACTTTTAACTTTGTAATATAGCATAGCGATATAGCATACCATAGCGATATAGCATAGCGAGCGTGGTTAGCTAGCTCACATAGCATATTGCCGGTAGGTAATGTAGATTTGAGTTAACCCTGGTAGTTTTGGTCACTATATCATTCACTCATCATTCATCTAAGTTGACTATACACAGGTTATTTTTGTTAGTCTTAAACTGCATTCCTATATTTAGAAGTTCTATGTCTGAAGTATGTGACAGATTGTCTATTTTGGAGTGCATCACTATGTGAATCCTGTCTCATTACAAATTGTGATTATGATGGCGGATGATGATAACTTAATTGAAAATCTTCTTTTGTGATTACAGATTCTGTCAGAAAAAATCCTGTCGCTCGTGCTTCCACTGAACATGATGTCTGCAAGCATGCCATCCGGTGGTTCAATTTGGCAGCAGATAGGGGAACCTCAAGGAGACGCAGTACACACGAGGTTCGCCTGCTGACGATGTCTAAGCACAGCACATCACATGTTATGCCAGTTCTTTTTTATCTATTTTTTCATTTAAATGAGTATGTGAGTATTCATAAATAAATTTAAGAATTTCCATCACATTTTTTCATGTTTTTTTGTGTCTATTATCTTATTAGCCACTTGTAGTGATGTGTTGGTCAATCTGGTGTTTGTGCCAGCTCTTTTAAGTGAACTCAATTCCACTTAATTGGTTGTATCCAACCAATCATATGATCACAAGGATCATACTATAATGTCCCATATATCTCCAGGGAGGTTGGTGGAGGTTACTGTTCCGGTATGGAGGATGAGGGAGGCAGGGAGAGCAGTACAGCACAATGGATAGCAGATGAGATGAAGTACCCAGAGAGAACCCATGCATGTACAGGGAGAACATGCAAACCACATACAGAAAGACCCCTGGCTGGATTCTAACACCTGCAACAGTGCACCACTGTGCAGCCTCAAAACTGTAAATTTACTCGTAATAATAACCCAATTTTAAGTCTTTTGCAGCTTCACAATAAATCATTTCCCGGTGTATAAGGCTGGATATGTAAGGTGGGATTTTTATGGAGTCATTTCTAGTTGGTAAGCAAGTTTTTATGTGTATCTACTTTTGTTAATGAATTCATAATAAATAAAGGTTATGGACCAAATGAGTCCACCTCCATTATAAGTATCCGAAACGGATCCGGGCCGGATGACGTGTTCGATGAACGGATCCAAAACGGATCCGGGCCGGATGATATGATCTATGAACGGATCCGGGCCGGATGTAGCACTTAATGTGTGGATCCGGATAGAGTCTGGGGCGGATCCGGGCTGGATGTAGCACTTAATGTGTGGATCCATGATCTGGATCCGTTCTGGTGTGCAAGTGGACTCCGATCCGGGTCCGTTTTGCGGATCCGTTCCTGAGTCTACCCTAAATCCGGAACGGATCCGTTCCGGAGTCCGTTTGCTATCTGGGAATTGTCTTCCGTGTGGGAAAAGAAGCCGTACTGACGGAGTGACTGGTGATGATCACACCACAGAAAGTAGAACGTACTCTGCAGCCAAGGTGTGGCTAAAGCAACACCAACCAAATAACGCTCGAATTTAACGACACAAATACACTGGCAGTGTTATTTTAAAGCAGTGTGGTGTTAAAACAACACTCACACTCTTTATTTAACACTACACCTCAGATTTTAACACTGGCATTTTTGCTGTGTATGCTTCAAAAACCTACAAGCAACAAAGACCTTGTGAAAAATCTAAATGAAAAAAAGGTAAAAGATTCAGCTATATTGGTGTGATGAAGGTTTGTGATTTCAATGAGGATATTTTAGTTCAGATGTGGGCCTCAGTTGTTTATCACCTTTACAACAAATTAAAAACAATCATCCCCATGCAAATATACTGTTTGACATGTTCAATTAGACCCTTGTGTAGGAAACAATTAACCCTTTGAAGACAGGCAGTTCCCTCTGTTAATGTATCAATTAACCTACTTGTTTTTTTTCTCCCTCTTCCCTCTCAATGTCCTCCCAGTTTCAGCTTTCTTTTCATTTTCCTGAAGGGAGAGAGAGAGCTCCATCGATCAATAACAATGATTGAGTGTCTAGCCTACCTCCTGCCATGCCTTGCATTGTTTCTATCTCATCTCACAAACCCTGTTGCCATGGCATTGGAGATGGCACTTCAACCCTTGTACTTAATGATCTCGTGGATGATATTCTACTTGTCTGAGATTCATGTCCTATTCTGCTGAAATGCTATGTGGAGAGCAATAAGCTGCTGCTTGCACAAAGGAGGGGTGGTTATTTGAGCATTTTTAAGCATACTGGTACTGAATATGGATTTTTTGGGTTATGAGTTGCCTTAAAAAGTTGTTTTGTCTTCTCTTGCTGACCACCTCAACTATGTTCATAGACAGTGATGCTCAAAAAGGGAGCAAGGGCAAATTTAATTTGTTTTGAACTCCTGTTGTTTCTTTTTTAGATATACTTTAAAGGCCATTCATGTTTTGGCAGTTCAGTATTGAGTAAACTGCTCATATAAATAATTGTCTGATTTGACTAACAGAATACCAGAAGCCAGAAAATCCTATTTGGGAAATTGGAACACAAAAACATCTGAGCCTTCAATTCATATCCATAATCTGCCACATTGCATGAAATCAAGAGTACTGCATAACAATGCTCGATTTTAGTCATTGCAGTGATTTAAACAATGATTGTGCCTAGAACCATCAACCTATGGAACGAAGTATAGGGACACATTTTATTATCTTTGATCTGGGGGCCTTTCTATACTTTGCTGTATGGCAGGTCTAAGTACTGAGGATTGTTATTCAGGAAGATTGGGGTAGTGGATATATGGAACAGGGGGTTAGAGACACTACCCAGATAGCAAACGGACTCCGGAACGGATCCGTTCCGGATTGAGGGTAGACTCAGGAACGGATCCGCAAAACGGACCTGGATCGAAGTCCACTTGCACACCGGAACGGATCCTGAACAGATCCAGATCACGGATCCGGATAGAGTCAGGGTTGGATCCGGAACAGATCCAGATCACGGATCCAAACATTAAGTGCTACATCCGGCCCGGATCCGCCCCGGACCCTTTCTGGATCCACTCATTAAGTGCTACATCCGGCCCGGATCCGCCCCGGACCCTATCCGGATCTACACATTAAGTGCTACATCATCCTATCATCCGGTCCGGATCTGCCCCGGACCCTATCCGGATCCATACATTAAGTGCTACATGATCACATCATCCGGCCCGGATCGGTTCATAGAACACATCATCCGGCCCGGATCCGTTTATGATACTTATAACGGAGGTGGACTCATTTGGTCCAGAACCTTTATTTATTATGAATGTATTAACTAAAGTAGATACAGATAAAAACTTGCTTACCAACTAGAAATGACTCCATAAAAATCCCACCTTATATCCAGCCTTATACACCGGAAAATTATTTATTGTGAAGCTGCAAAAGACTTGAAATTGGGTTATTATTACGAGTAAATTTACAGTTTTGAGGCTGCACAGTGGTGCAGTTGGTAGCACTGTTGCAGGTGTTAGAATCCAGCCAGGGGTCTTTCCGTATGTGGTTTGCATGTTCTCCCTGTAAATGCATGGGTTCTCTCTGGGTACTTCATCTCATCTGCTATCCATTCTGCTGTACTGCTCTCCCTGCCTCCCTCATCCTCCATACCGGGACAGTAACCTCCACCAACCTCCCTGGAGATATATGGGACATTATAGTATGATCCTTGTGATCATATGATTGGTTGGATACAACCATTAAGTGGAATTAAGTTCACTTAAAAGAGCTGGCACAAACACCAGATTGACCAACACATCACTACAAGTGGCTAATAAGATAATAGACACAAAAAAACATGAAAAAATGTGATGGAAATTCTTAAATTTATTTATGAATACTCACATACTCATTTAAATGAAAAAAAAACACAAAAAACAACTGCCATAACATGTGATGTGCTGTGCTTAGACATGGTCAGCAGGGTGAACCTCGTGTCCTTGAGGTTCCCCTATCTGCTGCGAAGTTGAACCACCGGATGGCATGCTTGCAGACATCATGTTCAGTGGAAGCACGAGCGACAGGATTTTTTTCTGACAGAATCTATAATCACAAAAGGAGATTTTCAATTAAGTTATCATCATCCACCATCATAATCACAATTTGTAATGTGACAGGATACACATAGTGATGCACTCCAAAATAGACAATCTGTCACATACTTCAGACAGAATTTCTAAATATAGGAATGCAGTTTAAGACTAACAAAAATAACCAGCCGTCTGTTCAGCATCTTGTGCGAGGAAATGGGCGCTCACTACAGAGGGCTGCTTCTACACACCGAAGTCCGTTGGTTATCTCGGGGAAAAGTCCTAACTCGCCTCTGTGAACTGCGCGAGGAAATACTTCTTTTCCTTGCAGATGCCAAGTCCCCACTGCTGCAGCACATGGAAGATATGAACTGGGTGGCTAAACTGGCCTACCTCGCTGATATCTTCGACCGCATGAACATGCTTAATGCATCTCTGCAGGGAAAGGAGTGCAATGTGTTTGTTGCAAACGAACGTGTTACTGCTTTCAGGAATAAGCTGGATTTGTGAGCTACGCGTGTGGACCAGGGGTCTTTTAGTCCAATAGCTTAGCTCTGAAATATAAAGGAATCGTTCAGTTTGTGATACAAGCATGAAATTCGGTACACGTATAGCCAAAGGCATTCCAAAAAGATTTAGATATGGAGGCATCATGTATTTTCAGCATGGCGCCCATGGCAGCTGTTTTACTTGGTAATGAGTTTTTTTGATAATTGAACATTTCATTGAACTGATTGAAGATTCAAAATGGCCGCCATTTCTTCAGACTGGTTACATACGGATGATCTCTGTGGCCACAGTGTGAGCACTTTCGTGAAACAGTGGAAGGAGAACAGTGGAACATGTGGCACGAATTCCTTGTGTCTGCTGGCTAGCATGGAAGGCAGCCCAAGAGGTATCCAATGAATCATCTGCAGTGCTTTCATTTTCAATGACCTCGCTTGCATTGTCCAACCACTGGTACTCTTCCTTGGTATGCTGGCTAATGCCATCTCTATTGAGTGATTGTAGCCTGCTTTCTGGAACCTGTGAGACCTTGATTTTGCTAGCAACAGGGGGGACCTCAGTGTAGTATGCTGGCAAACGGTCAATGGTCTTTGAATATCCTCCCTCAGGCCCACTGAGTATATCAAGGCTTCGGTCAGTCCCTTCACCAACAAAAGATGGATCCTGGATCAAAGAGATTGCCGTACCATTGAAAGAATCCCTAGCTGTTGTTGAACTGGGATTATGGTCAATATTGTCAACAGCAGCCGTGGTAAACACATGGCCACGTAACTGTGGAGGGCATACCACTTGTTCTCTATGAAACTGCTGGCAGACATGGTTCCCCATCTGAGTTGAGAACTGAAGAACCCGATCATAGGATACGCTCAAACCCAGATGTGCCATTTTATCAACAAGTTCCCTTGTAGATGTGGGCATGCAGCATCAGTCCTATGTATAATGGAACTGGTGTCTCCAGTGCGGCTGTAGCTCAGGAGGAAGAGCAGTCGCCCACCAATCGGAAGGTCAGTGGTTTGACCCTCGGCTTCCCCGGGCTACATGTTGAAGTGTCCTTGGGCAAGACACTGAACCCCATGTTGCCTACCTTGTAAGTCGCTTTGGATAAAAGCGTCTGCAAAATGACCGTAATGTATTGTAATGTACTGTGTCTGACAAAAGCTGCTGTGTCTGGTGCTCGCTTGTGCTTACACTGTTGAATTTAAGCAACTGAGCAATCGTAAGTGCTGCAGGAGATGTTGCTTCTTCCATCTGGTCTTTGATGCTGGGTCCCTCTAGGACCATATTCACAAGGGTAAGCAATAGCTTTGGCACAGAGTCCTTTTGGCATTGTTCGGGAAAACCATTAAATGGTTTGGCCTCACCAAATATGTGACGGCGGACAATCTGTGCAGCACGTGCAATGTGCTCACAGGCTTTGGCAAGAGCAGTGCCGATGTCTTCCTCAAAGACCATCAGGACATCTCTTCCCCTGGTGTGAGCTTGCATATCAGGGATCTCAGCAAGAAGTTTCTCTTTCAGCATTGTAGAGTTAACTCTGTTATCAACCTCTACTCCTAGCTGTTCCATTCGTGACTTGTAGAGCTGGGAAAGTTCTGCTAGTTTGAATACAGGTGCTGAGCCATCATGTTGTCTGGTCTCTTCTATGTAAAGCACCAACTCGGCAAACACAACACCAGAGGTTGATGCTGCATGTCCCTGGCCATTATCTCCAAGACCTTCTAAATTAGCCTTTCTGGCACGATTATAGAGACCTACTAGACATTTGGGGTGATATTTAGCTTCAATGGCCACCATGTCCCCAGCACTAAGTCGGCCAAGTAACTCTGTGTCTTGAAGTAGGGATGCAGCAGCACGCACTCTTTTGTCCAATTGAAATGTTGCAGCCTCACGAAGGCCTTCATTGCCAGCAGGCTGTCTGCAGAAGAAACAGATGTCTTGTCTCATTTCAGGAGCCCGACTTGGCTGGGACCTTCGGAGTTTGCATTCTGATTCTTCATCAGGACTTTCACTGCATGCTCGCTTTTTTGCTCTTTTCAACATGGTTTCATTATACTTCAGCCTGCATGTATGATGGTATTGAGCTTTGTTCGCAACCATGGCTGCTTCAATACCATGACCCTCATCCAGTCGTCCAATCTGAAATGTTGAAGGGAGCTGGCCAAGTTCATTAAACTGGATTAAATGCTCTGCAAGTGAAGTGTAACCACTCCCCTTGTCTGCTCGCTTGGACTGCAAAGGACATCTCAATGCCTCTGCTGTGTGTTCTTGGCATATATTACATTTCTCATCCAACAAAAAACTTTGTTTGAGGTAGACAAATACAACCCTTTTACTACTTGTACTTTTACTACTTTTTACTAGGTAAACACATTAAAGTATGGGATACAACTAGGTTCGGATAATTGCCCTACACCTAGCCCGATCGTTCATCCAGTACCATTTAATTCCTGTGCGATCTGTACACCATCCGGGTAACTATATGAAAGTCATTCAAAGCCCCGTTACCCTTGGCTCGGCTCTCCCGCGCTGGCACATCCTGTCCATTCAGGTGCGGCTATCTAACTACATCTAATGTAAACTACATGGATGTGGGGCTAACATTAGATAGCATTTAGGAAACTAAACTACACTACCACTACACCATCACCACAACCAGCACATTAATAACAGAAACTATGGCATTATTAGGCGGAGTGTATTTAGCTGGCACTGAACCCCATGCCAAGTTTCACAGCAGTGGTGTTGCCAGTGTGCCCTGGCTGTGCTTAAACATCCACTCTATTACATGTCCATTCATCGAATGGTTCAGTTGTTGCTGATATAGGAATTGTTACGTTTATTAGATCACATGTTAACAAAATAGATAATAACCCTATTTTCTTGCAATTATAATTTTGGCCATATGGCTGCCATCTTGAAAGAAACAGTGATACTATACTGTACATTAAATATAGAGTGAGATAAAAGGAAGCTTGTGGTCAATTCCAAAGTTCCAAATTTGAATTCTGCATCATACAAAATGACTGATTTGACACCGATATCACCTATATCAGACAATCATACAAGTGACGGCTGCCATCTTGAAAATGGCGGCCATCTTGAATATTCATGACAACTTTTCAATTATCCATAAGACATTTACCAAGTAGTATGAATGGTAAATATGTCTAAAATATCATATTATATCCATTACTCATAAGAAAACTGAAGTTGCTGGTGGCCATTTTGAAAAATGGCTGCCATGGGCACCATGTTGAAAATTCATGATGCCTCCATATCCAGTTCTTTTTGGAATGCCTTTGTGTACCAATTTTCATGCTTGGATCACAAACTGAACGATTGTTTTGGTTAACCGCTGCGCTATTTGGAGATGTTTTCTACCGTAGAAGATGGTGTTCTGAAATGACAGGCAGTATGGTGTCTAAAGGCAGATCTGTGTGCGTCATGCCTCCGAGGGATGTGCAGGCAGTTTGGAGAATACTTCACTGAAGACACGGTGAAGCACGAGTGGATTCGAAATCCATTCTTGTTCAACCCAACACCAAGTGACGGACTGTCCATACACAAGAAGGAAGCTCTGACTGATCTGACCGCTGACCGGGAGCTGCAGCAGAAGATTACGCACGTATCCATTGGAAGCTTCTGGCTATCAGTGGAGAACGAATATCCAACCCTTACGGAAAAAGCTATGGTGAAGCGCACGCCCTTCTCATCCAGTCTGGATTTTCTGCCTTGACGAACATCAAGAACAAGTACCGTTCAAGGCTTGCAGTGGAAGATGACCTCCGCCTATTCCTCTCCACTCAGCAGCGCCGTATAAGTCGTCTGTGCGCACAGCGGGCACAGCACCATCCTTCACACAGAAGTGAGAATAATATTCGTTCTGGGATATGGGCGTAAAATCAGCAGTCTATTGGTAAAGTAAATGGCCTATTAATTTCATCTTTTTTTGTCCAACAGGGTGACAGATCTAAAGTAGCCTACAGACCTTCAGCACCTTACAGTCTTTGATGCGTTATGGCAGCGTTTAGGGCCCAAAGGCCTCGTTTTAGGCCTTGTTGATTTACGTTTGAATTTATGATAGCAACTATCTTGCACTTAATTTTTTTTATTGTATTTGAAATGAAATGATAAATTCAGTTCAAATGGTTTGAACCAGTGATTGGTTAGTTTTGAAACAATATCATATGTTTGTATGAAATGAGGGTGCATATCAATAAGTGCCAGATGAAGTGTTTCTTGAGAATGGATTCTGGTTTGCTGTCATTTTTATTATAATAGTAATAATAATAATCTTTATTTATATAGCACTTTTCAAAAACAAGTTACAAAGTGCTGAACAACAACAACATAAATAAATAATTTCATGGCCGGGGGGGGACGCGGAGGTGTCACTGATTTCAGAGGGGTGGCCCACATTGATGGAGTTTGGGAACCCATTGCCTAGAATGTGCAGCGCTTCCGCTGTTTCACAGTACATTGTTTGGGGGCGGGCCGTGTCGCTGCCCAACTCCGAATGCAGCTGAAGCCGAGGTTTGAAAAGAGCGTGTACAATCGGCGGATCCGCCCCAGAGTCCACTGCTATCTGGGGAGCGTGTACAATGTGCGGATCCGCCTAGAGTCAGCAACGGGTCCTATAACATTGTGGGGAGGTGGGGCGAGCGGTTGATCAGGACGGCGGACCTGCCCGGCTTGAGGACGGATGATTCTGTTCATCCTATAGTTTTAAAGATTCAAACTCATCGCTGTATGAAAATATATACTTAGGTCTCTTGTAGGATTAGCATGTTATCACTCTAAGAGCATGAACAAGAGTCAAATGTAAACCTGGTTTGAGTTTAGTTAAATGTGTTAGATTGCGTTTTTCTCCTTAACACAGACAGGCAGTAATATGAAATGCCTTTAATCTTTTGCATTTCCAGAAAACAATGAAAAACACACTCCTCTTTCTTTATCTGCTTTTATCTACTTTTGTGCTGAAGAGCTTTCAAGAGTCCACATCTTTTTCTCTCGCCTCTTCCCATAATGCAATAGGGGAATGCTTCTTGTATGTCATAAATAGGTATTGAAAAGTCAAATTGAATTAAACTAGAAGTTCTGGGAATAAAATGGGAAGTGTACTCACTTTTACCCTCTCATTATTCATGGCAGGGATTTCTGCAAATTGACACTGAAATGGTCTGTGTAGCCTCAGACACTCCTCCTTTATACCTGTTCCCCCTTTTTGGCTAACCTGCTCTCAGCCACTCTGAGAGAAGCTGGATAAGAGGCATGCTGAAATAGAACAGAAATGTAGTCAATGAGATGCTCATTTTCTATAAGATCAGACATTCCCAAAAGCTGTTTTCACAAATGAACACAGGAAATTTTCAGGAGAAAATGTGAAAAATTTGGTCTGGACCTTTTCTGCATTTGCTGTTCACATAAGACAATCAAAGTGGGAATCTTTTTTGATGGAGATGCACCCTCCCAGCTGATGATGGGAAGGAGGGATTTTGGTAGAATAGCTGTCTTGAGCGGACAGAAGGCAGAACTAGATGTCCTTGAGCAAGGCACCATACTACCCATGCTCCCCGGGTGCTGTGAATGGCTGCCCACCACTCCAGTGTATGCCATCTGTTTGAGTGTGTGACCCAGTGGATGAGCATGAGTGTGTCAACAGGTGCCAACCTGGATGGGTTAAAAGTAGAGGACAAATTTTGTGTGTATGCATGACAATAAATCTGATCTTAATCTTAGATACAGAACTTATGCTGCAGAAATCATATTTTATTTATAATATATTGAAAATGGAAGATGAGGCTCTTATGGTGTTGATATGAGTAATGAATACACCTGTACAAATCTACAATAATGGGGAGTGAGTGGAAAGCAACATACTAGTTAGTAGAAACAACAAATTCTCAACAGCACACATACACTTATTTGCACAGTGGCAGCAAATGATCTGAAATATTTGCTTACATGTTCGTACATTGTCTCACCAGCTGATGTTCCATATATTTTACTAGGGGGCTGGGCAGAATATCTTGACAAGAAGTCAAGAGCAAATCTTATGGACATTTGCATTCTTACATGCCACTGCTCTAGAACATCTCTTTTACATTTCAGAAATCCACTGTATGTGTAAAAATGGCTCTGTGCGGTGTGTGTGGTTTCAACTCAGCTGTAAGGGGGAGGAGTCAAGCTGTGGTTTAGGGGGCAGTGGCAGGTGAGACACACTTACAGCCCATCATTAATCACTGTGTCTGCCTTTATCTGCAGTAGTGTGCCAGTGCCCCCAGGAGAGAAGAGAAGCAAACTCTGGACCAATGAGCTGGGGCTGGTCATGCACAGGAATTGTGAGAGGTAAGCACTTAAATGACTACTGTGTCTGTCTGTGCTGCTGGGGTACCCTCTGAGAACTGGGCTTTGAGTGGCTTGATTTCCATCCATCCATCCCGCTGAATCCGTCGGTCGGGTCACGGGGGGGCTGGAGCCTATCCCAGCAGTCAATGGGCGAGAGGCGGGGTACACCCTGGACAAGCCGCCAGTCCATCGCAGGGCCACATAGAGACAAACGAGACAAACAACCATGCATGCTCACACTCACTCCTAAGGACAATTTAGAGATGCCAATTAACCTAACATGCACGATTTTTTGGACAGTGGGAGGAAGCCGGAGTACCCAGAGAGAACCCACGCATACACGGGGAGAACATGCAAACTCCACACAGAAAGGCCCCAGCTGGGTGTTGAACCTGGAACCTTCTTGCTGTGAGGCAACGGTGCTAACCACCACACCACCGTGCAGCCCTGGCTTGATTTCCTCCCAAGTAAAACCTGATCGGTTAATGACTCGATATGAACTTAAATAACATTAGCTTTTGCAGGTACAAAAACCCTGTACATGAAAAATATGCTGTTAGATAAGAAAAGGACTCATGAGTAGGAAATCGAGAATAGAAAGTTGTAACCCAGCCCTGCTCAGTGTTGTCAGGGAAGCAGACACCCTATATGATTTTAAGATAATGCTTAAAACTTTCCTTTTTGATAAAACTTATAGTTGGGGATGGCTCAGGTGATCCTGAAACATCCCATAGTTATGCTGCTATAGGTTGAGACTGCCGAGGGGCCTCCTATAACACACCTTTCCTCATTTTGCTCTCTTTTTCCAACCTTTTTTCCTCAAATGACATTATGTACATATGGCATCATTGTTGTCATAAATTTGTGTTTCTGTCTCAGCAGGTGTTATGGTGCTTGTTTTCCCCTCTTGTCTGTCGTCTCAAACCCCAGCTGGTCGAGGCAGATGGCCATCCTTTCTGAGTCTGAGACAGAGGTTTCTTTCTGTTAAAAGGGAGTTGTTTCTATCCACAGTCACCTCATGCACGCTCAGGACGGGGAATTGGACCAAAGAGAAGTTTCGGTGAAATCTGTTGGTTTGCTTAGATAGGAAATTGTTTTTGTATTGGCTCTGTATGTATGAATTGGACTAATTTGGAATTTAACCAATTGGATCTGCTTGGATTATGATTACAATGAATTGGAGTCTAATTAGCTTGAATTTGACTTTTACATTGAAGTGCCTCGAGATGACATTTGATGTGATTTGGCGCAATATAAATAAACTGAATTGTTAACTCATTGGCTGCCAGCCATTTTCAGTTCAGAGACACCCATACTGCCAAGTGTTTTTCAGTATTTTGACTGATTTTCCAAGACCCACAGAAAAGTGTGTCTTATGACTATGTACACACCGAAATTACCAAAAGAAAGAGTAGACTCTCTTCTTTGATCAGGAAAAACAAGTTTGTTTCTACCATTTTCAGTCTTTTAGTAATAGATAGTAGAACATAGGTTGGTTTCACCAAAATCAGCTGTTTGACCCAAAAAAATGGAGAAAACGAGCTCTTTTTTTGTGTGCATAGTGGCACTGCTGCCACCTAGCGGGTAATTTTGCCAGTATATTCTCTGTTTAGTGTTTACAAGCCTAAGATTTAGTGACGAACTCCGCTAGATTGTCCCCCAGCCCGCTCCGTTAAAAAACGCAATTGACTTCTATAGACGTCTTTGGCAGTGAACGTTTTTTTTTAAATTGACGTCTATAGACGTCAATGGCACCGAAAGAGTTAATGACCCTGAACAGTTTTATGTAAAGCATGGTTGATATGACTTGAAAGGGAAGAAATTAAAGTTTCCCAGCTGTAACTTGATAACAGTAACATGCAACAACTAAAATAAACTGTAAATCATTCATAATCATGCCACAGAAGATTCTGTTTCCATTTCCCCTTTTCCTTTGCATCCTCTTTTGTCACACAAACCACCTTCATATCTTCTTTCACTACATCCATGAATTGTCTCTGTGGTCTTCCTCTTTTCCTCAGGCCTGGCAGCTCCATCTTTAACATCATTTATTAAATATATCCCTTATCCCTCCTCTGTATACGTTTAAACTATGTTTTAATTGGATTTGATCAATCTGTCTTTGTTGACAGGATATGTACCTCAGCCTTTTAAGGTTGCTGTAATTAAACCTTTACTTAAAAAACCTACTCTTGATTCAGAAGTGTTAGCTCATTATAGACCTATATCCAATCTCCCTTTTATGTCTAAAGTTCTTGAAAAAAATAGTTGCAGCTCAGCTTTGTGATCATTTACACAGAAATAATCTGTTTGAAGAGTTTCAGTCAGGATTCAGAGTGCATCATAGCACACAAACTGCACTGCTGAAAGTTACCAATGATCTCCTCTTAGCCTCTGATAGCGGATCTCAGTGCTGCATTTGATACGGTCGATCACAGTATCTTATTAAAGAGACTTGAACATGTTATTGGGATTAAAGGAACTGCATTAGGCTAGTTTAAGTCATATTTATCTGATAGATTTCAGTTTGTTCTTGTAAATGAAGAATCTTCCTCACACACCAGAGTAAGTCATGGAGTTCCTCAGGGTTCTGTGCTTGGACCGATTCTTTTCACTTTATACATGCTTCCATTAGGTAACATTATTAGACAGCATGGCATAAATTTCCATTGCTATGCTGATGATACCCAGTCGCACTTATCTATAAAACCAGATGAACACAATAGGTTGGTCAGACTACAAGCATGTCTTAAAGACATAAAGACCTGGACGACTCAGAACTGTCTGCTTCTAAATTCAGACAAAACTGAAGTCGTTATCTTTGGACCTGAGCGCTTCAGGGAGAAATTGTCTAGCTATATAGTTACTCTAGAATAGATGGTATTTCCTTGGCTTCCTTGGAGTTATTTTTGACCAGAATTTATCATTTGACTCGAATATGAAACAGGTTTCGAGGACTGCCTTCTTTCATCTTCGTAATATTGTTAAAATCAGGAACATCTTGTCTCAGAGTGATGCAGAAAAACTAGTCCATGCATTTGTTACTTCAAAATTGGACTACTGTAATTGGGGCCTGCCATAGCATTGCATAGGAGAGCACTGCATAGCATTGCGAATGCATGGCAAGGCACCTATTACTATTCCGTTGGCAAAAGTCTATGGGATTTAACATTGAAAATGTGTCTCTTTATAGGCTATATTTATTCTTCCGTCCACATTAATGCGGGCCCTACCTCTTTAAAAGGGACAGTTCGCCTCTTTAAAGGGAGAGTTCGCCGCTTTAAAAGGGACAGTTCGCCGCTTTAAAGGGACAGTTCGCCGCTTTAAAGGGACAGTTCGCCTCTTTAAAGGGACAGTTTGCCGCTTTAAAGGGATAATTCGCCTCTTTAAAGGGACTGTTCGCCGCTTTAGAATTTTAAATTTAAACGGCTTTGATGCCGTTTAGGCTTGAATGCTTCTTCTTTAGGCCTTGCGAACCATTCCTGAGCAGCCGTGATTGGTTGAGCGATACGCACACTTTGGCAGGCCCCTTCTAAATTTCTTCAGAAATTTTCTAGTTTATTTATAGGTAGGCTATATTTATTCTTCCGTCCACATCCCAACAATATATATATATATCAAAACGACCGGCTCGATGAGTTTTCGCGGGCTATTACTTTTATTGAAGATTGGAGTTACCATGGCGACGTAATAAGCAAAAAACAGCCCCCCAAAGCCCCCCTAGGAATAAACAGGGGGGATGACCTGGAAAAATCATAAAAACCCCCAAATTTTGAGCAGTTACATCATGCATTAACCTAGAAACGCCATTCAAATGTCAGTTTGTAGATACGTCCGTGCTGTGTTCAGAAGTGAAGACGCCATGTCGATACCTGCTACGGATTTCCCACAGCATGCCTCTAAGCGACCCAAAGTTTTGGCCAAAATCTGCAAAATTTGAATTTTTAGAGCACAACTGCCATTTCATTAGAGTGTGGGAAGAGCAAGAGTTCTGACCTCAGATTCATTTTCGAATCGCCGTCACGCCTACAAATATCGCTCCAATGCCATTATGTACTGTCATAATATAGGCACGGATGTTGGGATTCATAAAATGTTTTCATATTTCATCTAGGGCTGACCGTTTGCTCTCAGAGCCCCTCAGAGCAAAGTGATGTCGGGGCTCAAAGACCTCAAATCCCCATTTTAATTCATCCAATTCTCAGAATCTCAGCAGCTCCTGCAGCCCTTCTTTCTCTCATCCGTGTTTTCACTGTGAATGTGCTACAGATCTGAAACGCGGGATTATTGAAGTCCAAAGGCGTTCCTCGCTCATTCTGTGAGAATTTTTTCCGTAGCTCTTACGGTTTCCGAATGGGAAGCATCTGTTCGTAGAGGTTTTTTGGCTCTGAGAAGCCTGAGTCTCATATAATTACTTTAGCAGCAGCTGGGGCACCTTAACTGTCATTTAAATGAGGGAGATTAATTACCATAGAAACAAGGCTATTAGTGGCCCAGCCAGTCCTTTGAAGTTTCAACAGCACAATTAACCGCTTTAAAGGGACAGTTCGCCTCTTTAAAGGGACAGTTCGCCTATTTAAAGGGAGAGTTCGCGCTTTAAAAGGGACAGTTCGCCGCTTTAAAGGGACAGTTCGCCGCTTTAAAGGGACAGTTCGCCTCTTTAAAGGGACAGTTCGCCGCTTTAAGAAGAAGCATCCATGTCATCCTTTGATGCCATTTAGGCTTGAATGCTTCTTCTTTAGGCCTTGCGAACCATTCCTGAGCAGCCGTGATTGGTTGAGCGATACGCACACTTTGGCAGGCCCCTTCTAAATTTCTTCAGAAATTTTCTAGTTCTTTATTATTGGGCTGTCCCACATATTCTCTGCAGCCAGAGTTCTGATGAGAACTAACAGGAGAGATCATATTTCTTCAGTTTTAGCTTCTCTTCATTGGCTCCCTATTCAATTCAGAATAGAATTTAAGATTCTTCTCCTCACCTATAAAGCTCTTAATGACCGAGCTCCATCATATCTTAAATATCTCATTGTAAGATATTTTCCTAACAGAGCACTTTGTTCCCAAACTGCAGGTTTACTTGAGGTTCCCAGAGTTTCTAAAAGTAGAATGGGAGGCAGAGCCTTCAGTTATCAGTCCCCTCTCTTGTGGAATAAGCTGCCAGTAAATGTCCAGGAAGCAGACACCCTTTCCACTTTTAAGACCTGGCTTAAAACTTTCCTTTTTGATAAAGCTTATAGTTACGGATGGCTCAGGTGATCCTGAAACATCCCATAGTTAAAGGTGGGGTAGGGGTTCTTTTTCTGGAGCATTTTTTTACATATTGCTTGAAATACTCTTCAAACCCTCATAGCAACCAATTAATTAAAACAAAAACACAAAAATGAAAAGTTTTAGTGGCCTCTAGAACGAACAATCCAGGAAAAACACTATCCAATCATACTGAACGGACTGTTAATGATGATTGGATTCTGATGGGTCTATCAAACTGCAATCTGCTCCTCCCTCCTCCTCCTCCCTCCTCCTCCTCCTCCTCCCCCTCCTTCCCCTTGTTCGCGTACCCTTCTTCGTGAACTTCGTGCCCAGAATCTTGGCAGCAAAATAATTAATAAGGGGCTCTCGAGTGGATTTCCTTTTGTTTCTACCGCCCTCCTGGTACGGCAAACATCCACATGTCGACGTCCTGACACGCAGAAGGCATCTACAACAGCTATGAAGTCCTAGACCACGATGGTACACACAAGTATGCAGAACCGTTAAGACTTTCACACTTCTTAAATGTCTTCTTCCCTAATATACTTAGTTTTAAAATATATATATATTTTTAAACTAGTTAGCCCATACATGAATGAAATAATTTCCCTTTTTTTTTAACAGATAAAATATGTAATGAACTGAATTAACGTGTACATATCTAGCTTTTACATATAAGTTGTAAGCTTCAACATGAAAAATACACAACATTTTGTAACACATTGGCAAATAGACAAGGCAAATACATTAAATAGCATTACTCTGCGTCACTTGCAGTTGGAGTTATAGCAACAGCTCCTGTATGCGATCTGCGCATAGCCCGGAGGAAAAAAAATACTTAAAACTCAATATAAACCATCACATTGTCACAATACTATAAAAACACATCTCAAGCATCATTAAACAACATTTACCGACTATTCTGACTGGTTATTTCTTTTTCCAAAGCATTGAACCGCAATGATAGTGCTAATTAGGCTAAGCTAACTCACCAGAATAGTTCAAAAAGTTCGGGATAAAACTCTGACGTCTTCGAGGTAGGTACTCGGTTATGGTTCACCACTAACAGCAGCTCTCTCACCAATGTTCATGGAAAACTCTCTTCATGTGCTAACTGGAGAACAGCGCTTCAAGGCAGCATGGAGTTTTTCTGCCTTTCTTTCTAGTGATGTGTCAGTCGCGAACGATCCGGCTCTAAGAGGCTCTAAGGCTCCTGTCGTTCACTCTTTTAAGTGAACGACAGGAACCGGCTCCACATTAGCCGCTTTCGGACTGTAGGAACCTTTGGCAGTTCTAATAACCTTTTAATCCGCGGGGCCGTTTTCTCCCGTGTTCGGACATACAGGAACTCGGGGCTATCTCCCTTAGTTCCTATAACTATTTAGCTCCTCCGAGGTCGGGTCTTTTCATGGTTCTATAGAACGAATATGACGGAGGTGTGTGGTGGTCGGTAGCTACGCCCCATGTCATGCTATCACGGCAGAAATGTTTCATCATACCACACAGACAGAACCTGCGGGTGTTTAATAAGTTAAACTTACACTTTGTCTCCTTTGTCTGCAGCGCTCTGCTCTCCTTTCTTCCTTCATAAAATGAAAAAGTATCGTCTCCTGACTCTCTCTGTGTGCTTTTCCAGCCTCGATATTAGACGCCTGATGCGATCGTCCATGATTAATATCACCATCATGCAGACCATGAACACGGTGGCCTCCCCGCTCTCCATATTAGCTTCTTTGTGCTGTTTTTTCTTCTCTCCTTACTTTCTGTTTTGTTTTGTTTTTGAATGTAGCGCTAAACGGCTAACGGCTAACACGTCACTGACGCAGACGGCTGCGTGCGCCGCATCAGTCCCGACCTGGTCCCGACTCATGTGCGAATGCAGACTAAAACAGAAGGACAGTTATCAGAACGAAATTCGAGTAGGACAGTTCTGATAACTACGTTCCTATAACTACTCTGTCCGAAAGCGGCTAATGAGAGCCGTTTTGGGATCCTATTTGGGAGCTGTTTTTTTTTTTTCAGTATCTTGCTGTCTCTCCGCCTACCTGTCGTTGCGCTTGTGCTCTGCAAGTGCCACAGAGCCGACAGTTTTTTCCCCACGTCGTTTTTTTGTCCTTCGGTACCTCGCTGTCTCTCCTCTCTCCCTCCCCCTCACTCTCCCTCTCCTTGCACGTTTTGCTCTGCTTCTGCCAGTGCTAGACAGAGTTTCTTTCCTCGGTTGGTGCCTTAATGTCTCCACTGCCCTCATGTCAAGCGTGTGCTCCACACATCTGACCAATCACACGCAGCTATCAATTAATAAGGTGATGGGGCTGCTTTAATACATTTTCGTACTGTGGTGGGTATTTGTATTTAATACAGTGAGTTCTTCATCTCTAGTGGTTCAAAACTTGTGTTGTTAAACATGTTTTTTATCCCTCATAGTTTTACACTTTAATTTAATAGCACTGAAAGTGATACTTGTATTATGGTGCCTTTTTGTTATGAAGCTGCTTTAATACTTTTTCGTACTGTGGTGAGTATTTGTATTTAATACAGTGAGTTCTCCATCTCTAGGCCTAGTAGTTCAAAACTGGTGTTGTTCACATGGTCTTTTTTATCCATCATAGTTTTATACTTTAATTTAATAGCACTGTATTTGATATTTGTATTGTGGCACCTTTTTTGTTATGAAGCTGCTTTGATACTTTTTCGTATTGTGGTGGGTGTTTGTATTTATAACTGTTTAATTTATTTTAAGTTATTTTTGTGGAAGTGGTGCTATTTTGTGATAATTTAATTGGTTATAATAAAACTTTTATTTATAAAGCATTGTTATGCGGCATTTTTACTCATAATAAGTGCTTAACAATGTCAATAATGAAACAAAATGTTATAAAATTAGGTTTAAGCTATTAATTAATTAATAATGTAAAAATATATATATGGGGAGCCGTTTGGGAGCCGAAAGAGCCGGCTCTCCACAGTAAGAAGAGCCATTAGAGCCGCATCTCGAAAAAGAGCCGAAAATCCCATCACTATTTCTTTCCCTCCTGTTTTTTTCCTGTCGCACACCTTCACACCCACACCGAGAAGTGCGGGTGATGCGTTCAGGGCAAGCTCCAGAAATCCCATTACCAGACGAGAAAATTACAATAATGGGAAACTACAATGCATTCAAGGAAACCGGTATTTCTGAGTGCTACAATTCTAACCGGGGTTACATTAGTTTATCGCTGTGTGCTGAAGAAGGCCTCTTATCTTTGCTAGTTCTATCCTCTGAATGAACTTTGATCAACTGAACAAAGAAATCTTACCTGATATTTATGATCTTATGATATTAACTATATTGTTCTCATGATCTAACATAGATATTGATAGAAGAGAACGACAGAATTGTCTCACGACCTTATGTGGCTAATGCTTCAGTAGTAGAAACTATAACCATGTGTGGCAAATGTTTTTGTAGCAGAAAGAATAAATAGCAGAAGTATCATTTTAGAACTCAGACAACCCTGTGTCAGCTTTGTGATATTGTGATATTGGCAAGACCCCAGTCTGTCAGGATGGCCTTCTTGGATGGTTCATGAACCTGAAAGATATTGGAACACAAACCTTCAAGTTAGATTGTCCATAACCTAATTGCTAGGGTTAAAAATGGATGTACTCAACAGCCATGGACAGGTCCAACACAATAAAGTCAGCATCATCTCCTTCAAGCTAATGGCACAACATGTGAATGGAGTGTTTTTAAATAGAACTTTTATAACCTTGCAAATCACTAAAAGTGCTTTCCACTACAAGTCTCATTCACACAACTCTTCATTTATACAGAGCTACACAGGTTTGTTTCAAAAGTCTATGGAGTGCTTTTCCTATCATTCACACACCAATGAACACACAGTGAACCCATTTATTTACCTAAGGTTGTTGTCATAGAAAAAATTGTTCCTCTTGGTCACATAAACAAAATCAGAATCTCATTCCACACTATAAACATACAAGACTAAGTGTATATGACAACATAAACGGAGTAATTAATGAAGTTACCTTCAGAGAACAGTTGTCCCTATGAAGGACATAATCCCGAGTTGCCCCATGAATGTATTCATTTGCCAATAAAAAGCAGGATTCTGTGCGGGCTGCCGCCATGAGTCTCACAACATTGGGATTGCAGAGTCTTCTGATAAAATAGGAGAGAAAAATTAACGTGTAACTTCACATACTGGTACAACTTAACTTGTTGAACAAACCCAGACATTACTCAAGTTTTGGAGAAAGAAATATGAATCACACTTAGCTCTCACAAGGATACGTTGATTTCGTGTTGAATATCTTTGTCTTCCTGTCCTGCTGATCCAAACACCACTTTCTTAATTGCTGCTGGGGTACCACGGAAAGAACCTCCATAAACTTTCCCAAATGTTCCTTCCCCAAGAAGGTTTTCTTCATTGTACTTGATTAACGACTTGTCCACATATGGAACACATGGCAGATACACTTTAAGATACAAACACGTTCTGAACCACCTGTTGATGAGGGTTTATATTGCATCACTGAGAAGAATAAAACGCAGAATAAAACGTTTGACTGTAAGATTGCTTTGGTTAGGATTCAATTGCAAAATACTGAAACATTGAATATGACATAAAATACACTTTGGCAAGTCCAAAGATCAAAGTTAAGACCCAAACAGTATCAAATAAAACAACCATGTCAAACTGTTTTATAGCAAGTGTAATATCTCAACCTCACATGAATCAAGCATAAGACATATGAGTTCACTGAAAATTCTTTTGAGAGTCATTACTTACATGATGGTACAACTGGATTCACAGACAACGATCCAGAGAAAACTATCAATTGTCCACTGTTTTCGGCCCCTACTGATGTCACTTCACTTCCCTGTACTACACCTACACCTTGAGCCACAGGTCCTCCTGTTCTTGCAGATGAATCTGAACTATCATCCTGGCACTGGCTTTTCTTTGAGGCTCTCCCTGATTTGCATATGTCAGCACAGTAGTCCTACAAACATATGTAGCCAAAATGTGTATATTTAACACTGTGCCCTGACCTATCATGATACTGGCATGATTGACAAATGGGGTAATTTACATCACATTTTACCTGGTCTTCTGTACACCCAGGATGGCTTTCCCCATCAATTTCCAGCATTCCATCTAGAAAAAAAAGAAAAAATTAAGAGGAAAAAAGAAAAACACAAGATGAACATCATGGATATGCACTAGCACACATATAAATGCTCAAATTTTCAAGGGTTGAGAGGTGACCACATGAAGACAGAAAATTCCAATTCAATTGAGAATTAGCAGTCATACACACCTGACACAGAGCTTTCTTCATCCATTATGATGACCTCTGTAAAAACAAAGTACCAAGATTTATATACCAAAATGGAAAATATGAACATATAAACATACTAAGTCAATTAAACCTGCTGTCCAAATACCTAATTCTCTTCGTCCAATATTCAAAGTAAACACAAGAAACTTGTGCTAAAGAAAAAAAAAATAAAGGACCAGACTCAGTGAGTAATTCCCTATACTCCCTATATAGACCAGTGAGCAGTGCTGACCAACATATCATTGGGGTCATCAGGTGGGGACCTCCTTTCATCAGTGTTTCGTCTAGTTGGGCCCACGACACCTCCAGGAGGCTAGACAATGACCACTGGCATCCCAGAGTCACCCCCCTAATGCCAGCCATCACTGCTCCTCACACCACAACAACCACCATTTACAGCCACAAGCTACCTCAGCCTCTCACAAACTGCACACCAGTCACAGCAGGGTGGGGATGCAAACCCTGGTTCGGGTAGGGGGAGAAATAAAAGAGGTAAGATAAGCGGGAATGGGGTTAAAACCCTGGTTCGGGTAGGGGGTAGTATAGAGGGTGCCAGAGGTGGAGGCAGGACAAGACACACTAGCAGATTCAGCAGACAAAGTCACCTAAACAGTCCTATAATCACTAAAAATACCAGCAAAAACAAAGCCATACAACTCACTCTCACCAACTGCACACCAGTCACAGCGGGGTGGGGATGCAAACCCTGGTTCGGGTAGGGGGAGAAATAAAAGAGGTAAGATAGGCGGGAATGGGATTCAAACCCTGGTTCGGGTAGGGGGAAATGAAAGTATAGAGGATGCCAGAGGTGGAGGCAGGACAAGACACACTAGCAGACACACTATCAGATTCAACAGACAAACTCACCTAAACAGTCCTATAATCAGCAAAAATGCCAGCAAAAACTAAGCCATACACCTCACTCAAAGCCAACTCACCCAAAATGGCCGCCTGATTTCAAAAGGATCACATGGGCCAAACCCTCCACTTAAATATCCTGAATTTCTTCTTTGCTTCTTCCAAGAGTCTGTTTACCCTAAGTGCTCCCCCTGCTGGGCCCCCAGCTGCTATTGCTTCTTCTTATCCAAATCCACTGACTGGATTTTACTGCTTTATCTGACAGCTCTTTCACTATTTTCCTCACATTCTGTCCACTTACACCCAGCTCCCTCACCAATGAGACAACAGACTTTGCAACAAATCCTCTACATCCTACTTCCACTGGACAGATTCTAACCTTCCATCCTCGCTGCTCTGCTTCTGCCCCCAACTCCACATACCTAAGCTTTTTCCTTTCATATGCTTCCAATATATATTGTCCTCTTCCAAGGATCTTTGATATCAGCCACAGTACTGTGCTCTTTTTCAAAGTCCTCTTGACTCCATCTTGTGCCATCAGAGTTGCAAAGAGTAAACTCCCATCCCTCATCGCTGTCTGGCCAGAAAGTGTTCTTGCCTATTTTTAATAGGTCTGTGTAGGTCTCCTTACCTTCAATAAGTATGCGAGGTGGGGCTTCTTCAAGGATCCTTTTTTGGTACCGTCCAGATTTTCTTAAGGTTCTAGCCTTCCACTCCATGGGAAACATTCTTATCTGAAAGACAGAGTAAAAATAAATAAATAAAAATAAAATTATGAGCTACCGAAAGCAACCAAAGGGATATGTGAATTATTTTATCTGTACAGACTCCAGCTGACTTCACAAACCTTAAGTAATGATCTTTTGGGAGCACTGAGTGGATACTGTTTTTTTTTTTTACTCTTGGCTGTACCATTTTTTTGGCTTGGCAAAAAGCCTCTGCTGCACCTATTTAGTAAGTGATACAGAGATTTAATTTGAGATTTGTGTGAAACCAGACACTTCACAGTAACAGTAACACACATAGTTATTATTACCCTTTGTCATTACTTACTTAAAAAGTCTCTGGAGTTGGCCTCCACTGCAATATGAAAGGACAAGATACAATATATGAAACAAGTACTAATAAACATCCCAATGGTGACTTAGGCTTCAACAATATTGTCACATAAACATCAATTATAATCAAGACATTTTGAAAAAGAAATCCTAACTGAATCATTACTCCAGAATTTGCCTTCCTTTTTTTGTGTTTAAGTTCTATAATAATCAGCTGTGGTCCAACTGTCAACAGCTTCTTCACTTTGGCATCAAAGCCTTTGTCAGTAAGCTCGCCTAAAAATTAAATTTTAAGAAGTAAAATTACAAGCCAGTAAAAGAAAAAAAACTCATAACAGAGTGGAATGGTACAGTAAATACAATACAATACAGATATGAAGATGAGGACGTCTTGAATCCACTTTTGATAGCCTTACGTGGCAATAACTAATCTACAAACGTCAAAACAGTGTTATAATTCGGAAAAAAAACAAGTATTACAATTTTCGAGATCTTTTTTCAGCACCTCGTATGCCTTTACTTTATCACTTTCCTGGAAATATAAAGTGTAGATAAGTTTCTCACTTATTTAACAAACTGTTCATGTAATCACATTTTTTACAAACTGCTGCTATTCAAACTTGCGCATACCTTAGTGCATTTCAAGCCAACTTTTATTAAATAAAAATACCGTGTGACCTTAGCTCACTTTCTACAGTTTATAAAAATTTACATTTAGGCATACATGCTTGTTCCTCTTTATCGCACCTCGATGACGTTTAATTGTTGCATAATTATGACGCGTCGTAGTGGTCCAGTCCGCAATTTCCTTTGACAGTTTCTCCTGACTCTGACTCCTGACTCCTGACTTCGGACTCGGACTCGGACTCGGACTTCTGACTCTGATGGAGTTTTCCCTTTAGACATACATGCTTGTTCCTCTTTATCGCACCTCGATGACGTTTAATTGTTGCATAATTATGACGCGTCATAGTGGTCCAGTCCGCAATTTCCTTTGACAGTTTCTCCTGACACTAGCCCCTTTCACACTGCGACCCGCTACCTTAGCGGGTCCAAATTGCACCTTCGACCCGCGTCGAGCAATGTGAACGCTTGGCGTGTCAGGGTGACCCGTGTCGCCTGAAGCCGAGTTCAGGGGGCGTTGTCTAGTGGCAGAGCGTCACACGAAACACATAAAATGCTGGGCGTGTACAATGACGTAGTCACAAGCCATGCGCCGGAGGTAGGGTTAAATACACCTGTCTGCATCAAATTTTTCAAACAAACGATGGCGGGACACCTTGAAAACTCGTTTTTGCAATGCAGTTCATGGAGATGTTACTTTACGGTGCGTCTTGCTGCGTGGGAAACCGAGCTCTCCCATCTTTCTCGCCAGCCCTTCCAGCAGATGTCCATCCTTCACCGTCCCCGACATGTGGCGGTAAATAACGTCCTCTGCTCGGAGGCTGAGGAGCTCGCGGACCTCCTTGTCTCACCAGTTGGCCATATTAAAAAATGTCTCGAACTTGATGTAGGCTAAAACAGAGTAAAACTTGTCCTCACCTGTCGCTGTTGTTCTGAATCAGCTGTCCATTCTGTCTTTTAAACTCCTCACGTCACGCCCACGTCCGACCCGCGTCGATTGTGTTCACATCAAACTCGGCTCGGCAAAAAGACTAGGGTCCGACGCGGGTCGAAAGGCGAGTCGAGTTGACGCGGCAGCCCGGGTCGGCAGTGTGAACACAACAGCGGACACGCTAAATTCGCGAATTAAACGCGGGTTATTCGGCAGTGTGAAAGGGGCTTCTGACTCCTGACTCCGGACTCGGACTCGGACTTCTGACTCTGATGGAGTTTTACATTTAGACATACATGCTTGTTCCTCTTTATCGCACCTCGATGACGTTTAATTGTTGCATAATTATGACGTGTCGTAGTGGTCCAGTCCGCAATTTCCCTTGACAGTTTCTCCTGACTCTGACTTCTGACTTCTGACTCTGACTCTGACTCTGACTCTGACTCTGACTCTGACTTCTGACTCGGACTCGGACTCGGACTTCTGACTCTGATGGAGTTTTCCCTGACTCTGACCGAGTTTCCCTGACTCTGAGGATGTCCTAATATATACACCGTAAGAGAGGTAAAGAGTCAATGTTGCGGATGTCTGGTGGGAGTGAGTTCCAGAGTTGGGGAGCAGAGCGACTGAAAGCTCTGCTGAGACGGGCAGAGGGCACAGAGAGGTTGAGGGAGGAGGAAGACCTGAGGGAGCAAGAGGAGATGGCAATACAGAGGAGATCAAACAGATATGGGGGGGGGGGGGGGGGGGTTGTGGATGGCCTTGAAGGTGTGGAGAAGGATTTCTTGGAGTTTTGGACCAGTTGAAGCTTATGAAGGGATTTGTGAGGGACACCGAAAAGGAGTGAGTTGCAATAATCGATGTGGAAGGTGACGAGGCTGTAGACCAGGATAGCAGTGGTGTGAGGAGTGAGAGAGGGGCGGAGGCAATTAATGTTCCGTAAATGGAAATATGCAGACTGGGTAATGATATTGATGTGGGAGTGGAAACAAAGTGTGCTGTCGAGGATGACACCCAGACTCTTAACCTGGGGGAAGGGGGACACTGTAGAGCTGTCTATGGTGAGGGAGAAACTGTCAACTTTGGATAGGGTGGATTTGGTGCCAACAAGGAGGAGTTCAGTTTTATTATTGTTAAGTTTAAGAAAGTTTGAGGTGAACCAGGATTTAATCTCAGGCAATGAGTGAGGGAGGAGGGAGGGAGAGTGGAGTCAGGTTTACTGGACCGATAGAGCTGGGTGTCTGGGTGAAGCAGTGGAAATGTATAACAAATTTCCTGAAGATATTGCCAAGTGGGAGAAGGTAGATGATGAAGAGGAGGGGGCCCAGGACAGAGCCCTGGGGAACACCTGAAGTGATGGGGGAGAGCTGAGAGAAGAAGGACTTGAGCTGTATGAACTGAGTGTGGCCTGTGATGTAGGAGTGAAACCAGTGTATGGGGTGCTGGTGATGTCTAAGAAGGAGAGTCTATTAAGGAGGATGGGGTGAGAAATGGTGTCAAAGGCCGCACTCAGATCGAGGAGCATAAGGATGGAAATGAAACCGGAGTCAGCTGCCAAGAGGAAGTCGTTGGTTATCTATGAGGGCTGTTTCTGTGCTGTGGCGGGGACGGAAACCGGACTCGGATTGTCCGTAAAGGCTGTTATTGGTGAGATGGGAGTGAAGTCGGGAAGCAACATTTTTTTCTAGGATATTGGAAATGAAAGGAAAATGAGAAATTGGGCGGAGGTTATTAAAATTGTTTGGGTCTGAACCAGGTCTTTTCAGGAAGGGACTGACAGCTGCAGATTTGAAAAGAGCGGGAACAATTCCAGTGGACAGTGAGGAGTGGATTATGGCTGATATGAGGGGGAGCAGGGAGGGGAGTCAGGATTTGACCAGGACTGTGGGGAGGGGGTCAAGAAGAGAAAAAAGAGAAATAGAAAGCAAAAGAAAAAAGGAGAAACACAGACAGAAAGTGCTGTGTGCCCACTTTATAATTCACTATATCGTGACGCCATTTTCTTGTATAATCAGCTTTAAATATCATCCACTGCAAAGTGAATTACAATATTAAAACAAGGCGGACAAAATTAAGTGTCCAGAGATTATTAAATTTATGAACATAGAACAGAGGGTGCAGTCAAAGACAATCCACCACTGTGCAGAGGCAAACCTATCCTGCCTCGTGTGTGCTTACACTCTAACCAACAGTGCTATCACTACTCAGCTGAATCTGCAAAGCCCGCTTAACGTGTGAAATGATACAGCGTTGTAGCGCTGATCCTCCTCTGTTTGTAATGTGTGCATTACGAGGAGCAACAGTGATAGGTTTATAAGGCACAACACATGTTTGAAAGAGGCTAATGTGTTGCAGCAGTGTTCTGCTCTGGTCCTGTTGTTCATTTCATTTCTCTCTCAGACTTTGAAAAGCGCCAGCTATTTGTAGGATGACTTCGTGGGTAAGACCAAACTCATAACTAATAAAATAACTATATATAATATATAATAAATAGTTATAAATATATATTGTTTTTTGTTATCAAGTAACTCACTAGATGTTTGAAAAACATTGAATGCTGTATTTCAATACTAAAATATCTGTTTAAAGACTTTTGATATGTTTTCATTTTAAATGTTCAGAACTGCAAAGATACACACGATTAATCACAAACACTCATACATTGAGGACCAGCTTGTCAAGCCTCTGAAAGTTAGTATCCAGTAAGTTGGTATTTGGTATGATTTATCAAGGGATCACAATCCCTTATAAAAGGATGGGGAAGGAGAAACAAAAGTTTAAGTCAGTGTGGGGGAGAGAGTATGCTGGAGAAGTCTGAGCCTCTCAAAGTAAAATTTGATAAATCTGGGGTTATTGCCTGGATCCTGAATGGACATTTATCCAAGAAAGCTTCAGAGAAATTAATGCATTTATTTGACCACTGGATTGACACAGGGAGGCTAAAATGGCTATAAGCCATTACAATCTTCAAATTTCTGCTTTCTCTATTTTGTCACATTTCTGATGGGGAAAGAGAGAAGACTTGACTTGTTGTCCTTAGTAAAGTGAGCTGTGTGCCCTTCACTTTTTTCACTTTCTCTCTTACATACAGATAAGACAAACAAGCCTCTTAAAACATGTATCTTGTACACAGTTAAAAATATTGTGAAGCCCCTCTATCTATCCATTCATTTTCTGCCACTTATCCTGGACTGGGTCACAGAGGAAACAGTATAAACAGAGATCCCTAGATCCCCCTCTCCAAGTCACCTTCTTCAGCTATTCCAGGGGGACACTGCATTGTTCCTAAATCAGCCGAGAGATATAGTCTCTTATATATAGGAATAGCAGTCGCTTACCAATCGGACGGTTAGTGTTTTGACTCCCAGCTTAACTGGGCCACATGCCGAAGCGTCCTTGGACAAGAAACTGAACCTCATGTTACCTCTCGATGCATTCATTGATGGATCCAGAAGAAAGCACTGTGTAGCCTCCATATGCAGTAAGACAGTGGTGCACAAACTGTGGTACGCGTACCACCAGTGGTACGTGAGCACCCTCTGGTGGTACGTGAGGGGATGTTTTGATTTTCCACATTTTTTTCCACATTTTCACTTTAAAAAATAATAAATCGGAGAAATACAGTGCACTATAAATACAACGTTTCAAACGAAATATGTAGCTTGAGATGATTAAAATTCTGTCTTTTAAAAAATATTTGTTGAATCATGGGATCACTAGCATAGGATCACTAGCATAGGATCATCATCACTTCAATTGTTGGTGCGAGCAGGGACAAAAACATAAATGCGAAGGCTATATAAATGTAATGTTATAACCTTGAAATGAGTTTAAAAGCATGGCTAAGTGGAGGGAAAAAGACGGAGAAAAGAAAAGTGGTTGAGGATAATGGTTCGAGCAATGTGGAGGAAGCAGAACCACCGAGCACTTCAAATGCTAACGAAAGATGCAATGCTGACCCTGAAATGCCCGCGACTTCATCGAACAGAAAACGCCGCAAAGCTGCACGAAAATATGACCCAACATATCTTGAGTTCGGGTTCTTTTGGAGCGGGGCAGAGGAACACCCGAAGCCGCAGTGTGTTGTGTGTTGTGTAATACTGAGCAACGACTGTATGAAACCAGCCCATCTCAAACGGCACCTACACACTAAACACCCAAATTTAAAAGACAAGCCGGTGGACTTTTTTCGAAGAAAACGTGACCAGCTGAAGCAGTCATTCCTGTACTGCACCCTCAGCCAACGCACAGGAAGCTTCCTACGAAGCTAGCCTGCTGGTAGCTAGGTCAGGTGAGCCACACACCATCTGCTCAAAGCTATGTCTACCACTTGCTAAAAAAATAACACACATCATGTGTGGGGAGAAGGAATCAAAAAAGTTGGACTTGGTGCCACTTTCCAAAGACAGTGTTTCCCGGAGAATACGGTCCATGTCAGAAGACGTTCTGGAGACACTAATTCAACCAATTAAAAATAGTCGATTTTATTCTCTGCAACTGGACGAGACGACAGATGTCGCAGATTTGGCAAATTTGCTGGTGTGTGTGAGGTATGAATACAAAGGTGCAGCTCATGAGGATTTCCTGTGCTGTCAGCCCCTGGAGACCAGAACTACAGCTGAGCATATATTTCAGCTACTGGACACGTTTATCCAAGAACATGGGATTGATTGGAAAAAGAGTTTAATCGGGCAGAGGCCCCCCGGTGACCAGAGGTGGCAGCCTACAAGCCCCGCCAGGCCCCCGCCACCCAGACATGGGCCGCGCGCCGGAACCGCCCCCCGCGAGCCCGAGCGCCACCGAACCCCCTGGCAAAGGCCCCACCCAACACCTGAGAGAGCCAGGCGCCCCAGACAGCCAAGCGCAGTGGGCCAGCGCACGCCCCAGTGCCCCTGGGCAAGCGCCCCGGGAGTCAAGACGTGCCCACAGGTGGGTGAGGCCGCGAGCAGCGGGGAGAAGCAATGCCCCCCCCCAGCAGGAACAGCACAAGCAAGCAGGAGGACAGCAAGACCCAGACCCAGACCCAGTCACCCCATAAATCATATAAGAAAAAAAAAATAATTAAAAAAATAAAAAATAAAAACTCATCCACACACACTCGCACAGCACATGCATCCATCCCCCAACTGCGCTGGAGTGTGGCGCAATGGGCACATCCGGGGGCCAGCAGCCCCCCAGCCACCACAGACCCCGAACCAGCAGGACAACTCCTCCTCCTGCCCCCCCCCGCCCCAGGCAGCAACCAGGCAACAGGGGTGCGGGAAGACCCCTCCCCTCGCCCCTCTGGCTCTTTGATATTTCCTAATAGTGAGCATTTAAAATTGAGGGGCAGGCAACCTTGTGGAACTGGGAGCGCAGCCCTCCAGGCAGCCTACATACCCAAAGAGCCCCGCCCACCAGATACCACTCAGTGCTATCACCCCCTAAAACCTAATGTGTGTGTGTGTGTCTCATGATTAGTGATGTCTAAGGTGTAATTAAAACAAGGGCGGGGGGCTGCAGAGTGCAGCAAAGGGGACCACCTACGTGGACCCATCCGCTGCCCCCCACAGAACACACCCGTCCTCAAAACCCTACGTGTGTGAATGTGTCCTGTGTACAGGAGCCAGAAGGGAGAGGGGTATGGGGATCTAGAAGAGAGGCTCCCCCGAAGAGGACAGCCAAAGAATGGCCGTAATAGGCACCCCTGTCTCCCGGGATCTGCCACAGAGCAGGAGGGCCTGATGTCCACCAGATCCGGGGCCGCAGCGTATTCGGGGAGCCACTTGGCAACCCGAAGGCACCCACCCGCCCCACCCCAGACGGCCCCTACAAATAAAGAAAAGAGCAAAACAAAACAAACAAAAACAAATAAACAAACAAACCACACAATCACTCTAGTCATAGCAGCCCGGGCCTGAGACCGACCATCACCCAGGCCCACCCAAGCCGCCCCCAACAGGGGAAAAGCACCGCAACAACCCACCGCACGCCACCCCACCCTAACAAAGAACAGCCAGTAGACACATCAGAGATCCCAGAGCAACCAGCCCGACACCAGGTTTTATGGGGATCATTGAAAACAAATAGTTAACTTTTCGTAATACCATCATTTTAATGGTAGCGACTCTCCCCATAAATGATATGGGTAATGACTTCCAACGAGTGAGATCATCCTCTACTGTCTTTAAGAGTTGAACATAATTTAGCTTTGTTAGCTCTGACAGCCTGGAGGAAATGTTTATGCCTAAATATCTAATATTTCCTAACTGTAAAGTGATAGCAGGTATGTTCTAGAATGCGCCGCTGAGGGTGGCAGCACGTTGGAGTAGCTCTGTACCTCACATTGAGATTTTCTTTTTTTTCTAAATTTCATTCCTGTTTTTTCTTGCAAGAAATTGCATTTTTTGGACAACTGTTCCTTCCTGCCTTGGATGCTGTGCAGCTGGATTGATTTTTCCCAATACTTTTGTATATTTTGCTCTTTTGTTATGATGCATAACCATAGCAACAGGGTGGTTTACAACAGGGAGCAGCTGATTAACATTGGAAAAGCAGAAATAATTCGACAACTGAAGCCAGAAATCCCACTGGAATTGAAAAGGAGGCGTCGTGGATGCAGAGCAGGAGCAAAGAGGAGAGAAAGAGAGAAGAAGTTCAAACCATCTCTGCCATCCGTCATCATGGGCAATGTAAGATTGTTAGCTAACAAGTTGGATGAACTTCTAGCCTTGACAAGGACTCAGCAAGAATATCGGGAATGTAGCATTATGTGTTTTACTGAGACATGGCTGCAGGATCATATCCCCGACTCCAGCGTCTCTCTGCCGGGCTTCCTGACTGTACGAGCAGATCGAGATTTAAAGAGTAGCAGGAAAAGGAAAGGGGGTGGATTGGCAGTGCTTGTCAACAACAGATGGTGTCACCCAGGACATGTTACTGTGAAGAGTCGTCTCTGCAGTCCTGACATTGAACTATTGGCAGTAAGTTTTCGTCCATATTATTTGCCAAGAGAGTTCACCAGTGTTGTTTTGGTGGCTGTTTACATTCCACCCTCAGCTGTTGCCGACACTGCATGTGATGTCATCAGTTCCGTTGTTGCTAAGATACAGACACAACACCCCAATTCTTTGTGGCAATATCTGGTGATTTTAATCATGCCTCACTCTCTGCTACACTGCCTTCTTTTCAACAGTTTGTCAGCTGCTCTACCAGAGAAATCAAGACATTGGATTTGTTTTACACAAATGTAAAGGATTCATACATTTCCAAATCAAGACCTCCCCTGGGTAAATCAGATCACAACCTTGTTTTTCCTCTGTTCAGCTTATAAACCCCTTGTCCAGAGACTACCTGTCACAAAAAGGACTGTTAGAAAGTGGTCACAGGAAGCTGAAGAAGCCTTGCAGGGTTGTTTTGATGCAACCGATTGGATTTCTCTTTGTAAGCCACATGGAGAGGACATTAATGCCATGACTGAGTGTGTGACTGACTATATAAACTTCTGTGTGGACAACACCATCCCCACCAGAACAGTGAGATGCTTCCCTAATAACAAACCCAGGATCACCAGTGAGCTAAAGGAACTATTGAACAAGAAAAAAAGAGCCTTTAGGGAGCGAGACAGGGAGTTACTGAGGAGTATACAGAAGCAGCTCAAAGTCAAGATCAGAGAGAGCAAGGAGGTGTATAGAAAGAAGCTTGAGAGTAAACTGCAGAGGAACAATATCAGAGATGTGTGGTCAGGAATGAAGAAGATCACAGGCAGAGGGAGGATCGGATGGATGGAAGTCTGGACAGAGCAAATGAGCTGAACACATTCTTCAACAGGTTCAGTTCAGGAACAAGCTCACCATCCTCCCCTCCTGTTCCCAGCCAAAGAGACATCCCACCCTCCTCTGACCCACAGCTTTCCTGTAACATCTCCACCTCCACCTCAGTCATGGATTCTTCTGCTTCCACTAGTTTGTCTTCAACCAAATCAGGAGATGCTGCTGTCCCCTTTGCCTCCCTCTCCCACTTTTCTGTTTCTAGAAGTCGGGTGAAGAGGCAGTTGGAGAGACTGAACCGGAACAAAGCTGCAGGTCCAGATGGTGTCAGCCCCAGAGTCCTGAAGGCCTGTGCAGAGCAGCTCTGTGGGATTCTGCAACACCTTTTCAACCTTAGCTTGACCCAAGAGAAGGTACCACTGTTGTGGAAGACATCCCGTCTGGTTCCGGTACCAAAGAAAACTCACCCTTCAGTCATCAATGACTACAGACCTGTTGCCCTGACATCCCACATCATGAAGGTCCTGGAGAGACTCCTGTTGACCCACCTGTGTAAGCAAACCAGCACATGTCAGGACCCCCTGCAGTTTGCTTATTGCCATGGAGTTGGAGTTGAAGACGCTATCATACACCTGCTTCAACAAACCCACTGTCATCTGGACAAAGCAGGCAGCACTGTGAGGATCATGTTCTTTGATTTCTCCAGTGCATTTAACACAATTCAGCCTGATCTGCTTCGTCTTAAGACTGAAGAATTGTGTGTCTAACCAGGTGATCAGCAGCACAGGAGCACCACAGGGGACTGTACTCTCACCATTCCTTTTCACTCTGTACACTTCAGACTTCCAGTACAAGTCAGACTCCTGTCATCTACAGAAATATTCAGATGACTCTGCAGTTGTCGGGTGTATCAGAGATGGACAAGAAGCTGAGTACAGAGAGCTGGTGGACCGCTTTGTGGCATGGTGTGGGAACAATCATCTCATCTTGAATGTTAACAAAACAAAGGAGATGATTGTAGATTTCAGGAGAAACAGGGTCAGATCAAACCCTGTTTCCATCATGGGAGAAGAAGTGGAGGTGGTTGAGGAATATAAATACCTTGGTGTTCATGTGGACAACAGACTGGACTGGAGACACAACAGTGAAGCCATCTACAAGAAAGGACAGAGCAGACTGTACTTCTTGAGGAAGCTAAGGTCCTTCAAGGTTTGCAACAAGATGTTGCAGATCTTCTACAAGTCTGTTGTTGAGAGCGTCATTTCCTCTTGCGTCATCTGTTGGGGCAGCAGCATAAGAACCAGGGACCTAAAAAGACTCAACAACCTGATAAGGAAGGCTGGTTGATTTAATTGAGTTACATCAACATTTAATTTCCCTCTGGGATAAATAAAGTATTTTTTAATTTTAATTTGAATTGAATTGAATTCTTGAAACTACAGTTGATGGGCAGAACTGTGGTCTTAGACCAGTTGATAGAGTAGTCAGAAAGTGCTGAGAATTTATTTATGAGTGTGATTATGTGAGTGAGAGATTTCTCTGAGTTCTGAATGAAAAGTAATACATCAACAACATAAAGACTTATTTTATGTTCAATATTTTTGGGATGGATGCCTTTAATATTTCCATCTTGTCTGATAGCAGCTGCTAAAGGTTAGATGAAGATGGCTAAAAGTGAGGGTGAAAGTGGGCAACCCTGTCTTGTACCTCTCTGCAGACTGAAGCTTGGAGAAATTTGATCATTTGTCCTGACACATGCATTTGGGGAGCTGTACAGTATCCTTATCCAGTTAATGAAGTACGACCCAAACCCGAATTTGTTTAATGCTGCAAATAAGAATTTCCAGTTAACTTTATCAAATGCTTTTTCAGCATCTAGAGAGACAATTGTGGTTTCCAAGTTGTTGATGGTAGAATAATCTATGAGAGTAATTAGTCTGCGTGTGTTAATGGATGAGTGTCTACCCTTTATAAAACCTGTCTGGTCAGGATGTATTATGAGGGGAGTTATTTTTTCTATTCTTTTGGCGAGGGCTTTGCAAATTATTTTGAGGTCTACATTTATTAGTGATATTGGGCGGTAGCTGGATGGAAGTACAGGGTCTTTTCCTGGTTTCTGTAGAAGGATAATGTTAGAAGAGTTCATGTTAGGGGATAATCTGCCATTCTCCTTGACTTGTAAAACCATTTTGTGAAATGTAGGTTCCAAAACAGTCCAAAATTCTTTGTAGAACTCAGCTGGAAAACCATCTGGTTCTGGGGCTTTGTTACTAGGCATATGTTGAAGGGCTTCATGGAGTTCTCCTGTTGAGAGGGATGAATCCAGAGCCGTGGCCTGCTCAAGTTGTAATTTTGGGAGGTTGATGTTACTAAGAAACTGATCTATGTTTCTGTCTGGTGGATCATTTTGTGATGAATATAAGGCTTTATAGAAGTCCCTAAAAGCATTGTTGATTACATCAGGGTCATGGGTAATATTTCCTTCTGAATCCCTAACCGAAGAGATTGTTGTTTGCTCTTTGTTTATCTTTAATTGATTTGCTAGGAACCTTCCAGATTTATTGCCATGCTCAAAATTCTCCATGCGAAGTCTTTGTATCAGGAACTGTGTTTGTTTATCAATAATTTCATTTAGTTCAAGTTTAGCATTCCTTAATTCATTCAGTATGTGTTCCTCTTTGGAGGCACCGTAGACAACTTCTAATGATTTAATCATGATGAGTTCTAAATCTGATATTCTTGAACTTTCCCTCTTTTTCTTATTTGATGAAAAAGAGATTATTTTGCCTCTCATAACTGCTTTTCCCGCTTCCCAGAGAACACAAGCTGACATTCCTGGCAGGTCATTATTTTCCAGATATATAGACCATTCCCTTTTGAAATAATCAATAAAATCAGGGTCTTTAAGTAATGACGTATTAAATCTCCAATTTCTAACTGGTGGTGTAACTCTGTTATTCTTCAGTGTGATAGAAAGTGGAGCGTGATCACTGATAGTGATGGGGTGGATTTTTGTCTCTGAAATATTACTCATCAGAGAACTGCTAACTAAGAAATAATCTATTCTTGAATATGAATGGTGTACTGCTGAGAAGAAGGTGTACTCTCTGAGAGTGGGGTGGTGGGAGCGCCAAGCATCACAAAGACCAAAATCATTCATATATTGTTTAACAACATTTGTGGACTGCCAGTTCCGCTGACTTCCTGTAGTACTGCACCTGCCCACTCCTGAGTCAAATACCATGTTAAAGTCCCCTCCTATGATGAGTGTGTTATCTGAGTGATAAGAGAGTGAAGTGAAAAAGGAGTGAAAAAATAAGGGGTCATCAACATTTGGGCCATATATATTAGCAATGCATAAACTCATATTTTGGATGTGTGCTGTTTACCGTGAAATTTACTCTTCTACTTATCAAAATGGCTACACCTCTTTGTCTGGAGTTGTAACAGGCTGAGTACACATGAGGAAACTGTGCTGTGGTGAGAAGGTTACCAAGTGGTTGACCAATTCTTGTCTTACACTTAATACTGATAAAACTGTCACCATGTTTTTTAAAAACAGATGTAAACTAAAGTCTGTACCAAATATATATGTAAGTGGAGAACCGTTAAAAAATGTTGATGAGTTTAAATATTTGGGAGTGACTTTAGACTCCACTCTTACTTTTAAGAAACACATTAAAAAACTGGGCAACACTGTGAAATACAGCATAGCAAATTTGAGACATATTCGCAATTCCCTAACTGTTGATGCTGCAAAGACCTATGTAAATGCCATGATAATATCTCATTTACACTACTGTATGTCAAGCTGGTCTCAGGCTACCAAGACTGCCATGAAATCAATTGCATCACTTTACAAACAAGCTCTTAAAGTTTTGGACCGACGTCCCTCTCAATTTCACCACTGTGTCATACTGGACAAGTATAACTTGCTCAGCTTTGACAACCTCATCCTATATTCTGATATACGCCTCATGCACAAAATTATCCACAATACCGCTCCACCACCTCTGAAAACCTTCATCCATCCTTGCTCTGAACGCACAAGCAGAGCAACTAGATCTACCAGCAGGGGAAACTGTAGCCTCCCAAGTCGGCGCACTGCATTTGCACAATCTGCCTTTTCTTTTAGAGCAACTAAGCGATGGAATACCCTTCCCACCCACATAAAAAACATTGCAAATTTCTATACCTTTTCACGTGAAGTGAAGCAATGGCTTTTATGTAATCAGTCTTGTCACCACTAATAGATTTGCACATGACTGTCTTGACATTTTGCTGAGCAGTTGCATATGATAATCTTTTTATGTTGTGTGTGTATGTGTGTGTGTGTGTGGTCTTTGCCTGAGTGACTGCTTCTATTTTATTGTATTTTATGTTTCTAACCTGCCCAGGGACTGCAGATGGAAATTAGCTGCTAAGCTACAATCTGGTGCAGGTCATCTTTTTACTTTTGTCATTAATGTACTTTGCACATGGTCCCTGACTAAATAAAACAAATAAAACAAACAAACAAAAAAAAAAAAACATCAGCTGCAGTCTTTGATAAATGAATCTCCTGTAACAAAACAATGTCTGCCTGTAGGTCCTTCAATCTAATGGAGATTTTTAATCTCTTCTCCCTGGACCCAGCTCCATGCACATTCCATGAAATAAACCTTAGCGTGGACATGCTCAGACTAACGTAGTGAGTAGTGATGCTTGTTAAAGTGATAGTTTGGAGTAGATTCACCCTAGGGTCATTTGAACCATGACATCCAGCCAAGTAGCCCACCCGAAGTTTTTTCGATATTGGCTGAACATCAGCTGAGTTACTTAGTTATCCCGAATAGCTTAGTACAAGCGCTAATGGAACCTGGCAGTATCTCCAAAATTACCACACTAAAATCACATGCCATGACACCAAACGTCTACAGTAGTACAAATATGGTCTGTACTCACAAAACGATGCATTTGGAAGTTTGTACATAGTCCAGGAGTTTGTTATTATCAACACAAGCCTAATAGCTTCTCTGCTGCTAAAGCTGTGTCGATGTCACTTCCTTAATCTGGGAGCTTCAAAGTAAGATGAGGGTTGATCTACTACTGTAGACAACAAAGTATATGCTATATTCTACATGATTTTTTATGAATTTTTATGGTGTAGAGTTGTGAATTTATATTTTATCAATGGAGAAATTGAGCAGCCTTGCTTTGTTGTCTACAGTAGTAGATCAACCCTCATCTTACTTTGAAGCTCCCAGATCAAGGAAGTGACGTCGACGCAGCTTTAGTTATTCGGGATAACTCAGTAACTCAGCTGATGTTCAGCCAATATCGAAAAAAATTCGGGTGGACTACTTGGCTGGATGTCACGGTTGAAATGACCCTGGGGTGAATCTACTCCTAACTATCACTTTAAGAGCATCCCTTGTGTGCATGTGCATTTATGCTTGCAAGCGACTGATTGTGCTTCTGTTCTAAGTGCTTGTGCGCTGTCAGTGCTGTGTAAGCGTGGTGTTGGATTCCGTGTGCTACTCAAATCTCCATCTGTACCGTGCATGTTAACATTAATATGACATACTGAGGTGGAAACGCAGCAAGTTGGGGAAGAGAGAAAGAAGAGAAAAACAGTGCAAAAGGGTAGAAGTGTGTGAAAAAAAGCCCAAAACAAACCCAACTAGAAAGCTGCAAGCAGCTGTAGGCGGGACTGAGGTGTGCGTACGTTGGGATGTGCATACGTTGGGGCATGCGCTGGACGCTGGAGCCGCAGCTCTGCCCACACGCACGATACCCTCTGCGTACATACGAGCACATAATAACCCCAATGTTTAGGGGTTTTTGAAAATTTCTAGGGGGCGCCACTGAGCCATTTTGCTCCACCCACACACGATACCCTTTACATACGTACGAGGTCGAAAGGGTGGACGTGTGTGCCAAGTTTCATGACTTTGCGATGATGATAAGGCTTTCAAATCACAAACGCCATCACACGATTTTCATCGCCTGGCCACGCCCACACCGTTCAGAGTTTGGAACGGTTTCTCTATGATTCTTTCCCCCCATGTCTTAAGAATAACCTGGCCAAGTTTGAAGCTTGTAGCATTAAATCTGTGCGTGTGGGCATGATGAATAAGTGTACCGAATTTCGTTGTCCCACGCGAAACTAATCCTATTGCGGGGACCATTTTTAAGCATTACAGGGGGCCCTACAGAGTCAATGAGCGACTCCCAAAAATATAAAGTTTAGATTCTTTCATGTCGTCGACTGGCAGGTGGCGCTCGCAAAATTTCATGAGTTTTCGCATACCTTTTGCAAAGAATAAGACGGACGGACGGAAGAAAGACGGAATAATAATAAACCTTACAGATACAATAGGGTCCTTGCAGTTTCACTGCTCGGTCCCTAATAAACCTTACAGATACAATAGGGTCCTTGAAATTTCACTGCTCGGTCCCTAATGACTAGAAAGCTGAGAGCAGCTGTGAGCGGGACCGAGATGTGCGTACGTTGGATGTGTGCATGTTGGGGCATGCGCTGGACGCCGTAGTCGCGCAGCTCTTGTCACATGCACGATACCCTCTGCGTATGTACGAGTACATAATAACCCTAATGCGGAGGGTTTTTTGAAAATTTCTAGGGGGCGCCACTGAGCCATTTTGCTCCACCCACACACGATACTCTTTACATACGTACGAGGCTGAGAGGGTGGACGTGTGTACCAAGTTTCATGACCTTGCGATCATGATAAGGCTTTCAAATCACAAACGCCATCACACGATTTTCACCGCCTGGCCACGCCCACACCGTTCAGAGTTTAGAAAGAGTCTCTTTGATGTTGTTTTGTGTCCCTTTGATTTTGTTTTGTGTCTCTTTGAAGTTGTTTTGTGTCCTTTTGATGTTGTTTTGTGTCTCCTTGATATTGGTTTGTGTCTCTTTGATGTTTTTAATGTCCCTTTTATGTTGTTTTGTGTCTGTTTTGACGCAAAGCAACATCAAAGAGATGCAATAAACGCAAAACAACATCAAAGAGACGCAGAGAGACACCAAACAACATCAAAGGGACACAAAACAACATAAAAGAGACACAAAACATTATCAAAGAGGAACAAACCAACATAAGAGACATAAAAGGGCGGCTGTAGCTCAGGAGGAAGAGCAGTCGCCCACCAATCGGAAGGTCGGTGGTTTGACTCCGGCTTCCTCGGGCTACATGTCGAAGTGTCCTTGGGCAAGACACTGAACCCCACGTTACCTACCGATAAATCCATCGGTGTATGTGAATGATTAGAAAGCACGTAGTGTGTGTATAGACATAGACGTGCTGTATGAGTGTGTGTGAATGGGTGAATGTGGCATGTAGTTAGAAGCGCTTTGAGTGGTCAGCTAGACTAGAAAAGCGCTATACAAGTACAGTCCATTTACCATTTACCATTTACCAAACCAACATCAAAGAGAAGCAAAGCAACATCAAAGGGACATAAAACAACATCAAACGGACACAAAACAACATCAAAGGGACACAAAACAACATCAAAGGGACATAAAACAACATCAAAGAAACACAAAACAACATCAAAAGGACATAAAACAACATCAAAGAGGAACAAACCAACATAAAAGAGACATAAACCAACATCAAAGAGAGACAAAGCAACATCAAACAGACACGAAACAACATCAAAGGGACATAAAACAACATCAAAGAGATGCAAAACCACATCAAAGAGACACAAAATAACATCAAAGAGACGCAGAGAGACACAAAAAAAACACCAAAGGGACACAAACCAACATCAAAGAGATGCAAAAACAAATCAAAGAGAAACAAAGCAACATCAAATAGACACAAAGCAACATCAAAGAGAACCAAAACAACATCAAATAGACAAAAAGCAACATCAAAGAGACACAAAACATTATCAAAGAGGAACAAACCAACATAAGAGACATAAACCAACATCAATTTAGACTCAAAGCAACATCCCTTTGATGTTGTTTGGTGTCTCTCTGCGTCTCTTTGATGTTGTTTTGTGTTTTTTTGCATCTCTTTGATGTTGCTTTGCGTCAAAACAGACACAAAACAACATCAAAGAAACACAAAACAACATCAAAGGGACACAATCAACATCAAAGAGACACAAAGCAAAATCAAAGGGACACAAAACAACATCAAAGAGAGGCAAAGAGACACAAAACAACATCAAAGGGACATAAAACAACATCAAAGCGACGCAAAACAACAAAGAGACGTAAAACAACATTGAAGAGACACAAAACAACATCAAAGAGACACAAAGCAACATCAAAGAGATGCAAAACAACATTGAAGAGATGCAAAACAATATCAAGGAGACGCAAAACAGCATTGAAGAGACGCAAAACAACATCAAAGAGACAAAAAACGACATCAAAAAGACACAGAGACACAAAAAAACATCAAAGGGACACAAAATAACATCAAAGAGGAACAAATAAGACACAAAAACCAACATCAAAGAGATGCAAAGCAACATCAAATAGACGCAAAGCAATATCAAAGAGAGACTAAGTAACATCAAACAGACACAAAACAACATCAAAGGAACATAAAAAAAATCAAAGAGATGCAAAAGAACATCAAAGAGTCAAAAAGAAATCAAAGGGACACAAAACAACATCAAAGGGACACAAAACATTATCAAAGAGGAACAAACCAACATAAGAGACATAAACCAACATCAAAGAGACGCAAAGCAACAAAAAAAAATAGATGCAAAGTGTAACGACGCGCTCGCCGAGACACAAAACAACACCAAAGGGACACAAACCAACATAAAAGAGATGCAAAAACACATCAAAGAGATACAAAGTGTAACGACGCGCTCGCCGTTACCTCGGATTAAAAGGAACTATGACAGACAGGAAAAAGACAATTATTGATACAGTGGATTCAGGTGTGTTTCGGGCGGGGCAGAGACTCTGTGCACAGGACGCTTGCTGGTCTGTGTCGTCGTCCGCTTGTTTATGACCTGCACACACAGAACCACACAGACAGACTCATTACATGAGTGGGATATGATTGGGAAAAACAAAGGTGAAACTTACCTCAACCGGCTGCTTTGTCCTACTGGGGTGTTACATCAAAAGAGGTCCCCGGGGACATGACCCCTTAAATATGGTTCCGGAGGACAGTAGCAAGTAGGAAGGGGGAGTAGGGGAGTGTGTAAATATGTTTATTCATGTATATATGTTTAGGGTGTTAAGTAATGGTTTAGGGGTTTGTAAATGGGTGATTATATTGTGTATATATTGAAAGTATGGATGTATGTACATATTTATGATTTATTGGAAATTATGTAAATATTTGAACCTACCTGTTAATGGTTTGGTCTAATTAGTCATGTGACTAAGGGTAGGGTTTTAAAAGGGAGGCAAAATGTTTGTTGGGGGTAGAGTGTTGGAGATGGGATTTGAGACTGATGAGTATTGTTATTGAGAAGAATTTGGATTTTGCATGTGTTGCAATAAACACGCCTTCCTTGCCACTTGAAGGAGTATTCCTTGGTTTTTACCTCCAGACCGCTCGACAAGTTGACACAAAGCAACATCAAATAGATACAAAGCTACATCAAAGAGACACAAAACAACATCAAAAAGACACAAAAGAATATCAAAGGGACACAAAACAATATTAAAGAGACACAAACCAACATTAAAGGGACACAAAACAACAATAGAGAAGCAAAACAACATCAAAGAGACACAACGAAAAATCAAAGGGACACAAAACAACATCAAAGAGACACAAAACAACATTAAAGGGATGCAAAGCAACATCAAAGACACGCAAAGCAACATCAAAGAGAGACAAATCAACATCAAACAGACACGAAACAACATCAAAGGGACATAAAAAACCATAAAAGAGACGCAAAACAACATAAAAGAGAAACTAAATAACGTCAAAGAGATGCAGAGAGACACAAGACAACACGAAAGGGACACAAAGAGACACACAACAACATCAAAGGGACATAAAACAACATCAAAGCGACACAAAGCAACATCAAAGAGAAGCAAAGCAATATCAAAGAGACCCAAAACAACATCAAAGAGACAAAAAACAACAACAAAGAGACAAAAAACAACATCATAGGGACACAAAACAACATCAAAGGGACACAAAACAACATCAAAGAGACAAAAAACAACATCAAAGGGACATAAAACAACATCATAGGGACACAAAACAACATCAAAGGGACACAAAACAACATCAAAGGGACATAAAACAACATCAAAGAGGTGCAAAACCACATCAAAGAGACAAAATAACATCAAAGAGACGCAGAGAGACACAAAAAAACACCAAAGGGACAAAAACCAACATCAAAGAGATGCAAAACACATCAAAGAGAGACAAAGCAACATCAATTTAGACACAAAGCAACATCAAAGGGACATAAAACAACATCAAAGCGACGCAAAACAACATCAAAGAGACGCAAAACAACATTGAAGAGACACAAAACAACATCAAAGAGACACAAAGTAATATCAAAGAGATGCAAAACAACATCGAAGAGACGCAAAACAACATCAAGGAGACGCAAAACAGCATTGAAGAGAGGCAAAACAACATCAAAGAGACAAAAAACGACATCAAAAAGACACAGAGAGACACAAAACAACATCAAAGGGACACAAAATAACATCAAAGAGGAACAAACCAACATAATACGCATAAACCAACATCAAAGAGATGCAAAGCAACATCAAATAGACGCAAAGCAACATCAAAGAGAGACTATGTAACATCAAACAGACACAAAACAACATCAAAGGGACATAAAAAACATCGAAGAGATGCAAAAGAACATCAAAGACACACAAAAAGAAATCAAAGGGACACAAAACAACCCTCAAAGGGACAAAACAACATAAAAGAGATGCAAAACAACATTGAAGAGACACAAAACAACATCAAAGAGACACAAAGCAACATAAAAGAGTCGCAAAAAACATCAAAGAGACACAAAACAACATCGAGGAGATGCAAAACAGCACTGAAGAGGCGCAAAATAACATCAAAGAGACGCAGAGAGACACCAAACAACATCAAAGGGACAGAAAACAACATCAAAGAGACACAAAACATCAGAGGAACAAACCAACATAAGAGACATAAACCAACATAAAAGAAACGCAAAGCAACATCAAATAGATGCAAAGCAACATCAAAGAGAGACAAAGCAACATCAAACAAACACGAAACAACATCAAAGGGACATAAAAAACATCAAAGAGACGCAAAGCAACATCAAATAGATAAAAAGCAACATCAAAGAGAGACAATGCAACGTCAAACAAACATGAAACAACATCAAAGGGACATAAAAAAATATCAAAGAGACGCAAAACAACATCAAAGAGAAACTAAATAACATCAAAAAGACACAAAACAACATCATAGGGACACAAATCAACATCAAAGAGACACAAAACAACATCAAAGGGATGCAAAGCAACATCAAAGAGAGACAAATCAACATCAAACAAACACGAAACAACATCAAAGGGACATAAAAAACCATCAAAGAGACGCAAAACAACATCAAAGAGAAACTAAATAACATCAAAGAGATGCAGAGAGACACAAAACAACACCAAAGGGACACAAAGAGACACAAAACAACATCAAAGGGACATAAAACAACATCAAAGAGACACAAAGCAACATCAAAGAGAAGCAAAGCAATATCAAAGAGACCCAAAACAACATCAAAGAGACAAAAAACAACATCACAGGGACGTAAAACAACATCAAAGGGACAGAAAACAACATCAAAGGGACACAAAACAACATCAAAGGGAGACAATCAACATCAAAGAGACACAAAACAACATCAGAGGGACACAAAATAACATCAAAGAGGAACAAACCAACATAAGACACACATACCAACATCAAAGAGACACAAAGCAACATCAAAAAGATGCAAAACAACATCGAAGAGATGCAAAACAACATCAAAGAGACAAAAAATGACATCAAAAAGACACAGAGACACAAAACAACATCAAAGAGGAACAAACCAACATAAGACACATCATCAAAGAGAGACTAAGTAACATCAAACAGACACAAAACAACATCAAAGGGACATAAAAAACATCGAAGAGATGCAAAAGAACATCAAAGAGACACAAAAAAGAAATCAAAGGGACACAAAACAACATCAAAGGGACAAAACAACATCAAAGAGAAGCAAAGCAACATCACATAGATGCAAAGCAACATCAAAGAGAGACAAAGCAACATCAAACAAACACGAAACAACATCAAAGGGACGCAAAACAACATCAAAGAGAAACTAAATAACTTCAAAGAGACGCAGAGAGACACAAAACAACACCAAAGGGACACAAACCAACATCATAGAGATGCAAAAAAAATCAAAGAGAGACAAAGCAACATCAAATAGATACAAAGCAACATCAAAGAGATCCAAAACAACATCAAATAGACACAAAGCAACATCAAAGAGACACAAAACAACATCAAAGGGACACAATCAACATCAAAGAGACAAAAAGCAACATCAAAGAGAACCAAAGCAACATCAAATAGATACAAAGCAACATCAAAGAGAGACTATGTAACATCAAACAGACACAAAACAACATCAAAGGGACATAAAAAACATCGAAGAGATGCAAAATAACATCAGACACACAAAAAGAAATCAAAGGGACACAAAACAACATCAAAGGGACAAAACAACATAAAAGAGATGCAAAACAACATTGAAGAGACACAAAACAACATCAAAGAGACACAAAGCAACATAAAAGAGACGCAAAACAACATCAAAGAGAAACAAAACAACATCGAGGAGATGCAAAACAGCACTGAAGAGGCGCAAAACAACATCAAAGAGACGCAGAGAGACACCAAACAACATCAAAGGGACACAAAACAACATCAAAGAGACGCAAAGAGATACAAAACAACATCAAAGGGACATAAAACAACATCAAAGCGACACAAAGCAACATCAAAGAGATGCAAAACAACATCGAAGAGATGCAAAAAAAAATCAAGGAGACGCAAAACAGCATTGAAGAGACGCAAAACAACATCAAAGAGACAAAAAACGACATCAAAAAGACAAAGAGACACAAAACAACATCAAAGGGACACAAAATAACATCAAAGAGGAACAAACCAACATAAGAGACATAAACCAACATTAAAGAGACGCAAAGCTACATTACATAGATGCAAAACAACATCAAAGAGAGACAAAGCAACATCAAACAAACACGAAACAACATCAAAGGGACATAAAAAACATCAAAGAGACGCAAAACAACAAAGAGAAACTAAATAACATCAAATAGATGCAGAGAGACACAAAACAACACCAAAGGGACACAAACCAACATCAAAGGGACACAAAACAATATCAAAGAGACACAAGCCAACATCAAAGGGACACAAAACAACAATAGAGACACAAAACAACATTAAAGGGAGACAAAACAACATCAAAGAGACACAAAACAACATCAAAGTGACACAAAACAACATAAAAGAGACGCAAAACAACATCAAAGAGACACAAAGCAACATCAAAGGGAAACAAAACAACATCAAAGACACGCAACGGGACACAAAACAACATCAAAGAGACAAAAAACAACAACAAAGAGATAAAAAACAACATCAAAGGGACACAAAACAACATCAAAGAGACACAAAACAACATCAAAGAGACAAAAAACAACATCAAAGGGACACAAAACAACATAAAAGAGACGCAAAACAACATCAAAGAGACACAAAGCAACATCAAAGGGAAACAAAACAACATCAAAGACACGCAACGGGACACAAAACAACATCAAAGAGACAAAAAACAACAACAAAGAGATAAAAAACAACATCAAAGGGACACAAAACAACATCAAAGAGACACAAAACAACATCAAAGAGACAAAAAACAACATCAAAGGGACACAAAACATCAAAGAGACGCAAACCAACATAAAAGAGACATAAACCAACATCAAAGAGTGACAAAGCAACATCAAACAGACACGAAACAACATCAAAGGGACATATAACAACATCAAAGGGACACAAAATGACATCAAAGAGGAAAAAACCAACATAAGACACATAAACCAACATCAAAGAGTTGCAAAGCAACATCAAATAAACGCAAAGCAACATCAAAGAGAGACTAAGTAACATCAAACAGACACAAAACAACATCAAAGGGACATAAAAACATCGAAGAGATGCAAAACAACATTGAAGAGACACAAAATAAACATCAAAGAGACACAAAGCAACATCAAAGAGACGCAAAACAACATCAAAGAGACAGAAAACAACATCGAGGAGATGCAAAACATTATTGAAGAGGCGCAAAACAACATCAAAGAGACTCATAGAGAAACCAAACAACATCAAAGGGACACAAAACAACATCAAAGAGACACAAAACATTATCAGAGGAACAAACCAACATAAGAGACATAAACCAACATCAAAGAGACGCAAAGCAACATCAAATAGATGCAAAGCAACATAAAAGAGAGACAAAGCAACATCAAACAAACACGAAACAACATCAAAGGGACATAAAAAAAACATCAAAGAGACGCAAAGCAACATCAAATAGATGCAAAGCAACATTAAAGAGAGACAAAGCAACATCAAACAAACACGAAACAACATCAAAGGGACATAAAAAAACATCAAAGAGACGCAAAACAACATCAAAGAGAAACTAAATAACATCAAAGAGACGCAGAGAGACACAAAACAACACCAATGGGACACAAACCAACATCAAAGAGATGCAAAAACACATCAAAGAGACAAAAAACAACATCAAAAAGACACAAAACAACATCATAGGGACACAAATCAACATCAAAGAGACACAAAACAACATTAAAGGGACACAAAACAACATCAAAGAGACACAAAACAACATCAAAGGGATGCAAAGCAACATAAAAGACACGCAAAACAACATAAAAGAGAGACAAATCAACATCAAACAGACACGAAACAACATCAAAGGGACATAAAAAACCATCAAAGAGATGCAACACAACATCAAAGAGAAACTAAATAACATCAAAGAGATGCAGAGAGACACAAAACAACACCAAAGGGACACAAAGAGACACAAAACAACATCAAAGGGACATAAAACGACATCAAAGAGGAACAAAGCAACATCCAAGAGAAGCAAAGCAATATCAAAGAGACCCAAAACAACATCAAAGAGAAAAAAAACAACATCACAGGGACATAAAACAACATCAAAGGGACACAAAACAACATCAAAGGGAGACAATCAACATCAAAGAGACACAAAACAACATCAAAGAAACACAAAATAACATCAAAGAGACGCAGCGAGACACAAAACATCAATAAAGGGAAACAAAATAACATCAAAGAGGAACAAACGAACATAAGACACATAAACCAACATCAAAGAGACAAAAAACAACATAACAGGGACATAATACAACATCAAAGAGACACAAAACAACATCAAAGAGACAAAAAATAACATCAAAGAAACGCAGAGAGACACAAAACATCAATAAAGGGACACAAAATAACATCAAAGAGGAACAAACCAACATAAGACACATAAACCAACATCAAAGAGACACAAAGCAACATCAAAGAGATGCAAAACAACATCGAAGAGATGCAAAACAACATCAAGGAGACGCAAAACAGCATTGAAGAGACGCAAAACAACATCAAAGAGATAAAAAACGACATCAAAAAGACACAGAGACACAAAACAACATCAACGGGACACAAAATAACATCAAAGAGGAACAAACCAACATAAGACACAGAAACCAACATCAAAGAGATGCAAAGCAACATCAAATAGACGCAAAGCAATATCAACGAGAGACTAAGTAACATCAAACAGACACAAAACAACATCAAAGGGACATAAAAAAACATCGAAGAGATGCAAAAGAACATCAAAGAGACACAAAAAGAAATCAAAGGGACACAAAACAACATCAAAGGGACAAAACAACATCAAAGAGATGCAAAAAAACATCGAAGAGACACAAAACAACATCAAAGAGACACAAAACATTATCAAAGAGGAACAAACCAACATGAGAGACATAAACCAACATCAAAGAGACGCAAAGCAACATCAAATAGATGCAAAGCAACATCAAAGAGAGACAAAGCAACATCAAACAAACATGAAACAACATCAAAGGGACATAAAAAAACATCAAAGAGACGCAAAGCAACATCACATAGATGCAAAGCAACATCAAAGAGAGACAAAGCAACATCAAACAAACACGAAACAACATCAAGGGGACATAAAAAACAACATCAAAGAGAAACTAAATAACACCAAAGGGACGAAAACCAACATCAAAGCTATGCAAAAACACATCAAAGAGAGACAAAGCAACATCAAATAGACACAAAGCTACACCAAAGAGACACAAAACAACATCAAAAAGACACAAAACAACATCAAAGGGACACAAAACAACAATAGAGACGCAAAAAAACATCAAAGAGACACAAAGAAAAATCAAATGGACACAAAATAACATCAAAAAGACACAAAACAACATCAAAGGGATGCAAAGCAACATCAAAGACACGCAAAGCAACATCAAAGGGACATAAAAAACCATCAAAGAGACGCAAAACAGCATCAAAGAGAAACTAAATAACATCAAAGAGATGCAGAGAGACACCAAACAACACCAAAGGGACACAAAGAGACACAAAACAACATCAAAGGGACATAAAACAACATCAAAGAGACACAAAGCAACTTCAAAGAGAAGCACAGCAATATCAAAGAGGCCCAAAACAACATCAAAGAGACAAAAAACAACAACAAAGAGACAAAAAACAACATCACAGGGACATAAAACAACATCAAAGGGACACAAACCAACATCAAAGGGACACAAAACAACATTAAAGGGAGAAAATCAACATCAAAGAGACAAAAAACAACATCAAAGAGACACAAAATAAAATCAAAGAGATGCAGAGAGACACAAAACATAAATAAAGGGAAACAAAATAACATCAAAGAGGAACAAACCAACATAAGACACATAAACCAACAACAAAGAGATGCAAAGCAACATCAAATAGACGCTAAGCAACATCAAAGAGAGACTAAGTAACATCAAAAAGACACAAAACAACATCAAAGGGACATAAAAAACATCAAAGAGATGCAAAAGAACATCAAAGAGACACAAAAAGAAATCAAAGGGACACAAAACAACATCAAGGTGACAAAACAACATCAAAAAGATGCAAACAACATTGCAGAGACAAAACAACTTCAAAGAGACACAAAGCAACATCAAAGAGACTTAAAACAACATCGAGGAGACGCCAAAATGCATTGAAGGCACAAAACAACATCAAAGAGACGCAGTGAGACACCAAACGACATCAAAGGGACACAAAACAACATCAAAGAGACACGAAATATCATCAAAGAGGAACAAAACAACATAAGAGACATAAACCAACATCAAAGAGACGCAAAGCAACATCAAAAAGAAGCAAAGCAACATCAAAGAGAGACAAAGCAACATCAAACAAACATGAAACAACATGAAAGGGACATAAAGCAACATCAAATAAATGCAAAGCAACATCAAAGAGAGACAAAGCAACATCAAACAAACACGAAACAACATAAAAGGGACATAAAAAAACATCAAAGAGACGCAAAACAACATCAAAGAGAAACTAAATACCATCAAAGAGACGCAGAGAGACACAAAACAACACCAAAGGGACACAAACAAACATCAACGGGACACAAAACAACATAAAAGAGACACAAAACAACATCAAAGGGACATAAAACAACATCAAAGGGACACAAAACAACATCAAAGAGACACAAACCAACATCAAAGAGACACAAAAACACATCAAAGAGAGACAAAGCAACATCAAACAGACATAAAGCAAAATCAAAGGGACACAAAACAACATCAGAGACGCAGAGAAACACACAAAACAAAAACAAAGGGATACAAACAAACATCAAAGAGATGCAAAAACACATCAAAGAGAGACAAAGCAACATAAAATAGACACAAAACAACATCAAAGAGACACAAAACAACATCAAAGGGACACAAACACCATCAAAGAGACACAAAACAACATAAAAGGGAAACAAAACAACATCAAAGAGACCCAAAACATTATCAAAGAGACACAAAACAACATCAAAGGGACACAGAACAATATCAAAGAGACGCAAAGGGACACAAAACAACATCAAAGAGACACAAAATAACATAAAAGAGACGCAAAACAACATCAAAGAGACACAAAGCAACATAAAAGAGAGAAAACAACATCAAAGGCACACAAACACCATCAAAGAGACACAACACAACATCAAAGGGACACAAAACAAGATAAAAGAGACGCAAAGAGACACAAAACAACTTCAGGCATATAAAACAACATCAAAGGGACACAAAACAACATCAAAGAGACATAAACCAACATCAAAGAGACACAAAAACACATCAAAGAGAGACAAAGCAACATAAAATAGACACAAAACAACATCAAAGAGACACAAAACAACATCAAAGGGACACAAACACAATCAAAGAGACACAAAACAACATCAAAGGGACACAGAACAATATCAAAGAGACGCAAAGGGACACAAAACAACATCAAAGAGAAAAAAAACAACAACAAAGAGACCCAAAACATTATCAAAGAGACACAAAACAACATCAAAGGGACACAGAACAATATCAAAGAGGCGCAAAGGGACACAAAACAACATCAAAGAGAAAAAAAACAACAACAAAGAGACAAAAAACAACATCACAGGTACATAAAACCACATCAAAGGGACACAAAACAACATCAAAGGGAGACAATCAACATCAAAGACACACAAGATAACATCAAAGGGACACAAAACAACATCAAAGAGACAAAAACAAAAAATCAAAGGGGAATAAACCAACATAAAAGAGACATAAACCAACATCAAAGAGACACAAAACATTATCAGAGGAACAAACCAACATAAGAGACATAAACCAACATCAAATAGATGCAAAGCAACATCAAAGAGAGACAAAGCAACATCAAACAAACACGACACAACATCAAAGGGACATAAAAAACAAAGAGACGCAAAGCAACATCAAAGAGACCCAAAACAACATCAAAGAGAAAAAAAACAACAACAAAGAGACAAAAAACAACATCACAGGGACATAAAACCACATCAAAGGGACACAAAACAACATCAAAGGGAGACAACAAACATCAAAGAGACACAAAACAACATCAAAGAAACACAAAAATAACATCAAAGAGACGCAGCGAGACACAAAACATCAATAAAGGGACACAAAATAACATCAAAGAGGAACAAACCAACATAAGACACATAAACCAACATCAAAGAGACAAAAAAGAACATAACAGGGACAAAATACAACATCAAAGAGACACAAAACAACATCAAAGAGACAAAAAATAACATCAAAGAAACGCAGAGAGACACAAAACATCAATAAAGGGACACCAAATAACATCAAAGAGGAACAAACCAACATAAGACACATAAACCAACATCAAAGAGACACAAAGCAATATCAAAGAGATGCAAAACAACATCGAAGAGATAAAAAACAACATCAAGGAGACGCAAAACAGCATTGAAGAGACACAAAACAACATCAAAGAGACAAAAAACGACATCAAAAAGACACAGAGACACAAAACAACATCAACGGGACACAAAATAACATCAAAGAGGAACAAACCAACATAAGACACAGAAACCAACATCAAAGAGATGCAATGCAACATCAAATAGACGCAAAGCAATATCAACTAGAGACTAAGTAACATCAAACAGACACAAAACAACATCAAAGGGACATAAAAAACATCGAAGAGATGCAAAAGAACATCAAAGAGACACAAAAAGAAATCAAAGGGACACAAAACAACATCAAAGGGACAAAACAACATCAAAGAGATGCAAAAAATCATTGAAGAGACACAAAACAACATCAAAGAGACACAAAACATTATCAGAGGAAAAAACCAACATAAGAGACATAAACCAACATCAAAGAGACGCAAAGCAACATCAAATAGATGCAAAGCAACATCAAAGAGAGACAAAGCAACATCAAACAAACACGACACAACATCAAAGGGACATAAAAAACATCAAAGAGACGCAAAGCAACATCAAATAGATGCAATGCAACATCAAAGAGAGACAAAGCAACATCAAACAAACACGAAACAACTTCAAAGGGACATAAAAAACATCAAAGAGACGCAAAACAACATCAAAGAGAAACTAAATAACATCAAAGAGACGCAGAGAGACACAAAACAACACCAAAGGGACACAAACCAACATAAAAGAGATGCATAAACACATTAAAGGGACACAAAACAACATCAAAGAGACACAAAACAAAATCAAAGTGACACAAAACAACATAAAAGAGACAAAAAACAACATAAAAAAGACACAAAGCAACAGCAAAGGGAAATAAAACAACATCAAAGACACGCAACTAGACACAAAACAACATCAAAGAGACACAAAACAACATCAAAGGGATGCAAAGCAACATCAAAAAAACGCAAAGCAACATAAAAGAGAGACAAATCAACAACAAACAGACAAGAAACAACATCAAAGGGACATAAAAAACCATCAAAGAGACGCAAAAAACATCAAAGAGAAACTAAATAACATCAAAGAGATAAAGAGAGACACAAAACAACACCAAAGGGACACAAAGAGACACAAAACAACATCAAAGAGAAGCAAAGCAATATCAAAGAGACCCAAAAAAACATCAAAGAGACAAAAAACAACAACAAAGAGACAAAAAACAACATCACAGGGACATAAAACCACATCAAAGGGACACAAAACAACATCAAAGAGACAAAACACAACAACAAAGAGACACAAAACAACATCAAAGAGACACAAAACAACTTCAAAGGGACACAAAACAACATCAAAGAGGACCAAACCAACATAAGAGACATAAACCAACATCAACGAGAAGCAAAGCAACATCAAATAGACGCAAAGCAACATCAAACAAACACGAAACAACATCAAAGGGACATAAAAAAACATCAGAGACGCAAAGCAACATCAAATAGATGCAAAGCAACATCAAAGAGAGACATAGCAACATCAAACAAACACAAAACAACATCAAAGGGACATAAAAAAACATCAAAGAGACGCAAAACAACATCAAAGAGAAACTAAATAACATCAAAGAGACGCAGAGAGACACAAAACAACACCAAAGGGACACAAACCAACATCAAAGAGATGCAAAAACACATCAAAGAGACACAAAACAACATCAAAGAGACACAAAACAACAACAAAGAGATAAAAAACAACATCAAAGTGACACAAAACAACATAAACGAGATACAAAACAACATCAAAGAGACACAAACCAACATCATAGAGATGCAAAAAAAATCAAAGAGAGACAAAGCAACATCAAATAGATACAAAGCAACATCAAAGAGAACCAAAACAACATCAAATAGACACAAACCAACATCAAAGAGAAGCAAAAACACATCAAAGAGACACAAAACAACATCAAAGAGACACAAAACAACATCAAAGGGATGCTAAGCAACATCAAAGAAACGCAAAGCAACATAAAAGAGAGACTAATCAACATAAAACAGACACGAAACAACATCAAAGGGACATAAAAAACCATCAAAGAGACGCAAAACAACATCAAAGAGAAACTACAAAACATCAAAGAGATGCAGAGAGACACAAAACAACACCAAAGGGACATAAAACAACATCAAAGAGACACAAAGCAACATCAAAGAGAAGCAAAGCAATATCAAAGAGACCCAAAACAACATCAAAGAGACAAAATAAACAACAAAGAGACAAAAAACAACATCACAGGGACATAAAACAACATCAAAGGGAAACAAAACAACATCAAAGACACGCAACTAGACACAAAACAACATCAAAGAGACACAAAACAACATCAAAGGGATGAAAAGCAACATCAAAGAAACGCAAAGCAACATAAAAGAGAGACAAATCAACATCAAACAGACACGAAACAACATCAAAGGGACATAAAAAACCATCAAAGCGACGCAAAACAACATCAAAGAGAAACTAAATAACATCAAAGAGATGCAGAGAGACACAAAACAACACCAAAGGGACACAAAGAGACACAAAACAACATCAAAGGGACATAAAACAACATCAAAGGGACACAAAGAAACATCAAAGAGAAGCAAAGCAATATCAAAGAGACCCAAAACAACATCGAAGAGACAAAAAACAACAACAAAGAGACAAAAAACAACATCACAGGGACATAAAACAACATCAAAGGGACACAAAACAACATCGAAGGGAGAAAATCAACATCAAAGAGACACAAAACAACATCAAAGGGACACAAAACAACATCAAAGGGACACAAAACAACATAAAAGAGACGCAAAACAACATCAAAGTGACACAACGCAACATCAAAGAGAGAAAACAACATCAAAGGCACACAAAAACCATCAAAGAGACACAACACAACATCAAAGGGACACAAAACAAGATAAAAGAGACTCAAAGAGACACAAAATAACATCAGGGATATAAAACAACATCAAAGGGACACAAAACAACATCAAAGAGACACAAACCAACATCAAAGAGACACAAAAACACATCAAAGAGAGACAAAGCAACATCAAAGGGACACAAAACAACATCAAAGAGTCGCAGAGAGACACGAAACAACACCAAAGGTACACAAACCAACATCAAAGAGATGCAAAAACACATCAAAGAGAGACAAAGCAACATAAAATAGACATAAAACAACATCATATGGACACAAAACAACATCAAAGGGACACAAAACAACATCAAACAGACAAAAAACAACATCAAAGGGACACAAAACAACATCAAAGAGGAACAAACCAACATAAAAGAGACATAAACAAACATCAAAGAGAGACAAAGCAACATCAAACAGACACGAAACAACATCAAAGGGACATAAAACAACATCAAAGAGGTGCAAAACCACATCAAAGAGACACAAAATAACATCAAAGAGACGCAGAGAGACACAAAACAACACCAAAGGGACACAAACCAACATCAAAGAGATGCAAAAACACATCAAAGAGACACAAAACAACATCAAAGAGACACAAAACAACAACAAAGAGATAAAAAACAACATCAAAGTGACACAAAACAACATAAACGAGATAAAAAACAACATCAAAGAGACACAAAGCAACATCAAAGGGAAACAAAACAACATCAAAGACACGCAACTAGACACAAAACAACATCAAAGGGATGCAAAGCAACATCAAAGAGATGCAAAGCAACATCAAATAGACGCAAAGCAATATCAACGAGAGACTAAGTAACATCAAACAGACACAAAACAACATCAAAGGGACATAAAAAACATCGAAGAGATGCAAAAGAACATCAAAGAGACACAAAAAGAAATCAAAGGGACACAAAACAACATCAAAGGGACAAAACAACATCAAAGAGATGCAAAAAAACATTGAAGAGACACAAAACAACATCAAAGAGACACAAAACATTATCAAAGAGGAACAAACCAACATGAGAGACATAAACCAACATCAAAGAGACGCAAAGCAACATCAAATAGATGCAAAGCAACATCAAAGAGAGACAAAGCAACATC